>NW_026294617.1:8090945-8690945 GCF_007827085.1 Peromyscus californicus insignis | reverse complement strand
AATGTCATGTGGTCAGTTCTTCACAATCACTAGAAATTGTCACTTAGTCACTTGATAAATAAAAGTAGAAATCTCAGATATCTCATAGCAGGTACAAGAGAAGGAAAAATGAAAAATAAAGACAGAAAATTCACTTCCTGAGAGAAAATGATATATAGGATTCCACATCTGATTCCACAACTCCCCGCATGGTAACTTGCACATAGAAGTCACTCAATAAACAAATCATTGTAAATGTAGAGGATTACTGTTGAAGGTCTGAAAATAATGTCCCAGGGTCTTAATGAGGTTGCCAGGATTTACTGAAAAGTGACCTGAGGTCCTCAGAGACTTAAATGAGGGAATCAGAACCATGATGGGCTGTTAAAAAGGTGATCTGATCCTGTAGCCCCCAACCTCTCACTCTCTAGTGGGCCATTTTAAAAAGCAAAATCAAGGAACCCATGAGCAAGGGGTAGACTGGAATTTGGGAGAGCCCTAACATTACCACCCTGCTCCCATACAGTTGTGGACCTTCTCATTTGCCTCCCAGTTTCCCCAATGACTAAACAATCTCAGTTTCTTACTGACCTGGAGGCTCTCATTTATCTGGCAGAAGGAGGGATGCTTGGAGATGTGGATGAAGTTCCAGGAAAAAGGATTAAACAAAGATCTATAGTTTACAAGGGTGAGAACCTTGTGTGGGACGTAACATCCAAGAGCCCATGATCAGTGATGAGGTTTCCTGTCCAGAGGACAGCAGCATCTGCTGCTGAAAGCAGATCACGTCTGCCAGCTGCAGGAAGTGTCCTGGGCAGGAAGAAGCGTGAGGAACATGGCTCCTGGTGTCAGAAGAGCATCCGAAGAAGGGTCTGGTTTTCCTGGGCATGTGGCGACCGGCCTGTCCACTGTGGCTTAGTTAGTGCTTGTTTTTCACCTCTCAGCCTTTGCCTCACTAATTTGCATGTTAATTTACTCATTCCACAAACATTCCCGAGTGTCTAGTGTATGTGACATGCTCTTTTAGGCACTAGAGAAGGCCAGGGGAGAAAAGAAGCCCACGTCCTTTCCAGTGGGGAGCTGGAACCACATATAGAGTGTCTGAAGTTGGTCAGAGCCATGCCAATAGAGATAAGCAGTAGAATATGCTAGCAAGGAGAGGGGTGGTATCTTAATAAGATGGTCAAGGAACGCCTAGGAGGGGTAGATGTGTGGAGGGTGGAAGCCGTGGCCCCGTTCGGAGAGTGAGGGAAGTGTATTTTGTAAGATGGGGCTGAAAAGCATGAGCACCGGGCAGGTGGTGCCAACCCTGAGGTGGCTGTGGTGGCCCTGTTGGTACTCACCTCCTCCAGCCTCCGCCTCTGCTCCTTCTGCTCCTCAATGCGCTTCTGGCGCTCCGCCAGCAGCTGCCGCTTGTGTTCCTCATTCTCCCGCTGCTGCTGCTCGAGCTGCTGGCGCCGCAGGGCCTCTGAGCGCTCCTTGTTGGCCAGCTGCAGTCGCAGGAAGTCTCGTCGCAGCGTCGACTCTCCTGGCAGGTTCAGAATGGAGCTGTGGACAGGAGAGAACATTAGGGTACCATGTGTGATGAGGGCCATTGCAACTGTGCGTCCTGGGGTGAGTGCAAGAGAACAGGCTTTGCCCCCCTTTCCAGATGACTATCCCATACATATGCTGTCCTAAAGGAATATCACACCCTTTTCTAGGACTGTCCACACCACTCCATCCCCAGTGCATGGCAAAGATGTGTGTCATAAGGCTTGAATGAGTGTGCAAGCTCTAAACCATAGGCCAGCTTATCTCTACACATAAGAATAGCTAGCACGGACTATGGGGATGGTTCAGTGGTTAAAGAGCTTGCTACACCAGCATAAGCCTCAATTCATATTCCCAGAGCCCACAAGAAAAGCTGGATACAATAGCACATGAGTCTGTAGCACTTGAATCCTTTGGGAAGATGTGAGACAGAGAGAGGAGGATTCCAGAAGTTTGGAGGCCAGCTAGCCTGGTGTACATAGCTACCAACAACAAGAGACTCTGTCTCCAAGATGGGAAGGAAAGACCAAGAGCAGGGGTTGTCCTCTGACCTTTAGACACGTGCATGCTGTGCACACATGCATGCATACACACACAATGCAGCACACCACAAATACATGTGCATGTACATACTCGTGCACACATGTGCAGATGTGCGCGCGCACACACACACACACACACACACACACACACACACACACACATACACACAGAGTGAGAGAGCAGTAGAGTAAGAGGGGTCTTATTCTATTCACAGGAGCAGATGCCCTCATAGGCACCTCCTTGACAGCTCATCCCAAGGCCTGATAGGCAGAGGTCCCGCTGCTCAGGGCAAGAGCAAATGGACCAGGAGAAACAGGGCTTAAG
Source organism: Peromyscus californicus insignis (assembly GCF_007827085.1). Taxonomy (NCBI): domain Eukaryota; kingdom Metazoa; phylum Chordata; class Mammalia; order Rodentia; family Cricetidae; genus Peromyscus; species Peromyscus californicus. Next base: position 8,688,566 of record NW_026294617.1, on the reverse strand, counting down.
ACAAGGCTGACAATGAGCCACGGTCTCAGGCCAAGTTTGTGCAGCCCATGGCGCCCAGGGCTTGTCTAAACATATCCCTGTGCAAGGGCATCGTTCTAGCCACAAAGCACATACTTGGGATGACTGTACCTGAGGAGACCAAGTCCTAGGTTATGTTTAACATAGTATATTTAAGCGTGTGTGTGTGTGTGTGTGTGTGTGTGTGTGTGTGTGTGTGCACGTGCGCACAGAGGACATAAACTGCAGCATTATTACTGGTGGTTCCAGACTTCCCAACGCCAATCTAACTGCAGGTGACCAACAGAAAGTTATGACCTCTGGTTCTTCACGGCCATCTATCAGGGAGATGAGGATGGCTCCCATAGGTTTATTTAAACCTACCCCATTAAATCAGTGGTTCTCCACCCGTGGGTCACCACCCCTTTGGGGGACAAATGACCCTTTCATGGGGTTGCATATCAGATATACTGCATATCAGGTATTTACATTATGATTCGTAACAGTGGCAAAATTATAGTTATGAAGTAGCAATGAAAATAACTTCATGGTGGGGGTCACCACAGCATGAGGAACTCTGGTAAAGGGTTGCAGCATTAGGAAGGCCAAGAACCACTGCCTTAAATTTTGGTGAAAAATAAACTCATTGGACAAATAATTCCTTGTTTCTGCTATGTAACAGATATTAGGACAGGCTGTAGGGAGATCACACCCGCTAGATATTAGGTAGGAAATAGAAATGGGGGTTGGAGCTCAGAGGAGGGAGTTCTGAATGGCAGCCCATTCCCATTCTTGTTTGTTTAACTGCTATTGTGAAACCCAGGCCCCAGCTTTTCAGAATCAGCCTCACATCTTAACTGGCCAACACTATGAGCAATCCAATAATGGATCCTGATTAGTCTCCAAAAGGAGCTAGATATGAGGGAACCCAAAACACCATAGCTTGGGATATGGCAATAGCTCACTTGGTCAAGTGCTTGCCACACAAATTTGAGGACCAGAGTCTGAGTCCCAGAGTGCACATGAAATGCTGGGTGTGGTGGTGTGCATTTATGATCCCAGTGCTGGGGAGATGTAAACAGGTGGGGTTCTGAAGTTCATTTGCCAGCTAGTTTAGCCTACTGTGCAAGCCCCAGGTCAAAAGGAACCTTGTCTCAAAAAGGCAAGGTTGACTTCTGGAGGATGGCGCCTATGGTTGAGATATCCACCCCACCCATAACTGCACACACATATGTACTGACATGAACATGCCCCTACTCCAAAAAACCCACTACCACTCACCAATATCTTAGGCATATGAGGATCAGAGTGCCTCTTTGAGGTTGAATGCCCTCCAGACTGCTGACAGATTGAACTGCAATATCCAAAATTAAGGTGCCAAGGAATTTTCCCAGCCATATGCAATAGCAAAGGGTCTGCACCCTCAAAGACCTCAGCCTCAGTATAATGTCATTTACATTATGCTTTTGATATCCCCATAATGAGGTTTCCTAGAGAATTGTAGAAAGAAATACCCTAAAAGGAAGACTTGGTCCACCATGATTTGAGAATAAAAAAGCCTCACTTTACCCCATGAATATACTATCTCCCTCATAGATATTTCTAAGAAGTTCTTTAATATCCATAAGACAGAACCTACAGTGCCACAAACCCCTTTGGGACAGCCACTCCAAACTCTCTTCAGACTGTTTGCTTTGTTTTGTCAAGTAAACTTCTGCCTGAACTGTGTTTTTCTACTGAATCCTTTCCTCTGAGAAGGTAAGAATTCAGAAAACCCCTGTAGCAGATAAACACGTTCTCCTAGAGTTACCTTCTTGTGAGAAAGATAGGCAAATTATTAGACATAAAATATACAATAGCCATAGAAAAGACAGACATTGTACTTTAAAGTTATGGTGGTTTGAAAGACTATGGCCCCCAATGGGAGTGGCAATAATGGGGAGGTGTGGCCTTGTCGGAGTAAGTGTGGCCTTATTGGAGGAAGCGTGTCACTGTGCAGGTAGGCTTTGAGGTCTCCTGTGCTCAAGCTACACCCAGTGAGACAGACCACTTCCTGTTGCCTGCACAAGATGTAGGACTCTCAGCTCCTGCTCCAGCACCATGTCTGTCTGCATGTCACCATGTCACCATGAGGATAATGGGCTAAAACCTCTGAAACTGTAAGCCACCTCAATTACATGTTTTCTTTATCAGAGTTGTCATGGTCATGGTGTCTCTTCGCAGCAACAGGAACCCTACCTAAGACAGAAGGGTTAACATTTACAGTGGCGAGGAGCTGAGTAAGATAAGGGTTAGGGCTCTGTTCTCAATGGGGCTGTCAGGAGGACCATTCCAGGGAGGTGAGAGCTGATGGAGAGGGAGGCTGCTCCAGGCAGAAGGGGAAGCAAATTTGGTCCTTGGTGGGAACAGGCTGGTTTGGTCCTCGAGCCGCTCTCTGGCCTGCCCTCAGGGGCAGAGGCAGCGAGAAGGAGTGTGAGCCAAGAGTGATCAGAGACAGGCCGTCAGGGAAGTACGTGGCCATGGGATCCATGTCTACAAAGGCTGTCGGCTGAGTCATGACGTGAGCGGATCCACTGTTTTGACAGTGGACGGTCGTCTGCATGGTATGGGAGAGCACATTAGCTAATGGTGTGTCATGGTAGAGACTTGACCCAGCAAGGAGCAGTGGGGTGAGTCTCAGAGAAGTGTTTGGGCATGGAATTAATGAAGCCCATGGAAAGATCTAATGTGCAGGGTGAGGGATGATGTGCAGTTTCATTTGGGCTGCTGGTGACAGTGTGACAAGACATGGAGTGAGGGTGTCAGGATGAGGGGCAGATTGTTGGCAGTTGACAAGTGTATCAGTTTGGTTTTGGTGAGTTACTAGAGTCTGTGTGAGATCTTGCTATAGACAAGGCCAAGAGCTTCACTGAGGACATTCCACAGGCAGTTTAGGAGTCTCCTGTGAACCCCTCTACAACTTGCTGTCTCTGTGTCAAACTCTAAAACAACTTGGAAATGGTGGTGCTTGTACGCACAAGTCACATGCTCTGAGCAAAGGTGATGAGGTTGGGGACCCAATGTCACACGCCCATGAGGACGCCCCATTAATCTTAACTGAACTGAACTAATACCAGGAGACCTTGGTTGTACTAATGACTCAATTACTAACTCTGTGTATGACCTGGTGACATCCTCGAGCTGTTGTCTCATGTCTAAAATGAGACAACCATCATCTTTTTCTACATTTTAGGATTTCAAGAAGACTAATTAGACTTGTTCAAACAGTGAGACTTGGTGCATCATCTTCCCGTGACATAATGACATGTTATAATTACAGCTGGTGTCTCACCAAGTGACCCCTGACACACAGAAAGTCTTGGGAAGACTGGATTTCTCAGTTCTTCAAAGAACAGTCAGAGGCCTGACACAGCCTTCCGGGCTGGGAGCAGAGTGTGGCTTCTCTGTGAGCAGGGAACAGGGTCCTTTGCTCCAAAGAAATGTTCATTTTGTACGTCACTGTTCGACAGCCATTGTCTTTATGCAGCTAAGTGGGGGCAGCCAACATGTTTTGATGGAAGAAAAAGTTCTCCTTCAGTCTTTAACCTTGGGAATGCCTGTGGCAGATAAGAGAGAAAAACTAATGTCCTGTGAGCTCAGTCCCAACCTCCTGGGTAGTTTAGCAAGAACCAAGCTTGTCAGGAGATGTTGACTTCAAACAGTGGTTCTCTGCCTTCCTAATGCTGCTACCCTAATACAACTCCTCATGTGGTGCTGACCCCCAACCATGAAATTGTTTCTTTGCCACTTCATAACTGTAATTTTGCTACTGTTATGAATTGGAATGTAAATACTTGGTGTATAGGGTATCTGAAATGCGGCCACCGAAGGGGTTGCGACTCATAAGTTGAGAACTGCTGGCTTAGGAAGAGAACAAGAGGCTGGAAAGAAAGCTCATCAGTAAAGCATTTGCCTTGCAAGTGTGAACCTCAATTTGATCTCCAGAGCTCAGGTAAAAGAGCTGGTGTGGTAGCAGATGCTTGTAATCTCAGTGCTGGAAGGTGGAGACAGTAGGCTCCTAGGAGCTCACCGGGAAGCTGGCCTAGCCTAATCAGCGAGTACCAGGCCCGTGGGAGCCCTCGTTTCAGAACACAAAGTTGAACTCAATGGAACTTATTTAGACTTGTTGTCTCATATTCTTTTGTCTTAATGACCTTTTGCTTGTATATTATGGTTTCTGATTTTGTGCTTTTATGGGTTTTTTGTGTGTTTCTTGAGCTCTTTTCTTTTTATTATGTTTTTGTGGTTGTTGTTTTTGCTTGCCTGTTTGTTTTCTAAGGAGAGAAAGAGAAAGAAAGGGCATGGAGTTGGGTGAATCGGGAGGATCTGGAAGGAGTTTGGGAATGGAAACTGTGATCAGAATATAACATATGAAAAAATACATTTTCAATAAAAATACATACTAACAAGATAGTGCTTGATGAATGATAGCTGAGGTTGTCCTTTAAAGTCTATACTGGTTAATTTTTGTCAATTTGACACAAATTAGGATCACCTGGGAAAAGGGAACCTCAGCTGAAAAATTGTCACTATGAGACTGACCATTAGGCATGTCTGTGGGGGATTAGTGCCCACTGTGGGCAGGTGGTCCTAGGTTGTGTAAGAAAGCAGACTGAGCAAGCCATGGGGAGCAAGCCATGGGGAGTATGCCAGGAAGCAGCATTTCTCCACAGTCTCTGCTTCAGTTCCTGCCCTTAGGTTTGACTTCCCTCCACAATGGACTACAATCTGCAAGACAGAATAGACCCTTTCCTCTCCAAGCTGCTTTTGGTCAGTGTTTTAATCACAGCAATAATACTGCAAAGTAGGATAGTCTCCACGTGTATACACATGTGCTACACACACACACACACACACACACACACACACACACACACACACACACGAAGGAAGGAAAGAAGAAAGGAAGGAAGGAAGATGAAAATGTGGTGTTTAGCTTATTCCTACAGCATGGTCCCTCAGCAAACCAGGACACTGTGCCAGTGAGATAGCAATTGGTCCTTGTGCTGCCATATGAGGGCTGGATACCCTGGAGTGCTGGAGGACATGGACCCATAATGCCCAGTACCTTTCCGCTTGTGCATTCTCTCCACAATTAACAGTGCGTGTCCACGGGGTGCACAGAGCTGAGGTCCATGCACAGAGCTGCAGTCCCAGCACCACAAGCACATCAGCCTCAATTGCCCATAAATACAGATGGGAAGAAAGCTGGGGTCAAAGCCACGCCAGTCTCCAAATGTGGAGACGACAACATTGAAGAGCACCGGGTTCCGTGGGGACAACAGGAACGGTGTGAACATTTCTATCAGGGTTCACCGCTGGAGGACAATTTGATTTTCTAGAATCACCTCCTCCAGGGTTGGTCTGTGTGAAACATCGAGGCACATGGCAGGACCGTGGCCACCTGACAGGGCTTCCCAGAGGGATGAACAAGAAGCTGAATGACTCCAATCTGAAATGTCACTAACTCTCCCCAAAGCTGCAATTTTAAACATTTTTAGCACTGCATTAGCCAGATAATTGCTTCCTTCCCACTCTATATCTACATGTGTGAGGAAACAAGGTCATGAATACAGGCCATACATCTTGGTGGACAAGATAAAGAATATGCTGAATTCCACACTTTTTATAAGAGTCTGCCTAAGGGAAATTTCACACATTAATGAGTATGTATGTGGGCAATGCATTAACTCCTGGTGCATTCTTCAAAACAGAGCAATAAATCAAAAGGGAAGCGCATTTTGAGCAAGCCCAGTCCAGACTGGCAGTGGGAAGGCCTAGCCTTCTTGCTCATACCTGGGCTCCCCAGAGTCATTCTCTTCCTCTTCTTCCTCACTTCCGCTGTATTCGTACTCGGTCTCATCTGGAGAGAGATCACAGAATGTTAGTGTAGACCATGGTGCTGCTGTTCAGAAAAGACCACCTCTCTGCTTCATAAACTTTCATGAGCCACAGAACTGTGGTCAGTGGACCTCATCAGTAGCCCCAATCCCATAAGACAATGGAGCTGAAAATTCTCCCTACCTAGTCACACTGATGCTAACTCCACAGAGCAATGCATGATTCACCTGTCTATGGCAGGGCTGGTATGATTATGCCAGCACACGGAGTACACTGCTCAGTAGCATGTACAATATGTACTACTTGATAGAAACACACGATCTCTACACTAATCTATACTAAAAGCCTAGAACATGTGATGTGCAGGTAGTCCCAAGTTTAACCCCACTCTTGGTTTAACAAAAAAGAATAGGTAAATGTGATTGATTCATTATTTATTATTCATTTACTTCAGTAAAAATAATAAACAAGTTAATGTGTAATAGTAAGATTGAATATTTGCTTTAGACATGATCAAAATACAATGAGAAAGACACAAATGGAATGTATGATTGTCATTTCCATGGTTATGAAGAAAGGAAATGAATGTTTAGTAGGCATCTCACATGTGAGCAACTAGTGTTAAATATTTTAGATTTGTTCTCTCATTTACTTATGATAATTATCTCTAAAATAAGGGAGGTAGTCAGATTACAAACTAGTAATGGCTTCATATTAATAAAAGATCAATCTGGGAGGTATATTTAGAATCAGCATTGAGATGTTTCAATGTGAAAATCAGTGTCTCCCCCAACATATTCCATCCCGAGCAGAAGCACACACAAGGCAGTGAGAAGTGAGAGTAGGGAGCAGCTGTCTCCTCTTGCTCAGAATGGAAGGGTAGGAGTAGTGAACCGCTGAGGAGGTAAGAAGCTGGGCCTTGGAGGTGGCCCTTTAGCTGGCAGCAGCTGAAAGGATGGGACAATGTCACTGTGAATGATAGGCCTCCATCGTGGCTGGCCATGTTACATGCTCGAGAAGCAGTGAGTCCAGAGAAGCTGGGTGTCTGGATGTGGAAAAGCAGATGCCAAGACAAAGGCCACCAGGGCTACAGTGACTCCCACATGGTGAGACCAAGGCCACCAGGGGTACAGTGACTCCCACATGGTGAGACAAAGGCCACCAGGGCTACAGTGACTCCCACATGGTGAGACCAAGGCCACCAGAAATACAGGGATTCCTAGATGATGAGGCCAAGGCCATCAGGGGTACAGTGACTCCTGAATGATTAGACCAAGGCCATCAGGGGTACAGTAACTCCTAGATGGGGAGGCTAAGGCCATGAGGGGGTACAGTGACTCCTGGATCCCTGGCTGTGCTCTGCTCAGTACTTTTCTATAGGGGATGAGAGGCCTTTGAAACAAAAGACAACGACACAGGACTGTCACTTCTTTATAGCTATGAGTTATTAATTACTAGCCTGAAGACATTTGTGCACCCGTCAACTGGACTGAAATTGCAATTTTGCTTTATTTTCATTAGGAGGCAGTATTCCCAATGAGAAAAGCAGATTGGCTTAAAAAAAAAAAACAAAACTATGTAGATACTAGTGTGAGGAGTTCAAGTGTATTTTGTAAAATCACAAGTAAGCCTCATATATTTAGATGAGCAGGAACTTTTCAGGCTACCTATTTTAAAAGAACGCTTTCACCAAATGTAAAGAATCTGCAATGGAGTGTCTATAACTCATACCAAAATGATGTGTTCTCAAAAGGGAAAAGCAGAGAGTTCAAAATAACACGTAGAACTTTTTACCTAATAAAGGAAACTACAGTGAACAAAAGAAGCACACAGTTATTCCAATTGCTTCTAGTTCCTAAAGCAAAACTTTAACCTGTCAGTCTCCTTGGTGTTAATATTTTATCAGAACCAAGCTTGATTGCCTTTGCACTACAGGATTATATAAAACCATAAAAAATAAAACTCTTCAATTCTGCCAAAAGCTACTCATAAAGAGATCTAATGGAAAAGGTTAAAAAAAAGAGACTGGAGCTGGAGAGGTGGCTTGGCAGTCAAGACCACCTTCTAGAGGACCAGGTTGATTCCCAGCACTCACGTGGTGCCGATAAGCATCTGTAACACGAGCTCTCTTCTAGCCTCTGTGGGTACCATATACATTAGTGGTGTACATACATACATGAAGGCAGAACACTCACACACAAATAAAATAAATATTTAATTTTTTTTTAATTTTTAAGAAATGTTTAATATCCCCAGTCATCAGGGAAATGGAATTAAACTACTTTGAAATCCTGCCTCACCCAGGTCAGAATGGCTATTGCTAAGAAGTATGACAGCAATTGTTAGAGAGGATGTAGGGGAAGAGCAATTTTTTTCTATTAAGAAATTTGTTTTCATTCATTTTACACACCAAAGATCCCCCTCTTCCCTCCTCCTGCCCCCCAGCCTCCCCACTCTCAACCTACCCCCCATTTCCCCCCACAAGAAGGCAAGGCCTCCCATGGGGAGGCACATCCAGTAGAGGCAAGTCCAAGCCCTTCCCTGTCTCAAGGCTGCAAGGGTGTCCCATCATAGGTAGTGGGCTCCAAAAAGCTACTCATGCACTAGGGATGGATTCTAATCCTACCGCCAGGGGCCCCCCAAGCAGATCAAGATATACAACTCTCTCGCCATGCAGATAGACAATCCCTTATCCAAATTAACTAAAAGGCAGAGAGAGATCATCCAAATCAACAAAATCAGAAATGAAAAGGGAGACATAACAACAGACAATGAGGAAATCCAGAGAATCATCAGGTTATACTTCAAAAACCTGTTCTCTGTGTTGTCTGCTACTTTCTGCTGCCCTTTATACTAAGGACAGGGGAGGGGGCGAGAAGAGGGAGTCAAGGAAAACCACTCCCACCTACTCTAGCCTCTGGCCTTCTGCTCTGTCTTCCCTCATACACTCTCAATGGGTATCTTCTATCCTGAAACTGCCTCTCACTCCTAGAGCCTCCTGCTCCCCCGAGAGTGAGTTCTTCCTGCTTATCTTAGTCCTCCTTGTCATGCCCACACCTCCCTTCCTCCCTGCCTTATGCTCCACTGGAAATGAGGCCTGCACCAGAACATGCAACTGTAAGCCACCACTCCAACAACTTGGGCATGGTCCCAGGGTCTCAAAGCTGGGCTCCTGTACTTTCCATGACACAGAGAGGACTATGGAGAAGAATCTGTGCATCTACAAAATAAAGAAGTGCACTCGAGGACCTTCCACACAAAAGCTGATGCCATGCTGCTAGCCTGGCAAGCTAATGAGCCTTTCTATTACGGACACCGTAAGGAATTCTTTTCTGAATTCTATATAACTGAATTAGAAACAAGTCTCGGGGCATAGAAACATAAATGCTGAAGACTGTCAATACAGAAAAATGTCAACTAGATGAGTTCTGTAGGTTGTCTGACATGTGGATGTCACTCTCAGAAATGTGAATATTCATTTGAATTAAGACAAATCACTTGTCATTTAAAGTGCTTCCTAGTCTCACTCAACATGGCTTTGTTTGGTGCCTAGAAAGGGCCTGTTGCTTACAGATCTATTTTTTCCATTCGCCTTCAACGGTGATTCCACTCCACTGATGCCCAAGGCTGTGACCTAACAGGCAGCCCTCACACGAGACCATAATACTCTGCCTTCTGTTTCCTTCTCCGAAGTACAAATGTGCAACTGACCCTTTTCTCCTCGCTTCTTCTTGGTTCTGTCGATGTGGTCCTTCAGCTGAATTCGGACCTGTCTCTCGTTAGGTTGGTCTCGTATGAATGGATGCTTCATCAATTGCTCGGTGGCTGGTCGCTGGCTGTGATTCTTTACCAAGCAGCTCTCAATAAACGATTGGAATTTTTTTGACCTGCCAAACAAAAGAGATGAATTCACAAATAAAATGACAGCATAAGAGAAAATCTAATACAGCTTTTGAAATATGGCCTTATAAAGAAAAAAAAAAGTCCATCCTGTAAGCACAGGGACCAACCAATCGCAAATCAGTATCAATACAATGAAGTTCAAAGGTCAAATCACAATCAACATTTACATAAGGTAACATATGGTAGTTATCATATGCATGGGGACATTTTCACACAGGGAACACAGCCTTACACAGGAGACTGGAGGAATGAAGGGGAAATGACCTCTTTTGGAAGCACACAGGCATTTCATTTATGCCCCCCTTGAAAGCCCCAGTTTCCTCCTAGATAAATTCTGTGCTAGAAAGGTCTGGGAGCAGGGAATCCCTGGAGGCAGCTACCACATCAGTGATCAGGGCAGCAGGTCACAGTGCAGCAGAAGTTACTGCGGACATTAGCCAGGATTTATGGGTGGGGCATGTGTGTTCTTGACGAAAGTTCCAAGGAGTTATCCAGAGTCAGAAGTAATTAGTTCACAGCTTCCCAGAGTGCCTTGGGAGCTGTCCACAGACAGCTCAGTGTATCTCCCCTGAGATCTCAGTGGAACCCCTGGCCCCCGAGCACCTTGCCTAACTCAGGAGGGAGCCGTTTTTGGCTCTCTGTTGCCCTTCTGTGGCTGCACTGTGGATCCCTGAAGGATGGCTTTCTCAATTCTCCAATAGGAACACTTGCCAGAATGTATGTATTTCAGGCTCAAGAAGCATCTTCAGCACATAGAATACCACATGCAGCATGTCCTCCAGCATCCAAGTGCAAGAGACGGGGTGGAGAGGGCGCAGCAGCTAAAGCCTGATGGATGGTGAGCAGCTGTTATCTGCATCCTCGAGTAAGGGGGGCAGTGGGAGGTGGAGACCTAAAAGATGTCCCCTGAAGCTGAGGGTCCAGCTTTCCCAGAGCAGATAGAAGAGGAAAAAGGAGGAGGAGAAGGAGAAGAAGAATATCAAGCCAGAAGCACCAGGAGAAATCCTGCATCAACAATGTTGAAGGAGAGAACCAACTCCTGAAAATTGTCCCCTGACCTCCACATATGCATTGTGGTATGTGCTTGACCATACACACACACACAGACACACACACACACACACACACACACACACACACACACACACACACACAGACACCCACAGACACACACACACACACGTGTGCACACATGCACTTACATGTACATGCGCACACACAGAATAAATAAATATATACTATATGCATAGAAAATAATGCCAGAGTAAACACATATAGGGTACTCTCTGCTTCTGCCCACACCCAAGCAATTTTTTAGCTTATTCCATGTTTCTCAAGTAATAAATTTTCTTCCTACATTTCTATACTATGCATGAGCTTGAAAGTATCTTGCATATATCTAAAAGCAATGCAGCATCCTTAGCCACTGCCTCGCCCACAGGTGAATTAGGGTTGGCTATACCATGGTCTAGAAATATGACAGAAGAGCTGTGTACCTGCTTGTGATGTCTTCCTTCCCGGAGGTTTCCAGAGGTGTCAGGAAATGCCCAAGTCATATCGTGAGCATACTACCTGCACTATGTCTGGTGAATGGATGGATGCACACACTGATTCCAGCTGCGGTCTGGCTCCATTCCAGTCTGTGCTTGTGAGGAATGGAAAGGGAGGTCTTGGGGCCGGGGAGGTGGCTCAGTGGACAACGTTCTTGCTGTGCAAGCATGAGGACCTGAATTTGAACCTCTAGCATTCATGTACATAGCCAGCATGCCAGTGTACACCTACCATCCCTGTGTTGGGAAGTGGGGACAGGAGAGGCAGAGCCTCAGAGCTAACTGGCCAGCTCATCTAGCCTACCAGAAAGTTCCAGGTTCTGTGAGAGACAGTCTCAAATGTGAAACGGAAAGTGATTGAGGTAGTCACCTGACGCTGCTTTTTGGCTTCCAAACGTGTGCACAAATGTGCATGTGCCCCTGTCCACATTCATATACAACACACACACACACACACACACACACACACACACACACACACACACACAGAAATACAGACACTGAGAGAGACAGTAAGACATGTAGAGAAACAGAGAGATGGACACACACACACACACACACACACACACAGAGAGAGAGAGAGAGAGAGAGAGAGAGAGAGAGAGAGATTGGTTGTAAGGAGTAGTATGGTTTTCTATCCCAGATCAATAAAATAAAAAAAATACTGAAGAACAGACTCATCTAAGGAACAAACTGGAAGCTCTAACAACCTCAAAAGGCAGCAGCAAACCTGGCGGACCCCACACAGAGCCGCTCTGGGGAGGAAAACCAGCATTAAAAGGATGAAAACAACACAACTCATGACCGAGAGCTATTAAATATTCACAAGGAACGAAACAGTAGTTCTCTCACTGGCAGCTAGGAAGAAGTGCTGGTTTTTTATTGTAAAGCGCTCCTCTATTAATTAGAGGGTGATAAATAAAAGCAATCACAACCAATTTGAAAAATGAGATCCAGACCTCAATAGACTGTGCATTCCTTTCTCTGACACTGACATCTGAAAATAAAACAACCAAAAAAAAAAAAAGCCAGAAAACCCTCCAGATCTCCAGGCAGAACTGTGTTCCATTAATGGAACCAGCTGTGAGAGTTCCCTCTGCAGGGCTCTGCTGGAGGGAAGGACTCCAAGAGAATGGCTTGGCATCCGAAGGACAGAGACAGGGTAGAGAGCTCTGTAAAGCAGCTGATGTGTCTATATCTTTTGCACAGGCATCATTTGAAGAGAAAATGTGGCTCACTTAAAACATATCCTCAAGCCAAGTGTGTTGGCACATTCCCATAATCCCAGCAACCTGGAAGGCTGAGGCAGGAGGATAACCATGAGTTTGAGGCTATAGGTTATATAATGCATCTGAAGACAACCTGGACTACACAGTGGAACCCTGTCTCCACAAAACAAAAACAAAACAAAACTCCCACGTCTTCAAAGAAGTGGTCACTTATTTTCTAAGTTAGTGTGACCAAGGAATCAATATGTTTAATTGCACAGTTAATTACAAGTGAAAGTACTTCACGGGTGTTGAATACCTACCTGCTCGCTGGGTGTTACAATCGGTTCAAAGTAAATTTATGGTACTGCTGGTAGCTTAGCTTTGTCTCTTAGGAAAAAAAAAGAGAACAGCTTGCAGGAAGGTTAGCAATACAGCCTTGCCAAGAGTTGGATGCAGTGGCAAATGTCAAGGATTGATGCTCAGGAGTGATGGATGCTTTCGGATGGAGAGGGAATGCTGGGGTTTGGTGCTCACAGCCTGACGTTCAACAGAGTCACGCTGGTTATACACTGAAGTTGCTTACATTAGCCATTGTAATCTGGAGGGCTGGATGCTTTCAATAGTCATCACATCCATATTGGCAATTTCAGTCTTGAAAATCTGCATGGCTCTGTGCTAGTTCTCACTACCCCCTTTCTCTGCCTTGGGCTTCATCACTTGCTGTATGGCTCAGGACAAATGACTCAACTTTCCCCGTCTGCAAATACAGACATCCACAGAACTTATCTCAAAATACCACTGCAGTGATTAAATAAGTGAATTCCTTTAAAATGCCTCTCTTGATTAGCACTGGCATCTGACCATTCTCTGATCATCACTGGACTCAAGGAAGAGAAAATTCTTTCCTAAGGACTGCGACACAGAAATGAGACATGGCTTACCAGTCCCCGCTTCTGTTGAATAAAATGGGCCCCACGGAGCACTGTTGAGTGACAGGGAGATGTTTGGAAGATGGTTTTATCATTGTGGGACTATAACAGAACATATCTGCTTAGCTGAGGTAGCTCCAGAGTCATCAGGTGGCCTAGTGCATTGTTAACCAACATGTTATAGAGCGTGTGACTGCACAATGCTTGCTCATTAAGGGACTTGCTCTAGATGTATTTGATTTGGGAAAACTGAACAGAAAAGGTTAATTTCCAAAGCCTGTGTTCCAGTTTGGGTTTTGATTTTGATGAAGTGTGCAGTCACAGTACAAACTAGCAATTTCAATTTATTTCAAATATTTTGTGACATCTACTTTATGTCATCATAATTTTATCTGGAACACACATATACACAAGCACACACACCATACACACACACACACACACACACACACACACACACACACACACACACACACACACACACCTTTGTCCTTTCTCAAAACAAAAGTGCCTGACAGCAGGCATAGAGCTTTGAAAATTAATGGGGGTTAGGGGTGGCTAGTTTTTTTTGACAACTTGACACAAGCCAGAGTCATTTGTGAATAGCTATCTTCAGCTGAGAAATGCCTCTATCATATTGGCCTGCAGGCAAGTCTGTGGGAGTACCTTTTTGGTTAGTGATTGATATGAGAGGACCCAGCTCACTGTGGGCAGGGAGGACTTGCAAAAGCTCCTGAGGTCGGACAGTGAGTGGCAGAGTCAGAGTTCCTTCAAGGAGGTTCCATGAGCCATGGCATAGGGCTGTGAAGTGAGGTGTTGCTCAGGATATTAGAGAGTCAGGCTTGTGGGATGTCCAATGAGGAAAGTCACAGGCATGGAGTGGAGCCGTTCTAAGAGAGGCTATGTGTGCTAGAGGCAGAGCAGGAGAGGCAAGACCAGCAGAGACCAGATGACATTACTAGGAGCATGAGACGCTTGAAAAGGAACTGCAGGATGTTGTTTTTCCTTTCCCACGCTGGGCACAGACCCAGCTTGTGTCCTGCTTTTCCTTTCTGTGCCCATATTCCATTCCTCTTGGAATGAAAATGATTAGTTTGTGCTATTGTAAATTGGAAAGATGTGACTTGGTTTTTAACTTTACAGGTCTTCACAATTAAGAGACTGATGTGGGTATCACAAGAGACTCCAGACTTTTGAGCAATTTGATTTCAAACTGTTAAGATTTGGGGAACTCTTATTGATGAACTAAATACACTTTGCCTCATGAGATGATGATGAGCCTTTGAGGCCCAGGAGTGGAATGTTATAGTTTAAAGTGATATGTTGACAAGGGGTGAACTTGTGATGGCTCATCTTTATTGCCAACTCGATTAGACTTGCAATCACCTGGGAGACACACATCTGAGTGTGGTAGTAAGGGTGTGGCCAGATGATAGGCTCAATCTAGGAGGGAAGATCTATCTTGACTGTGCACAGATTGGATCTCTGTCTGAATCAAAAGGAAGGAGGAAGAAAACAGCTGAATAGCCGTATTCAGCCCTCACATAGTGTGATAACTGCGTCACGTCCCCACCGCCTTAATTTCTCTGCCATGATGGACTGTTTCCCTTCTCTAATTGTAAGTTTTTGTCAGGTGTTCTGTCAGGAAATGACAAAGTGACCGATGCAGTCTCTTAGATGATATGCCTGGACGACCAGCTTGTTCCTCTGTGGAAGAGCTCACAATATCTCCCCAGAAGTGACAGGAGGAGGCTCCCACACAGGGGACAGGAAATGAGACCCATGTCATACAGCAGGCTCTCCTGGGGAGCTTGGCACATTCCAAGCCACAATCTGGCAGGCAGCAGGCTTTGCAATGTCACTGTCGCTTCCAGGGGAGGGAACGGAGCTGACTCCCCTCTCCAGGAGTCAGATCCAGGGCGGAGGGAGAAGAAATCTCAGGAGAGGAAGGACCCTCCTGTGCACATGCTCTCTGGTGCCCAATGAAAGGCTGTTGCTGGGGAGAGAACACTTCTGGTACCACAGTGACCCTCTGAGAGGCAGGAGAGCAGGGAAGCTTCGCCTCCGGTTACCAGTAGCAACCCACACCCCCTGGCAGGTCTGGCAGCGTAGAGACTGCCGTTGCTGTGGCTTTGCTGCTTCCTTCCTCTCTGTGTAACACCTTTCCTCTGTTAGCCAGGGCTGCTATGGCATTATCAGCTGATTGTACTAGTTAAACCTGCTCTCGGTGGTGGGTGTGGACCTGTGGGTGGGAAACAGGACGCCAGGCAAGGGCCTGAGCCTTCAGTCATGAAAAGGGACAAATGGCTTGCTCCTTTGTAGTTGGACTACCCAGGACTTATGTCTAGGGGAAAAACAGTAGGAGGTCACAGGTGGGCAGGGATTAACTCTAATGCAGGAGGAACCAGAGATATAAGAATGTATCAGGAGGTCATGCCACTTCTGTAGCAGGGAAGGGGAAACATGGGAAACTGACATAAAGACCATGATAAAACTACACATGAGAGTGACGGACAGCATATGACATAACCTGAGGACTCCGTTTCCAAACCTCACCTGGGCGTTCACCATCCACATTCCCATCATGCCTCCTCATGACAGTATGCATGGAGTAGCTCCCTTTAGAACAAGTCACCTTTTTGTCAGGATTAGTTTATTAAGAACAAAGGTTATACTGTTCTCCCCAAAATAGGAAACCAGAATGCCCTGTCATAAAGAGAAAGGGACTAAAAATAACTCCACAAAGAACCACGATTTCCCAAGCCAGAGACATCACATGGACCATTAGCAGGTCTGTGTGGGCACACAGGGAACCACTGTCTTGAGGAGTAGAAGCCAGCCAATCTAATGGGCTGACTCTAAATCATCACTGTCTCTGATGAGATGTGCCATGCAGTCGGGAGAACACACCGCAGCCATAAATCACAGTGTTTCCGTGCCATTACTTGGGCTCTATTTTGGCTAATAGCTCTTTGCCTAGAGGATAGGGTTAACAACTTGCTGTCCAGACAGCAGGTAACGAAGCTGCGAGTCCAAGATGAATGGTAGCATACAGAATGTCACCTACAAGCTGTGGTATGCATTCTTTCAATCTAGCCAGAAGAACCCAGGGAGAGATCTGAAGTAATTCAAAAGAAGATCATAGAGTGGCTGGGCAGATGGCTCAGTCAGTACAGTGCTCATCATGCAAGCACAAGGACCCAAGTTCAGATCCCCAGCACTCACATAAAGTCAGGCGTGGTAGCATGTGCCTGTAATCCCAGGGCTATGGAAATTGAGGCAGTCGGTTTGCTGGGGCTCACTGGCCATCCAGTCTAGACAAATTAGTGACCTCTGGGTTTAATGAAACACCCTGTCCATAAAACTAAGGTAGGGAAGCAACTGTAAAAGATAACTGAGGTCAAACCCGGCCTCTGCACTGAAGCACACAAATGTGCATCTGCAGACACATGTACACACACACACACACACACACACACACACACACACACACACACACGAAAGACAAATGAAAGATCACAGGAAAGCTTTACCCTCAGATCTGCAAAATACTGAAGGGCAAACTTACCACTTCTTAGACTTGAGGCGAGGCGCTGGGTTCCGGGGGATGAGGAAGAGGGCTCTCATGGGATGCATGTCACAGAGGGCTGTGGGAGACCAAAAACAAGGACCAGAGCCAGTCAGAAGCCAAGCCAACTACCATCCTGGCTATACAGAAATGCTACACACATGTACACATGTCCATAAGGTGCTTGCAAGTAAGGAGTAAAAGATCCGGAAGCTTCTGTTCGGCAAACATTTCAAAGAGCTGATGTCTAATTAGATGAATCTCATAAAATGCACATTTCAAACAGATACTAACATTCCTAGGGGCCATATCTTCATGTCATAAGGAAAATAAGTTAAAGGGCCAACAACTAGCCATCTCCTGTGTAAGTAGCCACTGCCATTCAAAACAAACAGCATGGTGACAGCTGGGATTGGTGTGGCTGAGGTGACGTTCTTTAACAAAAGCCTAAGCCGCACTCTAAGAGGCATCTGAGCATCCACAGCTCTGCTTTCCCCATTGGAGGCTTATGCACACACTGCTGTCTATGCACATTTCTAGGCTTTTTGGTACTCTGCCAGGACACCAAATGTCCCTAGCAGCCTTTCAGGTTGCGTGGTGTGCCTTGTTTTCTAAACCCTCCGACCCCAGGATGACTAGGGGGTGAAGTCAGCTTATAGACATGATGCAATCATGTATCATGAACACACTCTACATTCTTATTTCAATCCACATATCTTATTGCTTACTTTCTAACAGTGAGAATACATTTTTTTTCTTGGTACCAAGATTGAGAATATATGCTCCCTCGATGCCAGAGGATTCTGTGGGTAGAGTTTATTTTTAGTCTTGTCTACCACTCAGGATGATAACACAGTTTTAACACTGTGGTATCTGAATTTTCTGATTTCAAAAATGTCATTGTGAACAAAGGAAATTTTGTCAACAAACACTCCAAGTCAATCATGCCACACATGGATTCAAGGAACTTAAGAAAAATAAGAGGGCAATGATGACTCAAGAGTCCCAAGTCTAAGAATGAACTGTCATGAAGGTCCTTGCAGGTCTTTTGAGCCCTGGTCCTGTGAGAAGTGGATGAGAAGGTGTGGAGGCGTGTGAACGCATACACAAGGACACAACTGGGGCAATTCCTGTCTGAGTGAGACAGAGAAGAGCCAGCAAAGAGTCATGCCACTGTTACGCAATTCTAGCCCTGGGTGCTGGAGGGAAGGTGGGTCCTAGACTGTCCTGTAGTCCCCCAGGCTGGGTCAGCTAGGTGTTAGGGTGATGCTTGAACCACAGCAGCTTGCAAAGTGAATCCACCTCTCTCAGGAAAGGGTGTGCTGGTGTCTCTACTGAGGTTGGCACTGATAGGGAGAGTTGGGGAGGTCTGGGAGGTCCAGTCTCAGTCCCCCAGGCCACCACAACAGCTGCCAGAGGTCTTCTATGATGCTAGTGCTTAAAGTCTCAGGGGACTGGGGGGGGGGTGTCTCAAGTTTGCAAGCATCTGAGATACTGCTCCTAAGGGCAGGGATATCTTAAATACTAATATTCTCAGAAGAGAGGCAGCCTCTGAGTTTGGGTATTTTTGAAAGCTGCACCCAGGAATTCAGCTTTGGAGTTCTGTACACGGGAGTTGACATTGTCTGTGGCTGCTCCAATTCTGCATGAGGCAGAGGACCACAAGAATGAGCCACACAGTAAGTGGGTGAGAAAGAAAGACCCCCCAAAGTTTGCTTTCTTCTTTCTCAGCAAAACACAGATCCACACACTGCTCTGAAACCAACAGATTCCTGGTTGATTTAAGATGCCTCTGCTTTCTAAATATGCCACATCAGACCCATGCCGGGCTCAGTGTAGCAGAAGGAGACCAAGCGTAGCCCTGGCAGGAGCCCGCAGGACCCACAGAAGCAGCCCGCAGCACGTTTTACCCGGGAAGGAACTTACGGGGCGCGCCTTCTGCCATCTCAATGGCGGTGATTCCCAAAGACCACAAGTCACTCTGCAAAACGAGAAAGCACAGATACACACACAAATTCAATCAACAGAGGACAGTCGGTTAAGCCTGGTAATTACTGTGGAACTGCTGTGGGGCAGTCAATCCCTTGTCTATTTACAAACTTATTCCCCATCCAGCTGCAGAGCCAGAGGAATCATACTCACTTTTCAGTGCGCATACTTTTCCTGGTGCCTGGCATATGGTATGTTTCCAATAAACGTATAAAAAATACATAAGGTTTTTAAAAGTTAATTTATTAGTGATATTTACATGTCAGTGGAACCATATGAAATGTTGCTGTTTGCAATTTTTTTGACTTGGGTGAAATAATGGTCTTCATGTTACTATTGCATCTGCCTAGCATGTCCTTCCCTCCTATCTCTCTTCCACCCCCTCTCTCTTCCCCTTCCATACTTTCAGTCCTCTCCCTTCTCCCAAATAGTCCCCCGTCTACTTTCCTGTCTCAAATATTTTTTTCTTTCACTGTTTTTATTGAGCTCTAACTGCTACATAGTAAGCTGCACATGTATGACGTATGCCATTTGATGAGGTATGGCACTCCTGTGACCACACCCTCACAATCAAGGCAGCAAACCTCACCTCCAGAGGACCACACTCCCCCTCATATGTCTCCCCTTCTTTCCCATCTCTCTTCCCACTCTCTGGGTAACTTACCCATCTGTTCTGTCACTGTGGACTACATCTTCTAAATTTATCGAAAAGGACCAAAACAGTAGGTGGCCTTTCCCCTACCTATGATAGCATTCTTGAAGGCCCTCCTTGTTGGATCATGTGTTGATACTTCCTGACTTTTTTGTCATTTAGTAGTATTCTATTAAGTGGATGTGCTGGAGTTTGATCTCAGTTGCTGAGAGATATTTGGAGTGTTTCCAGTTTGGGCTGTTCTATACAAAATGCTTGCAAACCTTGGTGTCTAGGTCTTGGGTACAAGCTTTTATGACTTCTGAATAAATACCAACAGGTAGAACTGGTGGCGAATTTAGTAGGTATTAATCGCATCCAATCTGTTTATTGCACAACAACCTATCCTTTACTGTGATAGGAAGAGGATGGGATATTCTGATGGGGACGTGCGCGTCCATTGCAGCACAGTCGACCAGATGTTCTCCATTCCCTTACACACTGCCATGGCAGACAGGTCTTAAGTCCTAACCTGCCTTCTTATGTTTGGACTGACTGTCATGTTCTAATCAGTTTTCCATGGTCAAGACTCCCTGCTTTACAGGATGGAATCTCCAGGTCTCTCTATCCAGGTGAGGTGATCTGTAAGTATGGCATGGCTGATGTCATCAAGACATGGAGGAAACCAATGAGATAGCCCAGAAGGATGCTTGCTGTTCCCTCCACTCAGCCAATGGGGAAGAACACCTAATATAGGTCCAGTTCAGGGACTACATTCCAATATCATCAGCCATCTCACTCCCAGGTTTTTAGGAGTTTCACGCACATTATTCAAAACTCTCCCCTGTAACTTTACTCAAATTATAGAGATCAAAGTGAAGCTTCCTTGCTATCCCCACCAAACAAATGTCAAGGGCACAAGAAGGTGGGAGAAAAAGGGTATAATTGGAAGGGAGCCATGGACTACATGCTGAGTCATTCCCTCAAATGGAATTTCTCAGTAGCCTGTGAATGACTGGCAGCCTGCTCAGTATTTGAGGAGAGTTCCTTACAAGATACAAAGGGATATACTGGGTGCCTAGCCTGTCACCCAGAGTGCCATCAACTTAGAGCAGGTAGCAATGGGGACAGTAAGGCACTGGGCGAAGATGCCAACACAACGGCGCGGGAAGTCAACTGCTGTCCTCTCTCTCTGCTCTCTGGATTTCTTCCAAAGCTCCAGACAACACATTCCTCACACGCAGTACGTGTGCATCCATCAAAGGACTGTTTCTTGTGTTGGCTCAGGAGTGGAACATGTCAAAGATGAGAACACAGCTCTCTTGTACCTGCATTTACAGTTGGCAGACCAAGATAGCTGTGTGGGAACATGAGAGAACAGGTCCCTCCCTGTACAGGATGTATCAGGCAGGAAACAGGGAAAAGAGCCGGAAGTTGAGGGTCAGCATCAGAGGTCCCTGTGCCGTTTTGATAATATTCCAGTGTCCTCAGGACTTGATATTTCCTCTAGCAGCTTCCCAATAGCCTATGAACAGAGCATTTCTGTAGCATTCGGAAGGCAGGCTCTCTGCTGCCAACTGCCATGTCAGGGGTGGACTGAAATGGCCGTCAGACCCAGTGAGTTTTGAGCTGGTGTGACAGTTCACACGTTTGAAGAGAAATGATGGCACCAAGCTGAGAGGCTCCAGGCCAAGCTTTAGACAGGGAGAAAACGCACTGCAACCAGGCTCACTTCTGCCTGAGTTTCTGTTCAAACTTCCCTACGTGGAGGGAGAGGTACATGGCAAAGAGGGCCGATCCTCGGGGATGTGCAAGTTGGCCTCTCCTGTCTCCTCCCCCACCTGAAGAAGTCTGGATCCCAGCAGCTTCCTGTGCTGTGCCAACCACTGGCCTTTTCTCATGTTAGCCCCTCACACAGGTGATGGCTCTCGCCATGCTGTCTATTGACACATCACTGGTTCAGTGCGGTCTGTGTTCTTTACACTCTTTGCCTCAGCTCGAGGCGGGGTTCAGGGAGAGAGGGAGAAGGAGAGAGGGGTGGGGAGACAGAGGGAGGGAGGAGAGATGGGGGAAGAGGGGACAATAAGCCCTTGTGTCACAGGTCTTTGTTTTGGTGACTGAACAGTACTGGTACACAGTAGGCTGTTATTACAGATGTGCTGAATGAATGAGCGAGGGGCGATGGTCCAGGCTGCCCGCTGCCTTCACAGATCTCCCCCCAGATCACAGAGGCCACACAGAAAATGGCGCTGGCTCTCCCACGGCCATTCCCATTTCTCCTTTAACTGATTGCAGTGCAGGTCGTGAGTATTCGTCTTTACTTTAAGTCAGCAACCCACAAATCATTGTCCCTGATTCTCTGTCCACAGGTGACTGAGGTGTTGCCAAAACAAAGGAGCAGAGATTCAGCGAGGACCCATTCCTATGCTACCAAGGCAACCTTAGCTTCCCAGAGGAAATGTAGCCTGGTAGGGAGAGCAGGCTTTCAAAGCAGACACAGCCAGACACAGTCCATGCTCCTGATTTAGTGACTTGCAGAATGCTGCCCAGCTTAGCTTTCTCAATGGCACAGGAGGTGCTGGTGGCATGCTTGTTTTCAGGAGCGCTGCCTAGCACGAAGCCTGGTGCCCACGGGCCTCAAGCATATGGATTTCTTTGCCTGTACTGCTGGGTGCGGTTCTTGGCCTCCCTGTTTGGTTGTCATGGTTTCCCTCCGTGCCACTGTGGCAGACATCATTTGTTGGCTAACCTGAACCCCACTCCCACTGCTACCTCCATTTCACAGTACCCCAAAGCTGCACTTGCTTATCCTGGCACCCCACCAGTGAATTAGATTTGTGACCAGAGCTATGACCAACGAGACATACGCAAACAAAGCCAGGCGCTTGTGTTTTTCCCAAAATAGGAAGCTAACGCAGCTGGTGTTCTTGTAAGCTCCTTTCAACTTCTTAGTGTCTTGAATAAAAACATGGTGTCTGGAGTTATAACATCCATCTTGCAACCTGAGGCAATATGCCAGCTGATGAATGGTGCCGGCGCAGAGAGCAGGAGGCAGAGTTTCTGAAGTTATCAATGCCCATCAAATCAGCTCTGGACCGCATGACGCTAGATTTCTGGTGATGGAATAAGCATGATTCCAGCCAAAGGTATTTGCAAATGATCTCATGTATGTGTATATGTGTATATATGTATGTTTATGTTTGTGTACATGTGTACACATGCATGCATGTGTATGTGTGTGTGTATATATAGATTATATATAGAGGTAGATAGATGTGTATGTATGTACATGTAGTATGTATACATATATGTATTATCTACACAGCAATAGTAGGAGGGAAAAGAGAAAGAGTTTGACTGTAGGAAACAGAAGGTCTCTCCTGCGAGGCCCTCTTGGAGTTGTACCACAGGAAGCAGGGATGGTTAGTAAAGAAAAGATGTCTCTCTTTGGTAGCCTTCTTAAAAATACCTTTTTCAATCAAAGCCCCTATCATACCATCCAAAGAGCCTGTGCATCCTTGGCTAGTCATATTACCAGGCCAGTCACATGACTATTGCTTGTTGAAGACTTTATTTCATGTTATTGTCAGTATCATTTTGAACTGGAGTTATCCCATTTTCCAAAGGGAAATATTTATATTCTTAAATTCTTGGTCATATATTCCCAAAGCTGTTTGTAAGCTCTGCTTAACTGCCTGTGTTGGGAAGCTATAACTGTCCCTGACAGGCCCTGTTCAACCTTTGGATAAATTAGTGAATCCCAAAGACACTTCAGAGCTTAAACAAAGGAGAGGGGGCTCCCATTACTCCTGGCAAGACAGATCACTGGAGATGGCCAGGGAAGAGAGGAGAACACGACAGGAGAGTGAGGCAGAGATCAGTTTCCTTCATGACCATTGTGTGACTCATTTTGGCAGGAGTTGGGCAATTCATTATTTCAGCGGTGCTGAGCCGCCGGCCTGCAGCATGATTAATAGCCCATCCCTGTGTGCATTACAAACAGAACAGAGACAAATTCTAGTGCCTCTGAGAAGGCAGGCACAAGGTACAGCTTCTGGCTGAGGCCTGGGGACAGCTGGCACACAGTAACTTGCACAAAACAAAAGAACATTCTTTCTGAACGGGCTGCCCAGCTCAGTGGAAGAGAGCATCACTACACTAAACTGCCATTCAAGGAGAGGGAGGGTGTATCTAGAAACCTAGGGTGCTCTACTGCAGCCATGGATGAAGCTCCGACTGTTGAGCTCTGACACAGACACCTTTTCCTCAACCACAATGCTTAGGTAATGTATGGCTTGCAGGATTGATATAAGAATTCAGTAGCTTGATATGCTCCACAGTCCTAACCTGGCACAGTGCACAAGCACGTGGTAGACAGACTTTTGGGGGTCAATGATTGCCAGCTGGCAGTTCAGTCAGTATACCCGAGCTAGGTAAGGGCAATGAGCCTCATAGCCCCAGTGGCATAAGGCAGGCTGGGCAGAAACAGGGAACCCAGAGGAAGGAGACTGGACATTGTCTTCTTCCCGTCTTTGTAGTCTCCCACTGGGGCCCCCTACTGGCAGAACATGATCAGATATCAGATGGACAAACAGAAAAGGGGCTGGCCCAAGTATCCTAAAGCAGGGACAGTATGGTGGTCTAGACAGACAGACAATAGCTTGATAATAGCATAACCAGCTGGATTCTACAGTGCTTCACAGACATGAAAACAGTCTTTCATTTGGAAACGTACTTACGATTTGTCTATTCTTTCTAAAATATTTCAATTGGGTTAAAAGGGAATCATATGCTGAGTGTGGTTGCTACAGAGATTAACCTAATCTAGTGGTTAGAGCTTTAGAGGTGAGGGTTTGAGTTCAGCAGGAGCTAACTAGAGATGGGCAATACACACAGAGCTGAGCTGCATGAAATCACTTGTTTCATTAGGTCAACAAAAATGGCCACAGGAACCAGACTTTCATGAGATATGTGAGCACAAAGCTGTCCTAGAACATTCTTACCATATGCCAGACACTGTGATATCTTCATAAATATAAAAAGGTTATAACACCATATTGTGCTATTACAGACAGACAGATGATAGCTTAGTAATGTGTACAACTACCTGGGTTCTACAATGCCTCACTGACACAAAAAACGTCTTCCATTTGGAAACATACTTGTGGTTTGTCTATTTTTTGAAAAATATTTCAATTGGGGGAAAATTGTGTGTGTGTGTGCGTGTGTGTGTGTGTGTGTGTGTGTGTGTGTGTGTGTGTGTGGTTTAATACCACCATAAAGTGGTTTTACAACCTTGTGATATATAATTGATTTTTCACATTTTATACAGGCCCAGAAAAGCTAAGCAGCTCCCTGGAGGTGATGCAGGAGTGAGAGGCACGGCTGTTTTCTGCTGCTCTCGTCTGACTTCCTCCCTCATCCTCATTCACACTTCATACACTTCTATCCAAACAGAACCGAGGTCAGGGTCAGGGAGGCTGTCTAGGCTGCAGTTCTTGACAATCTCATTGCACAGAGAAAACAAGGAAAACATGGATGCCTCCCTTCCCTGCTTCCCTACACTTGATATCTGGTGTGGAGGAAACTGTCGGGAGATTTATCGTCCGTGGGATCCGTGTTGTACCTGAAGGAAGTGGACCAGCGGGGGCTGCTGAGACAACGCCACCTGCTGGCACGGCCTGCTGTCTGTACTGCTGTTTCTGAGTGACCTGGAGGGACTCACGTTTGGAGCTCAGCACACAGGGACCAGGACATGTCCACAGGTAAAATCGCCACACTTGGTGGCACCTGCCATCAAGGGATTCTCCCACTGGACAGCTGCTCACCTGACTTCCAGCTGACCCTCTTGCTCAAAGGAACATTTCCACCCTGCCTGAATAAAATCTGTGCCTGGGATACTGAAGGAGCTGAGCGATTTCTTTGTAGCCAGAGGAAATCTGCACCGCAGATCTGCCACTGATGTGGGACAAGTCTCTTAATACAGTACATTCAGCAAAAGTCAGCCCCAAAGGAAGGGACCCACTAGGCATGGGGTGTGGGGGACAAGGCATTTTCTAGGACCTTTATCACCTCACTAGCTTAATTATAAGAGCAAATTCTATTGATGCAAAAACATCAAAACAGGACAGAAAGACACAGAAAATAAGAATTAAGAATGCATCATCAATGTGCTCAGAGGCCAAACACTTCAGTCCTTTCCAGGCTATTCACAGATTGCCCACATGCATGCATGTGCATGTACATGTGAATTCATACGTGTGTGTGCACGTGCATGTGAGTTCATACGTGTGTGTGTGTGTGTGTGTGTGTGTGTGTGTGTGTGTGTGTGTGTGTAGAGTTTCTACATCAGGTGAGTGGGAGTGAGACTACGGTAAGAGGAAGATGTTTGGTACTCACATTTGGGTACCAAACACATCCTACTCTAACGACTCATTGCTCAGTGGTGCATAGTATTCCACTGGATAGAGAATTAGGTCTTTACTCAGTCAGATTCCAATGGATATGGGCTTGGCCACACAGACTTTTCTTCAGTGGGTACCTCTGTTAAGGCAACACTTAGGACTATAAAATGCCTGTCAGATTCCATCCTACTGAAATATAATTCACAGTAAGTTTTAAAAATGCCAGTTTAAACAGCCTAGGAATTTTGAACAGCTTTATTAATTTCAAATCTTTTGAATGCTTATTATTAAATGGGAAAGCTTTCATTCTTGCCCTGCGTACTTACCAGGGAATGAAACCTTTCCTTTTGCTTGAAGTGTTTTGACAGAATTTCTGAAAACAAGAAAGGAAGGGCCCACAGGAGAGAGCCAGCACACCAGTCAGTGCGGCTCAGGCTCTCCTCCACAGTCAGTGGGTTCTCCTGCACACATCGGACTCCACCCAAATCCAGACTGCAGGGAAAACTCGTCTCTACAGACTGCTTTCCCACAGTGGCCTGTAGGGCAGTCAGTTCCTTTCGCATCCCTAACGAACTTCTGAGACTGGAGAGACGGCTCGGTCGGCTCAGTGGTTATGAGTATGAACTGCTTTTCAGAGGACCTGGGTTCGGTTCTCAGTACCCACACTGGGTAGCTCCCAACCACCTGTAACTCTGGCTCCAAGGGATTTGACCACCTCTTCTGGCCTCCAAAGGCATATGCAATTATGTGCACATATCTGCATACCCATGCATACACATCGCTAAATGAAATTTTTAAAAAAGGATTTGAGAAAATAGAAACTTCTGCCAGTCTTTAAAAGCATTTTAAAATAAATCAAGTAATGATCAATAATAATAAGTGATAAATCACATACCCAAACCAAACTGGTTTTCTCCATTTCACCCTCATTTTAAAGCCAGAGCTTTCTGGCTTTTTGGTGAAGCTTACAGAATCCAGTGCTGTTCAAAGCATCTGTTATTCAGTACCCACCACCTTAAAATGTTGGACGCTTACATTTAATCTACGTGAGAGCCCAACAGGAGGAGGTCATTGCTGAGGCCGGGACTCCCTTCGGCTCAAATGGACTGTCCCCCACACAGACCAAATCCTCGGGCTTGATAGGTCTCCAGTAGGAAATGGTTTATGCAGAGAGAGCTCAGGTAATCACACACACACACACACACACACACACACACACACACACACAGAGTGGGAGTTCAGTAAACGTACAGCCGACCCCTGGTGGCAGACCACGTTCCCGGGCACACTGAGCAAAAAACACGGTAAGATACAGTGCCACAGAGGCTTTAAAGATCTCCATCTTTTCTGTAGAATTATGGAGTGGTCAAAACAAATCTGCTTCGACTCCCCAGACCCCCTTTCTGCTTCTTCACCCACACTGCAGACAAGCCTCTCCTCCCCACAACTGGCGAGCAGCGAAGTCCGCGTCCTAGGCATGGGGTTTTGTTCCTCGTGAACAACTTACATACACGAAAGTCTTGATGGTCAAGATCACGCTGTAGTCTAAATGACTGACCCAGTTGAACCTGTTTTCTCTGTGAGGATTCTTTTTGTTTAATTGTGGGTTTTTAAATATTCTTTACATACAGGTATCATATCAGTTCTAAACAATATTTCTTAGCAATCGTCTGAGAAAGAAGCCCAAGATTAAACTTCATTTCAAGCTTTGGGTTGGCCAAAACGAAAAGCTATTCTAGTTACTCTCTTAAAAACAAGTCAGCTACAAGGGTATTGTTTATGCTACAGAGAAAACACACAGCCCACCCCAATACGTAAAAGATTCAGACAGGAATGAAAATCTAGACACTTTGGTTCTTCCTGGTTTAATTTGTCTTATTTTAAAATTTAGATTCATTTATTTTATGTGTTTGGGTATTTTGCTGCATGTGTGTCTGTGTACCACACATGTGCATGGTGCCCTTGGAGGTCAGAAGAGAACATCAGATGCCCTGGAACTGGAGTTATAGATGGTTGTGATCTACCACTTGCGTGCTGGGATTTAAACCCTCAGATCATCTACAAGAGCAACATGTGCTCTTAACTTCTGACCCACCTCGTCAAGTCTCTCCTGGTATATTTTGAAGTTGTTCAAATTATCTATGGCACAGATGTAGACTAGTTAACTTGTTACATACAACTACAGTTTGAAGAATTGCTTACAGCCAATTAAAATATGCATATCTCATCTGGGATATATATTTTGTAGTGGATTCTCTGGCAGATTTGCAAATGGAACTATTTAAATGTGCTGATCATTAACAGTTTAAATAAATGACATTTACTTGGCAGGGGATTAATTTTTAACGTGGCAGCTGCTCAGACAGACTGCTGTCAGGTTATTAGAGGGACAAACTTCGAAGGAAGGAGGGGATTACTATGTTTTCAAGACCTTCAAGCTTACATTTCTCTAAAGAGGTGAATAATTTCATCAGTGCTCAGAGACACTGGGTCTTAAAGACTGTACTGTTTGCGTCACTATAACCTGATTTCCATATAACCAAACGTGAAGTGAGTGAACTTTCACAGAGAAATTCCTCAAATATACTCTTTGTATGGGATCTATGAGATTTATTTAGAAGCCTAGCAAATGTCTCCTAAAACCAGGTTGCAGTTACAAAGAGTCCTGCAGATTCTTTTCCAGAGAGCCCTCATGATGCAGATTTCACTTACACAACAAAACCACACTAGACTCTTCTTCTTCATGGGTGGGGGCAGGGGACAAATGATCACAGAGAGCTGAACAAAGAGTTGGGAGACCCATGTTCAAGTTAAAGTTCAGAGACTATCACCAACTGGGTATGCACCTGTGGAGATCTGCCCTCGGTTTCCCCATCACAGGATATTGAGAGGCGATCCATCGTCTTGAGGGAAAGTCCTTGAACTCCCAGAACAAACCCAGACAATATTGCATTTGCCCACACAGTGTCTGCCTCATGCACGGCCTGGGAGCTCTGCAACTGCTTTAGCTTCCACTGTCCACAGTTTTGCTTTCTCTTAATGGGGATTTCTACAAATGCAATGTCGTCAACACTGTAGCCCTCCAAGGGCTTGGAACTGTGACTCGTGCTAGATCTCGGCTAGAGAGACCGAGTTAACGAGAGCTGCCAGGAGAAGCCAACTGAATGTGGCTTGATCTTAGCTGTGTCCTTCCAGTCTATAATAAAAGTAACAAGGGATATATCAGATTTCTGTGAAATGCCATGCCACATTAGCATACACTTCCACCCCATGTCATTTTCCTACAGAGAGGAAATTTCAGACTATCAAAGGTTGGCACTGTGGAAATGCGGTACATGATGTCTGGTAACTACAAAAAGAACCCCCAATATTCATATTTTGGCATAACATGTGCTGTGTTCTAGTTGGATAGGAACATAGAGTTCCTGTGTGCTATTGCACATTAGGCAAGTGTAATTACAATAGTATGCTGCCCATTTAAAAAAGCTAGAAGGAGCCGGGCGGTGGTGGTGCACGCCTTTAACCCCAGCACCCGGAGGCAGAGCCAGGCGGAACTCTGTGAGTTCAAGGCCAGGTTGGTCTACAGAGCAAGTTCTAGGACAGGGACCAAAACTACACAGAGAAAGCCTGTCTCGAAAAACATATATATATATTCACACACACACACACACATATATATATATATATATATATATATATATGTAAAGACTCTCAAATGTTTGTGAGCGAGCATGTATGTGCAGGTGTATGTATTTCTGCACCTGTGTGCTGTGCATGGGGAGGCCAGGGGTCAGTCTTGGGTATCATTTCTCAGGAGCTTAGATTCTTGAGAGAGGGTGAGTCATTGTCTTGGAACTTGCCAGGAAAGCTAGGTAGGCTGGCTGGCCTGTGAGGCCCAGGATCCTCCCTAGAGCTAGTAGAAACCTGCATCAATCACCTCAGTTGGTTTTTAGCATGGGTTCTGGAAGGCTGCCTTGGGTCCTTATGCCTGCGAGGCAGGCACTTTACCAACTGAGCTATCACTTTGGGCCCTCTGAAATCTTTTTTTTTTTTACCTTAAAAATACGATATTTTAACAGATACATATATTTATCCTGATTTAAACATTGTGTATGTGTGCACATGTGAAAAATATTCCCTGGAACGTCTTTCATATGTACAGTTGGAATGTTTTTATGTATCAGCAAAAAATGGATCAAATGAGTTAGAAGAAAAAGGATAATAAGATTATACACTTTGCCAAAACCAAACTATAACCAAAAACATAAACCTAATCTATTTCCCAAGAAAAAGATGGAAGCGCAAATTCAAAACCATATGAAATAATGTTAATATCATTTTGTAAACGGGCAAACAAATATCATGGGTGAATTCATTGAACAATTCTTACTTGAATGTCTTACAATCTTAGATCTCAATTATGTTTTTCGGTTCTCCCATGTGTCCCATAAATCACAAATGTCTGTGAGAATTATCCCTTGCAAAATTAAGGACCAGGGGCCAGACATGGCTTCACAGCACAAGGAAGAAGTCCTACCTTGAAATCATACGTGGCATCTGGGTTCTCATCACAGGCAATGACTTCCGGTGCCATCCAGTACGGTGTTCCAATGAATGTGTTCCTCCTGCCCACTGTTCGGTCAAGCTGGGCACTCACTCCAAAATCCACTAATGATGAGAAGACAATGGAATAAATCAGAACCTAAGGCTGGATGTGAGAACAAAATGATGCACATTCCTCATGTGGTAAAATATATATAGCATAAAAGTTATGATTTTATCTTGATTCTTTGTCAGCTTGACACAATATATAGAGAGGAACCTGAACTGAGAAAATGTCTCCATCAGATTGCACGTAGGCAAGTCTGAAAGGCATTTTCTTGATAGATGGTCGATGTGGGATGGGCTATCCCATTGTGGGTGGAGCCATCCCTGGGCACGGGGAGGACAAGAGAAGAAACTGAGCAAGCAGCACAGAGCAAGCCGGTAAACGGCATCCCTCCACGGCTTGTTTCCGTTCCTGCCTCCTAATCCCTGCCTGGAGTTCCTGCTCTGACTTTGCTCAGTGATGGACTAAAACCTGAGTTATAAGCTGAAATAAACCCTTTTCTTACCCAAGATGGTTTTGTTCACGGTGTTTTATTACACAGCAATAGAAACTTAATTAGGATAGATTTAACCGCTTTCCACACACACTTTCTGGGGCAGTAAAGTCCTTAAAGATTGCACCACCATCACCACCATCCACCCCCCAGAACACTTTCATTTCCACCCGCGAGGTTCTATCCCACTGAGCAAGAACAACCTGTGTCCCATCCTTCACCCACTCCCCCTCCTGCCCCTCTCCAGGACACTGACTACCCCTAGAGATGAGCGGAGTCACACAGAATGCATCTCATTTCACTTAACTTAATGCCCTCAAAGTTCACCCAGGTGTAACGTATGTTACAGTTTTCTTCCTTTTTAATGCTGAATAACTCCCCCTTAAATTTCCATGTCTACACTTTATCTTTTTCCTCTGGTGATGGGCAATTGGGTCCCTTCTACCATTTCTATACGGGGAACACATGCTTTTAATTTGAATGATTACCTAGATAAATGCACCAGTGAGGAAATCACAAATTGCTGTATTTGATTATATCAAGGCTCCATTGAGACACACAACAAAGTAGGGGTTCCATAGACGATAGTCTTTGTGGCCACAAAGGGCAACACAAACCTGTAATTGAGACCTAAGGGTGGTGTCAGCCTGCCAAAGTTTATATGCCATTGCTGCCACCGGCTAGCCGTATGACTGGCAAGCAACCCACCCCTGTGTGGTTTTCCAAATCTACAATATAAAGATGAAGATGGCAATCTAGAATGACCTCACTTACAGGAGACAATCCTGTGTCCCTTCAGAGATGTGGCATCCATTGTATTCCTGACAAGTGCTTGTTAAGCAGCTTCAGGAAGCCCTCTGAGGCCAGATCACCTAGTCTCTAGACATGCATCCATTAGCCTGTACAATGTATGCTCTTGTTTTTAAAAGCAAATATTCATGTGATGAATGTTTGGCTCCAAATACAAATGGGGATGGGAAATTATATACTGTAACAAAAGGGAAGAGCAAACGTTGAAATCTCTTTGGAAATAAGCAATCCCATGGACAGCAAAACCCTTCTTGATAATAAAATGAGAGCATTCCCAGATTTTTTTGTGAAAGGTTCTCTCTAGAATAGTCTTAGCTCTCAACTTGGCTCAGTCTAGAATTGCCTTGGGAAGAGAGTCTTTCTGAGAGTTTGTCTCGATGGGGCTGGCTTGTGGGAAGACCCAGCCCACCGTGAGTGGCTCCATTCTCTAGATTTGGGTCCTGGGCTGTCTCAGAGTGGAGAAAGTGAGGACATATGCATTTACTGTCTCTCATTCCTGGCTGTGAGTGTGATGAGACTAGGTGCGTCAAGTTCTTGCTGCTTGGACACCCCCAGTGATGGCCTGTAATCGGGAAGTGTGAGCCAAGAGAGCCCCTTCCTCTGCTGAGCTGCCTCCTGTCAGGACAGCAGCCGAGGTCAAACCAGGACAGGCCTGATGGATTGGCCAAAGAAAAGGATTCCCCACCACCAACTCTGGCAGGGTGAAGTGGGGTGACCAGGGTGCACCCGAATTGGACTCTCGAGAATCCCCTTTGTACAGGTGCTGTAGGGAACAATAAAATAAATTTAAGTATAGCTCAAGCCCCTGGGAAGTTAGCAGGACTTGATTATTCAAAAGACTTTCCAATGTAAATGTTTTTGCTGAACACACACACACACACACACACACACACACACACACACACACACACCAAACACCCAAACCCCTGGAACCATCAGTGCCTCCCCACAGCAGTGGTGGCACGAACAGACTCAAGTATTGGATGATGCCGAGGCCGGTCACTTCTCTACACAGTGCTTAAGTGTAGGGCTCCAGTCACCACACAGGTCATTCTTCAGGAGGGACTGGGAAAATGCTTTGCAAATAGACAAATAACGTTTTCCCTTTCATCTTTGGGAAATGCCCCCAAGTCAACAGTGACAGATTTACATTAATGTTTTAAAAGGACTGTTGACGCCTATCAACTCCAGCAGTGCTGCGGCTCATGGACGCTGTCCATACCTAGCTTAACTTCTGCATTTTCAGTCAGCAAGACGTTCTGCCCTTTGATGTCTCGGTGAATCACTTTGTGCTGGTGCAGGTGACTCAGGCCCTGGTGGAATGGAGAGGTGAGAGAGTTAACAGGACATTCACATTTCTGAATGCTGACAATCGCCCTCAAACAACTTATCTAGAGATACTTACCGGAGTCTCTTCTCATTTTCATACACTCATGCTGCTGAGTTAAGCTACAGGACACTATTGGTACCCACTGAAATACACACATAACTTTATGCTGCACAAAACACATCAGATCTGACAGCAGTACAGCACACTGCATGCATGATGGTATGGATGGGTTCCGACCTGCTCAAATTTCAGTTAGCGCAGTGCTGTGAGAAGTGAGGTCTGCCTATGCAGGCTAATTTGTAATGGGCACATTGACAGTTTGCATAGAAAACTAACCTGGCTTCACCAAATTTAACTTTTGGGAATGTATTTCAATTTACAAGTTATCTTCCATTTTAATTAAGCACAATGAAACGTGTTTCAGGCCAGTCGAGGACTTTCTCTTCGGTCTTTGTCGGCACAGACTATGTTAAAAAGGAAAGACAGGCAGGAGAGAGGGTTGTCAGGTGCTCGCCTTTGGCATGGGGACCTGCGTTAGATATCACGATAACCGAGAGGCCAAGCACGATGGCCGTGCTTACAATGCTGAGGAGGCAGAGGTAGGTGGACCAGGGTGGAGCGGAGCTCACTGGGCAGTCAGCCCAGCAAAGTTGTTGATTTCCAGTCCAGTGAGAGACCCTGGCTCTAAAAAGTGATGAAGGACAGCAGCTGAGGAACGACAGCTGAGGTAGCCTTATAGCTTACACACAGACATGCACACACAGACACAGACATGCACACACAGACACAGACATGCACACACAGACACAGACATGCACACACAGACACAGACATGCACACACAGACACAGACATGCACAAACACAGACATGCACAAACACAGACACAGACATGTACACACAGACACAGACATGCACAAACACAGAGACACAGATATGCACACACAGACACAGACATGTACACACAGAGACATGCACACACAGACACAGAAAGGAAATCATTCCCTCAGCTGGCATCTGTCATGTCACTCAGTAACTGATCATTTTGAGACAGCTGATTCTGTGACATTAAACAAAATCCATTGGTCTAGTACTTATGAAATCATGCCATCAGGCACCCAAGTGTTGTTATTTTATTATTTATAATTTTCTGTTCTTTTTATTGTTCTCCATAAATTCCACAATCTCTATATAAAAGGTAAGGTGTGTGCACGCGCACACGTACACACACACACACACACACACACACACACACACACACACACACACACTGACTTTCCTGGTTAAAGAAACAGCCTAAGAGCGTGTGAGGGGACAGTGTGAGGCACTGTTTTGGTGTCACACTTTCTTTTTCATCTGGTCGTTTGGCTCCAGGTAGGCAGTGGCCAGCTTTAAATGCCTTCTTTTATAGCACATAATGCAAGTGCTTACAGGACTGACAACCCCCTTTATCCGGGACCAAATGGGTGGGGTGGTGTAGCAGAGCACACACAGGAGCAGAAGTCTGTGCAGTGCACAGTGGGTAAACTGTGAAAATGCTTGTGACAAGGGACCATCCAGGTGGTCAAACATTCCTTCCTATGAGTTACCTCATCCCAGGTGCTTACATCATCTGGGAGAATGTACTGGAAGGAGGAAGAAACACGCTGTTTACATGCATTTAAAATGTCTAAGGTGAATATCTGCGCTGCCTTTAGGTCCCTGAGAACAAATAATTGGCCCCCTGCTGGATCTTCTAGCAGAGCAAAAATGGGGTGGGTGGGTGAGCAGGACTGCTCTGGAGGCCTCGTGGACTCTTGGTGCCCACTGGGTGGCCTCAGGTACTAGAGGTTTCATGCTTCCTGTGACTGAGCAGCAGATAGAAAGTCACGTGGAGCTAATGGCAGATAAAGCCCTGGAGATAACTTTCAGCGAACGTGGAAATCAGTACCTCAGCTTGCTTCTTCTCAAGTTGTGTTTTCGTTTTTATTTCAGAAATCCTTTCTGTCTACCCCAAGCTATACACTGTAGAATCCTGTCTTTTCTCAGAACAACTCTACGTTTTCAGAATTGAGTATAAAGGTGGGGGAGACGGTTCAGTTGGTGCATGCTGAACAGATGGGGACCCGAGTTTGCATCTCTAATCCCATACAAACAGCGACACGAGGAAGCTGGGCGGTGCAGCAGGAACGGAGACAGGCAGCTCCCAAGAACTTGCTGCTTAGCCAGGCTAGCAAACTGGTGAGCATAGGACTTAGGGAGAGGCCTGACTCAAAGATGATGTGGGGTGTCAAGAAGGACAGAAGGCAAAGATGCTTGCTGCATTAGCCTTGTGACTTAAGTTTGATCCCCACGTCTATGCAGTGGTAGAAAAAGAGCCTTGACTCCATTTGACAGCCAGTGACTGCAAATGATTGACCTCTGGTTTCCATATGCATGCGTATCCACACACAAACACATACAGAGACCTACACTACAGATGCATGCACATGCAGGCAAACATGCACACACACACACACACACACACACACACACACACACACACACGAAGATAAAAACAAAACAAAACAAATAGCACCTAAAATCAGGTGTAGTGGCACATGTCTGTCACCTCAGCACTCAAGAGTTGGAGGCAGAAAAGTCAGAAGTTCTTGGCCACCCTCGACTACATAGCAAATTAAAAGCAGGCCTGGACTACAAGATACCCTATCTTAAATAAATAAATAAAAACAGTGTTTCCTGTATTTGCCATTTGTATTTACTGGAGTAAAATATTTGACACAGCTTAAAGCAGGTGCTAATTTCACATTGTCATATTAAATAGTCAATATGGATAGTGATTAAAAAGCATCCCCCACAGTAGACTCTTCTTCGTCATGTACCGATGTCTATACGACATGGATCTGTTCAGGGACTCGATTCTATGCCCTTGATCCTGTCTAGTCTTGTTACTTAGCAACCTTAAATAAAGTCTGAGTTCTGACCACAAGCTGCATATGCCATCATTTATTGAGGCTTCCCTTCGTTTCTCTCAGTATAGACGCGAGGAAGGAAGCCATTCATTTCTTTCTGTAGGTTTACTTCTAAATGTCTGACTTGTCTCGTGCTATGACCAATGCTAGACTTAAGCTTCATTTTTTCTTTGTCTCCTCCTTAGTCTGGTTTTCATTTAATGACCGCATATCATTTTAGATCTTTCTTCTGTCTCAGTGTTCATCCATCCACGAGACAACAGATCTCTCAAAGCCATATTTTGGACACAGAGTGAAATGCAATTTTACCTTCTGCTCCCTTGAATTAAGAAGGCGGAGCTTATAAATAAACAACTGTTGGGCAGATGTAGTACAGTTGCCCAGTAGAAGCGTACTAGCCTCCACATTTGTAGCAAGAGAAAATTAAACTAGCCTGAGTGAACTTAACGTTCCCAGGTGCCTTCTTCCTGAACTAAGCAGAGCAAATACAGCTCAGTTCTTTCACTGCCTGACCTGAGATTTGTGTGGGAAAGTGAGCAAACAGGCATATCCAAGCATTGTCATTTAGGAGGCTAAGCCTCAAAGATTTTTTTTTAAGGTACAAACACTTAATCTAGCCTGTATGCAGAGACACGAATAAAGTCCCTTTATGTGGTGAGGAGGTATTACAATATTAGTTATAATGAAAATAGACACTTTGAATGACTAACCAGTGTATCTCTTAATCCATTTCACACAGGGACATTATGACCTACAGTCAGATTTCTAATATTAAAAAAACACCATCAAAACCAAGTGTTTTGTGTGGAAATCATGCAGTGTTTACCTTCCAAGTGAAATTACACATGACCTTGACCATCTAGAATGGTCCTCAGCCCATCAATGCTGCCCTACTTCCATCACTGTTCAAATAAACCATTCATTGATCATCTGTTTACATCTACATATATCCTCTACCCATCTATCTATCTATCTATCTATCTATCTATCTATCTGTCTGTCTGTCTGTCTGTCTGTCTGTCTATCTATCTACCTACCTATCTTCTATCCATCATGTATCTTTTTACCTAGCATCTGTTTATCTATCAACTATCTTTCCATTACCTGTCTATGATCTATTCATTCTCTCTCTCTCTCTCTCTCTCTCTCTCTCTCTCTCTCTCTCTCTCTCTCTCTCTGTCTGTCTTTCTTTTGGGGAAACACAGCCATGTGTATACCAGGTAGCTTTGAATTCACAATGTCCTTGCCTCAGCCTTCCAAATGCTGGGATTACAAATGTGTACCCCAATTCCAGCTTGTTAGGATGAAGCCATTAAATACATTTCTACCACACTTAAAAATTTCACTAGAAAGGCAGAACAGTGTAGAATATCTCCCAAGACATTCTGTGTTACTGAAGAAACTTGGAGGGGGCAGTGCCCACTTGCTACCTACCCGTAAGATCTCCCTGCAGATGTATGCGATCCACTCTTCTTTCAGTGTGTTGCCTTTTGTGTTCTTGATCAGGTCAGTGACTGAGCCAGCACCACAGAACTCCATCACCAACTGGCAAAAGAAGGAAACAGCCATTGTTACAATCCTGCTTGGCTGCACTTCTTCACTAAGCTTGGTTTAGAAAGCATACTGCCCTCTGTTGTTTCTGAATGCCAGTCCTGCAAGGAAAATGTAGCAATCATAAAACAATATTCAAACTGCTGTCTTTTCTATTAAGTCCTTGTAGAAATCATAAAGAGGAAGGCTTACTTTTAATGTTGCTGGTTGAGGAAGTGTCACTGAACTTTGTCAGAGACCAAACATGGACCATGGAAAAGTACTAGCTAAGCCAGAGAACAAGCCCCTACCCTAAACCAGATGCCCCCGAAGATAAAGAACAGGTCAGGCAGGTCAGGTAGCATAGCAACAGAACAATGGGCCCTGACCAGTGACCTTACCACCTAGCAGCCTCACACTTGCACGACTTGCACATAGCCCCTCACCTGCACGTCTCCCTTCACCTGCACATACGGCACGTCGTGCACCCCTTCCCTCCTCCCCTCCCCCTCCCATACTATATAAGCCTTGCTGAGGAGAATAAACTTTGCAGCTTGATCAGAACACACTGTCTTGCTGTCGTCCTTTCGTGTCTCCCCTGTCCCTCTCATTCTCTCCCACAGGTGGGTCGCCCCCGTTGATACCCCGCTGGCCGGGGCAGAACTTGGAGGTTTCTTTTTGTAACTTTTTGTAATTGGATGAGTATTTTCTCATCCAATACATCCCAGGCACAATTTACCAACCTCCACTCCTCCTAACCTTTTTCTCTAAAATAATTTAGCATAAACTTTTTGAACTTCAAAAACTTAAAAGTTTATTTTTATACTTTCTTACTTGTTTATAGTTGTTTATAATTGTTTTGTCCACCTTGATGAGGGACTTGAATAACAGTGAAATGTCACATTCAACATAAAGTTATGGAAGAGGCAGCACAGCTAGATTGTTCTGCTGAGAATGTGTTGACATTGTATACTGAGCATCCCAGAGAGCCACGTTTTATTGGAACAAAAAGCCACATCTCATGTTGTGCTGACATTTCAGAATCTCAATTAAAGTGGATTAAAATCTGTAAAAAAGTTTATTATATTTTAGTTTTTATTGTGTGCATGTGTGCACATGAGTATCTATGTGTGTGTATGCACATATATGTAAGACAAACTACCAATTGAGGGAGTCAGTCTTCTCCTGCTACCATGTAGGTCACAGATATCAAACTCAGGTCATCAGACATGGTAGCAAGTATACTAAGCCATCTCACTGGCCCAACATTATTATTATTTTAAAAAATACTTTGACCAGTATCTTACAGCCAGAAATGAAGAACACTCTCCAATAAGCTTGTGTCTTTGTTCCATTTTGTGAAATAGGGGCAGATCAACAACTCAGACAAAGTTGAGCCGTCTTTGTGACTTGAACCTACAGCTGTACCTGTGTCTCCTACACAGCAGGAGCCTTTCTCTGTCCAAAGAACCTAGGAAATCCCTAGCTAGGACAACACTCGTGCAAGCTGTTTATGTTATTGGTTTGGATGTGACACTGAAAGCTGTCACAGTGCGGACTATCTGGTTTTAATTAACTTCAGTAAGTGTTCCCAGGAGGTTGGGCACATCAAATAAATTCAATAAACAATAAACTCTAATTTAGCACCTTTCATCCAAAAAGCTCCAAGCAGTCTATAAATATAAACTCATTACAGCACTCAGCAACTTTATCAAGTGGGCAGAGGGTAAGCATTGCCGCAGACTAGAACCAGGGCTTTCCCATTCATTTCCAGGGTTAGAGAAAGCACCTCTTTGTAATTAATTAAAAAGAACTTACAATAATTAGTAATCCACCCCCAAATTGATGGAAGAGAGAGAAACAAAGCAGAGGTATAATAGAATCCACATGTGTGTATCAGCTCTGTATCACTAGGTTCTTAAAAGACCCCAGAAGCTCAGGGACATGGCTCAGAGTTGAATGTGCTGGCTGAGAGAGTGTGAGGACCCAGGGTTCAGGACCCATGGAAATGCTGATGGGTTTGGCTACCTGCCTGTAAATCCAGTCTCAGAAGACTGAGATGGGAATCTCCAGAGCCAGCTTGAGACCACTCACATCACTGAGCTCTGCGTTTGACTGATAGATTCTGCCTCAACGAATAATGTCTAAGAGAGATCCTAGATCTGACATCAGCTCAGTATTCCACATGCACAGGTGCCCATATTCACACACATGCAAAACACACCACAAAACATGCATGTGCACATGTGCGTACACACACACACACACACACACACACACACACACACACACACACACACAGAAGGAAAAAGGAAAAAAATCCCCAACTGGGTGCAAAATTTCTTTACTCAGAAATTAAACTGTGCAACTGTGTTCCATTTTTATCTGCATGCCTGATAGAGGCTCAAAACATTTCACAAAATGGTGCTGAGGATGCAGCTCAGTTGGTTGTGTGCTTGCCTAGCACATGCAAAGCCCCGGGTTTGGTCCTCAGCACCCTGTAAGATGCACATTTGGGAGGTGGAGGCAGGAAGATCAGATGTTCAAGGTTAGTCTCTATTACATAGGGTGTTTGAGGCCAGTGTGAGCTACGTGAGACCCTAACTCAAAAGAAAATAACGAACAAAAACACATGAAATGAATTTCATGCCTGAGTTTCAGAGCCTGATCTGATTTGATTTACAGTTGGAGCCAAGCTGGCTCTCCTAGGAAACTCTTGTTATCTTTCCCAGAGAGCCAGTAGTTGTGTTAAGACTTACAGGAAACTTCTGTAGGGAAATCTGGAAGTGTAGAATAAACTACATTCCAATCAGGAAGAGCTGAAATTCTTCCATATGTAATGGCCAGGCAGCTCACAAAGACTACAGAATCACACCAAGGATTCAGGGGTCAATTTGACACACACGCAGTGGTCAGACATAGGATAACTGGTGTAATGTGTAACAACACCAAAGCAACGGTGTTGCCTAGAAACAGAACGCAATAATCAAGGCACTCACAAAGAGTAAGACTGCCACAGTCAGAAGAAGATGAGGAACTAAATGATACTGCGACGTCAAGTGCAAACAAAGACTACACAAAGAGTGTGTCCTAGCATTGTCGTCCATGTGCATGCACACCTGCTGGGGCACACGCATGTGTGCGGCTGGAGGACAGAGTGTGTTCCTCCACAGCTCTTGCCTTATTCCCCCGAGACAGGGTCTCTCCCTGAACTTGGAGCTTCCTGGTGTTTTGTTAGACTGCTACAGCTAGCTCCAGGGGTCAGCCTCTCTGCCCTGCCCCCACCCCAGCACTGGGGGTGTGTATGGACATGCCTGACTTTGTTTCCCCTACTACTTATTCTCTTTTATTAATTGGTTCCTCAGAGGGCTACTCAAACTTTTAATGAAATCGTTAATTTTATATGTATACACACTGCATTGTATTACACCCACCCCAGTGATCGCCTCTCTAACTCTCCTTTTGTCTTTCCAAACATTCTCACTTCTATCCTGTGTTCCTCCATCCCCCCTTCTACTTCTTTTCTTTTCAGATTCCCTGTGGGAAGTCATGGCTACTATGTGTTTGTGATTGCAAGGGCAATCTCATGTCCTGAAGACAGCCCAACTCTATCCTGGCCCTTCAGCTCTCAAAGTCTCCGCTTCTACACGAATGCTGGAGACCTGAACTCGGGTCCTTGTTCCTGCACAGTGAGTACTCATGCCCATGGAGCTGCAGACCTGAACTCGGGTCCTTGTTCCTGCACAGTGAGTACTAATGCCCATGGAGCTGGAGACCTGAACTCGGGTCCTTATTCCTGCACAGTGAGTACTCATGCCCATGGAGCTGGAGACCTGAACTCGGGTCCTTGTTCCTGCACAGTGAGTACTCATGCCAATGGAGCTGGAGACCTGAACTCGGGTCCTTGTTCCTGCACAGTGAGTACTCATGCCCATGGAGCTGGAGACCTGAGCTCGGGTCCTTGTTCCTACACAGTGAGTACTTGTGCCCACGGAGCCATCTCTAGCCCTGACTTAGCTTTCTTATATAACTTTAACACTGGATACTTAAATAACAAAAAGTAGAAAACGACTATTCATAAGAGTAAGTATTCTACCTGATAATGAGAGATGTAATAGAATCATAATGCCACTATTTTGTACCTCTTAAGAAACTAACAGACTGTAATCAATCGCCCATGGGGTCGGGGGGATGATGGAAGAGAAACCTATAGACTTTAAATCCTTTAAATACATCAACAGGTTGAGATTGCAATGGAAAGTATTTATTTGAACACTGATTTTTAAAAAGTAGCTGCTAAAGTTTTTGTTTGTTTGTTTTGTTTGCCAGGCACGGTGGTGCACACCTTTAATCCCAGCACTTTGGAGGCAGAGGATGGTAAATCTCTGTGAGTTCAAGGCCAACCTGGTCTATATAGCGAATTCCAGTACAGCCAGGGCAACTCAGGGAGACCTTATCAAAAAACCAACCAAACCAACCAAACAGAAGAAACCTAAGCCAGGAAAAGCTGCTGCTAGTTTAAACAATTACAACTTTTCATATAAATGTAAGTATTTGAAGAGACTAAGGAAATATAGTTGAGATTTTTTTTTAAGTGTGATGATTCTCTGGTTATAAAAAATCTCATAGTTAAAACATAAATGCTGAAATTCTTTTAGGCAGTAAAGGACATTATTAAGAAAGGAGAAGTCATAAAATATAGAAAAATATTTTACATTTCAATTTATTATTTTGTGTATGTGGGTGTTTTGTCAGCAAATATATCTTGTGCACCACATGTGTGCAGTGTCCAGGAGGACCAGATGAGGGCAGCTGATTCCCTGGAAGTGGAGCTACAGACAGTTGTGAGTCTCCATGTGGGTACTGGGAATCGAACCTGGACCCTCTGGAAGAGCAGCCAGTGCTCCTAACTTCTGAGCCACCACTTCCAGCCTCATACTAAAACTATTTATAACTTATATCTGATAAAGATATAGCATTCAGAATTTATCAAGAACTCTTATAAGCCAACAAAAAGATCCAGCTTAAACATGAGCATGATAGTTGGGTGTGGTGATGCACACCTGATAGGTGGAGGCAAGAGGATTGGAGTGATCTCCAGGCCAGCCTGTGGACACCTGTCTCAAAGGCAGAAATAACAATTCAAAAATAAGTAAATGAATCAATGAAATGAAGTAAGGATGAGCAAAGAACTTGGATGGACATTTCTCTAAACTTTAGAGTCTAAAGAATGTATGAAATGTCAAA
The DNA here is from genome assembly GCF_007827085.1 of Peromyscus californicus insignis. NCBI lineage: Eukaryota > Metazoa > Chordata > Mammalia > Rodentia > Cricetidae > Peromyscus > Peromyscus californicus. The sequence goes on along the minus strand of NW_026294617.1, from coordinate 8,645,536 downwards.
AATCAGGCATTCATAGGTGTGTGGATTGATGTCAGGGTCTGCGATTCCATTCCATTGGTCTACATGTCTGTTTTTATGACAACACCATGCTGTTTTATTGCTATAGCTCCACAGTAGAGCTTGAAGTCAGGGATCATGATGCCTCCAGAGGTTGCTTTATTGTACAGGATTGTTTTGGCTATCCTGAGTTTTTGTTTTTCCATATGAAGTTGAATATTATTCTTTCAAGGTCTGTGAAGAATTGTGTTGGGATTTTGATGGGGATTGCACTGAATCTGTAGATTGGTTTTGGTAAGATTGCCATTTTTACTGTGTTGATCCTACCTATCCATGAGCATGGGAGATCTTTCCATTTTCTGATATCTTCTTCAATTTCTTTCTTCAAAGACTTAAAGTTCTTGTCATATAGGTCCTTTGCTTGTTTGGTTAGAGTTATGGAAAAAGGAAGCATCTTCAACAAATGGTGCTGGCATAACTGGATGTCAACATGTAGAAGATTGCAAATGGATCCATATCTATCACCATGCACAAAACTAAAATCCAAGTGGATCAAAGACCTCAACATAAATCCAGTTACACTGAACCTGGTCTAGAAGAGAAAGTAGGAAATAGTCTTGAACGCATTGGCACAGGAGACTACTTCCTAAATATAACACCAATAGCACAAACACTGAGATCAACAATTAATAAATGGGACCCCCTGAAACTGAGAAGCTTCTGTAAGGCAAAGGACACAGTAAATAAGACAAAAATGGCAGCTTACAGAATGGGAAAAAAATCTTTACCAAATCCACATCTGACAGAGGGCTAATCTCCAAAATATATAAAAAACTCAAGAAACTAGACATCAAAATACCAAATAATCCAATTAAAAAGTGGGCTACAGATCTAAACAGAGAATTCTCAACAGTAGAATCTCAAATGGCTGAAAGACATTTAAGGAATTGCTCAACATCCTTAGTCATCAGGAAAATGCAAATCAAAATGACTCTGAGATACCATCTTACACCTGTCAGAATGGCTATGATCAAAAACACTGATGACAGCTTATGTTGGAGAGGATATGGAAAAAGTGGAACACTCCTCCACTGTTGGTGGGAGTGCAAACTTGTACAGCCACTCTGGAAATCAGTATGGCGGTATCTCAGAAAACTGGGAATCAATCTACCTCAAGACCCAGCAATACCACTCTTGGGCATATACTCAAAAGATGCTCAGTCATACCACAAGGACATTTGCTCAGCTATGTTCATAGCAGCATTATTAATAATAGCCTGAACCTGGAAACAAACTAGATGCCCCTCAACCAAAGTATGGATAAAGAAAATGTGGTACATTTACACAATGGAGTATTATGCAGTAGTAAAAACCAATGTCATCATGAAATTTATAGACAAATGGATGGAACTAGAAAAAAATCATCCTGAGTGAGGTAACCCAGACCCAGAAAGACAAACTTGGTATGTACTCACTCATAAGTGGATATTAGACACAAAGCAAAGGACAACCTGACTGAAACCCGCAATCCCAGAGAAGCCAGGTAAAGAGGAGGACCATAAAATGGACACTCATGGATCACCCCAGGAAGGGGAAAGGGTTAAGATCTCTTGGGTAAACTGGGAGGGGGAGTAGAGAGGAGGTGGGGGGTAGGAACATGAGGGTTCAAGATGGCCGAGTTCAGGGAGGGACAAAGAAGCAGAGCAATGAAAGAGATACCTTGACAGAATGAGCCAGTATGGGGTTAGGGAGACACCTGGTGCTAAAGAAATCCCCAAGAATCTACAAGGATGTCTGCAGCTAAGACTCCTGGCAATGGTGGAGAGGGTGCTTGAACTAGCCTTCCTCTGTACTCAGACTGGTATCTACCCTAATTGGCATCATAGAACCTACATCCAGTGACTGATGGAAGCAGATGCAGACACCCAAGGCCAAGCACTTGGCCAAGCTCCTGGAGTTCAGGTGAAGAGAGGGAGGAGGGATTATAGGAGCAAGGGGAGTCAAGATCATGATGAGAAAAAAACACAGAGACAGCTGACCCAAGCTAGTGGGAGCCCACAGACTCTGGACTGACAGCTGGGGAACCTGCATGGGACTGCATTAAGCCCTTTGAATGAGGGTGACAGTTGTATGGCTTGATGTGTTTGTGGGTTCCCTTATCCCGGCAATGGGACCAGGACTTATCCTGGGTACATGAACTGGCTTTTACGAGCTCATTCCCTATGGTGCCATGCCTTACTCAGCCTTGATGTAGCGGGAAGGGGCTTGGGCCTGCCTCAACTTGGTAAGTCAGCCTGTGTTGAATACCCAAGGGAGGCCTTATCCACTATGAGGAGTGGGTGGGGGTAGGATGGAGAGAGGTGGGTGGGGAGCGGGGGAAGTGGGAGTGCTTTGTACAACACAATGAATATACTGAATGCCTCTGGGTTACTAATTTAGAAGTAGCTAAAATTGAAGTAATCTAATACTATATATATTTTGCCAGAATTAAATGTATTTGATTTGTTTTAAGGCCTGAGTGGGGGAAACAAAGGATCTTGTGGGAGGCAGGGGATTAGACAGTGGGGGCGGCTGCCCAGGGTGGTTGGAGTGCACGGGTGCTTCTTACAGTACAGTTCTGTCTACTTCCGTGATTTGGAGGCATTTTCTACTTCAAAGAAAATGCCCTTCTGTAAAAAATCACGCTTCAATGCCAGCAGGACGGATCAAAAACACTTACTGAGACAGATGATACCAGTGTCTTCCCATGTGAGCCAAACATGTCTTCACCCTTTCTCCCAATCACATAGTGCAAGACCTCCCAGGGATGCACCAGCAGTGGCCATGTCTCGGGGAGAGAATGTCCTACTATTAGGCCACATAATTGCAGTTCCCAAGAAGAGCAGTGGAAACCCAGAACTCCAGCCTTTCAAAATTAGATTGGACAAAATACTTTCAAATATTCAGTGGGAAACGATCCGGCTCTAGCCAGGCACCAATGATGTCTATAATCTGCTTCTCCATTCAGCTCCAGCTGAAGGCTGCTCCATTCTTTTCATCTCACTAAGGAACAAAATGATTGTTAAATTATGTAATAGGACTAGAAAAAAAAGAAAGAAAGAAGTGGAAAGAAATCAGAACTTGCTAGCAATGGGTCCCTGCAGTCGCACAGCAACACTGATAATTACTGCCACCAGACAGCAGGGACTTTCCCTATCCTCTTACTAAATAGCCTCAGAGCGCACCATGGCAAGCCCAGCTGAGTGCAGTAAGTCCATCACTTCACATTTCACAAGGAAGACGCAATGGATCATTAATATCACCCTTGAAAGATAATTTTCTAAGAGTTTATACTGGGCAGTGAGACACACAACACTCATTGAGAACTTAACGTGCTGGGTTCTTACAATCTGGTGATTTGCAAACCAACAATAACAAAAAATAAACAAAGAAATATTTTCCATGACCCTCCTTCTCTTGGTTATCAGTTCAGTTATTAATTTGGAAATGGTCTTTGGCCTTACCCATAGTGACACACATTAAGGATGCAGAGCAGGTTAAAAACATTCTCTATCATGCAGCTTTGTGACCTTAGACACTGCATTAGTTACTTGTCCTGGTGCTGTGATAAAATGATCTCACAAAAAAGAAGAAAGGGTTTACTTTGGCTTACAGTAGATAAGGCACAGCCCACCAAGGTGAGAAAGTGTTGGAAGTTTGAAGAGCTGCTTACATTGGACCCATGGTCAGGAAGCAGAGCAAGAAGATGCTTATGCTCAGCTGGATTTCTGCTTTTGTTTAGTTTGGGACTCCAGTGCATGGAATGGTGTCACCCACAGTGAGCAAGTTTTCCTATATCAATGAACTTAAGATACTTCTTCACAAACACGGCTAGAGGCTAACCTAGTCTAGATACTCCCTCACAAACACGGCCAGGGGTTAATTTGGTCTAGATAAACCTTCACAGATTTGCCCAGGGACTAGCCAAGTCTAGATACTCCCTCACAAACATGGCCAGAGGCTAACCTAGTCTAGATACTCCCTCACAGACTTGGCCAGAGGCTAACCTAGTCTAGATACTCCCTCACAGACTTGGCCAGAGGCTAACCTTGTCTAGATACTCCCTCACAAACATGGCCAGAGGCTAACCTAGTCTAGATACTCCCTCACAAACATGGCCAGAGCATTTTCTTTTGGGTGATTCTAGATTCTGTCAAGTAACAATAAATGGTAGCCACCACAGACCCACTCCCTAGCCACCAGAGACTCCGCGCTGTCCCGTCTCCACTGTGACAAAATTTAATGAACAAGCATTGCGGAATAGGAAGACGGTTGGTTTTTGACGTATTTGTCACGCAAGCATGAGGACCTGAGTTCCACACTCAGCAGCCAGGTGAAGCTGGGTGTGGTAAATCCACTTGGAAGAGCAGTGCTAGGCAGCAAGAGCTCTAGAACTCGCTGGCCAGGCATTCTAACTTAATTGGTGACCTAATTAGGTAGAATAAGAGACCCCCCCCCATGACTTGTTCTTATACACACACACACACACACACACACACACACACACACACACACACACACACAATATGGACAGCTCCTGAGGAAAATATCAGAGGCCAACTCCCAGTCTCTACACACTAACATACACATGTGCAGGTACATTACACATAAATTAACATGCACACACATAAATGTAGTGGGTAGCTGTTCCAGCTTTGACCTGGAAGTACTACCCCCATTGAGGCTTCCAGTAACTGTCACGCCTACGAGGTGGGGCTGAGACAGGAGCCTTTAAGACCCGAGATCCAGATGTGCTGGCTCTCTTGGTTCCTGGATCCTGGATGCTGGATATAGACTGAACAGAGTTCTCCAGAGAACACCGCTGGACTGCACCTCTCCTGGATCCTATAACCTATCCCTTTACTTGTAAGTTACCCCACAAAATAAACCTCCCTTTTAACTACGTAGAGTTGACTTAACTTCCACCAATACACAATGCATCGATTTACAGATCTGATGTGAACATCAGTTTCACTAATAAATAAAAAGCTGAGAGTAACCCAAGTCCTCAGACATACAAGCTCCTTTCTGCCTTGCAGGACGGTGTCACTCTGGTCTGGATGTCACTTCCCTTGCATGGCGATGACACACAGTGGGAGATGTTAGAAAGGTACTGAGCATAGGTGCTTCTAGAGCATCTAGTGAAGGGTGCCGAGCCATTTTGCTTTGTACTGCAAAGCAAGGAGACAGTCTACCCTCTAGACGATTCATTGTATCCGGAAGATTGAAGGAATGGGAGTATTGGAAGAGGATGCTGAAAACAATCTGAGACTTAAGACTCATCAACATCATCTGAACAACTGGGTCGGAAACTAAAAGAATATTCACACCACTTGGGAAGAAGGAAAGGAGGCGAAATTGAATGTAGGGAGAGAAATAAATGTGCCTAGACAGATGGGCACTGGCTTGGGGCCTGGAGGACGTATTCTAAAAAGAGAATGGTATAATGTGAACAGATTATAAAAAAAAATGCTTGGATTGCTTGGATTACTTGGATAATTATGTCTGTCTAAGTAAAAAAAAAAGTTGTTTTCTAAGAACTGAGTCCTGACATATTTCACAATTTGCATGGTCGATTGCTACAGATTTTTTTTAGTTGTCTCATCTTACTAAGAAACATAATATTGTCCGTTAGCAGTATTTGGTTGAGGGTATTACTTAGTGGTAGAGCATGTGGGAAGCTCTGGTTCTAACATCTCTCTCTCTCTCTCTAATGTACACACACAGAATACACACAGCTCTCTCTCTTCTCTCTCTCTCTCCCCCCCCCCTCCCCCCCCCCCCCCTCTCTCTCTCTCTCACACACACACACACACACACACACACACACACACACACACGTATGTGTGTACGAATCGTCCATGTGTGGCCCCCCCCCCCCCCCCGACAATGGCTAAGGATTGCGCTCCAGTCTCTCTTTCCCAGGAGTGATGGCAGCATGGAGTCGGCCCGGACTTCAGTCTTCACAAGGCACAGAGCACAGGTCTTGGGAGAGAATCACAAAACACAGGCACCTTCTCCTTACAACCCCAGTGTCTTCTGAGGGAATTTAAGGTTAATTCTAGGGTGGTTCCCTTGTCCCTAAGGGACACTCACTTGCTAGTTCATTGGCTTTAAGTTCTTGTAACAAGGAACAAGGCCTTAAGATGGCACTTAAATACTGTAGGCGCTAACCCAGAATACCTGGACAAACCCATTCCTCTCACATGTCACTGGTCAGTCCCCATAGGAATAAACAACAGTGAACAAAAGATCTGTTCTCTTTAATGGTAAAGGGGGGATTGGAAGGAAGGGGTTCGAATAGGGTCAGGCAGATGGAGTTCTCCTGAAGATGAACCAGGCTGAAGTCACTAAGAAAAGGTGTAGAAGCAACTTCCAAGAACTCCCAGCCCCACAAAGAATCAGCCAGTGTCCCTTGGAAGGTTTGGAAACCTCAGTGCGGCACAAGGTATTTTTATCTTGCGTGGTTGGGAATAGCCACAGATCCCGTCTGCATGATTTATGATGGCGTGAACCAAACTCAAATTCAGCAGCTTCTTAAGAACTAGCTGCTTCATTCACTATGGGAAGTTTAACCGCACACTAAGAAATGCCTTTGTGAAGAAATACAAAATCAACCTTAACAGCTTTGTGTATTCACCTCTAAATGAGCATGCATTGAGGAAAAGACAACTTTGATTTTAGTTTTAGACTTGTGACTTCTCAAACGAAATATAAGTTATGAAAAGGCAAAAGAATGCCAAGTGACCCAAACTTTGTCCCTAAGGTTTATGGACAACCTTTTACTTTGTGAGTAACAAGGGCATTTTGAATAATTTGAGCCAATTTTGTATTTTTAGCAACTAAAGCCTGCCTACAGGCCAAGACCATGGGCCATCAGTCATCCATGTCCAAGCAGACAGGAATCTCAGAGCCAGCATGACAGCATTACATTTCACAAGTAGCCATGCAAGAGCTCCTGCAGTTTTTCTTAGTACGAGTGGAATCATCACATGTATATGAGCCCCACAAATCCAAACAAAGGAATTAACCTCAAAGACAGAAGAAATGTAGCCTGAGGTAACAGCTCAGCCAGTAAAGTGCTTGCCCCACAAGCATGGGGAACCGAGTTCGATCCCCGGAACTCACATAAAAATATAGGCAGAGGGTGCTGGGCCCGTGGAGACAGGCAGATCCCTGGGACTTGCTGGAGTGCGAGCCTAATCAGCAAGCTCTAGGCCAATGGGAGACCTTGTCTCAAAAAGTAAGGTGACAGCTCTTGTGGAATAATATTTGAAATTGTCTTCTGGACTCTACATGCATCCCCCCCACCCTGCCAACACATACACACATAGGTACTTACACACAGAAACACATACCTGCATATACATATACACATGCCCATACAAAAGATAATGATGTATAATTCTACGTCTCAAAATGTGAAACTCAAACAGAGAAATTAGGAATGAGAGGGACTAAGATTTTAGACAGGTTAAAAAATAGGGAAAGTTTGGGCTGGGGATATGTTTTCAATGTGCAAGAATAGCACTTGCTAGGCAAGCAAGAAGACCTGAGTTCTAATACCTAACACCCCTGTAAACCCCAGGCTGCACGTGGCTGTAACCCAAGCATTGGGGCACAGTCATGTAGGGGGTCATGGGAGACCACAAGGCAGCCTAGCCTACACCGTGAGCACTGGGGTTAGAGAGAGACTTCATCCTGAAAATAATAATGTGGAAACAGATTGAGGCAGTCACCTGCTGTCCTCTGGTAGATGGGTGCATGTGGATGGACACAGAATATGCACGCTCAGTGCTCCTACCCCCCAAATAGGAAAAAACAAAACAAAAAAACCTAGACTTCCAGTATTCAGGATGGAATACTGAGGCAGGAAGGTCCTTCGAAGCATGGTGTGAATAGAAAGCATTAGGTCAAAGCTCATCTAAAAATGGAACCAGAAGCTTCACAATTCAGCTTCGGGCATACACAAAGTCATTCTTTTGTTAAGGTGAAAAGCAGTTCAAACGATTTCAATGAAATTCCTTGGGATAACAAAAGGAACCGGGTTTCCATCTTGTCAGTGAATCCCTTGGTCTGGAACCGAGCTCTGCGGACTCCGCGCTCAGGGCCTTGGCGCTGCTGTGTTTACCCTGAGTCCCCTTGCTGACATTCTACCTCCACAGGGACAGGAGGCAGCAGCCCCTTCCTCACAGCTAGTCCTCTGACCATTTTAGATTCCCGTATTTACAAAGCCCCACCTTGGAGATTTCTGCTCCCAAGTAATGAGATTCAGTTGCTTCCCCAAAGCAATGACTGCTCTGTCTGCAAAGGAAGCTCTCTCCTTACAGAAGCAATAGCCAGCGATTAAAACACGTTCCTGTTAAAAGGGAAAGCCTCACTTTTGATACTTGGAACTAAGAAAAATTTTAATGACCCATATGCAAAGGCTTAGCTCCAGGTGGCTGAACATTTGGGAACATAATCCTCACAATGAAATCTGATTTTTTCATTCATTCTTTAAGAATTCTATACATGTCTAAAATGTATTGTGAACAGACCCACCCTCAATCCCTCCCCCCAACCTCCCCCCCCCCCCCCCCGCTCTACTCCCCTCCTTTCAGTGTTCCCTTTCCAACTGTATGCTCTTTTATCGTAGCCCACGGAGTCTATCACTGTGGTCTATAGGCACGCGAGTTTAGGACCACGCCCTGGAGCACGGCCAACCTACCTTGGGGCCATTTTCCTGAAGCAGACTGCCTCATTCTACTGGGAGATATTCAACTACCAAGCTCCTGAGCTAGGACTGGGGCTTGGTGAGCCTCTGTCCCACCCACACCGGGATTTTGGCTGACTTTGCCTTGTGCAGGTAACCACAGTTTTTGTGAGCTCGTGAGTGCAGCAGCCTTGGCAGTGTCCAGAACACTGTTTCAAAGCTCCCCAACACTGGCTCTTACAACCTTCCCACCCCTCTTCTACGGTGTTCCCTGAGCTCTGTGGGGGATGAGGCTGTGATACAGATGTCCTACTGTAGGACTTACATTAAAAGATTGAAACAACCCAAGTAGAATTGGGCGTGGTTTCTGCTACAATGCAGTAGCAACATAAATTGAAAATATAGCACATTTAGGTTTAGGTATGTGGCCAACCTGAGTACGGGTAATTAAATGACATCATGCATTCAGTAATCACAACATCTTATTCTGTGATGATCTCACATGGGGGTGGGTAATGAATGCAAGGCATCGAGTTGAATGTATACCATGGAAACAGGAGCCGGGGCCTGTGGCGCAGGTCGCAGCAACCTGGGAACTCTGGGCAGCTGGCACGCTGCTTCCACATACTGCCGCTCTTTGGGATTTCAAGGCTAATATTTCTAGATCATTTGATTATTTTCAAAACTCTTCAAAGAATCCAGACCTCCATATGAATCTGTTCAATTTTTCTAATATTGACTTAATTAAAACATCACTACCTTATGGGGACCAAACTAAATATGTATAGCCTCCGGTCTGTCAGTTTGCAAACACACAGACCTGGTCCAACTCACATTCTACAAAATAGAAACTTCATGTTAGAGACCTGGCCTCTCCTGAGGCTAGAATCCAGATCCATGGATAATCAGACCAGGTTGCATCCAACCATTAGAAAAGATCCTCAAATATATAAATTGTGTGCATTTGCTATATATGCACAAGTGTGCAAGAGAGCATGTTCCTGTGTGCGGGGTAAGTGTGTTCTGCTCAGTCATTTTCCACTGTCTTGTTCCCTGATGAAGGAAGGGTCTCTCACTGAACACGATCTAGCCTGGAAAGCAGCAAGCCTCAGTGGTCCTCCCATCTCCACCTCCTGTATCCCTGGGGTTATAGGCAAGCAGCAAGCCTCATTGGTCCTCCCATCTCCACCTCGTGCATCCCTGGGGTTATAGGCGAGGACTCAGGCACACCTGGCTTTTTGTTTTAGCACTATGATCCAAACTCATTTCCTCAGCTTGTACAGAAAGAAAGCACTCTTAGCCACTGAACCATCTCCCTGGCTCCACAACACAACATCTTAACTTTCTGCTCTAGAAATCCACATCACTGCAATCTAGTGAGAGGCTAATTTTGCTGTTTCAGTCCAATCATCTGCCATCATACTGGACCACTCTACATTTCAGAAGTTAATTAGTAAACTTGTTTCCTTTCATGAAATATCTAGATCTGTGAATCTTGTGATAGTATCAAAAGGATGGCAGAATATGTGTGATTTCATGCTTTTCTTGTTGAGAAACTCGTCCATTTCATAGACAGGCACCTTTCCCCTCCCTCTGGATCTGAATGGTTGACAGCAAACCCGGAGAGCCTGGCAGGCCTGGCATGTGGGAGGCAGAGATGAGATGGTGACGCTGTGTGTCAAAGCATCACTGTTTCGCAGAGATGAGATTCTTTATTGAGAGCGCTCCCTTTTTTGATTTCCGGATCAGGCCTCGGGCAGCTGATAAAGGAGAATTACTTGGCCATTATCAGAAGTGGTTGTGTTTCTGTGGAGCTGATACCAAACAAGAGTTTATCTTTACAACAGGCCCTGATAGAATTCTCACAGATTACAATTCAATCAGAAGCCTGCAACAACACATGTCGCCTGGTGAAACATATATTTCAGACCTCTGAACTCCAGCCATGGCCAAAGGAGTATTGGAGGAATATTTCATGCAATCAGGCCGACCTCAGGCAACACATATTAGAAAGTGCTACTCTTGGCTGTGTAGTCTATGTCTCTATAAAAACACATTTTTATACTACCGTGATCCTTGCAAAATGTCAATAGTCTGAAGAATCAACTATCTTTGACCTTTACAATTATTTGATAAATCATTCCCAAAAGGCTTAGTGTGCTTTCCCACACATGTATTTCTTATGCTTCATAGCAGCATTTTTAATAGCCCAGAGGTTTTACTATTCTTTTAAATACTAGAGAAACTGAGAAAGAAAGATCAGAGATGAAGTTAAAATTTTATTTATTATTTTGAGACAAGATCTCATTACGTAGCCCTGACTGGTTTGGAATTCACAGAGATCCCTCTGCCTCTGCCTCCCAGTACCACCATGCTTAGATCTCAAAATGAGTTTATTGAAACCTAAAGCTCTAGCCCTACCCAGGACACCAACTTTTGATATCGGAACCATTTTTTCATGACCAAAAAAGGGGATAAACACTAAGTTTAACGGCTTGATTCTGACATCACATAGCCCAGAGTAAGCCAGATATATTGTCTTCGTTACTGATAAGCTTTGAGACCTTGAACAAATTTCTTAATTTGTACAATGGAGATACTAATCTTTAATTTGTAAATTGGCTACAAATATTTAATTAAATAATATGGCAGTGCTAACATTGTCATAGCATTATAGTGTAGTAACAGAACTTGGCATATTGGTAAGTAGGCAGGAAGTGTTGTAAATCATTGTTCTTGTTAATATAGCAAGGCAGAGGCCCTGAAATATGTATGCACTACTATATTTTGTAACCAGTTTCAATCACTATTATGATCTAATACTAGCTTCCTGTTGTTTCTAGACTGACCCCCAACTACTCAGTTTTTTATCACATAGAAGTGCAATTATAAAAATAAAGTATGCTCTTGCCTTAGGATACCTTTCCTGGCCTGATCTCATCCTTAGTGACAGAGATGTTATCACAGATTGCTAGTGGGGTGGTCAGAACAATGGAGCTTTCTGACCCGGCAGACATGAGGCCACTCTCCCGGTCACCCTGGGACACCTGCCATTACTTTTCCTTTTACCAAGTTCAAGAAAGGGGTTAGCTTCCTGTGGTGACTAATCTTGGTAGTCAACTCGACACCCCAGGGAAGAGGGAACCTCAGCTGAAGAGTATCCTCCATCAGACTGGCTGTGGACATGTCTGTGATGTGTTTTCTTGATTGCCAAATGATGCAGGAGGACCCAGTTGGCCATGAGCAGTGCCATCCTATAGGCAGATCAACCTGGGCTGATAAGAAAGGGAGCTGAAAGTGCACTTGGACTAAGTTAGTAACTAGCTTTCCCTCATGACCAGTGCTTCAGTTCCCACTTTTAGGGCCCGCCTTGAGTTTCTGGCTTGGTTTCCTGGATGGACTGTAACCTGCAAACCAAGTAAACCTGTTCTTCCCCCAAGTTGCTTTTAGACTAGTGATAACCACAGCAATGGACATGTAATCAGAACACTTAAGAAAATAGCCCCCTAACTGGTCTCCTCATGTCTACCTTGACTCCCTCAAGTCTGATCTCAAACCAGCAACCAACAGGATGCCTTCATTTTGTGCATGAGATCCTATTCTTCCCAAGAGCTCCCAAAGGCTCCCCACCTTCAGGTGAAATAAAAGCCGAGGTCTTGCCAATGGCAAGGAAGACCATGGAGGATCTGGTCTCAGGTTTCTCTCCTGCATCTCTACCTTCTACTCACTTTTCCCCAGTCACAGTGACTCATCATTGTTCCCAAGAAATGGAAGGCCTCCAGTGCCTTTCCTCAAGTTACCCACAGCAGGGCTTACCCGGACAACACTACTCACCACCATGTATTAATTTACACTATCCTAACAAAGCACCACATAACACAGGCTCGATGACTTGCTAAGCAAAAATACCTCACAATTCCAGAGGCAGCATGGTCAGGCTCTGGTGAGGGTTATCTTCTGGTCACAAACTGCTGACCTCTTTTTTGGTCGCTTAAAATTCTTCCTCTTCTTCTGCTAGGTGTGGAGTTTCCTGTAGTCCAGGCTGGCCTCAAACTTACTATATAGCTAAGGATATCTCTGAACTTCTGATTCTCTTGCCTCCACCTGACATCTCCTGATTTCTACAAAAGAGAGTGGAAAAGCTTACTAGCTCTCTTTTATAAGGCATCAGTACCATCACACAGGCTCTCCACTCATAACCTAACCACTCTCCCCCAAACCGTGGCCTCTCATAGGCTGGAAGGATGGCTCATGGACAGAGGGCTTGTCTAGCAAGTTCAAGGCCTCAGGTTTGGTTCCCAGCACTGCAAACAAGCATTACCTCTCCTAATATAATGAAATCATGGCAGGATTTTAAGACGTAAATTGGGGGGCTTCTAAAAATCCATCCTATGGAATCCTGCAGCTTTGACCTGCACCCCACTAACTTTTCCCTGGTTTTCAGGCACTCATGAGCTCCCAGCATCTTCTGCAACTGCCTTATTCATCATGCTTATTGTTGGTGATCTGCAGCAAGATGCAAGCTGCATTGAAATGTAGCCGTGAAGCCCTTTTATGCACTGATTATCATGAGTGCTTAGAAATGTACCTTGCCACTGGTAAGTATGTTGTCTTCGTGTGTATGTGTGTACATGTATATGTTGTATATGTGTGTGGGTACATGTTAAATGAAAGAACGATTGAGGAACAAATCAGTGAAAATATATACATCCAAGCTCTTGGTTCTCGAAAATCACAGCCATCTCCATGGGAAAAGCAATTGGCTAGGAGGAGAACGAGCAAGCCCAACCCAATTCCAAAGTCTACCGCAACCTCCAGACAAACCATAACGTGCAAAGGTTTGCTGCTTTCCTCAAATGCCTACTTAAGATCACCTGAAGATGTTTAGGAAAAACATAGGGACACACACATACCACACACACATATAATTATCATAGACAATATGCACACATAATACCTAATATATGCACATACACACACAGATAAAGTATTACATATGCATATGCTGCATGGTATAATGTATTGTGTATAATACATAGCTATATTAATTAGCATACAAATATTAGGTTTCATTGTGACATTTTCCAACACAATTTGTTTAGTTGCTCTTCTTCCCTCTCCTTTCCTCCATATCCACCCACTCCTTGCCTCCTCTCACCCAGCATAGACTGGTGAGACTCTCAGTTTTCGCATCAGTCGCATGTGCTCTACTCCCCTCTCCCCCGCCCCCCCACCATACCCTGCTTCCTCAACACCTCTTTCAGCTTCATTGGAGCCCAGCAAGAGAATGACAGTGAAATTTCCTTCTAGCTGCAAAAGAAAATTAATATAAAAGAATGATGAAGTATGTTTCTAAAATGTAAATTTTATGTCTATGAATTATATATCAATTTGAAAAAGGATTGTTTCAACGATAATCAGTCCAATGCCTGGCATGCAATATGTGTTCAATAAATGGCAGCTGTTTTTAAGAGATAAAAATAAAGTCTAGGGTTTAGGAAAAGAATGAAAATGAGTTAAGTCTGCTAGATTACCCCTCTCCTTTCCTCAATGGACAGTCTGTAAAAAATTGCCCAAATCCAAGAAAATCAACAGCCTGATCTATTCCCTTAGAAAAGGAGCTACATTTTTTTTTTTTTTTGGTTTTTTGAGACAGGGTTTCTCTGTGTAGCTTTGGTGCCTGTCCTAGAACTCACTCTGTAGCCCAGGCTGGCCTCGAACTCACAGAGATCCGCCTGCCTCTGCCTCCCGAGTGCTGGGATTAAAGGCGTGCACCACCACCGCCTGGAGGAGCTACATTTTTACACTTAATTGGCACTATAGCCCTGACCACAGACTGCATAAAGTTGCTAGCTCTGCTCCTGTATTGTATGTAACACTTTCAGCAAAGGAACATGGGTGTGCATATGTCTCTTGGACACAATGACGTCATTTCTTGCAGCTACACACAGAACTGAACTGTTGGATGATACCGCCATAGGCTTTCCACGGCCAGCCCCGCCAGCAGCGTGCAAGCATTCCCCATACTCCACATCCTCACCGATACTGTCAAAGTTTGCCAGTTAGACCTTGGTAGAACTGGCAGAGGGAGTCACTACAGAGTTCTTGCCCCTCTTGCACAAGGCAGTGGATTCCCTCACAAGCACAGGGGCTGTGAGAGGATTAGCCATTCATTCTGGGGTAGCAAAGACTTCAAAGGTGCACAGGGGTACCCCCAGAGTCTGGCAATGAACTGGGAAAAAGAAGTGTTGTTCTCTGGGAGTCATCTGCTGTACATATGGGTACAGCACACCATGTAGAACAGAACAAGAAAGTCTAAATGTTAAGGGATCAGAAGGACTAAATGCAGGTGAAGGCCAGGAGTTATGAAAGAGGATATAAAGCTAATTGTTTTTCTAGTTCTAACTGCATCATAGACATTTTGATTTGGTGGTGGATATGTGCATAAAAATATATTCAACAGAGAAAGTATAAAATCCAATGTGAAGCTCCATAACTCCATCTCCAATGGCTACTCTAATTGTATAGAAGTTCACCAAGTTGTTGAGTTTTGGGGGTCTCGTTAATTTGGGTGTGTAATATTATTTTTAATTTTCTACCTTTTAAATAATAAATTTAAAATGAAAAATAGCTGGACATGGTAGTTAATGCCTTTAATCCCAGCAATTGGGAGTCAGAGTCAAGTCCAGCCTGGTCTACACAGTGAGGCCCAGGGCAGCCAGAGCTATCCAGAGAGACTCTGTTTCTAAAATTAAATTAAATTAAATTAAAAATTAAAAGACTGAAATGACCCACAAAAGTAAATATTCTCCTCATCATTATTGTGTGTTTAGTCCAGAGATTTCAACCTTGTCAACATATGTAAAAACATATAGTTTTCTTTCTTATAAAAATGAAAGATAATATATTTAATTATAACATTTAAGAAAGATTTTATAATCTTACCACAATAGTTAATGTCCATCCATTCATAAGAATAAATCTATGTTTAGTTTAATTAACTGTATAGTTAAGTAAATTTCTTATTGGCTAATTTATTTATGTAGTTATGTAAATATTTCCTTTTTCCCTTCAATAAATTTCTGCTTAAAGAAATACTGGTTCAAAACAAAAGTATTTTCTTTGGAATATACATGCATGTGTGTGTATATACAAACATACATATATTATATATGTATACATGCATTTCTCTTTGTGTGTGTGTATGTGACAGAGAGAGAGAGAGAGAGAGAGAGAGAGAGAGAGAGAGAGAGAGAGGGGAGAGAGAACTGTGTGTATTCTAACTGTCCTTTGGTTAAATGGTAGCAATATGCATTTCCATGCATTCATATTTAGGTATGAATGGTAGTTATCAAAAACTATCTGCTAATCTTGTAGGTGGGAAATTGCACTAAATTCTTGCTGAGGTCTCTGAGTTTACAATATCTACAGGAGTAACATTAACAATAAATCTTTATTGGTAACTGATTCTTCATGTTTCAGCTGCTGCCTTGGCCTTCACTCGCCTTTCTGGTAGTTTCCTACTTTAACCCAAGTGATGATGCAAACCCTTCCCATCTGAAGGCTGTTCATCATACATGAAATGAATATCTTTCCTAAATGAGTGACTTACATCTCTATTCTATTTTTTGTAATAATTTTGAAAAGTTATATATTCAAGTCCATCAAGGTTTGCTTTGCAGCTTACCTCCTTGTCATGTCCCAGCAGAGTGTGCATTCACATTTATTTTCTCCTGTTACCTTGTTTTCTAACCTTCACATTCACATTACTGTACAGACAGAGACTACCGTTAAGTTAAACGGAACTTTTTCCGAACCACATGACATATTAAATAAATCATTGCCATTGTACTTCATTTGCCCTATAGTGTACCTTTACGTTAAATTTGGAGATGGGCCCTGTGAGGGGAATTTCCCAGTGGATCTTTTCCCCTCCACACGCTGAATGTTCAGTATCAATGGAATGCAATCTGGTTGATGTTTGAGCTGACGTCATCACATCTCTTTTGGTCAGCATGTGCACACACTGGACACGTTTTTTTTTGCCATCTCAGTTGGATTTCAAATGTCATATGCATCAGCAGAGGAACTTCTATCCCAGACTGAGCCTGGAGAAATGTCCATGGAACACTCAGCGCTGGAGGCACACAGTTTATCACAATCCTTGGCATTTGCCAGATGCCTGCTCAGGGGACTTTGTGTGGTGCACACTAACTAGAGCCCTGAAAGATGAGCCATCAATCCTACAGCATCACACGAGAGGAGTAGAGACCCAAAACATGAAGAGAAGCAGGTCAAGTGGTCCACCTTCCACTGAATGGGCCACACTGAGGCTGATTCATAAGATTAGTGAAAGAGATAAATTCCCTTGAATGTCAAGGACCGAGATGACACTGTACCCACTGAAGGACCCAGTGAATAACAAGTCCCAGTGTCAGAGATCACAAAGGTGAAAAAGGACAATCTGCCCTGAACACAGCCCAGAGGTGTGTGGGGGGGGTGGCTGTCAATTGCCATCGGTGGGACAGACAACCAGCACCAGCATGAAAGAAATTGGGCATGGAGTGGTTTTACCTGTAACCCCAGTCCTGGGGTAGTGAGTTGACAGATCTCACAAGTTCCCTGGCCAGCCAGTATAGCTAAACCAGTGAGCTCCAGCTACAGGGAGATACTCTGACAAAAAAAAAAAAAAAAAAAAAAAAAAGAAAGAAAAAACCAAGGTGGACACTAACAGAGGAAGGTACTTGATGCTGACCTCTGACCTCAATATGCCTGTACATACATGTGTGCCTCCACAAACACATGCACATGCCCACCAATAAGTGAGTAAATTTATTTGTAAAGAGATAGAAGAAAGATTTAGAGATAATGAAAAATAGATATATGCATTCAAGAAGGGAGAAAACCTTGAAAATAGAATGTTATAAAAATCACAGGCTAAGTATTTTAAATGTGAAGTCACTCCATCAAGTCTTGCCATGGGGACAGAGAAACGCATATCTGGATAGTGCTACATACCCACAGTTGGTCATCCATGCCTGGAGGGTTCTTTTTGATGAAAGCACCGTAGTATGTTGCAATGTTCCTGTGATGAGAATATTTCTTCAACATGTTAATTTCTTGTTTGATTTCTTCCTCTTCATCCTGTATTACAATAAATAGTGGGCATGAAAATCCAGTTACTGGGAGAATTCTATTCTTCAATACTATCGGCAGCAAAGACTGATGTATTATCAGTCTTTCCTTTGGTTGTTTAAAGAGGATCATTATGCTGTTTGGTTAAAATGAAAGTGTTCACAGCATAACACACTGGCAGTCAAGGGGGCTAACACTATTGCTCACTTTGTCTATATAACACTGTATCACTAACAGACAGAGCATGTCATCGGCTGGAGGACATGTCCATCGCGTCACCTGGAGGCCATCAGATAAACCTGCAGCCGGCTTCAGGGAAGCATTTTCCTCTGATGTTCACCTGATCACACCCAGGGAAGGCCAGGAAAAGAAAGGGAAAACACATGGGCTCAGATTTACATTTTGTTAGGCTCAGTTCTTTGAGTCAGTTCTTCTATTGAAGTGCCTTGACTGAAGCCAATGAAAGTCAGACGGAGAGGGGGCAAGGCGAGTTCCGAGATCTGAGGGAGTTCACAAAGCAGGAGTCCTCATCACCTTCGGGGAGCTCAACATGAAAGAAGGGGGGAAACGCAGTGCGGACATAAAAAGACTCCACAGAGTCAGTTTCCTGACATACAAGACTCATTCAGTTTCCACTTAGAGTCTACTGACTTGATCCTGGAGGGCATGAGTGTGCGCTCTACAATCTGACCTTATGTGTGTGTGTGCACTCCACAATCTGACCTTGTGTGTGTGTGTGTGCACTCCACGATCTGACCTTATGTGTGTGTGTGTGCACTCCACGATCTGACCTTATGTGTGTGTGCACTCCACAATCTGACCTTGTGTGTGTGTGTGTGTGCACTCCACAATCTGACCTTATGTGTGTGTGTGCACTCCACAATCTGACCTTGTGTGTGTGTGTGTGCACTCCACGATCTGACCTTATGTGTGTGTGTGTGCACTCCACAATCTGACCTTATGTGTGTGTGCACTCCACAATCTGACCTTGTGTGTGTGTGTGTGTGTGCACTCCACAATCTGACCTTATGTGTGTGTGCACTCTACGATCTGACCTTATGTGTGTGTGTGTGCACTCCACGATCTGACCTTATGTGTGTGTGTGCACTTCACAATCTGACCTTGTGTGTGTGTGTGTGCACTCCACAATCTGACCTTATGTGTGTATGTGCACTCCACGATCTGACCTTATGTGTGTGTGTGCACTCTACGATCTGACCTTATGTGTGTGTGTGCACTCTACGATCTGACCTTATGTGTGTGTGTGCACTCCACAATCTGACCTTATGTGTGTGTGTGTGCACTCCACGATCTGACCTTATGTGTGTGTGTGCACTCCACAATCTGACCTTATGTGTGTGTGCACTCCACGATCTGACCTTGTGTGTGTGTGTGTGTGTGTGTGCACTCCACGATCTGACCTTATGTGTGTGTGTGCACTCCACAATCTGACCTTATGTGTGTGTGTGTGCACTCCACGATCTGACCTTATGTGTGTGTTCACTCCACAATCTGACCTTGTGTGTGTGTGTGTGTGCACTCCACGATCTGACCTTATGTGTGTGTGTGTGCACTCCACAATCTGACCTTGTGTGTGTGTGTGCACCCTACAATCTGACCTTGTGTGTGTGTGTGCACTCCACAATCTGACCTTATGTGTGTGTGTGTGTACTCCACAATCTGACCTTATGTGTGTGTGTGTGCACTCCACAATCTGACCTTATGTGTGTGTGTGCACTCCACAATCTGACCTTATGTGTGTGTGTGCACTCCACAATCTGACCTTATGTGTGTGTGTGCACTTTACAATCTGACCTTATGTGTGTGTGTGTGTGTGCACTCCACAATCTGACCTTATGTGTGTGTGCACTCCACAATCTGACCTTGTGTGTGTGTGTGTGCACTCCACAATCTGACCTTATGTGTGTGTGCACTCTACGATCTGACCTTATGTGTGTGTGTGTGTGTGCACTCCACGATCTGACCTTATGTGTGTGTGTGTGCACTCCACAATCTGACCTTATGTGTATGTGTGCACGCCACAATCTGACCTTGTGTGTGTGTGTGCACTCCACAATCTGACCTTATGTGTGTGCACTCCACAATCTGACCTTGTGTGTGTGTGCACTCCACAATCTGACCTTATGTGTGTGCACTCCACAATCTGACCTTATGTGTGTGTGTGCAATCTGACCTTATGTGTGTGTGTGCACCCTACAATCTGACCTTGTGTGTGTGTGTGTGTGTGTGTGTGCACTCCACGATCTGACCTTATGTGTGTGTGTGTGCACTCCACAATCTGACCTGTGTGTGTGTGTGCACTCCACAATCTGACCTTATGTGTGTGTGTGTACTCCACGATCTGACCTTATGTGTGTGTGTGTGCACTCCACAATCTGACCTTGTGTGTGTGTGCACTCCACAATCTGACCTTATGTGTGTGTGTGCACTCCACAATCTGACCTTGTGTGTGTGTGTGCACTCCACAATCTGACCTTGTGTGTGTGTGTGCACTCCACAATCTGACCTTGTGTGTGTGTGTGTGTGTGTGTGCACTCCACGATCTGATCTTGTGTGTGTGTGTGCACTCCACAATCTGACCTTGTGTGTGTGTGTGCACTCCAGTCGGACTTCAAAACAGTGTTTCCTTCCTGAACTTGGTGGGAAGTCCTGCACCAGGGAGCCTGAGACAGTGGGGTAAGCAAGGACTACCGCTGAGTGCAAGATGTCATGTTATCATGATCAAGGAACCACGCCATATGTCTCTGCACCTTTATCTGTCCGTCCGTTAGCCTACATGTGTGCAAATGCAGGGTCCTTCCAGAACCTCACACGGGTGCTGTCTTCTTCCCTTCTCATAACTTTTACATGTTAATACTGATGAGGTTTTATTTCCACTCCCCAAGGAGGGCTGTCTTCCTTGATTCTCCAAGGCAATGTCAGGGCCCCACCTCTAAGTTCTGCAACACCCCGTGATTCTTCACACTGAATGAGGGGTGTGTGTGTGTGTGTGTGTGTGTGTGTGTGTGTGTGTGTGTGTGTGTGACACTGTGCTGTACTTGTACTGACACGTGGGTGTCTATTCCACAGACTTTACTCTCTTCCACTTTAGACATCAACTCTAATGTTGCTTCCCAGAAGAGCCTCCTGATCTGCCTGTCTTGGTACTAGCCACCTAGATTATATGACCCTTTGTGACACCTAATCAGTTTGTCAACACCTACCCATCCGTCATCACCACAGACATCTTGCCAGTATTTGTTTGGCATTTCATCCCCTGTACCAAGGAAAATCCTGTTTATGTGTGAATACAAGAACAGATGCTTGCAGGTGGACTAACGCTAAGAGCCGCAGTAGGGTTATCCCAAGGAACAGATGATACTAGAAGGAGGAGAGTGATGAAATGATGTCATTGCCCAACCATACCAAAACCAAACCAAAACCAAAACCAAAACAAGTTTACTGGGAGAAAAAAATTCAGAAAATTGTAAGCTTAGAACAAAAGCATGTTACTCATCATGTAGCTTAACTAAATACAAAACTAGATAATTTCAAAACAGATCACAGAATTGGGGTGCTGAGCTAAGGAGGTGCATGGCTCTAACAGTGAGAAAGGGGACTTAGGGACTGAGCTGGGCTGGTTGCTAAGGCAGGAGGTAGATGGTACACTGCGGATCCAGGCATTCCTCCCTGGAGCTACTGCCGAGTCCACACTTCAGTGCAGGCCTGCAGAGAGAATGACCTTGACAGACCCTCAAGGTCTTGGGGGTCCTGGCAGCTGCCTCACTGTCTGTGGTAGACATCAGCTCTTTTAATTCTCTATGTAGGATGTGAGCCTCATTTTACTTGGGGAGCCTCATTATAAAGAGGAAGAACCATACTGAGGGTACCAGTGGCTACCTCCAATAAAAAAGGAATTATGCAGGTGATGAAAGATGTAGATTACTTTCCAACTGCACCTAACAGCCTCACTGTAGGCAGCCTTGGAAGTCAGGCAAGTTCTACAAGTATTTGCTGCCTGCCTCCTGGGTCCTCAACAAGATCATGGGTGATGGATATGCCTGAAGAGGGCTTACTGTGCCATTAAGAAATGTTAAGTCACAGTGTCATTCAGTACACAATTAGGTCTCAGAAGGGATGGACTGATTACTTGAGCATACCCTCACTAGCAATGTAAAAACCATTTGGCCCCTTAGAATCAGAAGGATCTACTCAGTGGTTAGTAATTGTGGTAAAGTGAAAAGAAATGAACATGGCATTTGGCCACCCCTCCCTCCAATCAAGAGTTCATTACTCCTCTCCTTGAAGCTGAGCCTGGCAGATAACTGGTATAGCCAATGGGGTATTGGGAAATGTGCTTTGGCAGAACCCTGAGGCTAGCCATCTCCAACAGCTTGCAGAGGATTATGGTTCTAAAATTTTAGCAGCGCAAACCAACTTTATGTAATGTCCACTGTGTGCCAGGAGCTGTATGTGCATATTTTAATATTCAGAGCACATCTGTGCCATATTCATCTTTTTTATTATTGGTGACAGTAGAAACAGTGGCAGTGGCGTGCATGTGCGTGTTGATTCATGGGTATGAGCATGTCTGCGTCACTATGCACATGTGGCGGTTAGAGGACAACTTTGTGGAGTGGTCCTCTCCTCCTTCCCTTGTATGGATTCCAGGGACTAAAGTTTAAGCTTTTGCTCTCCGAGATAGTGCACTGGCCCTAATGTAGTATTCTTAATGACCCCCAGTGGCTGAATGAAGGAGCTGTTTCTAAGGATCTGACTTTACAAATGAGGTAAAGAAGACCCAGAGAGGTTAAGTAACTCCCCTGGCATACTCATTGCAAATATCAGGGCTCTGATTCGCTCCTAGATTTGTCAGGATTCCAAAGCCAGTGACCTGAATTTTCTACAGAAACCTCTTAGACATGTGCAATTACCCACAGTGACTAAACCAAAGCACTCAGTAGAAAAAGCCTAGAAACATACTGCACTTGGGTAAAGAGGACCTGACTTGGCTCCCCAGGGAAAGGAGCGTGTTAACGTATGAAACTATTTACTTAGCTCTCAAGGAATATGGGGGGATTTTAATATTGCATATTTATATTACAGGGAAATGCTGCTTAAGTATCTCTATATGGGGATTTTAAAATGGAGTCAATAAAATGTCCAATATTCTTGTGCTCTAAAACAAATAATTTGCCCAATGTCTAACTCTCAACCCATGAAACAAGAATAAAACTGTGTCAAGTCTATAGAGAAGTAAAAATCACATGGATGGATAAATCCCCAAACAACCCAGGCCGTTGTCAAGACAATAGGTTGCTCTCCCAAACTGATAGCAGGCCCATTGCTGAAGACAACACTACACAACTCATCGAACATGGAAAAGCCAAGCTGGTGCCTACCCAGAGCCTTCACCCCTATGTTCTAGTGTCTGTGGTGTGGGAAGCTACTCTGCAGGCTATCAAAAATGTAAACACCAACCCAGCCACAAAACCTTTGATCTACAACCTGTCCTGCCTGCAAAATATGCTAGTGTGATGGTGACCAAAAGCTTGTGGGAGTGGCAAACCAATGTCTGACTTGACAGGCCCCACCTCCATGAGACAGAACCCATCCCCAACACCGCATGGGTAACCAAAAACAGAGACTAGAGAGGCCAAAGACCTAGGGTAAAACCAAATACTACTTTTTGAAATTAACAATAAAATGAGTCCTAATGATGTTCTGCTATGCTCATAGATCAGTGCCTTGTTCAGCCAACACCAGAGAAGCTTCCTCCTGCAGCAGATGGAAACAGATACAGAGACCCATGACCAGACATGCAAAGAGAGAGACCTTGGGACACTCAGCACAAACAGGAGGTCTCCACCAAATCCCAGTTCTCAGAGCTCAGGGAACTCCCAGAAGAGGAGGTAGAAACACTGTAAGGGCCAGAGGATGGAGGACACCAGGAGAACAAGGCCCTCTAAGTCAACTGAGAAAAGTTCGTAGGAACTCACAGAAACTGAAGCAGCACAGGGCCTGCATGGGTCTGCACCAGGTCCTCTGTGTATACATTACAGCCTTCAGTTTAGTATTGTTATGGAATTCCTGAGTGTGTGAATGAGTGGGTCTCTGATTCTTGTGCCTTCTTTTGGGGGCACTTTTCCTTTTGTTAATTTGCCTTGTCAAACTATGATGTGATGCTTTTTATATGATGTTGTTGTATTTTATTTTGTTGTTTTATTGTTACCTCTTAGAAGCCTGTTCTTTTCTAATAAGAGACAGAAAGGGAGTGGATCTGGATGGGAGGGGAGGTGGGGAGGAACTGGGAAGAGCAGAGGGAGGGGAAACTATAATCATGATATACTGTATAAGAAAAGAACCTATTTTTAATAAAACGGGGGAAAAGAAATGTAAGATTTAGATGGCATTGACAAATAATGGGGTAGACAATACCCCAACTAGAAGTCCTTCACCACCAAGTAAAACATCCAGTGCTAGAAATGGGTTGTATCTAGTTGAGTCATTGGCCAAAGGGGCCACATGGAAATCCCCAATCAATTCATGAGCACCAAGGCCACTGGTTGCTCTCTACAAACTGATGACAAGGCCCTGTTGCTGGACAACACTTACATACCTTGTTGAACATTACCAAGTCAAGCCAGTGCCTAACTAGAGTCTTCACCTCTACTGACAAGTGTTCATGGTTCTGGAAGGTGCTCTGCAAGTTAACAGAGAAGAAAGGTAACCACTAACCTAGCTACAGACCCTGCAATCTACAATGGTGACCTTCCTTCATGGTCCACCTGTGCAACAGTGGCACTAATTTTGTGGGAGTAACCAACCACTATCTGACTGAACTTAAGCCCTACTTCATGAGATAGAACACTTGCCTAACACTGCCTGGGTAGCCAAGAACCTAAGACTAGATAGGCCATGGATGAACCTAGGGGAAAACTAAATACTGCTGTCTGCTAAAAGAACATAGCAAATACAATGACTCCTAACAACATTCTGCTATCTCTGCTATCTCTATAGATCAGTGTCCTGCTCAGGCATCATCAGAGAAGTTTCCTACTGCAGTAGGTGGAAACTAATACAGAGACCCGCAACTAAACAATGTGCAGAGAGCGAGAGGCCTTGGAACACTCAGTCCTAAATGGAATGCCTTCATTGAAGCCTTCCCCTCAGGGCTCAGGGATATGTGAAAGGAAGAGTAGGTAGAAAGATTGTAAGAGCTGTGTAAGATAGGATGGATGACACCAAAGAAACAGTGTCTTCCAGTCACAACTGACAGTGTCTTCCAGACATAGGACCAATGCACATATGAATTTACAGAGACTGTGGCAGCATGTACAGGGCCTGCACAGGTTCAAGCCAGATGAGGCCCCAGTGCTGAGCAGGAGAAGGAGACACAAGCTCCCATTCCTAACCAAGAAGTTATCTCCAACTGACATCAGCTTGCAAAGGAAAAATTAGATTTCTCCAATGGAGTTGCACTGGGTATGTTAACCACACTTAAGGACAGGCCCCGCGCTCAGCGATAGACGGCCAGCACAAAATGAGTTCAATGACACTTTTGGTAGACTTTTTGTCTCATATCTCTTTGGGAATTTTTTTTCTTACTGGTCTTTTGTTTGTATATTATGGGTTCTGATTTTGTGTTTTTATTGAGTGTGTGTATGTCTTATGCCTTCTATTTAATATTTTTGATTTTATTAAATTCTGTTTTGTTTGCTTTTTCTTTGCTTGTTTCTTTCCTACAGTGAGAGAAAGCAGGTGTGGAGTTGGGTGGATCGGGAGATGGGTGATCTGGGAGGAGTCGGGAGAGGGGAAACCATGATCATGACATAGTATATGAAAAAATTATCTTCAATAACAATGACAACAAAGAAATGTAAAATTCAGTCTTATGAAATTTAAAGTCACATTGCCTCTTGTGTCTTACTATCTTTTTGTTTTGTTTCATATCCAAATACAGAAGAAAAATTTACATTTCCTTAAATAGTTGCAAATGATAAAAGTTATTTTTAAAGTGTTTGCTTGAAAATTTCAGTCGAGTCTTCATACATAAGAGCGTTCTGTGTACAAGTGGGGCTGCCTAAGCATGCTTAAAAGGAGATTGGCATTTTTTTAGTGTACTCAAAGTTGATGTATAATATGTAGTTTGAGTGTTGCTTTTATTTATTTATATCTAAAGTATTTTTTCATGTAATATATTCTGATCATGGTTTTCTCCCCCTCATCTCCTCCCAGATCCTTCCCACCTCTTCATTCATCCAATCTCATGCCTTCTTTCTCTCTTTAGAAAAGAAGCAGGCAAATAAATCAGAATTAAAAATATATATAACAAAAAGTGACAAAGAGAAAGCACACAAAACACACGAACAAATGCCTTCATGAGGCTATGTGGAAGCTGACCTCATTGGCACCAAGAAACAGACGTTTGAGCTGAGTTCAAGATCAAATGGCAGTGATGTCACTGGTGGAGAGAAGGAGAGAGCATGAGATATGTGATTGAGAATGAAGGAATTCTCTGACAGAAAAAAATTATGTTTTCCAAAGCCCTTATGCTGCTAGGAGTATTGTGTATTGCTTCCTAAGAGGACATATCATGCCATGGAGAAAAAGATGAATATCTGTCTGCAAGAGACAGAGAAATGCCGCCATGCTCTTCATATAAAGCACTTTACAAGTGAATAGGTTTGATTCTCAGCCTGATCATATGAAAGAAGAAGTACTATTTACACTTAGTGGTGTAACATAGAGGAGGGAAGAAACAGGCCCAGCATGTCCCAAAATATCTCAGCTAGGAGATGTCTGATCAGGCAAGATTGATCATTTGTAGGGTTTTTCTCTTTTCATCAGTCTCTTTCAGCCCTTGCAATGATGTCATTCATTCGGTCCACTGGAAATGAGGTGCCTTGTATCCTCAGGTATCTTAGACCCGCAGTTCAGCCACCAGCTGTGGGAGTTGAAGTGGGTGGCCTTCTCCACCTGTGGAAGCATGGCCGTCAATCTCTCTCCCCTTGGTTCTGGTTGTCAGGAAAAATAGCTACCCATTTTTTTGTGACCTGTAACTTGGTCCAGTTTTCTGCTCTTTTCAGGCTCTGCATTGGCAATCTGTGACTGGCTTCAGAGAAGGGCAGAACACTGTCCTTGTTCCTGACTGGAGAACTCTTTCCAGTCAGTAGGTTTTAAATGAGAGAGAACTTTCATAAAGAGAAACACAGAAGATTCAAATCATTAAGAGAACAGCCAAAGCATTGCTGGAGAAATTAAACCACAAAGAACTCACAGAGCCCCAAACTAGAGAGCCCAGAAAAGAGGAGGGTCGGAAAGAGGAGCCTGTGGAGTATTGGCACCACAGACGAGGGGCACGAAGCTGTAAACGTGCCCATGTTTCCTGAAGACCTCGATTTCGATTTGCCAACTTCCTCATCTGCATACTTGAGAATATCATTCAAGAGCCAAGAGAAATCCTAGAATTTTGATCTACTGCTTGGAGGTCAACAAATGAAAGGCGCCATCAAACACAAACCATCAGGGAAAATGTTTTTCAAAACGAATTTGTTTTCTTTTCTAGTTTGGAGGTATTAGACTCCAGGGGCTGTCCTCTCTTTCCATCACTTTGCCTCACTCTGACTTCTGTTGTAAGCAATATTTCTACCATGTGGGCATGCACACATAGTGAGCCCCAAATGTAAGCCATGCACTCAGCATGCAAGAATCTGTGCAGAGACCCAGACACACATAAGCCACCAGAGGTGACCCGGACACACATAAGCCATCAGAGGTGACCTGGACACACATAAGCCACCAAAGGTGACCTGGACACACACAAGCCACCAAAGGTGACCTGGATACACACAAGCCACCAAAGGTGACCTGGATACACACAAACCCCAAAGGTGGTCAGTCTGTACCAGTGATAAGGGCAGATGCTGATGTATATATGGAGTGGGCAGCTCAACTCCCTTTTTAAAGAAGCATTCCATGTTTACGCGTGCAGTACAAAACCAAAATCACCTCATGGGAAATTGTCTCAAAGGGAAAGGGTACAATGGAGACAAAGAGAAATTTATTTATCTTTTCACTTTTTGAAGTTTTCATCATGTACTTTATTGAAATATTCTGCCTACTAAAGACCTCAAGGACCCTCAAAAAGAGGTCCTCAGGGATCTCTATTGCAGGGGAGCCTCAGAAGGGGATTTATGGGTTTGGGGGTGGTTCCATACACAGCAGTGCCCTGCTGAATTCCTTTTCTTTTCTAACCAAGGCTTTCTCCTACCGTGACTCTCACACGGCTGCCGTTTTATCAAGGGCATTTCCTACTGTCCGGGCGGTTTCCTCTAGAATATTTTGTACATGTCTTAAAAGCGAACTGACCCTGTGACTAAAGTTACTGCTGAAGTGTTGAGTCTCTTGAGGGTGCTGGAATATTAAGATTTTGGAAGGTTGTGTCCCTGTCAATCACCCAGTACTGACAACCTTTCTCATGAGTGGGTAGTCTTGGTGTTCGGTTTCTGGAATGTGGCCTTGCTGTTTTTCTTGGATCAGATCCCATCGTGGTGCTTAACTTTGGAAAGAGGCATACTATTTATACACAGTGAGACTAACAACCCAGCAACTTAGGTGACCAAGCTAGGGCTGAGCACAAGGTAGTCACACATGTTGACTAACTCAAGTGTGGCATGTAGATCACAGGACAGGTTACTACAGGACAAGTACAACATTCCAGGGCACACTCCAAAACACTTTCCATGCTTATTTAACCCTGTCTTGTTCAGTAAGTTCTCACCAGGACTAATTACAATCATGTTCAAGGATGGAATACGTATCATGCACTGCACATTATATACTATTTTAGCCTCAAGCCAAGCTTGAGACATCTGTATACTCACCTAATAGAGGAAACCCCTGATTCTGAAGGCAATGCACTGGTACTACCCCTCTGCCTCCCATCCTATAAGATAGCTATGGGAAATGGGGGTACACCCTGGATTCATTGTCACCTCTGCCTTTTATTATCTGTTGAGTTTGGGTAACTTACTTAAGCCTTACAGTTTCAATTCCTTATTTGTCAAATGAATATAATAACAATATCCCTCTGGGGGATTTTTTTTCCAGTTTTGTGTATTAAGAATGGAGGTGTTTGGCTCAAAGCAAGCACCCAGTGTTAGACATTTTATTTTGCTCTGGGCCATTGTGCTTAATATATTATTAGTGTGTGTTAGGCCACTAATCACTCTATAGAATGTCCCCACTTTGGGAACAAAGAACTAAATGTATTTGGGATAGCATGTCTCCTTGACTCTACTCAACAACCTAAGATGGATTTTTATTTTACTTTTTGGTCATTTCAGCAAACATTCCCTGGGCCCTTTGACAATGTGCAAAGCATTCTACTGGGACTATGGGGGAAAGCCTCTATGGTAGCCTTCTAAAACAGATGGAGCTGGCCACAGACTGCATCTACAATAGAGGCGGAGGTGGGAACTCCAGGAAGCTGGGCTTTTGGAGATCCTGTGGGTGGTGAAGCACAGTTCCCTGCTGTTGACATGCTCTGCTCTTTGAGGAGGCTCTGGCATTATTTTGGAAAAGAGGTAAAGACTTAAGGGCTTCTCAACTCAATGTTTAACAAGAGAAAACCTCTTTTAACTCATGTATACGTTGAGTTTTCCTCAGGACAATTTGATTGAAGCAGTGTATTGGGAAGAAGAAGAAAAAAAAAAACCTTGAAAACCTTTAAAGCCCTTGTCTTAGTATTTAATTCACTCATGAACTGAACCAATTTGTCCCTATTTATCTTGTTATATTTTTAATTTTAAATTGTGTATGTGCATGCACATGTGCATGCCTGCATGTATGTGTGCATGTGTGTGTGTATGTGTGTGTATGCATGTGCACGTGCAAGTGTATATGTGTGCATGCGTGTGTGTGTGTGTGTATGTGTGTGTGTGTGTGTGTGTGTGTGTGTGTGTGTGTGTGTGTGTAGATGCTCTCAGAGTAGATCTGCTAGACCTGGCATTACAGTCAGCTGAGAGCTGCCCAGCATGAGTGCTGGGAACCAAATGTGGGTCCAAGAGGAGCATGTACTTCTAAACATTGAGCACCTCTTGAGACCCTGTCCAGATTTATCTTGTATCAATCTCTTCTTGGTATTTCTAAACATCAAAACTTGACCTCACAATTTCCAGAACACTCGGCCTCAGCCCTGCGCACACTTTGCATCCTTGGCTGGGAATCAGTGCCTGTTTGACAACCCGGGGTTAGGTTCCGATGACTGACCCCTCAAACATGACAGATAACTTCATTTATCAATTTTATAAGAACTTTGTTTGTACACATTTGGAGTAAGGTTATGCTACCACGAGGTCCTCTTCAAATGAATGCCCAAGTTTTCACCTTATAATGTTCGGGACCTGTCATAATGTAGTAGTGGATGTTTGTTAAATATACCAGTGAGGGAACGAATTCACTCTAAATTAAACAGTAAATATCTTTCTACATTAATTGTGGACCTATAGCTATAAAGTCAAAAGGGTATAAATAAAGGATGGTATTAAACTGCATATCATTTTAATAACCATGCTACATTGAGCAAGGTACTTAATATGCTTGGGTTCCACATCTCTGAAATGGGACAAATTAACCCATTTTTTAAGTTATTGAGGGAATCAAATATATATCTATATATGAGAATATATGAATACACACACATATATATGTATATATTTATCCATACACACAGCATTTAAAGCAATTTGGGAAAATTTGCATCAGTGTTAGCTTCCAGTATTATTTATTTGGGGCTGGAATATAAAAATGTAACTAGAAGAACATTTAAGGACCAAATAAGTCTGAACATCCTCACTCTGATGCCAGAATAAGACATGATGGATGACGTGAGCATGATGGTTGGATGTGCATTCCCCTGTTTTGTCTATCTGACATCATCCTTGCTTCTTCTCCACTAGCTCTGACTCCCCTTTGAGAATCAGCCTTCCCTGTGGTACGTTCAAGTCAGGTTTTCAACCCAGATGTAACTGGAAAGATCTAGAGACTGAGATTCTTGATTCAAGACAGGTCACACATACTCACTCCAGCAGTGGAGTCCTGCTGAAGAGGAAGTCAGAGCAGAAAGTAGAGTCCAGAGACAGAACTCCCATCATGCCACCTGCCGCATGTGTTTCTGGACCTTGCTGAGTTGTGTGTGTGTGTGTGTGTGTGTGTGTGTGTGTGTGTGTGTGTGTGTGTGTGTTTTAAATATACACAAGCTAGTAAAGTCCTTTTTCCAGTTCCCTTTAGTGTCAACGGGAACAATAATAAAACTCAAAATGCCTTGATTAATGAAACCATGATTGGTCAGCATAAAGGTGAAAGTTTAGAAATGGTTATTATTTCATTACATCTTAGATGCAGTTTAGGCTGTAACCATAAAGGGATTAATTTACACCAATAGTTTTGACTTGAAAGTGGGGAACATTTATAATCAAAGACCCCCAGTCTCATCACACCTGGGGCCAGAAAAAGGTAGATACAAAATGCCAGGAAAGGAAAGCCGTACCTTTGGTAATGTGGCATCTTTCTCTCTTTTTAAAGAGCTATTTTATATTTTAATGACAAGCATGATGTGTGTCTTCATGTGGGTACTTGTATGTGAATGCAGGTACCCACGAAGGTCAGAGACATGGGATGTCCCCGGAGCTGGTGTCACAGGCAGCTGTGAGTTGTCCATAATGTGAGTACAAGGAACCAAACTTGGGTCCTCTGGAAGAGCACTATAGACTCTTAACTGCTGAGCTATGGTTCCAGCCCTAGTACTTCTCCTAAGGAATTTGGAGAAAGGGGAGAACCAGCAGGGATTCTACAGCAGGCCTGGGAATCTGCATGTTTTGTGACACCCCAAAACTACTGAGGGGCCACTTGTTGGCACTTTGACAAATACCACTTTAATGGGTCTAGGTCCGCTTAGCTCCTGTAGGTGAATTTGGAGTTTCAAATGCAGTGGTGAAGGAATTCTCACAAGGCAATGAATGGGAGAATGTTCATAATGATTTAGGAACCTACAAGGACTCTGAAGACCAAGATGGAGTGTAGGCAGGAATTCTGAAGCCAATGCGGCCAATGTTGGGGTGTCTCAGCACTAACACTGGAAGGATGCAGGCTCTGCATTAGGCCCTCTTTGTGACCGTTTTCTATAAAAGGAAGCAATATAGACTAAGCAAGAATATGAAAATGAATTTCTGGCTTCTGTCCTCATCGGTTCCATTGCAATGAACTGCGGTCGCCTTGCAGTAGGTCACGGGACAATCAACAAAGATGACCCGTGAGAACTCATCTCAGCTTTGAACAGAACAGCCATAATGAGCACAATTAAAATAATTGATGAGAAGCACTTGCACCGGATTCCCCAACACACAAAAGACAACGTGACAGAATAGGATCAATTGCTTTCTAAAGGGAACATCACAGAGTTTAACAGGAAAGCTGTTGAGGACTGTGACGGGCAGGGACGTGACGACGACGCAAAGCTCATTGGCTCCTGCCTCAGACAGCAGGGCAGCAATAAACCCATCTCCTGCTGTACACCACATCTGCCTTTGTCGAGGGCCAGTGGTTAAGTAAGAGTCAAAGCTGTGACTAAATCACAGAACTGCATCCAGCTCTTCTGAAAATGGGTTCTCCAAGAGAACAGAACTCATATACCATAAAGTGCCTGTTTTATGTAACAGGCTGGCATTTTGAAACATGTAGAATGGCATTCTCTGTCTATCAGCCTTGGGGCAATTGAGAGAAAAGCTGTCAAATAATTTTTCAAAGGGTTTGCTTGCCAACAGAAACCCAGTGAGAAAAGCTAGCCGATATTCCTTAATCCTTTTTATATATATATAAAATGCATTACCAGGCTATATAATTGAGTAACATTTTTTGACTGCAAGCAAGGTAGCCAGGAGTACTAACAGTTGTTCTTGGAATAATTTAAAACCTCACCTGGAAAACCAGGAACTAGAAGAGTGATATTTATTGTCCTCAAGTCCCACTTTCACATCAATAAACAGCTTTATGTACCCCCGGCCGTGACGTCAGTGAAACTCAGCTGTCACAGAGACACACAACAGAACTCAGTCCACAGTGTGGCCACCTTGGTTCACCACAGCCATTAGTCACTAAGACACCAAGCACATCTTATTGTGCAGAAGTGTGACTCAATCCAAGGATAACAGCAAATCTGCTAAACAAAATCTGATTTGTTTTGTAGTTGGGGCTTTGTAAAAGGCTTATACATTTAGTATAAGCTTATAAATAGAGGCTCACAATACCAGATTTTGAGTTGTGTGTCATATCCTGCTAATTCACTATTCCAATATCCACTCCTTTACTTCTGACTTATAGCAGCTACATTTTTTTTCTTTTCTGGTGATTTCTTATAAGTATACAGATTTAGATTATATACAGCCTACACATCTTCCCTCCCATTCCTTCTGGATCCCCTTAGGTCCTATTTTTTTCTTCTTTTAAAAAACAATTAAGTTAATTATTGAGAATTTTACACAAGACATTTTGATTATATTTGCCCCAATTTCTCCCTTAACTCCTCCCACACTCACTCCCCCATCCCTACTCCCCACTTGAGTGTCCTCTTTTAATTTAGTGGTGAATAAAATCCATGATTACACCGAACTCCAAAGTGACCCTCACAGGCAGGGAGGCTGTGAGGTAAAGTGACAGAGCAGAGGATGGATAAGCATCCTCTGTCTCACCACACTGCTGCAGGGCACCCTGACACTCTTGTCTTCATTTCTCTGCTGGTTGCTGTGATGAATACTCCGATAAAAGCAAATTAAGGGAGAAGGGTTTAATCATGGTCACAGTTCAAGGGGTCAGCCCACCACAGGAGGAAAGTAATGGTGGCTGGAGTCTGGAGCAGCTGGTCACATGATATCCACCATCAGGACCAGAAAGTGATGGATTCAGCTGCTGCTCAGTTCTCTTTCTCTATTACACAGTCCAGGATCCCAGCCAGGGGAATAGTACCACCCAGAGTGGGCAAGTCTTTTCATCTCCACTAATACAATCAAGACACCTCCCCCCACAGGCATGCTCAGAGGCCTGTCTCTCCAGAGATTCTAGATTTTTATCAGCTTCATAATTAACACTAAGCATTCTTTTTAACATGATGGAAAAAGACACTTTTTTTTATCATGCTTAACCCTCTGTTTCAAGTGGCAGAACATAACTTTAATTTAGATAATCCATGCGCATTTCTTAGTCAGGTGACTTAATAAACTAACTGAGGTCAAATATTTGAATTAGTTTACAACACTGAAATTGAAAAAATGTACCAAGGACAGTAAAAAGAAACACAAAAGCACACAACTAGTAATAAACATTTTAGTGTCAGTCAACTGGTAATAAAAGGAAAATCTTGTTCCTATAGTTCATTAAACTGAAAAGAGTAATTTAGAGAGAAGTTTAGATCAATAATAAAGAATGAGTAAACAAATAATTAATACTATGTTTGATATGTATGGATATTGGTGACAGGTTTTCTGAAGAGCCTTCCAACACATATTTACCAAAGTTAACAGATCGTCTAAAGGGGGCTTCACAGCTAATGTGCAGACAGTGTGCCCTTTTTCTTTTTAAAGTCTGTTTCTTGGTTATTGGTATCTTTGTGTGACTCCTTCACTTGATGTCTGTTTATATTCAGTATTTTACTTCTGGCCAAACAGAGACTCTGGTCTTTTAGCTTTTATGTACAACATAAAACGACAGACATCTTGGAAAAATTCCCAGAACAATAGAAAATTAATAACATGTTTTGATGTCCCATGAATCCTTTAAAATCTGATTTCCGTTCTACAATCTTGAAAAGTCATTAAAATATTTTAAATTAGACCAAGCAAAAGTACTGAAAGCATTTGATTGTATTTAATGTAAAGTCTAAAGGAATATTAGATTGTTTGTTCATCCACGCAGAAGTTTGGTTTAGAGTTGTTCTTTAATAAATAGGAATTTGCAGGTGATTATCTGGTCAAAAACATTTTATTTTAGAAAATGTTCATATTAAGTGTAGTATGAGGATTTTATAACTATCCAAGATCTCCTCTACTTCAGTGTTGGGCAGCCCTTTAGGGAAACAGTTAAGGCCCATCTCTTCTTTGTAATGCAGGGTTATAATTTTAATGCTTTGGAATCCTTGCTTTGCCTTCAAATGCAAATGTCCGTGGTTATGTTTATGTAAATTATTGGCACACATTCTCCAGTCTAACAGCCTAAGGCAGTGTGTAGTACTGGATTTAGCCGCAGTGATTTATTCGTGGCCTGCTCAGTTGGCTGTGGAGATTCGTATTTCTTCACACGAATCACAAACGGGAAAGGATCTGGAATATTTAGGAAGATCACTTTTCTGGCAAATTTTATTGTTCTGTCACTCACTTCTTTGTTACAACCATATAGCTAATGAGATGATATGATAAAAATGCCTTACCCCTGTGACATCCATAACCTTGATGGCTGCAAGCTGTCCTGTTTTGACATGACGACCCTGTAAGAAAAAAAAAAAACAAAACAAAACAAGATTTAGTTGTGATGAACAATGTTAGTTTTCCATTCCAATCACATAAAGATCAATGGCTAGATCAATATTCCAGTATGCCAGAAACCAGACAGACAAAAACATAGATAGACAATAGAAATGTTTTAAAGACCTAATTCTAGTTAGTATTTGTTTTTTAAAAACATTCCCTGTTATGTCATCTTTTTTACTCATTTTCACAGGGGATCATCAAGTAAATGAAATGGGAATGTTAGACAATCCAATTTTCTTTCTATCAAAAGCACTAGACCAGGGCTTGTGTGAGCGGCAGATTCACGCACAAGTACAGACCAATCTGGATGGAGGGGATGAGGAAATCTCAGTAAATAGGAACTGAAGAGACTTACTTTCAGTTCTTAAAACATTCTGCATGTTGGGCTAGGAATATGGCTTAGTGGTAGAGTACAAGCCCAGCATACACAAGGTTTTAGGGTCAATCCTCATGACTGAAAAAACAGTATCAACAAAATCAACTGGCTACAACGACCATTGTCAGCTGGGCACTGGTAAATGTGTGGAGCCAACACTTGGTGATGGGAAAGGGGACAGGGACCACTTTCAACTCTTCAGCCCCGGGAGCATCTGAAAATTTACTTCCACAATGACAGAGGGGAGCAGTGCTACTGGGGCTCAGCACGCATGGCTGGGGACTCTTAATTTCTGAGTTGGAACAGTCAAGGTCACATGAAGATGCAGCAGCCACAGCACTCTCTTGATGTGGCCCAGATAGCTGTCAGAGTCCTGGAGGTCTGAGGAATACTGTGATGCTGCACTACTGTCTTCAGGGAGAGAGCCACAGCTAGCTTGAAAGACTGTCGACCACATCTAGAACAATGTTTCTCCTCTAAAAGCTGAAAGACACCTGAAGACAAACACAGGGAGTTAATTTGATATCATCCAACTCATCTGTGTTAGAATTCTCTGAATGGTCCCCTTGGGCTCTGCAAAGGCAATCCTTGCAAGTGGCTAATAGCACTCTCCAAGGACTGGCCTCCTTTGTGCAAATCAGCTTGATAGAAGTCCACTGGCTCTGACTTTGTGGTCCAACTGTTTGAAGTTCTCTAAACACTATTGTTTCCAGCCCCTGGAATGGTCTCTCTTCTAGGTCTTTGCCTTCTTGATCCTGCAATATGTCTAGTTTTTTTCTAAATTTAATTAAAGTATCACTTCTCTCCCTCTCAATCAATCCTCACCTCACCGCTACCAAGGAACACATCCTGTTTCCACGATTGCTTGGTGCCGACTGTATCAACAATCTCCCTTCTGTCTCTTTTTTCCTTTCTCTCCTCTCTGGCATCATTTGCAGCATCATCTCTGATATCAGACCTTCATGGGATCTCCTCTGCTCAGGACCTTGACCATCCACGTCTAGACAGATTCTGAGTCCCTTTCTCCCCATGGAGATCTATGCGGTACTTCTGCCAACATAGAATCTGAGACACTACACACAAGGTTTTTAACTCCTTCGGAAGCACAGAATCTTCTTTGAGTGAATAATTTGTTACAAGGGTATCCCAACGTCTAATTAAAGAGCAGCAGCTGGGACAGAATAGAGTTACTCGACAGTGTGGTGCTGGCCTAAGGCCAGAGAACAGAGGAGAAAATCAACCCTGTTAGATTTCACACAGAAGGCACTGGCAAATTCTTGGTTTGAAATCAATAAAATACCTGCTATTTTAAAAATTAAGGGTATATGATTTTTTGTGGCTTCATTCATTTAGTGTTCTCTATGAATGTAGACAATAAAACAACAGCTCTACATTCACTTTGAATTTCACTTTCAAGCTGAAAGGATGGCTTTTGATGGAGCTGACACATGGCTGATGCCACCTTAAGAAGCAGGTTGGGCGTGAGTGAGATTCTGCAAATGGAACAATGACCAGCCTCGGCTCAGGCCCAGGCAGAGAATCCTCACGCTGGAGCAGGGAGGCTGCCGAGCTGTCAAACTCTGATGGTCACGAAGGACCACAAAGGACCAGGGAGGACCCTGCTCAGCATGAGCTGCCTTTCACATCACTGGAAGATGTCAAAGCTGGTTACCATCCAGATTAAGGCAGACCTTTGAGGAATGGTGAGCAGTCAGCTGACTTCAAAATCATTAAAAACCTGAGGCACAGTTAGGATGGAGACAGTTTTCAAAGAAGCCACATCATAAAAACAAGAGTAAATTAATAAGAACAGCCCCATAATGTATCCAAACAATCCTATTCTTTTAGGGATGAGGCCCAAATCTCACAGCTAATGAGACCCATATATCAGGATATAGTGTTCTCTATCTCATTTCTGCTACTCAGGACCTGGGGTACAAATCCTTACTGTTGAAATTTGAAAATGATTTTTGTTTTGTTTTCTTAAATATTGCATATATATATATATATATATATATACGGTGTGCATGAGTGTGTGCTTATGTATGTGTTTATGAGTATATGTATATGTATGTATATGTGAGTATGTGTGTATATGTATGTATATGTGTGTATGTGTGTGTACATGTATGTGCACGTATGTGTGTATATGTATGAGTGTGTGTATGTGTGTGTGAACAATCTCAGGTGTTGGTCCTCACCTTCTCTGCCTTGTTTGAGACAGCATCTCTTCTTTGCTTGTTTCTTCGTGTGCCAGGCTAGTGGGTCTATGGGCTTGCAGGGTTCTCCTGCTCCTGTCTCCATTTCCATCTCACTACGGGAGCACTAGGTTTACAGTGTGTTGACTTAAACTCAGGTCCTGTTGCATGCAGGCAGCGCCTTACTCCTGAAGCCATCTCCCCAACCCCTTGTTTCCCTTTTGAGACAATCTTGGGTAGCTCAGGCTGAACTTGAATTCATTATAGAGCCAAGCATACCTTGAATTCATGATCTTCCTGCCTCTATATCACAAGTGCTATATGCTTGGATCACACGAGGTTTTTAAAAAATCATTTCACATGAGTTCAACATTGATCTGTTCATCTCTGCTTCAAATATATTTCTTTTTTTAATGATCTAAAAATTTGGAGTCAGGATAACAAAGACTGATCTTACTTCCACAGGGAATAATTAAGTGAAATTTCCACACTCCTATCACTATTTTAATTTATTTCTACTCTTAAGAGTAATTAAAAATAAAAATATAGACATCATTTGAATTTGAATCTAATTTGTAAGTCCAATAAAAAATTAAAAATTAGATTTCTATGAAATGAAAACAGTCTTCTAAATGGAGGCAAGAGTTAAATAAAATTCTTCACAAAAAATAGAGATGTCGGATTGCAACTACTGAGTCATTTCTGAATAAAAGCATGAAGTGTTTTGTTTCCTACTGAGATATTTAACAGTAACAAAAGTTAGTAAACAGACTAAAATCTAGAAGAAAAAAAAAACAACCAAAATCTTAGTGCTAAAGAAAAAAGGTGTAGAAAAAGTCTATCAAGAAACGATGAAGAAGGACTTCTGGGAAAGCTAGGAGCCTGCAGCATGAACACAAGATCTGAGTTTGAATCCAGTCATCCACACAAAGGATACCAGGCACCCCAGCGCACTGGACCCAGGCACCCACAAAGGTTACCAGGCACCCCAGCACACTGGACCCAGGCACCCCCAGAGGATACCAGGCCCAGCAGCGCACATCTCTAACCCTGGCACTGGGTTTACAGGACAGCAAAGACAAGTGGTGCCTGCAGTTGTTGACCAGCCAGACAATCGAATCAATGAACTCCACGTTCAGGGAAAGACCCTGTGTCAAAAGATATGAAGAGCTATGGAGGGAGAAATGTAGCATGGACCTTGGCCTTACACACACACACACACACACACACACACACACACGCAGGTGTTTGGAGATCACAGGCGCTGAGGCCTGTGGGTCCATCAGACATTCACAGATCCACTCTTGTCCCTTTCTTCTGTGTCACTTTGATGTAAAGAACTATGCTGATTCTTGTTCCGTACAAAATAATTCAATACCAAGACAAAACGTGACCCACTCAAGCATGCTTAGGCTTCCCTTTGTCTCCTCCCGAAAATGAATGCAGGAGAAAAGAGCCGTTTCCTCAGAAACGGCTGCTGAGGCATCACCTCTGTGGTGCTGTTTTCTGAAGACCAGCAAGCCAGCTGTGGAGCTGCTAGCCTGAGGCTAGCCTGGAAGAGAGGGCTTTCATTTCTAGGTCACCAAAATACATTTTTCCCCAATGAGGCACACATGCCAGATCAGCCAATCTCAGCGCATCGCACCCTCCCATCCAAGGCTTCACACAGCAGAGTGGCTCCTTCTCTTCTGAATTACCTTCAAGACAATTCCCTTCTATGAAGGAAAGCATCTTCGATTCCCTAGCTGCAAATGAATGTGCCGCCTTTGTATTTCCACAGCATTCTGTGCTAACCCCTGCTGACCCCAGCCAGTGCTGTGATCTTTTCTTTTTTTCAAATACGCATTTCCAGAATAATGAAAACAAATCAAATCAAACCAATAGAAGGGCTGAGAGTGTTGCTCAGTGGTAGAACACTTTCCCAGGATGCACAAGGCCCTAGGTCCATACTAACCACCAAAAAAGAGAAGAGATAAGAGTGTAGAACACATAGTAAGGCAAGTGTTGTCTCATAGATCAATTCTGGTTAAATTTATCTACATCTGTCCATCTGTCCATCAGTCACTGGTGCCACAGTATACCATCTAGAGCAGTGGTTCTCAGCCTTCCTAGTGCTGTGACCCTTTAATATAGTTCCTCATGTTGTGGTGACCCCCAACCATAAAATTATTTTCATTGTTACTTCATAAATGCATTTTTTTCTATTGTTATGAATCCTAATGTAAATATTTGATATGCAAGGCATTTGATATGTGACCCGTGTGAAAGGGTCATTTGACCCCCCAAGGGCTTGTGACCTACAGGTTGAGAACAGCTGACCTCGAGTCTGCACCACAAACGGAAGCTCCAGAAAGCTCTCAGCTCCAGCACACACACTCTAAAACCGCCCTTAGCTGAAGGGGGTACCCCACCCAGGGTCATGCTCCTGTCTGGAGACAATTGAAAGATGATGACAATTTGGACCAGGGTGGAAGTGTTAGAACGAGAGGGATGGAGAGAGAGCCCAGAGATATGCAGAAGGCTAGAGATAAAGGACCCGAGAACCAACTAGGTACAGATTTCCTCCAAGCCTTCTACAGGTGCGATGGAGAAGGGACTCAGCCGATATTCGATAACTAGCACATTAGATGGAGATGCGAGAT
The DNA here is from genome assembly GCF_007827085.1 of Peromyscus californicus insignis. Lineage (NCBI taxonomy): Eukaryota > Metazoa > Chordata > Mammalia > Rodentia > Cricetidae > Peromyscus > Peromyscus californicus. The sequence goes on along the minus strand of NW_026294617.1, from coordinate 8,604,875 downwards.
GTGACGATTGTGTTTCCATTCTTGGGACCGTTCACACTCCACATCAGTCTCCTTGGGTCCCCTCTATTTCTGTCTCGCAGCAAACTGTATGGGACTGGATGACTGGGAGAGGCTTCAGGCAGTGAATGTGATTGCTTTGCTTGAAGAGAGGTAAAAATGAATTTAAGTGAAGCTCTTTTCAACTCTCCAGAGAGACCACAGGAACCCTCTGCAGATCTCGGGGAAGTAGAAATGATCTATTCAGCTTCACCTCTGCACATCACAAGGAGGACAAGGGCACACCCCAGCCCCCACTCCCAGTTAAGATGAAGGCTTAGTTATGACACATGTCAGTCCCATCCTCAAGATGTCAGGGCATTCTCCTCAGGAATACTATTGTCCTTAGATGGAAACATGCTGTTAGAGGGCTGGAGATGGTTCCGTGGTTAAGAGCACTGGATGCTCTTCCAGAGGACTTGGATCAATTCCCAGCACCCACAAGATGGTTCACAACCATCTATAATTCCAGTTCCAGGCGATCTGATGCTCTCTTCTGGCTTTCAGGGCCACTGTATGCCCATGGTACATAGCCCCAAATACCTATCCACATAGAAATAAAAATAAAGAAATCCTGGAGTGGAAATATGCCTTGAGGGAGGGGAGTTATGCAAGTGAATTCTATGGAATGGTTCCAAAGAACCTTAAAATCACAAATGCTCATGGAACATTCTTGGCACAGCATCTACTATCAGGGTTTCTCCAGGTCAAAGACAACCACTGCTTCTTCGCTTGTCATGTGACACTCACTGGTGACTTGAAAAGCTCTGCTTGGCAAATCTGCAGAACTGTGACCTGGCTCCTGATGGTTCCCAGCCTGTGGGACAGTCAACAAAGCCCTAGCCCAGAACTGCCACTATGAGACTGCCCTCTCCCTCAGCACCACACACCACCAATCCTCTGCCCAGCTTCTCCAAGGTTTTAAGACTATTCAGGGCTGGGCCCACTGAGAGCCTAGGCTTTCTTACAGACTCCTGGTAGGAAACAAAACACTACCTCCCTTCTCTTTGTTGGAAACTAGGACATCTCAGTTTTGTGGCTGCCAGCATGGCTCAGTTTATAAATCAAAATGGATGCTTCAAGGGAAGCAAATCCGTCACGATTTTTTTTTTGCAGACAATGGTTAATGTATGCAGATTCTGTGGCAGGGAGCCTAATGTCTGTGCCCAGGAATGGTGTGCCCAGCTGAAGCGACAGCAGCCACAAGGCAGACAAGCTGAGGGGTGAGGAGAACGTGGAAGGCAGCAGAAGCCCTCTCTGGGCCCTGGCCTCAAGCCAAGAACACACTCCCAGTCACCTCCTGCCCATCCCCCCAAATGAGTGAAGAATCAAGCGCTTTCCTGGCCTCTGTCTAATTCAACCCATGGAATGGCGCCACCCATCTGTAATCCTCCTCTGCTCCCTCCGGGAGAACTCAGCCCCTCGAGGTGGAGTTCAAAAGATAAGGACAGACAATGCTCTGGACAACTCCGGCTCCCTTCCTCCCCGCCCCACCACCACACAATCCTCTTTTCTTTTTTTTTTAAATTTGTATTTTTATTTTGCAATACAATTCAGTTCTACATATCAGCCATGGATTCCCTTGTTCTCCCCTCTATGGCCCCCCTCACCTTCCCCCCAGCCCACCCCCCATTCCCACCTCCTCCAGGGCAAAGCCTCCCCTGCGGACTGAGATCAACCTGGTAGACTCAGTCCAGGTAGGTCTAGTCCCCTCCTCCCAGGCCGAGCCAAGCGATCCTGCATAGGCCCCAGGTTTTAAACAGCCAACTCATGCAATGAGCACAGGACCCGGTCCCACTGCCTGGATGCCTCCCAAACAGATCAAGCCAATCAACTGTCTCACCCATTCAGAGGGCCTGATCCAGTTGGTGACCCCTCAGCTATTGGTTCATAGTTCATGTGTTTCCATTTGTTTGGCTATTTGTCCCTGTGCTTTATCCAATCTTGGTCTCAACAATTCTCGCTCATATAAACCCTCCTCATTCTCGCTAATTGGACTCCCAGAGATCCACCTGGGGCCTAGTCATGGATCTCTGCATCCAGATCCCTCAATAGTTGGATGGGGTTTCTAGCATGACAATTAGGGTGTTTGGCCATCCCATCACCAGAGTAGGTCAGTTCGGGCTGTATCTCGACCGTTGCCAGCAGTCTGTTGTGGGGGCATCTTTGTGGATTTCTAGATGTAGAACAAGGATGACTGGACTGCTACTCACATCACCAGGGAGGCTACCTGGAAAACAGGACCCCAAGAAAAACACGGGGATCGTCCAATGACGGAGAAATGGAAGAGATCTACATGAACAGCCTGGACATGAGTGGGGGTAATGAAGGGCGAGGGTCGAGGGAAAGAGAGCTTTGGGTAGCGGGAGATCCCAGCTGGATCAACAACAGAGAGGGAGAGAACAAGGAATAGGAGACCATGGTAAATGAAGACCACATGAGAATAGGAAGAAGCAAAGTGCTAGAGAGGCCCACACAATCCTCTTTTCTATTCTGAGTCAAAAGTGGCACCTGGGGGACAGAAATGGCATTGGGGACCTGGAGTTCAGTCCAAGAGGAGCTTTGTGGAATATGGAAAAGAAAGACCTCGTGGTGACTCACAGAAAACAGAAGCTGTCCAATGCATGTAAGAGTTGTTATTTAAAAATGAAAAATTCATATTAAAATATCTACCAGTTAAATATTAATTTTGAAAACCTAAACGTTCACAACAATACTGAATGGGAGAAAGCCCATGAGACATCAGCCCTACACGGAGAAGTACAGGCAACCAAGAACGCTGGGACTGGGAGACCAAGTCTCCCTAGAGGAGACTACAGCAACTGGTTTTCCAACAGCAAGCAGTCGGCCCTGGAGACAGGCGTCCAGGAACATTACACAGACTGAGCAGGTCCCGTTGAAGGGCACCTATGTATGTACATATATGTGTGTAATAACAGCTAATGAAAAAAAGAGGCCATGAATTTGAAAGCGAGCATGGAGGGATATATGAGAGGGTTTGGAGGGAGGAAAGGGAAGGGGGAAATTATATAATTATAATCTCAAAATTAAAAAAGAAACTTAAAAGTTCAGACCTCGCTGCCGGCTTCCAGTGGTTGGTTTGGATTTCTGCTGTGTCTGATGGAACATTTTGTAGACACCTGGTGAAATTAGTGTCTGAGAAGTTGTTTTCAAGGTAACAGGATACGGTGATTACAGAGAGCTAGAAACCCCCTGAGATAGAGAATTCTTGGTGTCACCTGTCCACAGCAGAGAGGGAAAGCCTACAGTGCTCAGCCTGTGAGAGTACACATGAGCTGCACAGCGACCACCGTTCTCTCCCGAGTCCCTAAAGCCCAAATGCTTCTGGACCTCTGTCACTGTGCGTCAAAATATCAGTGACCCACCATGGGCTTCACCTGGGAGAAGCTGGAGGTGGCACTCTCCACAGCAGAAAGCTGTCAAGGGAAGGGCCTGCCCTTGGAGGAGACAACCACGCGGGCCCAGGCAGTGAGGCCTGGGAGGATTGCTACAAAGGTTTTGTTTCTGTTTTATCTTCTCAGTGTTAACTAACAAACTGAAGGAGCCCTGGAGCCTTGAGCAAGCCCCATTGCTACAGTTCATCGTCTCACTGGCTTCACTGAGGACCCGTCAGGGAGAGATACACACCCTCATGCTGTCTTCTTCCCTGGCCCTGCGCAGGTTTGCCATTTACACCCCACAGTGACCCCTACAGTCAGAGGTTTACAGCCTTGTGTGGGGGAGGGGTGTTGGTTGTGACCATGAGGCATAGGGGAGGGGGCTAGGGAGGACAGATGACAGTCACAGAGACAGACAGTGCTGAGCTTTGGGAGGAAGCTGTCCACCCCGTGTGTCTCAGTCACCCCCAGCAGCAGCGGCAGCAGCAGCAGCAACAGCAGCAACAGCAGCAACAGCAGCGGCAGCAGCAGCAGCAGCAGCGGCAGCAGCAGCAGCAGCAGCCTCTGCACCCACAGCGGTCAGACAGCGAAGGCCGCAGCGTTCCCAACTCAGAAGCACAAATGGGGACCCACCTGACACTCTTATGGCTGCTGCTGAATAAGCCTTCTCCCACAATGTCCTCAAACCTCCAGAAGTTTTCATTAAAACAAAGGAAATGTCAGCCAGGAAATCTCTGGAATATAATTAGGGCCCACCAAATCTAAAGTAATTCAGAAGGAAAAAAAATAGACAGTAATGAAAGGGAAGCTCTCTGGTCCTTACTGAATCTCTGCTGTACAGCTGACACAAAAATCAATTTCAGCAGGCTTTAGCTGAATCTGAGCAGGACCAAGGGCGACAGATGAAATTTAGTGAGCAATTTACTGGAATCATAATGATTCCTAAGCAAGAGGGAAAAGGACTGTCGTGAGGGCTCTTACTCAAATGCCTCCTCTGTAAGAACGTGTGCATCATTACATACTGTCTACACCATCTAGAAAGGAGGGGGGGACTTACATACTGTCTATGTCATCTAGAGAGGAGGGGGGACTTTCATACTGTCTATGCCATCTGGGGGGGGACTTACATACTGTCTACGCCATCTAGAGGGGGGGGGGGGGACTTACATACTGTCTATGTCATCTAGAGAGGAGGGGGGGGACTTACATACTGTCTATGTCATCTAGAGAGGAGGGGGGACTTACATACTGTCTATGCCATCTAGGGGGGGGGACTTACATACTGTCTACGCCATCTAGAGAGGAGGGGGGGACTTACATACTGTCTACGCCATCTAGAGAGGAGGGGACTTACATACTGTCTATGCCATCTAGAGGGGGAGGACTTACATACTGTCTACGCCATCTAGAGAGGAGGGGGACTTACATACTTACTGTCTACGCCATCTAGAGAGGAGGGGGGACTTACAAACTGCCTATGCCACCTACAGAGGGCGGGACTTACATACTGCCTAATGCCACCTAGAGAGGGGGGGGACTTACATACTGTCTATGTCATTTAGAGAGGAGGGGGGACTTACATACTGTCTATGCCATCTAGAGGAGAGGGGGACTTACATACTGTCTACACCATCTAGAGAGGAGGGGGGGACTTACATACTGTCTACGCCATCTAGAGAGGGGGGACTTACATACTGTCTATGCCATCTGGGGGGGGGACTTACATACTGTCTATGCCATCTAGAGAGGAGGGGGGACTTACATACTGTCTATGCCATCTAGAGAGGAGGGGACTTACATACTGTCTATGCCACCTAGAGGAGAGGGAGGGACTTTAAAATAGCATATGTTTTACCCTAATAAATACCTAAGAATTAGACTCAACCTCAGGCATTTTAAAATGTGGTTTCAGCAAGGCAATTTCACCCCTGGGGATATGTGACCATGTCTGGACTTCTGATTGCTGTGACTGACTGTCAATACCGGGATCTAGTGAGAAGGGGCCCGGTATGCTGTTAAGCCTTTCATACTGTAAAGGATATTCTCCTTTGACCAACACACAATACTGAGCCCTAAATGTCAATGGGACCAAGGAAAGAATCTGGTCTTTAGAGTTTGACATTCAGTAGCAGCCCAGTGAATATTGAAGTCTGTGCAAGACCAGCAGTGGCAGAGATGACCAGATAAGTACCCCCCCTCAAGGACCTCATGGGTGGTGGACAGGGGAGAGGACAGGTGGGATGGTAGTGTTCTTTCTTTGTTCAGCAGCATCTCACAGATAATTTTATTACAATGTTCCTACAAGTATATATTGTATGTTGAACATATCCCCTGCACCCTCCCTTTTCTCAGCCTTCTCACTCCCATCAAAACTCCAATGACAATCTCTGCAGAAATAGAAAACGTTAAATTAATATAGAACAAAAGAGCCTATATTCCCAAAGCAGTCCTGAGCAAAAAGCATGACGCTGATATTGCCATCGTTCCTGATTTCAAGTTATACTACAGAGTTATAGTAACAAAAACATCGTGGTTCCGACACAAAGTTAGAGACACAGAACAACGTAATAGAAGACACCATTTTTTTTAAATGGAGCCAGTACTTCTCAAATCCCAAATATCTTTGGTCTTTAGGACACAGGTAATACTAATTCCCAGTGCTATGGCCTCTGGGACCAATTTCTTCTGATTTTTGTATGTAACTGCATACTTAAAAGATCTTCATTGCCTCCTAATTGAATGGCATATTCCAGTTTTTTAAAACATGGCTAATGATAATGTAATATGAAGACTAAAGAGAATTTGGCTTGTGGTGCTTGTACACAAAGGGACAATTTGTGTTAAGGATATTAATTTTGGAAAAATATGTTCCTTTGTGCTCGTTAGTTTTATGTCAACTTGAAACAAGCTAGAGACATCTGGGAAGAAGGAACCCCAATTGAGAAAATGCCTCCACTAGATTGGCCTTTGGGCAAGTTTTGGGGGCACTTTCTTGATTGATGATTGATGAAGGCCGGTCCAGCTCACTGTATATGGTTCCATTCCCAGGTAGGTGGTCCTCAGTTATGTAAGAAGGCAAGCCATGAGGAGCAAGCCAGTAGGCAGCATTCCTCCAGGGCCCTGCCTCAGTTCTTGCCCTGATTTCCTTCAGTGACGAAGGACTGTGATGTAGAAGTGTAAGAGAAATAAACTTTTCCTCTCCAGGTTGTTTTAGGTCATGGTGTTTAATCAGGAGCAATAAAAACCCTAACTCACTCACCCTTTAAAGGTATTTTTATCCTGTTTTCCATTTTCCCAAATACTGAGTTATTAAAAAATCGTCATAATTTGTGCATGTATATTTTTTATCATTTCAAATGTTTATGGATTTTAATAATTGGCAATTTCATGTAAGAATACATTATAGTATATTTTCTTTGAAGGAAAAATGAGTCTGGAGAGATGGGGCAGCAGTTGAGAGTGTGTACTGCTCTTGCAGAGGATCTGGGTTCAGCTCCCAGCACCCATTCCAATTCCAGGGGATCCTAGGTCCCCTCCCTTTTAGTCTCTGAAGGCATCTGTACTTAAATGGGAATACCCTCATGCAGACATATACTTAACTAAAAATAAAATAATTTTTCAAAAAGAATACATTTAGTGTTTGATCAAAATATAAATTATGATAAAACCCCAGGCTAAAAAGATACATGTGACTGAAGGTGTCTGCCTTCACTTGATGTGAGTTCTTCAAAGCAGGAGGATACTGACCCTGCAATTGCTGCATGTGGTTTCCTTCCATAAAATAAAAAAAATGCAGACTCAGTTCTTTTTAGCAAAAGTAAGATATGCAGTATTATTTCACAACAGTGACCATACTTTACCACCATTTAGATATTTACAAACTAAAGAACTGAAGTTTCTCTGAATTATTCAAACAACAGTAGCAATCATGTGTCCATCTTTCAGAGTGTAGAGAAAATGATTATGCTCTGCAATTCTTTGGCTGGCAATAACAGAAGACCCAAACTTCTACAAGGGCTGAAATGTGCCTCGACCCTCGGGTGCCTCTCGTGTCAGCACAGACCACATGAGCTACATGCCTTCTAAGCATTGACCTTCATGCCATTCTGTGCATCAGGAGGCGAGAGCCAAATGGAGACTAGAAAACTAAAGCTTGTGCAATGAATGGAAGATGACTCTTTCAAAGTGAGAGGCCACAGCAACTGGAGAGCAATCACACCCATCCCTGGGAAGCTAGGCACTGAGAACAAGGACACGGTGCCTCATTGATGTGTCCTCCCTTACACGACAGCAATTCTGGAGGAGATTGGACTGAAGTCTTGGGATAAGGAACATGAGTGAAATATGAGGACAACCTGAGGACCAGCAAGGGTTCTTTTTAATAAGTAAGGCAAGCCCAAGCTCTGGGCTGGCCTGAATGGGGAGACAGCTGACAGGTTAGTAAATGCATTGACTGACAACTAAATATAGCAGCAATATGACTCCCCTGCTAGGTAGCTTCCTCTGCCGGAGGGTGAGGTTTCCCTGACTCCAGTGAAATTCTTTGGACTACATTTTCATCCTAAAGTTCGCTGACAAAGGATGATGGGAAGTGGGGAAGAGCATATGACTAACTCTCCAGCCACCTTTTCCTCTCATATGGGGCAGGAGACAGTCACAGCTCTGTCGTCAAAGCTTTGCAGGTCTTACAGAGCAGGATGGTGGCCAAGAGGAAGGGATTGGGGGTACAAGATGTCCTTAGGTGATTTAGGGGAGCTAGAGCTACTTTTGGTTATAATAATTAGTTTACTCATTTGCAGTAAAGATTAAATTAATAGGTATAGAGGCAGTTGGTAGGGTGCCTGGGTAAGTGAAAGGGAAATTCCAGGGGTTTTGGTGCATTATGGGGACTACTTTTAGCCTCTGTCCTGCATCCCCAAGTCCTTGCACCACACCGCAAACCTGTTCCCCCTTCCATCTCATCAAATGTGTCACGGCCATTACTTCTCTTCCTTCTGCTGTGCCTGCTTGTATTGCCTTGAGGCCTATGCCCTGGGTACCAGTGTCACCAAGAATCTTCTGTGGTGATATTGTATCTGTGTCCCCCAATAAAGCTTATCTGAGGATCAGAGGAAAAAGCCAACTACTACAGTAAACATGGAAGTAAGGCAGTGGTAACACATGCCTTTAATCCTAGCATTCGCGATACAGAGATCCACCTGGATCTCTGTGAGTTCAAGGCCACACTGGGAACAGAGCCAGGTGTGGTGGCACACACCTTTAATCCCAGCACTAACCATAAAGGTCTGTACAGACAGACAGGAAGTGATGTAGCTGGGTGGAAAGAGGAAGTGAGATGCAGAACAGAAAGGCATATAGGCATGGGTATACAGGAAGTAGCTCTCTTTGGAGACTGAGGGTTGGTAAGGCGAGGTTGACGTGGCTTTTCCTATTCCTCTGATCTCTCAGGTTTTAACCCCAATATCTGGCTCTGGGTTTTTTATTAATAAGACTGTTTAGCAATTCATGTTATATCCTTCCCCTGGACACTGTAGGAAAATTTCAACTCCCCCCAGATTCTTACCAACATTTCCCCTTGCCTTAGGGTCACCTCATGCATTACACATCACATGTATCTAGTACCTATATAAGGCATCTTTTGCTTTCTAACAGAAGTGTCTGGAGGGCAGGGATTTTTCTGGGTTTTGATCATTACAACACCTTCAACAGCATTTCAGTGCCTAAGTGTGGCCACTCGATCACCATGTGTTGGGGCATGAATTCCCTGTAAACACCTCTCTCTCTCTCTCTCTCTCTCTCTCTCTCTCTCTCTCTCTCTCTCTCTCTCTCTCTCTGTCTCTCTCTCTTTCCCTCCCTCCCTCCCTCTCTCCCTTCCTCTCTCTCTCTCCCTCTCTCTGTCTCTTACACACACACACACACACACACACACACACACACACACACACACACACACACCATGAATCTCCTATTTAAAGGCATAGCAACTTGGGTAGAGCAAGCATGATCATCAAGAAAGGACACTGAGACTTTGGGAGGAAAGCATCTGCCGCCATGGAGCCTTACAGCTCGACTTTGTGTCACAGCAACAAAACAGGAAAGATGTCTTCCTCTTGATTCTATTTGCACCCTCTCCAAAGCTTAAAGAATAAAATGAAGGCTTCATAATTAACATATATTTTCTATCCAGGACGATTCCTTTATGTAAATATATAATTATTTCATTTAAATGTTAGCAACACGGATATTGAAAAGTTATGGACTACTGAAAAGTTAAAAAGCATAGAAGCAGAGGTGGCCACACCCCCAAATTACATTCTTTCTGGCAGGAGCTGACATTTAAGCCTTACAGGTAGCAATTAGGGAAGAGAATGCTTTTAGAACCAGAAAGAACACTTGACAACTGTTCCTTTCTTTTTTTCCCCCAAGGAAACAGGAGATAGTTCATTTTCACTCAATCATGGGTGACCATAGCCCAGGAGAGTAGATTCAGGTCACCCTCAGTGATGGATCCCAATGTGGAAGCATTTGCATCAACATTGTATAACCGGGAAACAACAGAACGTCATAAATCGATGCGTTTGCCAGATACAGTGGAGGCAGGTTAAGGAGAAGCAGGGAAATTTGCTGTAGGCAGCTCTTCCTTGACAGTGTCAACAATGTGTGAAACAATGAAGCCAGCTACTGATTAAGCCTTTCAGGCCACAACCAGGGAAAGTCCCAGACAGCAAACACAGGAATCCTTTCTTGACTCCTCCACCGTGTGCTCGACATCCTGGTGCTGAGGAAGGAGGCAGAAGACCACTGAGCTGGCTGGCCACCAGCATACCAGGTGAGTTCAGGTTCCAGGGAGGGACTGTCTCAAAAGACCAAGGTGGACAGCTCCTAAGGTTGGCTTGTGGTCTCTACACACACGCACACACACTCAAGCACACATACACATACACACACCCGCACACAGGAGAAAAGAAAAGAAAATCAATGCTCATTTAAGAAATACAACTGAACTGCTGGTCTTTAAGAAATATCAAATAGGATCATCTACCATTCCCAATCTCCTAAACAGAACACTTGTCATAAAAACAAGCAAAACAACCCAAAACTATCTTAGAAGCCACAAACCAGGGACAGTAATTTAATGCCAATAATAGAATGTGCATCCACATATAAACCATTGAGGGACATTCTACAGATATGAATACTACAAAATACTTAACAAGTGGTATATGTTGCTTTTAAAGGCCGGAGTATTCTTTTTAGAGACAGTATACTACTTCCTTTACAATCCTAAAATCTCCCTTTAAGGAGAAAACATTTCAGTAAACAAATTGGGAAGGCATGAGAAATCTTTAGAAGACAGGAGCCAAAGGAGTGAAAATGCATACATTCTTTTCAGAGTTCTGATCTCTTTTCAATTTTCCAATAAAGCTATAGGCAAGTCCTTTTAACTTTCATAAAGAAGGGAAACAGAAATGATTGCTATGCCCTTTTCCTTTACAAGATTCAAGTACAAACAGGAGTACCCAGATCAAGCAAGCTCCTATGGCTCACCTTACCAAGTCAACATTTCATTTATGTTGTCCATAATAAATTCCATGTAGTTGTCTCACCCTGACAATGCATTTACAGCAGTTCACAACATACCTCAAATACCAGTATGCCAGCAATACACTGAGCTCTGTCTCAAAATAAAAAGTAATGAAACAGTGGCTGGGGATGCCCTTAATGGGAGATTGTCTAGCATGTGCAAGGCCCTGGGATCCACCCCTAGTGTGGAGGAGGGAAGAGGAAAATTAAGCAGTGTTTTGGCTTCAGAAATGAACTGTTATTGCCCTGTAATAACTGGAACACTCTATTTAATAGAGTGCATGATTTAAAAAAAAAAAGCCAACTGAATAGTAACATGGTGTCAATACTGGCTCTGTCATAGGGCTTTATCTACTTTGAACAAAAATTCTAAAATTATTGTGAGGTTATTTTTTAAATGCACAAGGAAGATACATTAAAAAGCTTGTTTAAACTTTGCAATTACTGAATACTTTGGATTTAATTACGCAGACAATAATTTGTAAATAATTTCTTTCCATATTTCTAATCCCAGATATTCATAAGAAATACAGCCTTGGAAAAATTAATTGGAACCTATGGACACAGTAACTCAGCCTGTTGGGTCGTCTACTTGAATTGTGCCTGAAGGTGCAGCCTGTGCAGGGAGGGATTGGAGCCCAATAAGTCAGAGACTCTGGACTTTATTCTTCAACATTGCACTTGGGTAATAATGTAGGTAATTAACACAAATCCCCCAGCCTACATCAAAGTGGAATGGAGTGGGGCGGGGGAGATTCTGTGAAACTGAGCTGAAATGATTTCTGTTAAAACCCAGGGGATAGGCTGAGTAAAAACATGTAACACCCATCAAATCTATGAATGTTGCTGGAACAGCTGGCCCCATTTATATAAAAATAAGAGGCATAATAGATTTAAACTATAATTTAAAAGTTTAATATTCTTATGTAAATTTCTGACAAGTGGTTTGCTAAAGCATCATGATCAACAAGGAAAGTTGAGAGTTCTTTTTAAAGATATTTTTACAACAACTAAATTTAACCCTCAATATTTGGGTATTTAGTGTTACACTGATCCAAAGTGTAAGAGAAATAGAGGTTAAGTTCAAAATAAAAGTCTGTGTGGAGATTCTCACAGCCTAGAAGTGTCTCAGATCACCTGCTTCTCTGTTCAAACTGCATTCACTAATTACCAAATCCTATGCAAATGCAAGCAGGAATAACTACTAGTTCTTACCCTCACGGAAATGAGAGTCCTGGGTTTTATTCGTCACAGGTTTTTAATGCCATGGATATTATAATGGAAGCGACAGTGATGTCCTGATGGAAATGTTAAGGAAAGGAAGAGCTCTGCAATTGGACAAGACAGACAGAAGCAGGTGGAGAAACAGACTGGACACACAGAGGATGAAGAAGATACTTGAACTGTACAAATTCAGATGGAGGGAAAACTGCTTGGAGTGGGGGATGGGGGACAGATGGAAGGAAGAAGGAACAAACGCCACAGGAGAAAGGTTGACAAAGCCAGGCTAGTCTCCTCTGCCCCATCCTCTGAGCCCCAAACTTCCCAAGTCCAACAAACAGGTGACTCTGTGAGGTTACCATGGAAACAAAGATGGCTCACCAACTATAATAAATGAGATGCCACTGAACACTTAGATAGTACAAAATATAAATAAAAATGTGCCTCTGTATGTCTTCTTCAAACAAGACAGATTCTAATTACTTCAGAAAAATAGGAGGCTGGGAGCAATAAGCTGGGTATGGTAATCACAGCTAATCCATGAAATTGATTAAAGGCTAACCCCAGGCCAGGCAATGTTCTTAGTACTTCACATCCATACACATATACACAATGCATTACCCATATGTCTGCATACATTACACATACATACTCATGCATGCACATACATTATATATGCATACACATACATACATGCACATACAAATACATTATACATACATTAACCTGTCATAGAAAACTATGAAGCAGCTTGAGTGTTCCTGATGTCCTTATTCTACAGAGAGGGAAATGAGGCACACACATGCTAACTAGCCCCACAATTTTAATGCTTTGGAACTGGACCAGCCAACTCAGCTAGGGACAAAGTGATACAAACCTGGGACTTTTCATTTAGTTCCAAATGGTCAGAAAGACTAGCTTTTGGAAAGGGAAAGAAGGATGTGTAAGGTCCTGGGGAAGCCACTGCCAGTATACTAGGGAAGGGTTGAGTCTGTGTACGGCTGTGAGATCAACACACACGGAGATCAGGAGGGAGTAACGCTGGAGACGCAAATGACAGAGGACTTGAATGAAATGTTGCTGAAGGCTCATGGCATCTGAATACTTGCTCTGCAGCTGGTACTGCTGCTGTGGGAGATTATGGAGACTTTAGGAGGAGACTTTTGCTGGAGGAGGTGTCAGTATGAGCAGATCTTGAGGTTTTATAGCCCTGCTCCACTTCCTGTCTGTCTGCTCTCTGCTTCCTGACTGCAGAGACACTATGAGCAACCGTCTCATTTTTTGACCACCACCTCTTCCTCACACAGTGGTCTGTACCCGCTAAACTGTATGTCAACACAAGCCCGATCCCTTTGAAGCTGCTCCTTGTCAGACATTTGATCCCAGGAACGAGCAAAGTCACTAATGCACAGGCTAAGGAGTACATATAGAGGGCTTCAGATAGCAATCTGGATCAGTTTGGATCTAGAAGGGTCACCGAGTCACCATCATCCCCACCCCTTCACCACCCTGCCACCACCGCCACGACCAAGTCCAGGACTGTAGCTATTCATCCTTCATTGCGATCTGGAGACTATCAAAAAAGTTAGGGTCTGAAACGGAGGAAGAAAGCACCTAGAGAGTCAGGCAGCAGATACAAGAAATGGGAAAAAGAGAGCTTTCTCAACCACAGAGGGCAAAGGCTTGTGCCAAGATAGGGGTGGAAGAAGCAAAGACCACGGTGCGCAAGAAAAAGCTTGCAAAGAGCATGGCACACCTCTGTCCATGTGGGTGGAGCCCAAAGGTGTCACTTTTCTAAGAGGTTCCATCCGTCTGCACAGTACAAAGAGAGCAGGAACGGAAGAGGAGAGATAAGCCTCCAGCTGAGAGTCTCCGAGACCGGGAGACGCAGCTGATGGGTAAATGCAGGCGCTCCTTGGTGCCGAGTGGAGCCGGACAGCTCAAGTGCAGAAAAAGCCAGACGTCTGGATAGTGCTTAAGTAGAGGGTCTGCAAGGAAGATGATCTGGGAGAATAAAGGATGAGGCAGACAGTGCACATTGGCGAAGAATGATTGAACTGGAGAATCACGAGGCCTAAGGCTGGAAAGACAAGTTATTAAAGTTTCATGAAGCCCGAGAAGCTGACAAAAGAGACCAGAGGGCTTATTGAAGATCAAAGAGCAGGTGTGCGGGTGTGGAATGGAAGCCAGAGGCATCAAAGGCTATGTGCTCAGATTTATTCCAATTCAAACTCAAAGCAGAATGGACCCCGGCCCTGATAAGTCCAAAGTAGCAGCCATGAGAGGATAGTGTCCTCCTAAGTAACACGCATGCAGAGATAGTTCAATGTTTATCATTTCATAAGCAAGCCCAGAGCAGGTGGCATCCTCAAAACCCCAGCTAGATTCTGCCAAAGTCAAGGCTCTGATGTAGGCACTGGCTGTCCAATCTTGTAAACTTTTGATAGTAAACCACTTCATTTAGTATCTTTTTATTTCAATCTTCAAATACAAAATAATAAAATGGTGATTTTGCTCTCAGTCTAGGACAATGTTATAAATCAGAGAACACTGTAAACCTGACTTACAATGTGAGAAGAAGTGACAGTTTTATTTTCGGTATTCTGGTTATTACCTCGAGTGTGGAAGCTTATAAAATTCTGTTAAAGATGTATCTTTGTATAGTGTTCCGTTATCACATCTACATTAAAGGCAACTGGCTAGCCAGCAATGCAACAAAAATAGTGAGAACTCATTTTACCCCATAAAACATAAATCCAGCCCCCCAAGGCATGTCCACCATTATTTCTTTCTACTAGGTCCTACTATCTTTCAAGTCCAAGGCATCAGTGAAATGATTTAGGAAGATAAAGCCATACTAGGTACATCTCGGCATGCCAACGAGAACATGAGATTCCTCCAGTGGCAAATGGAGCTGTCATTTTCTTTTGATTAAGTACCTTCCAGGCCCTCCATCGCCTTTACCAAAGGAGACGGAACACCTGCTGCTGATCTGGAGGGTGCAGGAGATGTGGCGGCAAGGAGGAAATGGCAATCAGGGGCCTAGTTTGCAGTTGGGTATTGCTAGGCCGTCCTGGGCAGCCCTTAGGCTATTACAGGTTTAAAGACAGAGTCAAGTGGAATAATGGCAGTAGACATCAGCAAAATTCCATCTGGAATAATTCATTTAAAAAAAAAAAAAGGCAGAGGCTGGAGAGATGGCTCAGTGGTTGGCTAAAAGCAGTCACTGGCTGCTCTTCCAGAAGACACAGGTTCCTTCCCAGCACCCACATGGTGGCTCACAACTGTCAGCAACTCCGGTCCCTGGGGACCTGGTGCCCTTTTCTGACCTCCATGGGCATCAGGAATGCACATGGTACAAAGACATATATACAAACAAAACACCCATAAACATAATTTAAATTTTCTTAAATGTCAAATGTACTGTGATACAGCCAGTATCATCCTTTATCATACGGTGCTTGTGGGGAAGCACACTCCTCACCCATTGTCACAGACGAACGTTCCTCCGATACTGATTGCACTCGTGCTCGAGGCAGACAGGGTCTTCATCTGCCGTGTGGGACTGGTCTCACCTACTGAAACTGCCTTAGCAGTTCTCGCCAGCCACACTCTTCCTGTCTCGTGTCAACGTGGTAACAGCTTACTGTAACTGCGTTTGCGCTTACCAGGTTAAGATTCGCACAGATCACCACTTAGTCACCAGGTGAGGGAGGCAGCATGACCACCTCCATTCTCCATGTGAAGAGAGTGAGGTACAGTCACCAAATCACACTGTGAGAAAGGCCAGGCTCTTGGCCTTGCCCAGGTGCCTCTGTCTGTTACTACTGACCAATGTCCTAGTCCCTAGCTCCTATGGCTGGGTGCAGGAAAAGCTTGTCCATCTGCCTTCCAGCTCTTTCACCCTGGCCTGGTGGAAGCTTGGTGCCTGCTCTAACACTCACTGGAATGGGCTTGGAGACTCCAAATGGGTCTTGGCAGAAATGAAGTTTAGAGATGGGCATACTGTACAGGGCTTTAACACCAGCACGCCAGAACCAGGCATGTGGCACCCACTTTTAACGCCAGCACTCTGGAGGCAGAGACAGGTGGAACTCTGTATTTGGAGCCCAGCATGATCCACATAGTGAGTTCCAGAACAACCAGAGCTATATAGCAAAACTCCTTCTCAAACAAACAAACAAAAAAAAAACAAAAAATAAATAAAATAAAATAAAGAGATGAAGTTTGGCTTAAATAGCTTCAGCACCTTAAAAATTCTGAGATCTAACCCACATGTGTTCAAGCTGTGGCCTGTGGCCAAGGCGACAGCATCCAGCCGAAGACAGCCAAAGAGTGGCCTGACCTAAATTTATGGAATGACCTAAAACGTTATGGGATTTTTTTTCTTATAATTCAATTGCATAGATTTTGAGTGTCAACTTTGTAGATGATAGTGTATGTAGCCTTGGTTTCCCAAAGTAGTCAGGCACAGGGGACCCTAGAAACCAGAAGTCCTGTCTCCAAAAGTAAAATAGAGCCTGAGGTTGCTGTCCAGTCTCCTCACACGAGTAGACCTCCACAAGCAGGCACACTCACACACACACACAGGCACACTCACACACACAGGCACACTCACACACCGGCACACTCACACACACAGGCACACTCACACACACAGGCACACTCACACACACAGGCACACTCACACACACAGGCACACTCACACACACAGGCACACTCACACACACATACACACACACACACACACACACACACGCATGCACCTGAGTTTTATACAGAACCTATATGATGCTTAATAAAAACGATACATTCAGTTTTACTAAAACCACCAGGGTTGTATAAAGCGAGGAACCCACGGGAGTCTGATTAAGGAGTATTTATTAGGGAATTTATTAGGGTATGAATTGAGGAAATACACTCACAAATACAGAACCCAGTAAACAGCTGAAGTCATCCTCTGATCACACCAGGAGCAAATCCACCTGGTCGCTAGATCACACCAGGAAGCAGACAGCAGGCAGAAGGCCCTCCAGACCCCTCTCCCTTTCCTTTTAAGAGGTCACATACAAAGGCAAGAAGCATCGCCTCCTTTGGGCAGTATAGACCAAGGTCATGGGCAGAGCAAATACTACTCACTACAGGGTCGTATTCAAAATGGATTGTGTCTCTAGACACTAATGCTGTTGATGCTGAAGTCATTTGGAAATTGCTATCATCACATCCCTCTGAATATTGAAAACAAATCATGGCCCATCTGTTAGGGTATTTTTGATATTTTTTTGCATCTGATAACATTTTAAACTAATATAGAGGAGGAGAGGGGATCAAGTTAGATATATCCACTGGGGAAAATTAAAATGACAAGAGACCAATCAGCTACTACTTTACGGCTTGTGCATTTTGTCGCCTAGAGAAGGCAGGACCCCGTTTGTAGGCTATAGCAACAATGACTACTTTATTGTTTAAGAACATGTATGTGGGTACCCAGGAGGCCAGAAGAGGGCATCAGAGCCCGAGCTGGAGCTAGCAGAGGTTGTGAGGTGCCTGATGTGGGTGCCCGGAGGAGGAGTCAACACTGTCCTTTGCTCTTAGCTGCCCAGCAACCTTTTTAAAAAGTTGTTCAAAACTTTTTAAAATCTCCCACTCACCACAACATTTTTAAAGAAGTGGATGGAGTTCTCTGTCCAAAACGAGGAGGGAAAGAAAGGAAAGTCTTGCTCCACCTGTCACCGTGTGTCCCACCCAAACTTCTGTGTGTCCCTTGTCCTAGCTGTTGGTAGCAACTTAGTGTTGGGCATGTGGTAGGCACTGAGCCAATGACTGCCGAGGACTCAAAACTTTCCTCTGCTTAAATCTCCTGAACCTGAGAACAGGAACCATGGGGACTGCTTGTAAAGAAAGGTTACAAATTAGCTTGGGAGAGGCAGAGTGGAGGGGATCGAAAAATGAAATATCAAGAGAACTGCATTCCTCCAGGGTGGCATAAATCTTCCCTTTCAGCATTAAGAAATTGTCTCCTGAGAAATCAAGATGGGGGTGTCTGCACTGACAGATAACCACCTCAGCTCTGCATAGCTCTCCCCATTTGGGAGGAAAGACATTGAACGTTACCCCACCAACTTGGGATAAATTAGAATAATGTTTTACTTTCTAGACATTCATGATCGCAACTTTCCTGTGAGAGGGATACTTGTTTAGTTCCATCTTTTTATGAGAAAGTATCTAATCTGGACTTTGTTAGAGCCAGGAAGGGGGATTGGGCCAGGGGTTACATTCAGTCCTTGGGATGCCATCTGAATTCTACAGAGTGTGAACACTGGCTAGGATTTGACCAAATAAGGAAGAAAAAAAATGGGTATTTTAGAAAACTTAAAGAGTGTGGGGTAAATGGGGGCATCTTGTATGTTTTATAGTGCACAATTTTCTCTGGGTAGAAGGAAGCTGGTCTATTGAGTTTGGTGAAGTAAATGGAGTGCCTGAGAGTATGAAACCATGACCTCAAAGCATCCCCTCTCCTGGGCCTGGTGAGCCTGAGGTTTGTTTTAAGTGCCTTGCGCAGCAACTTTCTTCCTCTCTAGAGTTGGATTTGTCTGCCGACTCTCGCTACAGACAGTGTGTAATGAGGCCTCAGGTGGTTCCTGTCATTCCACTGGCTTTGTGTTGTGGGGC
Organism: Peromyscus californicus insignis; assembly: GCF_007827085.1. Lineage (NCBI taxonomy): Eukaryota > Metazoa > Chordata > Mammalia > Rodentia > Cricetidae > Peromyscus > Peromyscus californicus. Next base: position 8,585,964 of record NW_026294617.1, on the reverse strand, counting down.
ACACAGCTGAGCTGTGCCTGTGCTGTAGTGCAGGACTACCCAGCATTCAGGACACCCAGGCACAAGGATAATGAGCTTGGGGCCAGCCTGGGCTACAACACAAGACCTAGTCTCAAAAAGGAGAAAATGGAGGGGAGGGCAGGAGGGAGGGAGGGGAAAGAGAAGGAGGGAGGGGAACGAGAAGAGGGAGGGTGGGAGGGAGGGTAAGAAAGGGTGGGGGAGGGAGACTAAATTTAACTCCCTTCCCATACATCTACTTTTAATAATATAAGAAATGAGAAGGTACTTTCTAGAAGTTTTCTCAAATATAATAGTGAAGGACTTTCAGCTGGCTGGGCTACCAAGACCTTAAGGTAAATATGAATAATAAGTTTCTTTCTTTCTTTTTTTTTAAATCAACCTTCCCAAAGGGTACCCTTATCAACCAAAACCAAATCCAGCTACTCACTCCTTTAAAGAAGCAAACACATGAAGCGAAGTTTAAAATGGCATCTCAAAGACTGGAAAATGCCAGGAGTTGATTTGAGTCATTAATACTTGTGAATAAGTCAGTAGGACAAAGGATGTGACTAGGGGCCTTCCATCATTTGCAAAAAAACAAAAAGAATGATGTGCGCTTTTCATTATCTGTTTCTAGACAATGCTCAAAAAAGCAGCAGACTATATTCCTTTTTATTTCATTTTTTAAAACTTGTATTTAACAGCAGTCAGTGCGCAGACACATAACAGTTGAAGTGCTGGGAATGAGAGGCTGAGTGAGCGCTCAGCCCCAAATGGGACATCAGTTACCAATGCCCACTTCCTTAAGGCTCAGGAACATCGAAGAAGAGGAGGGCCAGGCGTGTGAGACCAGAGCCTGCAGATGGGGAGGATACTCTGCACCCCTGAATTCTTAGCAGCTAAGCCCCCCAAACTTCATCTGGAGGACATGCTTTCCAGCCCCACCTCTTACTGAGGCATCGACCCACCACACCACTACTTACAAAGGGGTAGAGACTAAGCAGGGTTTGGTCTAATGCATCAGGAGATAACACAAGTTCAGGCTGAAGGGTTTAAGTCTTGACAAAAGAGTATTTCATACCATACGCTCAAAGGAACAAAACTTGTATCTGTGTTGTATGTATGCATGTATGTGTGGGGGGGATGTGTGCATGGGTGTGCAAACATGTGAGTGCACGTGCAGGCCAGAGGCCAATGTTAGTTTTCTTCATTGCTCTCCCTCATTTTTTGACACTGAACATGGAACTCTCTGGTTCAGCCAGGCAGGCTGGCCAGTGAGCTCCAGGGATCCACTTTTCTCAGTTTCTCTAGCCCGAATCACTGTGCCTGGGTACTGGGATCCAAACTTGGGCCTGATGCTCAGGCGGCGAGCATTTTACAGATTGAGACATCCCTCCTGCCTCAGCAAAGCTGACGCTTTTAGTTGTCATTTTCAGATATTATGGCTGTCATTCAGCATTCCAGAGCTTTGGGAGGCAGGCCAGGGGACTAAAAAGTCACCAAAAGAGTTCTGAGCACTTTTAAGGCCTCTACGGCTGTGAGATTTGTCCTATTTCTTGGGATCACTGGTGGCACAGGGCAGAGTCTGGTCCCAGGAGGAACTAACAGAGGGTAGTAGCATAGAATTATACCAATGTCCAGAGAGTCAGTAAGACATGTTCACGGATGTTGACACAGAAGACAAAAGAAGAGAATTGAAGCTCCCAATGAGGCAAAAGCAAAGTGTGTCCAGTGCTCACACCTCGCCTGCTCTGTGTCCAGAGCTCATGCCCTCGCGTGTTCGGGGCATGGCTGTTGTTTAGGGCCTGCCTGAGACTTGTTCCCCATCTAGTGTTGACTCTGCCTCTGCTGCATTCAGTAGGCATAAGGAGAGCAAAAGCTATTAGACATTCTTACACTGACAGATATTCAACCAATGGCTCTACCATTCATTCCCAGGGCCCAGAGAGATCCTGTCTAACTGAGAGACAAAGTAAGAGAAGGAAGCACAATCTAGAAAGAGGTTAATTCAGGCTGGAGAGACAGCTTAGGCAGTTCACTGTCTGTCAAGCAAGCGAAGCGAAGGACATGAGTGTGTATCCCTAGCACTCACACGAAAGTGCCAGAGCTAGAGAAGTGGAGACGGTGCACACACACACACTCACACACACACACACACACACACACACACACGCACACATGCACACACACACACGTACACACACATGCACACACACACATACACAGACGTGCGTACACATGTGCAGTCACATGCATAGAGTCACACAACCACACATACAATTAAAAAACAATCCAAGGTCTACCCTTCGCAAACCATTGGCACTTGAACCATCTTGGTGCCCCCGTTTGAGAATGATAACCCCTCTCTTCCCTGATAGGACTTGGGAAAGCATCTGTATGACAGATCGTCATGGAAAGGTTAACTATCCTGATCACGGTATCTCTGTGTTAAATTGTGTTTATATTCTTCACAACAATTTGTCCTTGCTCGAGCTCCTTGGAATGGAAAAGAACATTCAGATGGCAGTAGAGGCATGGTGGACATGTCAGATACTCCAGGACCAATTCCTTTTACAAGACGTCAAGCTAAGGTCTTCCATAGCTGATAATCTCCAGGGACAGCACAAGCCTGGGACACCTTCTCTGGGGGCATTAACTCCTCCTTCATCTTTGCCATCAGTCAAGCTGCAGCTGATTGGACTCCATCAAGTCCATTGCTAGTCCTTCATCCCAGCCTTGGCTGGTCGCATCACATGCGCAGGGAAGATGGAGCCCCATCTCTACACTGCTGCAGTGGTCCAGCTTACCCAAACATCTCTGAATCTTGAGCGATGGAGGCTTTGGTTTCATTGCTGATGAATCTGATTCCCACGGTAAGTGAGCCTCTTTGGGTTCCTGCACAGATTGTCCCTGGTCACCTCAGACAAACACATCACCTCGTGCTTACATTCCAAGTGCTTTCTTTCTCTGCTGTCTTCATTTCTTCAGCACAGCCATGACTGATATGCTGTAATCTTATGAAGAATTATGGCAGCAAAATGAAAAGTATATGTGTTGTCTCCAGGAAGACACATGGGTAGTAACATATAACTGAGCCAAGGCTTTGTGGCTGTAACTCTTAGTGTCTTTGGGCAACTAGAAATGATTTTTAAAAATCTTTATGATTAATATTTCATTGAGAACTCCCACTACTGTGGAGAAACAAAACAAAGAGAATTAACAATCTAAAAACCTTCAGCACCAATAGATAAGGAATCCTTAAAGACCCACTCCAGCCCGAATAATTTTCCTACTGACAGAAACAACCGTCAGAGAGAGAATGCCAATTATAAAGGCCTAGGAGACAGGAAGATGACTCATCTGTTTGGCCCTCTAGCTGTTTTCTAATTCCCTCACCTATTTCCAAAGTCCCCTGTCCATCGAAGGAAGTTGAGCCAATAGGAAACCTGTATTCAAAGTAACAACTTATAGCAACTGCCCAAGCCATCTATGATACCATTAAAGGCAAGTCAAATCCAGGCTTCTCTTGGCTGGGGTCAGCCAAATGCCAAGTTACAACAGACTTTGAAGGAACCTCTTCCAAGTCAGACCCATTTATGGTTTCTCTTCCTTTTTTTTTTTTTCCCTAGGAAATCCATGCCTAGACATGGATTCTGCCCATTCAGCGTGGTTCTCATGATTTCTCTTTCTGTTCACTTGATCTTCTTGGGAACTCTGGGAGACTTGTCTATCTTCTTGGTAAGGTTTCACGTCAAATATCAATATAACGATCTTAATCTTATTGTCAGTTAATAATTATCTCTGTTTTCTCATTAGATGGCTTAGGAGCTTGTGACTCGCTCTTGCTATTAAACACATACACAGCCACACATGTGCACACTGACAAAAACTTGTCATTTGAGCTTGATTTCTCCTTTAGAATCTGTCATGGTAATCTATGTTGGTGATCATATATGCACAGCTTATGTTCCCCAAAGTCAACAGTCATGTGCTTATACAGAAGTGTGTGTGTGTGTGTGTGTGTGTGAGAGAGAGAGAGAGAGAGAGAGAGAGAGAGAGAGAGAGAGAGAGAGAGAGAGAGAGAGAGAAGGAGGAGGAGGAGGAGGAGGAGGAAGAGGAGGAGGGGGGGAGGAGGAACCTGGGGAATCAATATTAGAGCTAGGTGTTTCATTCAGCCAGAGGCCTGACACCGAATTTCAAGGACAGCTCTAATGTTTAAGCATAACCTTTTCCCTCTCTGAGAATTCAACAGTCATCTCAGGAAGCTCTCATGGGCGATGGGATAAGGTTCAGGTTTCAGGATGAACTGACAGTTTTTAACTGAGAGTTTGACATCACTACCTGGTGGCTTAGACGATGACCCTGCCAGCCAAGGAGTCCAGTCTTATCAAAGCTCTGAAGAAGCTGCAATCCCAAAGCACTGGGCAAAGGAGGCTGAAAACATTCATGTGCCTTATGGTTAGTTCCACTGCCCCACGCATGGAAGGAAAAGACTCGGGGCCTGAAGGGCAGAGAAACAAGTTACCTGATACACTTCCTAGCCAAGGCTGATAAATTCATGAAAACAGAAGGGAAACTACACAGCACTGCACACAGGAAACACACTCACTGTGTACGGGTATAAGTCCTGCACTTTTACTATTGCCTGGAACCTTGGCACTGGACTCCCATTTCTTTGTGATGTCCTTGGCCTTCACCCAAAGCTCTTCTAGAGATCTAATCCAGGCATGGCTTGCTTTGAGTTTTTGATGGCCTTTCTCTTTCTTCTTGTCCTCCCTAACTAAAGCACTTGGCTTGGTTTCTTACACCATCGAGTAGGAAGGTGTGACAAAGGTTCTTTGCTTGGTCAAGAGCAGCCAGGCTTCAGAACCTTCCCAAGCACATGTGTGCACCTCTTCACACAGTCTGGTTTTAGCACAAGACCTCCACTCTTTGCTCCAGCAGGACTCTTCATTCTGAGTAGCCGACCCTCCTCCATGGCTAACCAGGATTCTCAACCTCAGTCTTCTCTACTTGGTGTCTGATCAACTTGGTCTGTCTTCAGCAATAACTCAGTCCAGGATCCACCTTCCTACCCTTGTCTCTACTGATGCCATTCTGTTCTTTTCTCTAAGTTTGTACTTGCCTGTGCCATATTCAGAGACTAAGGCAAATCATTCTCCTATTCAAGAAATCGTTACAGTAATTATCATATCTTTCCTGATTGTCTTGATCAAATGAGCCTTAGCAAGCTCTAATGAGAACCATTCAACAATGTATTCTTCAATGTCTAAAAGCCCAAGGAAGGTCTGGGGAGATAACTCAGTGGACAAAGTGCTTGCTGCTCAAGCATGAGTTCAAATCCCCAGCACCCACATAAAAACCCAGATGTGAGCTGGGCGGTGGTGGCGCACGCCTTTAATCTCAGCACTCGGGAGGCAGAGGCAGGCGGATCTCTGTGAGTTCGAGGCCAGCCTGGTCTCCAAAGCGAGTTCCAGGAAAGGCGCAAAGCTACACAGAGAAACTCTGTCTCGGAAAAACAACAACAACAAAAAAAAAAAACAAAAACCCAGATGTGGTGGCATGTGCCTATAATTCTTTATCTGACAGGTGGAGACAGTTGGACCCCAGGGGCTGATTAGTCAGGCAGTCTGGAGAGCCGGTGAGCTTCAGGCTCAGTGACAGACTACCTCAAAAAGTAAAATGAAGATCAACAGAGGAAGACACTGGATGTCACCTTCTGGTGTCTGTGAGTGTACATGCATGCACGCGCGTGTACACACACACTCACACACACAATTACAACAAAATAAAAGAGAGAGACAGAGAATGAGACAGAGACAGAGAGACACACACACACCAGGAGAGAAACAGAGACAGAGAGAAACAGATAGAGAGACAGACAGACAGACACACACACACACACACACACAATTACAACAAAATAAAAGCTCAAAGAAATGAAATAACATCCCCTCTCCCCTCTTGTTCATTTCCTGACCAACACACACACACACACACACACACACACACACACACACACACACACACACACGGAAAGAGAGAGAGAGACTATAACAGAGACAGAAACAGACAGACAGACACATAGGAAGAGACAGAGACAGAGAGAGACTGAAACAGAGACAGACACACACACAAGAAGAGATAGAGACAGAGAAAGAGAGACAGAGAATGAGACAGAGACAGAGAGACACACACACCAGGAGAGAAACAGAGACAGAGAGAGAGACTGAGATAGACAGACAGACAGACAGACAGACACACACACACACACACACACACACACACACACACACACACACAGAGGTACTTTTTCCAAGAAAGGACAAATCCATTGCTTTGGCCAAGATGCGTGGAGAGAGACTATGGAACAGGGCTCCAGAATTAATGGCCTCTTTGTACTCTGAGTTCTGTGGAGCTAAATGGATCCACACTTCAGAAAACAAGAGAGTTAGACTTGGCTCACAGTGGTCGCTGTGCCATCTGGTTTCCAATGAGTTGTTTTTAGCTAAAATTTCAGTTAGATTCATTAAAACCTAAGACACTTTTGTGTTTGGTTTAAACAAATGGGCTCACATAGCCCATTTAGAAAACTCAATAGAACTTCCTTCCATTTCTTTAGTGGGTAAATGCTTTACAAAATTCCGTGGGGTCAGATTGGGTGTTTTTCCAAAGGCAACTGTTGAAAGATAATCTTAACAGCTTCTCACCAAATAACTACACTTGCTGCAATCTTGTGTGTCTTCATTTTCAAATCTTTTCCTACATTGAGAGTTTATTTTATATAATGTGTTTAATGAAAATCTAAGACCAGTAAGAATAGATTACTTAAAAGCTGATGAGTCATGCTTTACATTGATTCTGCTTGCTTTCCTTCCTTCTGCTTTCAGACATGCCATGTGCAAAGCATTCTGGGAAGAGTGGAGATGGAGACACAGTAAAAAGTTAACAGTTCACTTTTGTTCTGGAGTGTGCAGCATTTAGCAAGGCCCCCAGCATAGGAGCCCTGTATCAGTCCTCCTGCAAGTCCGTGAACAGCCTCTTCAGTATTAATCTAAGGCAAACCCGCCACCTCTGCGGTGCTGAGACCTGACCGAGAGTCTATCGGAAGCACTTTCTTAGGTGTGGGTGACAGCAGCAGACGCAGCAGTGGTCACCAACCTTCTCGTCAGTGCTGCCACTGTGGGGGATCTTCTCTTGGATATGGCCCTCGTTCCCCTTTGTCCCCCACGTTTCTTCATAGAGAAACAGGAAGGAGGATCTGGGTAGATAGTCTAGTTGTTAAAGTGCTTTCTGCAGAAGCATGTGGGTCTGAGTTTGACCCCAGAATCCACGGAAAAAAGTCAGACATGGCGGTGCTCTCTCAGAAACCTAGTGCTGGGAAGGCAAAGTTAGGCAGGTCCCTGAGGCCCACTAACCAGCCGGCCTAACCTAATTGTCAAGCTCCAGGCCAGTGAGAGGCCTTGTCTTAGGAAACAATGTGGCATCAGTGACATGACTCAGCAGGGAAGAGCAGTTGTCACCAAGCCCAATGCCCTGAATTTGATTCCCAGGACCCACATGGTAGAGGAAGAAAATAGACTCTCACAAGTTGTCTTCTGACTTCCACATGTGTACATGCTCACCTGTGTGAGCACGCGCGCACACACACACACACACACACACACACACACACACACACACACACACACACAATTTTTTTAAGCCAAGATGGAATGAGAACTAAGGTTGACCCTCATCATCCTCATCCATGTGCATGTATACCCACATAGACATGAGTACCTACAGGAACATGTACCCACACACATATGCATAGCACACACAAAAGGAACATGGAGGAGAAAAAATATGGAGAATGGTAGATTGAAGCAAGAGTCCTTGTAAGACAATTCCCTAGATCGCAAATCCTCTAAACTGCCTTCTAGCCAATAATGACAAGAAACAGTGGAGGCAGGGAGATGGGCAGGCAAGCATATGTCATTTTACTTTCAAGTTCCATGGAATGGTAGTGCTCATGACTTTCTGTCAATCTGCCTCTGCCCCCGTCTTTGAGCCTAGGGCCTCATGTATGCTTAAAACCCACCTAGTTATAGCCTGGATCCTTTTCACCTTTTAGTTTTAAACAGGGCCTCACCAAGTTTCTTGAGTAGCTAGGATCACCAGCCTACACCACCAGGTAGTCTTTTCATCTCTGAGAAGATGACAATTCAGAGGAGAACCAAGCATGTAATTGTTAAATTCTGGAACATTCTACAGGTTGTTCTCACGGACACTGTAGGCCCCACAGTCCACAGGGAGTCTAGCTGCAGGCTTTGTGTTTCCAGTCACACATTGCTTCCCTGGAACAGAAAACCTTGTTTCGTCTTCCCTTGTTTCTATGAAGTTACTAAGCTGTGGGATCCTGGGATATTAGTTCACTGTGAGCCTCAGATCCCCTTCTGTGCTTGGTCCTCAGAGGTATGAACTGAGAAACTCACATAGAGAATCCAGAATGGTGGCAGGCACGTTTCACTCAGCTGCTCAAGAGGTTAACCTTCTCACCCTCATGTCCTTATGTTATTTCAATCACCAACTCCATTGATGGTCACAAAATCATTTCTTACTTGTGATATTTTTGTCTAAAAGTTTTTTGGTTTTGCTTTGGGGGGTAGTGACAGAAACTTAGTTATTCTAAGCAAACACAAGTGCACATTCTTTACATGACCCAGTTATTCCAAAGCAAATTAATCTTTCACTTTCTCACTACATGCCAACCAGGACAACCATTGGAAGTATTCAACATCAGTGCAGATGCAATCTACTCAAGGGCCGTACTCAAAACCAACAGAGCTTCTCCCGAAGTCTCTTGCAAGTAATAAAGGGCCAGATAAATTTCCAAGAAGAATCTTATTTGTGATGGTTGTTTTAACTGTCAACTCAACACAACCTAGTGTCACCCAGGAAGAGAGTCTCCATAAGGGACTATCTACATTGGTTTGGCCTGTGGGCATGTGTGTGGGGAAGATTGCCTTAATTAAGTTAATTGATGTGATAAGACCCAGTCCACTGTGGGTGGCACCATTCCCTAGAAAGGGGTGTGTGTGTGTGTGTGTGTGTGTGTGTGTGTGTGTGTGTGTGTGTATACCGTATAAGAGACAATTAGAGCTGAGCACAAGAAGTTAACACATATGTAATTATTCCCTACTGCTCTTGAATATGGATGTGACTAGCTGCTTCAAGCTGCTGCCACTGTGACTTGACTATTATGATAGGCTATACCTGGAATTGTAAGCTCAGTAGACATGTTCTCCAACAAGTTGCTTTTTGTCTCAGCTACAGAAGTGAAACTAGAATACCATCTCTGAAGCAAATCATTCTTAGGCCACACATAATAGTGCCTGTTCCATCATTATTTCTAACTTTATTCAGAGACTCGGAATCTATTCAGCAACAGAAGATTGGGGAAAATCACTGACAGCTGAACCTCCCATTTAGCACAGGAAGCTGTTGCTGGAGAGCTTCTCTCCAGGTCCCACCAAGCCCCGCAGTCCCACAACCCACGTATAAAATAATCACTCAGACGCTTATATTACTTATAAACTGTATGGCCATGACAGGCTTCTTGCTAACTGTTCTTATATCTTAAATTAACCCATTTTTATAAATCTGTACCTTGCCACGTAGCTCGTGGCTTACCGGCATCTTTACATGCTGCTTGTCATGGCGGTGGCTGGCAGTGTCTCCCTGACTCAGCCTTCCACTTCCCAGAATTCTCCTCTCTCCTTGTCCCGCCTATACTTCCTACCTGGCCACTGGCCAATCAGTGTTTTATTTATACAGAATGATATACACAGCAGGAAACTGAGGCTCAGATACCACTAGTGTCTTTTTTAATTGGATCAACTTAGCATAAGAACCTAATTTACAAATTACAAGTTCTCACTCCAAAGTCAGTAGTCCTCTAAGATTCTATTTCAAAGTAAACAAATGAATCTTAGTTAGCAAAATCTCAGCAGAAGATATCTCACCATGACAAAAAAAGGTCCATTAGAATTCTCTGGATATTTGTCCAGTCTCTTTTGAGATGCTCTGCATCAGACATACTAACACACACATATGAATATCCAACAAATCCTGAGGGTGACAGTTACATGCAGTTGTCAACTTGACACTATCTAGATAACTATGGAGTATCAATGAAGAATTATTGAGATTAGGTTATCCTGTAGGAATTCAGTGAGGGAATTTCTAATTGAGTTAGTTGAGATGAGAAGACACATGTGAATTGTGGGGGCTACCACATGCCCCACAATTTCCTTCTGATTTACTCTGTTGAAGTATCGCCAATGTGGTCAGTATCCCTGCTGCAGTTCTGAGGACCCAAACCCAAGCCTCATGTAGGGCAGAGGCCATGCATGGCTGTTCACTTCCCTGTAATGGTGAATGAGCCCAGGCAGGTTTCAGATCACTAGTTCTTTTCATTTTTTAACTAGTTCAGTAGACTTCAGGGTGCTAAATTCTTCCCAGTGCCATGGCACTGTACTTCATAGTGTGTCCATGCTGTTAAAATCATTTGAAGTTTTTCAACCCACACATTAGTGATCACCACTACTTTTGTCTTCTCTAAAGCTTTAGTTCCTAAGTCTATAATATCTTCATCACTGCTGCTGAGCGATGGCTGGGACTCAAGCAGTATGTGAGAAGCCATGAATCATACCAGCTCTACATTTGTGTGATCAGTGTATCTTCACTAATGATGTCGCTAAAATACAACCCTGCTAGTCATGCTGACTATTTTAAATGCTTCCTAATAGTTCTTCATAGTTTATGGATTAAAAGTGAAAATCTTCAGTGCAATGTACATCTATCTCGTCCTTCACAGAGCTGTTGTCCTGGTCCTAGCTTCAACTTTGGTACCATGGTCCCTCCTTGCCTCAATCTGTGAAAGGCTATTCTTCGACCACTTGATTATGGAATCTCTCCCTATGGAATTTCATTTCCTGCTATGTCATATCTTTACACCTTGGTTCATATGAATTTCCAGTCAGGATTGCTCTCTCCAGCTCCTCCCTGTTTTTTCTGGTCTGGAAAAGTCACCCATTTTTCCCATTCCAGCCTAAGACTCACATTCTACATATAAGTCTTTCTTCTCAGGTAGAATTGGTTGCTTTTCTAGTCCTTAGGATGATAAAACCCTGATATTGGCATTTGAATACTTGCTTATTTATATGTTTTCTTCCTTACCAAATGTCAACTGACTTTCAGAAAGAAGCCTCAGCCCTAAGGGGAGACCCTAATAAGTAATGAAGAAATGTTGCTTGGTTGGATCAGTGGATAAATGAGTATCATCTTTGCCAGCATCAGGGCAGATGGCCCTGTCAAATTCCAAGGTAATCTATTTTAACTTCCAGTGTTATTTGTTTAAAGTATGACTCACACCCTCAATCAACATCTATCTAATAGGTGACTGTCCTAACTGTTGGGCTAGACCACTGGCTGGGGCAGGCAAGGCCTCTTTTTTAATGAGGTTTAAACGTGTTAAGCAAACAAATGAAGGTCGACATCATTCCAGAGGATGATCCATGGTTGTCAGAAAATTACCAAGTAAAAACACGAGGGCAGGGTGGTCTGTGGGAAAGGAATACAAAGCTTTTCGTTGGTATCAGTTAAAAATGCCGAGAGGTGACTTGGAGCTGATTTCTGGATAACAAGATCTGCTCTAGGAACAACAGAAGTCAAGTGTAAATACTACTTTCCAATGCTAAGACAACCACAGTGTCAATGGAGCAGTGGTCAGTGGACCCAGCCCGAGCTGGGGTCCAGCTCATCACTGTAGGTCTTTCCAGGGAATTTTCCCCAGTGTGCTGCCGATCAACCATCGGATAGCAGCAGTGGGCTGAGCTCGGGGTTCACATTTCTTTAGTTCTGTTTTCAAACTGCCAGCTCTGTTTGATTTCACTGACCTTTTAATAGAGCAACCGAATCAGATTCCACTTCTGTCTGTCTTTTTCATGTCTTCTCCACCCCCCCCCCCCATCCTCTCTGAAGAGAACTTGACTGTCACTCACTTTTCATCACTTCCATCTGGACATTGATGGAAAGATCAAAAGCTAGTGTTTTACATCTCAATCTGCTTCCTCCTTCTACCTGGTACGTAAATAAAACAAAAAATTCTCCATGACTCCTTAAAATACTTCGAGAGATGAAAGATCAATGCCTGGAAGTAACTTCAGGGCCGAAGCCACAGGTGAGAGGCAAAGTCATCCATCTCTAAGTTTGAAGTTCTTCCTAATGCTGCCCGGACTTGCAGCCAAGACAAATGCACTGATACAGATGTGGAGATCTGTGAAGAAATTGGGACCTCTTACTAAGCACTCAAGTAATTACCAAAAAATTATTCTCCTTTCATTCTTGAGCGTACCACATTTGTCCCAGTTGCAAGCCCTCAATAGTCACTCTCCCCAGTTCTGCAGTACATGGTGACCTATCTTGATGATCTCAGCCTTCTTGCAGATGATTGGCTTAAAGGTGGTTGCAATATCTCTCAGTCAGGGAAATGGGAAGTAATAGCTCTGGAAATCCTCTTGGAAAGTTGCCTCGCTGACAAAATCCTCAGGCACACTGAGAGTCTAGGAGACCTACCTGAGGACTAACTGAAAGCCTTCCAGCTATTAATCACCCCTGTCACTGTGAAAAGTCAGCATGGCATGCCCAGTCTCAAACATTAGCACATATATACACGACGACCCTTCCCATCTCAAGGGCTGTGGGTTTCTCAATAGGGCCCATCTCAGGGCTGTTTTAGGTAGCAGAGCCAACACTGATGTTGGTGATAGTGAACATAAAATCCCTGTTGAGTGACCAGAGACTCACTAGGGAATCATTGCTCACAGGATATGAATTGGGATTTATTGGCCTAAAGTTTTTCAAACTTAACTTTCGGAACTAAGTCACCGCTCTGTTAACTGACGGGAATATTTTGGAGCCTTCAAAGGTCAACAATGGAACAAGGATTTCAAATACTTTTAAACTTTTTGGAACTACCCATTTATACCCTTACACGTTCAATGGATATTTAAGGAGCACCCACTATTTAGCAGGCAATGCCTAGTGCAATGGTGTAGGAAGTGTCCCTTGGGAAGGGAACAGAACCAGGAGGATAGCTTAGAAGGAAAAGCACACTGCAGTATGTCCAGCAAGACCTAGTATTAGAGGAAAGCCTGAGCAAGGGAAGGAAGACACAGGGGACTAACCTGGGCCAGTGGGGTGGTGGCCAAGTCTCCCTGTGGAAGATGTGGTGAGAGTGGAGGTAGGGGGCCTGGTCCACAGTAGAGAAACCAGTGTTCCAATCAGGCTGGAGTATATGGGAGAGGCAGGGTGCTGGGAGTGGAGAGAAGAAAGTCGGAGCCAGGTTGCATGAGGCAGGCTAAGGAGAATGCGGTCTTTCCTCAGCACTTGGAAAAACTTGGAGACAGCATAGAGTGTCTATAGAAGCTCTCTTCTCATCTAGCCCGAAGGACCCAGCTCCTGACTGCTGCTGCTTTCTGGTGGCTCTCCATCTGGAAGGAATCTCCCAGACTAGCTTCTGCTAGGACGTGAAAGGATAAAGGAGGGTGGTTTAAATTACAGCTGTGTATTTTAAAGGACATAATCCCTGACACATGAAACATATGAAGATGAAGTTTAGCAACTGCATTGGCATCACAGAAACAAGTAGAGATAGGCTAACTTTAAGAAGTATGGAAACAAGGGCCTGAGAAAGCTGTAGAATGTTCTACAAGGTCATTTTTGGTGTTTCAGACCTCTACCAGGACAAAGAAGAGCTATTTTGGGGGTGGTGACAGGGTTATCTTCCTGTTGGCTGTCAGCTACAGACAATAGGGTTCCTTACTTTGCCTCAACCAGAGGTCCCATGAGGACAAGAAAATTAATACTTGGCATGGTATGTACCCAGAATGGGCACTAGTAAGGATTTATAGAGAGATTAGTGATTTCTGCTCTTTCATATGCACTTTTATCATGGGAAAACAAACCTGAGTCTTGTTCAAATGTAGACACAGAAAGTAGAATGTGACGCATGGAGTGTATTTCCGGCGAGAACCTGGTGAATGACAGCACCCAGAAAAATTGGCACAACTCTTTGTCACTTAAGAATCAAAAATTGAGACTACTTCTAACAATAGAAAAAAGTCTAGAGGAACATGACATGGAATAATGTGGACTGTGACTTCTCAGTTTATAATGTTCTGTTTTGGAAGATAAATAAAGGCTAGGGAGATGTGGCTCAGCAGTTAAAGAGAACTTGCTGCACTTCCAGAGTACCCAGGTTCTGTTTCTAGCACATATATGGCTGCTCACACCATTTGTAACTCCAGTTCCAAGGGATCCAATGCCCTCTTCTGGCCTCCAAGGGCACTGCACACATGAGGCTCGTACACAAACATACAATCAAACACTTATACACCTTAAATAAAAATACAAAAGCCTTTGGGGCTGGGACATGGCTCAATAGGTAAAAACACTCGTTGCTCATGCAGAGGACCCAGGTTCTGTTCCCAGCACCTACATGATAGTTCACAATCATCTTTAACTCCAGCTTCAGGAGATCCAATGCTTTCTTCTGACCTCAGTTGGTTTGAGGCATGTATACGATGCACATATATGCATGCAGACAAAACACTTCTGTACATAAAATAAAAGACAAGTATCTTTTAAAAAAGATACATGAATGCTCAATGTGTATGTGGGTGTGTGTGAGCATGTACACATGTGCATGTGCGTGCTCATGCATGATGTAGATGCACATGTATAAGGAGAACTGAGGTCAATGTTGAATGTCTTTCTCAATTTTCCATCTCCATTACTCCCTCCATCACCACTGAGTCCCAGATGGACAGGACCACTTCTAGCTCTCTACATGGATGCTGGGGATCTGAACTTGGCTGTGGTCCACCAACTGAGCTATCTTTGTAACTCCAGTGCTCATTTCCAAAACTTCCTCTGACTTCTCAGAACAGAGGACCACTGTGGAAGCTGATTAATCTCCATCCATTCTAGCAGACACAGATATCAAAACAGGTGGAAAAAAAACTAGAGAGGCTGGGAATATAGTTTAGTTGGAAGAATGCTTGCCTAGCACACACTTCTGTCTGGGTTTCATCGATAGCACTGTTCAAATGGAGCATGGTGACATGAATCTGCAGTCCCAGCACTAATGAGACAGAAGCTGGGCAATCTTCAGTCCAGACCCCAGGTACATAATGAGTTCAATACCAGCCCAAGCTACATGAGACCTTATCTCGAAAGCCAAAAAATGGAATTTTTGTATTATTTTATGTATTTTCTTAGTCTTTGTGATTCAAATAGATGTTGCCAAGAAGCACATAAGCAAGAACAGCTAAAGGCTGCAAGATAATCATGGTCAAAATTCTCTTCATACAGGAATTCAGGTTTGTGAAGGATACCAAAGAAGGGATAACCAATATTAATTTAAACAAGGTTGCCTGGCACCTAGAAAATAAGGCAGAAGCCAAGTCCTGAGGATGACTGGCGAAGTCACTAGTGTACACGTATGCTCTGTTTCCCTACTACACCCTTTGTAAAGCCAACAACAGCAAGGAGAAGCCTGTGTTAGGGTCTAACACTCAGGGGCATTAAAGAGAGCAAGAATCTGGTGTCTGGTTTGGTGAAGCATCCCAATACTCAGTAGGCTGAGGCAGGAGGATTGAAGAGTTTCAAGACAACCTGGGCTACAAAGAGAAGGATCTATAAGGCCCTCCCCATCTCATCTTCCTTCCAGCCCCTCTCAGTATTGGCAGAAATGTCTGAAGCAGGTGGCCCTTACTCTGTCACCTAGGCACACAAGAATGGGCTGGGCTCTTCTTTAGTTGAAATGCTTCTCCGGGTCTCTCTCCACCCTCATTACCACTCCTTTGCTGACTAGAACTCGGCCCTGCTCCCTCACACTTCTGAGATGTGCCAAGTGTCCCCTCCAAGCCTGTTTTACAATCTGGACACTTGCATGGGGAGGACTAGCCCTGAGAAGGAAAGAGAGGACATTTCACACAAAGCAAACCAAGTAGAAGTTTGGAAAAAGAACCTGAGAACAAATGATAGACTGCCTCGGCAGTATTCCCATCATCCGGTCTTTGCTAAGACACCAGAAGCCAATGTCTTCCCAGCTGGAAAATCCTTCCAGCTTCAGCTAAATCGACTTCCTTCTGTTCACCCTAAACATCATATTGGACTATTCTCACTCAGTCTGTTCAGAACAGCCGGGCCAGTGCAAACCCCAAAACCTTTGAATTCCACTCACCTCTCATACAATGAGAAGCCTAGTACAGGAAATGGCAATTTTGGTATACTTGAATGTTTTCTAGTGATGGAAATTAGCATACACGAATCCATGTTATACGCATTGGGATATACTTTCATAAAAACGTGAATTTAAAAATTGTTCAGTGTGTCTCGTTTTACCAAACCACCTTTGTTTTACAGTAGTAATCACCCCGTGGGGTGGAATGAATCACTGGTAAATATAGAGCTGACATCGTGCAGCACTGTGCCAAGGGGTTCTCAGATGCCCAGCCAAGGCGTCTGGTGCAGAGCAGCACTCGTCATATCCAGCTTTGTTCAATACAGTACTGGAGAGTGCCTGGTTCAGCAGGTTCTGAGGGAACACAGGCCAACACTTTCCAAATTGAAATAAGATCCAGGAAAGGAGCATACTTAATTCAGCAGAGCAGATTGCTGAGACCTAACGGAGCCAGACTTGGGATGCAGATATCACTGATTTGTGTGTCTCTCCATGGGCTGCAGGTTCACTCGCTGACGAGCTCAGTCTTCCTGCCAAGGCAACTCACTGCTATGATGAGCTACCCGTGGAGCAAAGTGCTGTGTCCTCATATTTCTGATCCCATAGACTGCAAGCTTTTATGCTCATCATCTTAATAATCATTTGGAAAAATTATAGCACCCTCCATGATCAAAGGACTGTGGATCACCCATGACCATAACCTTGCCATAGGGTGAGAAATAAAGGTAAATAAATAAAGGTGAATTTTTATTAGATAAAGCAAGAGAGGGAACAGAGCAGAGGTCTCCAAGCTCTCTGTGTCATATTCCTCATCTGTGAAACCCATTCATTTATCTAACACCTAATTCCACAAACCGTGGCTCATAACCCCATCCAGCGTTGCTGAGCTGATAAAGAGGGGACACACAAACTTGGAAATAGTAAAAGGTGTCTGAATGCTCAGTCACTAAAAGTCATTTTAAATTCAAACAGGTAACACATTCAAGGTGATTCTAGAAGTGTTTGCCCATGTTACATTGTGTGACTTCACTACAGCCTTGGTCCTGACACACAGCTCATTACCTTCACACCAGGCAAGCCACCACACCATGTGACTGGAATTCTGCCTGGAATACCTCAGAGCAGATTTGAGAGTATGCTATGATATGAATTTCACTGATTTCATTGTGTATATAAGTTTTCTGCTCTTCTACAGAATGACAGTTTAATTATAGAAAACAAAGATTTAATATTTTCCTAATACTCCTCTTCAACATGTAAGTATCAAATTTATGTATCTTTGAATTATATTAAGTTAGACTGGTTGACTTTAAAAAAATTCCATTTGAGGCCGGGCGGTGGTGGCGCACACCTTTAATCCCAGCACTCGGGAGGCAGAGCCAGGCGGATCTCTGTGAGTTCGAGGCCAGCCTGGGCTACCAAGTGAGTCCCAGGAAAGGCGCAAAGCTACACAGAGAAACCCTGTCTCGAAAAACCAAAAAAAAAAAAAAAAAAAAAAAAAAAAAAATTCCATTTGAACTGCTGACAAGTGTTATGAAGAATTACTAAATGATTTTGCCTGAGATTGGGACAGAATGTCTAACAGTTTCTGAAATGGCCCTAAACACACTAGGTCATTTTTTTCTGCATATATATGTGAAGCAGCAGTCTCAGCATTTATAATTAAAAATCAAAATATCAGGTTTGGGAAGATGGTAGACTCAATAAAATGTCTGCTTCATAAGCATGAGGACCTGAATCCAGATCCCCAGCACCCACATGAGAGCAGGGCACAGTGGTGGTGCACATTTTGTAACCCTACTTGGAGGAGCTGGTAGGTCAAGCGCATTGGTTGGCTAGCCTAGCTGAATGGATGAGACTCAAACCTAAGGTAGAGAATGATCAGGGATAACAGCCAGGGTTGGCCTTTGGCTTCCACATGTGCTCACACATGCAAATGTACCTTTACACACACACACACACACACACACACACACACACACACACACCTATACAAACACCCCCCCACATCAACGTATTAGTCAACTCTGAAAAGAGCTGAAGATGCTCTACAATCCAATTATGATTTAATTCTTTGTGTCAAAATAAATATGCCCATCCATCTCATTAATACGCAAAGTTTCTTTTATCACTAATAAGTAGTAACCTTATATCCATATCACAGAATTTTTTTAAAATAAGGTTCTTTACGATTGATCGCCTATTTTATACATCTACATACCTGGGGTTGCAAAAACCTCTGGTGTGAAAAGCAAACACAGATGGGAAAAGTGTAAGGAACACGTGTGGCATGTGTGCTAAGCTCCCACTATTTATGTCAGACTTGTACCGGGCAGGGAGGGTTCTCCAGGATACAAACACTAGCTTCACATCCGTTCCCTGCCCGTTCTCACTCTCAGTGATGGGCCCAGTCTTCAGCAACCCTCTTCTTCCACAGCATCAGAGCAGGCCTGCAGCCTGGTCCTCCCAGAAAATCATCTACGGTATGAACTCCAATTGATTTTTCCACATTTAAACTGTACCTCCTCCCTTGGAAAGTGAGCTCCTGCTTGCTAGTGAGCTCTTCTCCTTGACTAAACTGTAGATAGGTTCTCAGTTCTCTTTCCATCTAAGGCTCCACTGTAGATTTGCACGTCTGTCTTTGTACCACGAAACTAGCATGAGCCCTACTGGATTTGTCTAGGTAGAATCCTTTACCCTTACTATCTGATGACCCTCTTCAGCCTCTGCTATCCTCCAGGGAACATCTGACTACCGCTGCCTTCAGCAGGAATCCTCTCTGGCAACTTAACAAGAAGCTTACTTCATCTGACCTAACCCCACCTCTGCTCTTCGATTAGAAATCTTCCCATTTTGTTTTGTTCAAAACTGAGCCCAGTTCATCCCTGAGGTCTCTTTCTACCCAGTACAATTGTGCTGAATAAAATCTGTTTTTTATTTCATTAACTACTTAGGCTCTGGTTGTCTTAGACACCAGTCAAGCACACCTCTACACAAATTGCTTGCATTATCCCATAAGATCTAACCTCAAGCAGAGGCCAGCTGTGGGAAGGACCTGCGGTTTCTTTGGGGGAGAAACTGATACAAGAAGGTGATTATTACAAGTGGGCATTGGTTGTGGAGTGGCCAGAGAAGGCACTGGATGCATTAAAGATCCAGGAAGTAAGAAAGAGAGTAAGACAAAGGAAGCCACTGAAGCAGGTGTTGGCAGCTCCAGGAAGTTCTTCCAAAGCCAAAAGCATGGGCACTACATGGAATGCTGCAAACTCAGAAGCAAGGATGTGTCACAGCACCTGACACTTTGTGAAAGCAGCTCCGCCATGCATAGGAAACCTACTTTGTATTCCACTTCAGGGTAACTCAACTTTCACTTAAGGTAGCCATTTAAGTTACCAAAGGTTTCCCATTAACAGCTAAATTCTCAGAAGTCTTCAAAGTCCATTGAAAAGCTTCGAGGAAATTGCAATTAAATGTACAAAATGGCAGCATTTTGGTTACTTGCAAAAAAAAAAAAGTATAATTTTTCTGAGAATGAAAGGGAATAATACTGTCTGTAATTAATTTAGAGGCTCTAGTACATTGCAGACATGCATATTAAACACTCTCTCTTTCATCTCATCTGACTAAATGAATAAATACAATATACCATCCACTCACACAATTGAAACATTTCCACAAGTATTCTTTAAACACAATGAACAAGATTGCAATGGCATCGTGATTGATAAAAAATGACAAAGACACTGTTAACCACTGAATACAAAGCAACAACATGAATTATTGATGCCAATAATATTTGTAGTCATACAAATTATAGATTGATGTTATATTGAAGTGTTTAGTCATCCAGCCAGCATACACCACACAATGTTCCCCAACCTCCAAATTTAATGTCCTTGGATAGCTTTAATTCAATGTTACCATTCAAAACAGAACCATAGGCAAGATACTTCTTTGATTCTCTCAGGATATGATTTTTCTACATTATGAAACAGTCAAGCCACAAATCATGACCATGACTAGCATTTGCTAAGAATGTGCTATTCAAAGGGCCATTGAAATGACTTTTCTAGGAAGGCTGGTGTTCTCCTTGTTCTCACCTCCACAGAGAAGGTAATGTGACAGTCACTGCCATAATAATCTTGTCTCAATTCTGCATTATGGTTGAATGAAAATATTTTATGGGATAGAGAAGCTAAGGCAACTCTCCTAAGTTAAAGGCCATCGGGGATTTTCCTTTGTTGATCCAAAGTACATTTCAAAAATCTTCAGAAACTACTGAGTCTCTATGAAGATTTTCTTCCTCTCTCATCTGTGAGATTATTTACACTCATCTCCACTGGCACACACACACACACACACACACACACACACACACACACACACACACACAGAGTCACACGTCTATGGAACAGCTCAATTCCTGGTTGTAAACTGTTGGTGTTCCTATGTTTCCCTGGCTAACCATCTTTCCATGCTTGGGGGGTATAGTCGGAAGGTTTTTCCGGCCCCCAAAATAATTACTCAGAGGCTTATATTAATTACCAATCGCATGGCAAGGGGCAGGCTTCTTGCTAGCTAGCTCTTATAACTTAAATTAACCCATTTCTATTAATCTATGTTTTGCCACATGTTCCATGGCTTACCGGTCTGCTGGCATGTTGTTCCTTGGGCAGCAGGCTGGCATCTCTCTTCTCTGCCTTTCTTTTTCCTGTCTCTCTTCAATTTCCTGCCTAGCTGTAACTTGACTTGCCATAGGCCAAACGGCTGTATTTATCAACCAATCAGAGCAACACATATTCACAGCTATGGAAAGACATCCCACAGTAGGGGGGAGTTATGGGGGTGGGAGAGGTAGGGGTGCTGCCATGGTTAGGCTGAACAACCTCCGAACTGTAAATTCCTTAAGGGCTGAGGTCAAGTACTTTAGTCATATAGGATCAACTGTTTCAAATGCCATTCGATCATTTATGATTATTCACTAGGGACTGCAGAGCTGAGAAAATGCTAAACACCTGCACTGGACCTCAGACCTCATGGAAAGCTGTTTCCAGAGATGTGAGACACATGAGATGCCATGTAAAATGTCTGTCAGCATTAAAGGAAAGAGGTCAAAGGGGAAAACTCAGGAACTTCTTTAAAATATAGCCATCTTCTCAATGACATTCCTATGTCCAAGTCAAAGTTACCCTGATGAAAATCTTCTCCAGTGTCAAATGCCTTCCTGATTCTTACCCCCCCCCCCCCATTCCACATGCTAATTTTACTCCTCAAAACACTTTGTCCACCTACCTGGCTTCTGTCTCACTCCTGCCTATCAAGCCTGACAGGTACAGACTGACAATGTGACACCAGATTTGAATCCTTGTTCCTCTACTGCCAACTAGGCAATCTTGGGGAAATCACTTTCATGATCATGGCCTCAGTATCTTCTTCATCTTTAAAATGGAGATGATAACCAACCGATCTTGCCTCATAGGTCCATCAAGAAGATGAAGTGAGTTAATGTATGTAAAATGGTTGGTTACAACAGAGTCTGGCCTATATAGATAGTTTCTAAAAAATTATTGTCCTCTGTAAGTTTATTCCAAAGCTGTACCTTGCCAATGACTTTATTAGAATGCTCATCTGGCCACCGTCTTCCTCTGGTATCAAGCTGAATTTGGGGAACATTTCTCACTAACCATAAGTGTTCTGAGCACAGGATCTGGAACATGGCAGAGCATCCACATCCTACTCTGATGTCCACGGCTTGCCTAATGCACACCTGTCTGGCCAGTGCTCCAGCCTGGCCTCTGCCCTATAAGTGCTCATGTTCACCTCTCAACATTTTATTTCTTGTTAAAGACCAACCCCAAATGCCATTTCTTTCTTTAAAAGTTTTTTCTTTGAAGATTAATCTCTACTTTCTACAGAGTCTCAGAGAATTCTTTGCAAAAAAAAGCCATTTTCATTAAAAAGTATTTGTGACTGTTTTGACTTTCATTACACACACACACACACACACACACACACACACACACACACACACACACGTTCTTTAAAAAAAGGAACTGTTTCTAAATCATATCTGTACCCAGTGATATACCTCAATCAGTACTTTACAGACCACTGCACATAATTATTTAAGTTGGATCAAAAAGAGAAAAGATAATTGACATGTAGGATGCTACAACTCATATCTGTTACATACAAATTTAATTTTAATTAATTTATTAAATTTCAATTAAGCTTTTTTCTCAGAATTACCCTTGAGTGTTAAGTACTTGCTTTAGCTTCAATATTTAATTACAAGCTTCAAAATCTCCTTTTTATGCCTTAACGCATTGTGCATACAACAGGCACTCAGAAAACATAGTTGAATTTAATTACTGAATTGTTTCTCTCCAGTAAAGTTCAGGAAACTAGATCAAACTAAGGGTTTCCCTTCCTTGGGATGATAAAGATAAGGGGAAGAAAGGCAGGACTAGGTCCTTTTGCTCTTTCTGGTTGTCATGGGAACACAAGCATCACTTGCAGACTACCATTGGCTTTCTCCCATCCCACTTCCTGCTGGAATCTGCATTTCAAGGCCTGGATTCCCAGAGCTTCCAGAGAAGGTAAACAAGATGTCAACCTAGAGGCCAGGCCTTCAGCAGGTGGGAAGGAGCTTTCTCTGTTGGAAACATCAGCTAGTGTATTTCAGCTAAGAAACTTCTCCTAAGATGGCATGTTACATGGAGAGAAGTGAGGAGCCAGGGAAGAGAATCTCTGAAACTTTTTCTCCAAATAACAAGGTGGAAATCAGACAAGTGAAAAATCCTGTAAACCAAAGTATATGTGATTCATTTAATATTTTGTTGGTTGGTGGTTTTTCATCAGGCTTTGATAGAATGTCTTGCCACCATCTATCTAGTTTGGTCGCAAACCAAGAACTAGGAAGTATCCAGGGATGTAATGGGAAACACTAACATTTGGCTTTCTAAGAGGAAGAGCCTGAATACTTAGCAGTTTCCATGATGTTAATACTATCATATGGCCAAACTGAAGCTTTCAACAGACTATCAATCAACTCAAGGCTGTGACAAGATTCAAACACTCAGCAGGACTAGTACTGGCTGGCTTTGGAGCCTCTCCATACTCTCTACAGTCCCCCAAAGTCTGGGAGGTGTTGTCAGCAAATAACTAAAAGGGACAAGAGTCATCTTAAACATACATTTTGGTGGTCTGATGCTTTAATTTTAATATAGAAAGCAGCATGCATATAACACACACACACACACACACACATGCACTTACATACACGTACACATGTACACACACTCTAAAGGAAGAGGAAGCTTAATGTAAGAAGTCAGCTGTGAATTATATCAAGATCTACATAGGCTGAAAACACACAAATCTTGATAGAAACTGACCATATGTTCTGAATCTAGATTATGAGTAGACTATGACAGCTCATATCTTTGTTAGAGAGAATAGTTACCTGTTTCTATCAAATCAAACCTGAACAGAATTGAGTGCAAGCAACCTTGGCGATCTCTATCAATCATACCCGCTAGCATGCTTCCTCTAACTCCTGGCCAAGACTTTTCCAAAGGTTCGATTCAAATGAGTGCTTCAAGATGCATTTTAAAGACAGCAGAGCCACAAGATGGAGAAAGTACAGGCCCCACAGTCACCAAGGGAAGGCTGCTCTTCCACAAGGAACTAAAAGGAACTCCTGCTTGGACCTGAGGCGAGAAATAAAGTACAGTCATAAGGCCAGACATGTTGTTGCAGGTGGATCTCTGGGAGTGTGAGACCAGTCTGGTCTACATAGTATGTCCCAGTCTAGTCATGGCTACATAATAGCCATGGTTAAAAAAAAATTATAGCCACATATGAACTATGAAATGATTTGTTCATATGAGCATTTGTGTTAGCAACTAGAGTTAACTGGTACACTTGGGAATTCCTGCCAAGGGAATCACTTGTACTCTGAAAAAAGCTTACAGGTCCCATATCTGGAAGAGTTAAAACCAGAGGCTGGGGGGGATCTGCAGACGCTTGATGCACAATAGAAGGATTCTTCACTCAGACTTGGCTACAATGTGTGTTTTCATTAAATGCCTTTGTCTTGCTTTTGTTTCATTTTATACTATTTAAAGGATGATCATCAGGCTAGCTCCTCCATGTGAGATAAGGAAGGAGAAATGTAGGAAGATTCTGAGAGGCCCAGGGAATGAGAGCAATACCACGTCTTCCCATAGTGTTGGATCCCCCTGTAACTGGAGGACAGATGAAACCCTTTCTCCCATAAATTGCTTCTGTCAGAGTATTTTCCAAAGACAGAGGGCATCCCGTAACAAGAGGTAAGAAGCATGTGCTTGTATATGTTTCTTCTCGTCTGTCTTTTACATAAAAGAATTCAATGATGAGGCTCTACTCCAACCCACTGACCTAATCCTATGCACCTCCCCAGAGATCCTAAAAGGATTAACTCTCCAAGCTTTTAATACCTTACCATATGAACTAAATTTTAATACATGATGCCCTGGGGAACACACTCAAATGATATTCAAAGCATAGTTCTCAGTGACAGTAAAAACTGATAACATTGTAATACATTTTAATTACCCTTCATTGTATTTACAAGCTGGATTTTTCAATCAAATATTTTTAAAGTCAAATTTTAATGTTCTCAAATCTTATTAGAATAATTTTATATTTATTTTCCTAAACGTGATAAAACAGGCTCACCATAGAGCATACTGAGTTGGCTTGTGTGCCTCAGTTTGCACCATAATAAAGTTAGTATATATTCCACTATGTACAATATATATTATAGTTATATACCATAATATAACTAACATTATTTATTATACTTGTACTGCATTAAATTTATTTTCACAATCTGCCAGTATCAACACTAATCAGTGTCCTGAAGTAATTGTGACCTATATTTAAGTCACACCATTTCATACAAAACCATCCTAGGCAGAAGAATGTTCAATGAATACACAGTAAAAGTAATTATCTGGAGGCCAGCTGGCATTTCCTTAGTGTTATACCTTTCTAAAAAAAATCATGGGCACCTTTTCTCTTCCATGTGTTAGGGGAACCTACTGAAGCCAGGGCTGTCATAGCAAGCCATCTCCTGGTTGGAGAGTCAACAGCACTTCTTTTATGAAGATAAATTTTAGTGCCACATCACAGAACAAGAGTAGCTTGTGGTGGGTGTTAGCTTGAAAGTGGCCATCTCCCTTTACTCAACCCCTTATTTCCCTTTGGAGTTTAGCTGACTAGCCACAGAGTATGCCCTTTGCCCAAAAGACTCTTCTATCTCAAAGAAGTGACCTGTTTAATTAGAAAGTCATGAAACACTAGGGACGAGTCACCACTTAGAAGCTTTCCCATCATCTCCAGGTTACGAGAAAGGTCCCTGAGCTCTCCAGGCATGTCGGGCTCTGTGAAGACCAGTCGGTTCATCAGTGCCCTGGAAAAGCACCTTGGAAAGTCACTAAGAGCGGAGAGGGGATAATGAACGATCTTCTTTTGGTCATTTTTCTAAACAGCAGATGTAGGTGTGGAGAAACAATAAGCGCTCACATGCAAGGCACTAGTCGCTCTGACCAAATGGCCCAGCAAAGAGTTCAGGGAGGGCAGGTCCGTGAGCCACCATTCCTGTGTTTCCAGTCCATGGTCTCCTGGCCTTCTTGCTTCCAGATCCGTGGTGGGGCAACACTTCATAGGAAGGAGAACATGTGGCAGAAAAACGTCAAACACCTGACAGAGCCGACTGGCTTCAGGAGATGCATAAAGTAAAAACATCCGCTTTATGGGAGTTCACCTAGTCACCTCGTTCCCAACTAGTCTCAACTCTCAAAATTCCAGGCCAATATGTTGCTGTTTGTGACCAAGCCCCTGATGATGGGTGTTGGGGAATGTTTCCTAGCTAACCCACAACAAGGCAATAGCTCAGCTGGATGAAGCTCCTCATCTTCTGGGTCAAGTGTCACCACAAGGATTTCATCAGGGAAGCCTCCTGGGAGCCCTGAGAAGGCTTAGAGAACTACCCTCACATTAATGCTTTTACATGTATGTATGTATGCATGTGTGTGTGTATGTACATTCATATGTATTAGAGAACTACCCTCACATTAATGCTTTTACATGTATGTACATATGTATGTATGTATGTACATATATATTTTGTATGTTGGAGAGGAGAAAGGAGAACATACAGCATTTGTTTCTCTCCTTCCACAGTGTGACCCCTGGAATTGAGCTCAGGTCTTCAGGTGAGGCTGCAAGCGCCTTTCCCCAACTAAGGAATCTCACAGGCCCTTACCACAGTTTGGAAAAAACAGAAACCAAGAGCTTAATAATAATTCTTTGACCCCGGAAGCCTCATAACTTACAGGTAGTTTATACGCAGTAGGGCATCAAGAGCAGCCACCACCTCCCACATTTCCTGTTAAGGACTGAGGCCAGCCTTAGAGAGAGAGAGAGGCATGGGATGATGAGCTCCCTGACAGCTGACACTGAGCCACAGAAACGATTTTGTTCTTCCAGGAGGGAAACCAGAGTCCGCAAACCTGGGAATTAACAGCTTTATTTACTTTCAACTTTCATGAAGAAGTCTGGAAAATGAATACTTCGTAAGTCTTAAGGGGCTAAGCGTACAGACATGAACACCCAGTTTTTTCCCCTTACCTTGCAGAACACACAGAACACAGACACATACATTCATATGGGTCATGAGTTGGTCCCTATTTTTAGCCAATGCCTATTTATGTGTTTACACTTAAACAAGCACCCCAGGGGCCCAATTTCCACAGGAAAACCAGCCAAGAAATCTTTTTTTAAAGCATCCAGAGAAATGGAGAAAGCACATATAAGATACATGAATATTCCCACTTCTTTTGTCCTGAGATTTTTTTTTTTTTTTTTTTTTTTTTGGGGGGCTGGGAGGAGGGTCTGGAATTTGATGAACCAAAACAAGAAAGACATGGGGCTGGTGAGATAGTCAGTGGTTAAGAATCATTACTGTTCTTGAAGAGGACCCGTGTTCAGTTCCCAGCACCTACATGGTGGCCCACAGCTGTCTGCAACTGCAGTTCCAGGGTAAGGATCTGTTGCCCTCTTCTGGCCCCCACAGGTACTGCACACACCTGATGCACATGTATACATGCAGGCAAACAATCACAGACATACAATAAAAATAAATGCTAAAAAAAATAAAAAAAGATGCCATCACCCATGGCATACTCCAACTTACCAAAATATAATTTATTGCTGTTTAAGGGTGAACTTTCGCATTCCTGAGACTGAGTGCAAGAAGTCCTGCAGATCACCTTGGAGGCAATTCACAGCTCCCAACTGCGTGAAAAACAAAGTGCTACTCCCTCCAGTCTATGTGAGCCAAGCATCCCACCAACAGAGAGGAAAGGAGAAGGAAGAAACAGGGTTCTAGTATCGCGGGGTTTGATTAATTCTCAAATCAATGAAGATTAAGTTTGCACACAAACACAGATATGGGTGCAAGTGAAGAGCGAGATAAAATATTGTCTAATACGAATTCAAACTGCAGGTGCAGCATAGGAGTTGATCTTCTCTCCTTCAATGAGTGCCACTAAAATTAAGAGGTTAAAAATGACACAGGCACACAATTCAGCCACACGAGGAGGACCTCCTAGAAGGAAACCCATGCGAAGGGTCAATGAAAGCAATCCTAAAAGCAACATCCCAGGAGAAGTGGGGGAAGCGCATGGGATTCCTTGAGAGAAAGCCTTGTGGATGAAGCTCCAGCTGAGCCCTCCCCGCTCCCTCCCATCTGTGCCACTTAATCCTCAAATGTCTGTGCCAGTCAAGGGGTGCTACCTGATCCTGAATTCTATACCTGTCCTATTCATTGAACACTTACTTCCAAAAGGTCAAGGGCTCAGAGAACTTGACAACCCAATAAAAGACTGTCTAAAACAATTCAAAATGCAGCACAGCAAAGCATGATGATATGATGATTTCTGATAGTGGAGTTGTTTTTCAATCTTCATACAACCTCACTACAATTAAGACATTAAAAATCATAAAACTCATGACAATTAAAAGGAAAACTCTCTCTCTCTCTCTCTCTCTCCCTCTCCCTCCCTCCCTCCCTCTCTCCCTCTCCCTCCCTCTCTCTCTCTCCCTCTCCCTCCCTCTCCCTCCCTCTCTCTCTCTCTCTCTCTCTCTCTCTCTCTCTCTCTCTCTCTCTCTCTCTCACACACACACACACACACACACACACACACACACACACACACACACAAGAACCCACACAAGGGCACCTGAGGAAGTCTAAACAAATCTCTTTTCTCCATGTCAGAGAGAAAGTGAAAGGATAGCAGCTAAGGAAGCAGGACATTTCCCTAGGTCTATAACTAAAGCTAGGTAAGTGCAGTAGGGCGGTGGAATTCCAGGATAGTTTGGGGGCTATGGTGGAGCTGAAGGACATTTCCACAGGGACTGATAAGCCAGTTTGAGAGAGCAGAGTTTGAGAAAAAGATCAGGGGTGAAGCTGATGTGGATAGGTATCAGTATTTGAAGGTGAAAAAAGGCAGGCAACAGAAAGGTGGGAAATCCTTGAAGATAGAAAATTATACAACATGAATTTTGACCTATAGCGATCATGGGATGTGCTGCAAACAAATCAAAGTAGTATTTATTGATCTTTCAAGTTTTAGAATCCACCTTTTGACAGATTAAAACAAGATGCCATAAGCCTCATTATAGAAAAAGCAAAGAGAGACAGTGCACATGGCAGTACCCCAAACCCAATTTTAAAAAGTCAAGACTCTAAAAGGTAGTTTTTATGAACGGAAATGCATTCCAACAAATCAGCAAAGATGGTGAAAACCTATTTGGATGTGAAGGAAGTATCCAGAACAAATAGCACAAGGACGGAGATGCAATTGCTTTTTAACAAAGAGATCTTAGAAGTGTTCATTGATATTTGGTGCTTTCAAAGTATTCCAATATTATTTCCTTTAAAATTAGTACAAATTTAAATTAAATAATATTGTAAATGTATAATTTCCTCTTCAGCAACTTCCCAGGTAAATTAGTGTCTGTGGAGTGATTTGGGAAGTGACTGTTTAGAACCGGGGTGACTGACAGCCTTGTTCCCTGCTTGTTTGATAAATAAAGTTTTATATTAACATGGTTATGCTTGTTTTTGCTGGGTGCAAGGCTGTTTCTATTGTAGAAAACCATACAGCCTGCAGAGGGTAAGCTGTTCACTACCTTTGCAGGAAAGGTTATGGATCCCTGATTTGTAACATAGATAGTCTAAAAAAAGTTGTCTGTTGTCAAGAATCACTTTCCAAGTGAGGCTCTCCCCACCCCCCAACACAGGACTCCCTTACTAAGAATAGGTGTGACATGCCTCAGGACTTAATGTCTACTACTGGCTTCTTTGAAGGATGTCAGTGGTACTCATGGGAGATCTCTCTGTACATGGCAAGCTCCTGGCCATTTATAAAACAGCCAGTCTAAGCCCTTGCATTTCCACATGCTGAGGGATTTCCTAGGAATAAATAAAGAGCATTCTTTACATGTTCACATCAGAGTGAATGTTGCCTAGATCTCAGTGTGGATCACCTAGCACGAGGATTCAGCAATTCCAAACCAAAGACTACTCAGATGAGAATAAAGACATCCCACAGATACTTTTTAAACAAAAACAGAGATGCCAGCCTGAATGCCGTGTCCTTCATCTTTTTCATCACAGTTCTTTGGATATGAAGGACAATCCTTTAAATTTCCTGAAGGGGACCCTTAAAGTGGCTCAGTGGGTAAAGGCACCTCTTATGACCTGAGTTTGGAGACCTGAGTTTACCCTCCAGAACCCACAAGGTAGAAGGAGATAACTGACTCCTACAAGTTGTCCTCTGACCTCCACATATCCTACTCCATGTACACAAAATAAAATAAGCACAATTGTTTTAAATATTAAATATAAATAAGTAAACTGCATCATGGTAAACTCGATTTATAGAAAGAGCAGATGTGAAAGAAACTGACTGATGATGGCCAAGGAAGTCATTTTTAAAATAGCAGTGTTCCTCCTCAAGGCCAAGGGCTGACTCTGCTGAAACTATGTTGAGAGTGAAGGTCAAAACCAATCACATCCCTCAGCTTGCCTTCTCTGTACAAGAGCAATCTTCCAGCAGCACCTCCTGCTTTTTAGTATTTAGCAGGAAGTTTCCAGGAAATGTCTAGGGAAAAGGCCACAGCCCTGATGTGGACAAATCTTGGAAGTGGAATCTCAACCTGGTTTTAAAGAAACTAACTTGAAGCTGTCTATGACGATGTTTTTTTTAAGAGATCCTTTCTAGATTTGTAGCTTGCTTTCTCACTTATTTACTATCAGGTTTTCTGTAGTAACATGACACTCTGCATTGTTAATGTCTTAGGCATTTGAGTTGTTCCTATAACTAGAACTAGATATAGAAGAGGTCGTTTTTTTGGAGTTGTGGTTAACAGATCTCTTAGCTGACCTCCTAGGAATGGCAGCAATTTGCCCTGTTCCTGACGGCACCCCACTGTGCCATGTGTGATCTTCTGGTTCACACTAGCTCAACAGCATCCATTTCCAGTACCATTGTTCTAGGGACTCCTAGTGGCTCCTAGTCTCTCAAGTGCTTTGCTGGATGTTCTGTCTGAGGCCTCTGTTGAGAGCACTTGACATCTGACACTAGCAAGAAAGAGGCCATTCAGAACCGAATCACATCTCTTCTAAGAATTTCTCACACATGGTCTCATTTAATCAGCACAACAACCTTAGAATGTTTTTTTGTTTTTGTTTTGTTTTGTAAATTAGCCCCTCTAGCTTATAGATGAAAGAACTGAAGTATTCCGAGATATGTACATTGTCCAAGCCTACCAAAAAAATCTAGGAAAAAGCAGGGTTCAAATTCAGACAGTCTGGGTCAATAGTCCTTCAGAATCTCTTATCACCTGTCTTAGTCACTATTCTACTGCTATGAAGACACTATGACCAAGGCAACTTACAAGAGAAAGCATTTAATTGGGGGCTTGCTTACAGTTACAGTTTACCAACATAGCATGGAGTGTGGTGGCAGGCATGGAACAGGAGCAGTAGCTAAGACTTTATATTCTGATCTGCAGGCAGGAGTCCAAGAGAGTGACTGGGTCTGGTCTGGGTTGTTGAAATCTCAAAACCCATCCCCAGTGACACACCTTCTCCAACAAGGCCACACCTCCTAAGCCCGCCTAAACAGTCCACCAGGTGGGAACCAAACATTCAAATACTTGAGCCTACGGTAGTCATTCTCATTCAAACCACCACAGCTCACAAGATACTACACAACCTGGTAATCACCCACACTGTAATGAAGAAGATCCACCTTGAGACTAGACAGAACACCATCCATTGCTGACTCAGGAAGGAGTGTGAAGCTCCACAGAGGTGAGCTTACATGACTACAATTAGCCAGGAATGTTCCAGAAGCTGTTCTGTTTTCAATCAAAAGCTATGTCTGCTCATCTCTTCCTGTACATGTGGTGTTCATGAATGATAAGGTATCACTTCCCTGTATCACACCAATCTACCACTGCCCACAGCCTGTTCACGTGAACTTCGGCAGTTAACACCGCTAAGATCACGGCAGGTAAGACATCTGGTCCAGAGTCATGGAGTCTCAAGTCCTAAGAGATGAGTGAGCAATACATACAAAGCCCTGGTTCCTAGGGTCCATTACTTAGCAGTTGTGGGCCCTTGGGTGAAATGTTTAATCTCTATGAACTTCAGTGTTTTTATCTGTGAAGCTGGAATTAAAAAATCCTGTGACTATCCCTAGAAATCCACAGGGTCAATATAAGGGTCTGAGCTAACAGGCTTAGAAGAGGGTAGAGCACACGGTAAATCTTTGCAAAACTGAAGTTGTTATTTTCAGATGTGGAAAATGTTATTCCCATCTGACAGCATCTTGAATATCAACATGATTTGTGGTCTAAACTCCTTTAAAATTACTTTCAGAAGCATAATATAAAGATGTACCCAAAGATTCAATTAAACACATTCATCCTTTTAAAGAAAATCAATGCTAATATACAACAGTATTAAAATTTTCTTAATATCACATCTGTAGACCTTAGGGAAATGTAGTTACTATGAAAAAGAACTAATGCTTCATTATTTGTCACCCAAACATGTCAATTATCAGTATGAATTTATATCTAAATACTGATTTCAGCATTAATAATCATAGTTAATGTATATTTCAACAATAATTCCTGAGTTAAACTAAAGAAATAGACATTTCTCTTGCTATATGATGTGAGGATGCTGTTGTTGCCATAATGCTAACTGTGGTTCTACAGTAGAGCAGGATAGCCAGGAAAATGGTGTGAATGCAAAGCCCTGAGTAGAGCAGGCTAGCCCTCCCTGTACCTTCCATCTGAAAGACCCAAAGCTGGTGAGAACATGGTCTACAGGCCACAGTTCTGACCACATTATATTGCAGATTCAGTCAGAAGTTCCTTAGGCTAGTGAAGTGTGAGAACTTTGCTTGTACATCAGACAGATGTGGGTTAAATCTGATACTAGTCACCAGCCATGAAATGAGGCAGGCATTTAAATCTTTCCGAGTCCCAGTTTTCTAATCCCATCCGTGGAGAACTCACGTCACTGGGCTGCTGCAAGGATGAAATTACCTTGGGTAAGTACAGCGCTTAATAGCAACACATCTGGAATATTATTGATATCATCTATATTCTCAAAGTTAATATGAGAACTGTACCAAGTATACACTATTTTGTTTTCTCTCACACACAAACACAGTTTGCAGGCATCTCACATGGTGCTCTTAATGTCACCATCCCTGTGGGCCAGTGAGACTGTTGATCACTGCCAACGCACGACAACTTTCTACCAATGGTTACATGAGTTATCCTCTCCCCCACTCAGCATAGATTTGCTGGAGAATAAGTTGTAGGGCTAGAAGGAATCCTCCAGTCTATAATCAGCATCTTCATTTCTGGTACAGAATAAAGCCTTTGGCTATCATCAAAATAACATTTTCTTTGAGGCACTAGTCCAAGATCTCCATAACAGAGATTCACAAGCAGGAGAAACAGAGCCAGTGTGCATATTTATAGGTCACTGCCTTGGTACACAGCCAAATGGATTTTTGTAGCCAAGATCTCTGCCAAAGGGACTATCTGTGGGTTTTCTTAATGCTATCTCAAAACCTTTTAAAATAATAAATAGAAACGAAAAAGAAAAATAGAGGCATCAGAATGGTGATTCAGAACTATCCTCTGAAGTTTGTGAACCAGCGCTGCTCAGCCCAAGAGGACAAGAGACAATTGTCTTTCCTGTGTAAGACACTGAGAAAAACTAGAACATAAAACTGGGAGTGATTGAGGGGAGCAGGGTGGTGCCTCTGGAGCACCAGCATGGTTACAGACCTAAACTTAGAGCAGACCTGAAGCACCATTCTTAGGGACACCAGTAGAGTGATCTAGCCTGGCTCCCCCAAGGCTGGGCCGCCCTGCATCCTGTCAACAGAACAAACACACTGAGAGACAGACCCCTTTCTCCAACATCTGCCTGCTAAAAACTAGCAAACCAAGAAAACAAACAAACAAGGCTGATACTCAGGAAAAAATGTGTCCTTTTGCCTGGAGAGATGCTCATCACCTAGGAACACTTCCTACTCTTGCAGAGGACCCTGGTTCATTTCCCAATACCCACAGGGCAGCTCACAGCCCTCTGCAACTCCAGTTTAGGGGATTTCACACCCTCTTCTGGCTTCGGAACATACCAGGTAAGCACGTGATGCCACACATACACTTAGCCAAAAACACTTATTATCTACAGAATAAAAATAAACAAATATTTAATAAAAATAAAGGATTGTAATAAAACCATTACTTCCTAAATTGTGAAAGCAGGGTATTTTTCATGGTTTGTTAAGGTGTGGGGACAGAGAAGCTGAAGGTTATACTGATTCATGAAATGTTAGCAACTGGCCAACGTGTCCTTGAATTTCCTGGGTCTGAGAAAGGAGAGTCCCCTGAATGTTCCCTGTATTCTCGCTGTTTTCCACAGAAAGAGACTATCCTTCCTTTCTGATGTTTCCTGGGGGAAAATGGGTTACATAGACTTTGTAACTAGCAGAGATAGAGAATCAAAGAACAGACACTTCACAGTCACCCAGGAGAACCTCAAATGTGAGCGCTTCCAAACAGCCACCACTACAAAACGTCCATCTCTCCAAATCCAGAACTTCTATCTTGGGAACGATCGGGTCAGGAGAAAAAAAACTAAAACAAAAACAAACAGGAAGACACACCTCTTGCAAACCAAAGGCAAGAGGAGGTCAGAGCCCAGGCAGGTTGAAAGAAACCCCATAGAAGAGCCGATGAGGAGCTGGAATCCCCAACATCCCACTGCCAGCTGGACCCCGTCACTAGAGCTCCTTCCCAGATTGCTGTGTGAAGCCTTGGGAACTCCACCTGGCAGGCAAGGTGAGGCCTGGGAATGCAGGAACAACCACCAGAAGACTGTGGGGGCAACCGGACACTGCACTGCGAGCCTTTGGAAGCATCCCATGTCCTTTAGACCGGTATCACTGGGGTGACATGAGGGGAGTCACAGCAGGGCATTATCCAGGCAGGCTGAATGGGAGGCCCACTCCATAAACCAGGCTTTGCCGAATTCTGTCAGAGGATATGATCGGCTTCACCTGTGAACTTGATCATGAACTCACCTTCTCAGGCACATTCTACTCTGTGTTCTGAACTGTGAGAAAGAGCCCTAGCATTAGGGACTCCAACTAGGGAGTCAGATACACCCCTCTGCTTGAAAACCAATCTTGAAAAACTGGCCTGAAAACCCCTGTTGGGCAACAGACAGGTGTCTGAAGAAAGACCGCTCTCCTCTCTTCAAAGATGTTCACATCGAGTAATTTCACTTAACATCAGTCCTCTGTAAAGAAGCCCTCTACTGCATCCTCAACCTTTGTAGCCTCGCCCCATCACACACTGTTTAAAGGCCTGATTTTTATACCTTTTGTGGCATGCAAAGGACCCCACACACCGTCCTCAGGCTCTGGCCAATGTAGACACTCAGGATTCCAGGAGCAGGCACTCAAACCAGTAAAGTCCGGTTTTCCACAGATTCCGGCATGGGTGGGTGGGTGGGGGCAGAGAAAACGCACTTTGAGAGACGACAAGCAAAGCCACAGAACACGGACCCTGAACAGAAGGCAGGACTCAGCCCCAAGTAGGGTAAGAGAAGTGGAGGGCAGAGAAGATCTTCAAAACCTTCTTTCCTTGAAATCTGAGAGCATCACAGCCTGCTATAAAATATTAGGTCCAAACTTCATGAATGAAAAACCTAGGCCATGGCTGAATGGCAGCATGAAATATTCCTTTAATAAATCAAAGGGTACAGACTCTACCTTCCCATCCTTAATCATAAAATTCAAGCAAAAAGTTGATTGATTGATTTATTATTTTGTTATTCTGTGTGTCCACAAAGTGTGTGAGTGCGGACATGTACATGACACAGCACTTATGTGTGGAAGTTAGAGAGCAACGTTAGGAGTCAGTTCTTCCCTTCCATGTTTACCTGGGTTCTGGAGACCCAGCTCATGTCATGCTGTCATAGCATGTGCTGTCACCTGTTGAGACATCTCACCATTACTGAAGAAGATAAGCTTTTGATAATTTTTTTAAAGATTTATTTTATACTCATGTGTCTGTGTGTGAGCCCATATGTGTGCAGGGGCCCACAGAGACCAGAAGGAGGCACCGGGTACCCTGGAGCTGGAGTTACAGATAACTGTGGGTGTAGGGAACTGAACTCTGGTCTTCTAAGGAGCATCAAGTGCTTTTAACTCTTGAGCTGTCTCTCCAATCCTTAAAATAAATGTATTTGATAATGTGCTATTTTTACCCAAGAGAATCACAGAGACTGAAATGCCTGAGCAATGCTCAGCCCACTGAGTGTTAGCAGCACTAATACACATTATCCTGCTTGACTTCAACCATATTTACACAAAGAAAAGAGACCGAGAATATAGGAACACAGAAATGGTGTGGGGGAATAAAAGAGATGAACTCTTTTAGGAAAAGAGATGGATTTGAAGGTTTGCAGCTACAGCATCATGACTGAGCCCCCTTGACACCCAGGGCTGCTTCTTCCTTTCTAAGATGAGGGCTGAGGTGTAGTGTACACAGTATGTGTGACTGATGGACACCAAAACAATCATCAGTTACCATGTAGGCTGGCTCCCCAAGGCTGGGCTGCCCTGCATCATGTCAATAGAACAAACACACTGAGAGACAGACCCCTTTCTCTAGGCTGGCTCCCCCAAGGCTGGGCCGCCCTGCATCATGTCAACAGAACAAACACACTGAGAGACCCCTTTCTCCGACATCTGCCTGCTAAAAACTAGCAAACCAAGGAACACAACATTCACTTGTAGTCGGTTAGATGTTAATAAAATGAAACAGTCTTTTCTTTATTATTAGGCAGACAGTAAGGTTCTACCTTAGTAGTTCTAAATCCTGGCTTTACATTAGAATGTTCTAGAGAATTTTCTTTTCTTCTTATTTTTCCTTTATTCTTAACTGCCACCTCGTCATGAAACAGCTGTATCCCTGTGTCTGGGGATGGGTCTCACAGTAGCTGTGATCTGGTGCTGTGTGAGCTCTGAGAAACAGTACTCCAGGTGTTTTTGTGCTTTACGGAAATTGAGTTGGAGCGAACTGGTTCTACCAGAGAATGGACACTTAGGGCTGCCCCGATGTATCCTTTAACTTCAAGAGTAGGAGGACACTGCCTTGGCCTGTGAGATACTCGGTGTTGCCTGTGATTACAAAAGAGAAAAAAAGAATTTGATATTTCCTTGTTCCCTTTGCTAGGAGGTGACAGGAAACACGTCCAGTGACGACCCAGTGACACAGCACTTCTGAACTGACGTGGACACCAGGGACGAGGCACAGACACCAGGATGACTCATGGTTCTCCAAGCCTGCTCCCTCCTTCTGAGCCCCATCCACTACAATAACCTATGGGTCCACATTACAGTACTTAGACACAAACTGTGAATGGAGGAAGAATTTGAAAAGCCTTTGCTTATCCCATGAAAGCCCATGAGGACTTGGTGTGACAGAGGTGTGGATGGGAGCTTAGTCAGCTATCTCCGGAGGAAGCCTCAGTCTTCTCAGACTTCACTTTAAGCCATTCTTCTATTGTCTATGAAGACAAGAATATATACTTAATTGAAACATGAAGTTTTAGAGGCATAAATATCACTGGAGAGAAAGTAATTGCTTGACATTTGTCCTGGATCCATTGATATTACCTGGTTACAAAGATAAATCAGAGTCATGTAAAGTTCTTCCTCCACATGGTAGTGTGAGTAGTATTGAAGAGCTCTGGGTACCACTTCCTTGTCATGGGGAGCACTGGTAAAAAGCAATTGCTACAGAAGTGTCAGGACGCTAGAATTTTACCACATGCATTCAGACCTACTCATGTGGTAGCTGCTAGTGAGATCACATGGTGACTAGTCACGGGTCAGAAAAGTTGTTGCACATCACAACATTGTTCTCATAGCAAAACATGCCTAGGGCAGGGGATGCAGCCCAGTTCCGGGAGTACCCAACTAGTATCTATGAAGCCCTGGGTTCCAGCCCCAGCAAAGTATAGACCAGCTATGGTGGTACATGCCTTCTATCCTAGCCCTGAGGGATTACAGCCAGGGGATCAAAAGGTCAAAGTCATCCTCAGCTACCTAGCAAGTTTGAGGATAGCCTTGTATACATAAGACCTTGTCTCAAAGAAGAAACAAACAAACAAATAAATCTATATCTATTTTATAATAAATCTATTTGTGGTATTGTTTCCAAGAATATGCTGAAGCAGGAAGCACCCTCCCCCGCATCCCATAGGACAGTTGAGATGACACTGGCTATCATACGCAGTTGAAAATATTTTTAATTTCCTATTCCATCTCAAGAACTGAGCATAATTTCCCTCTTTGTGGAGAAATGTCTCAACTCTGTTAGGTTAAAATAGGCTATTAAATCCCATCACCCATGATCCTGTTCAAATACACTATATCTATAATTCAATATGTCTAAAACATGGCCTTAGATCCATCCAATCAATTACTTTTCCAGCTGTTCTTTGGTTTTAATTCAGAGTCTAGAGTAAGAATTTGTAATGTCACTCATACTGTAGAGAACTAAAATTTGGTAGTATTCTTGGTCTTGTTGATTATAAAATGGAGTGCCATCTTTAACTTAGAATAATTGCATTGATCTCCTCTAAGAAAATATATGCTATGTCATGTTTTGATATATGGCTTAGAACCTGACTAGGAATTATACCATATTACATGATGATATGGCTTTTAAAAGATTTTGCCTTTTGACTCTAATTATAGCTAACATGCAGCAGGTCAAATGGGGTCTGGAATGCTTAGTGTGAGGTTCAGTCACTGTTCACTGCACTAACACTATTTCACAGGATCAAAGTCACTCAATTTCTTCCTTTATGTTTCTTCTCCTCTTCGTTAGTAGTCTTCTCATGATAACTTTTTCCAAGACGGGGCAGCAACTTAAACCAT
Organism: Peromyscus californicus insignis; assembly: GCF_007827085.1. Taxonomy (NCBI): domain Eukaryota; kingdom Metazoa; phylum Chordata; class Mammalia; order Rodentia; family Cricetidae; genus Peromyscus; species Peromyscus californicus. Next base: position 8,547,057 of record NW_026294617.1, on the reverse strand, counting down.
AACGTGCACATTTTTTATCATTTTTATTTGTAGCACCTTTTAGGAACTACAAGTCAAGAGACATAAAAGGAATCCTCAGACAGAGCTCAGAAGGGAAAAGTGAGAGACTAAAATGTGCTGAAGTATGCCCCGAAACAGGAGTTAGGATACAGGGTTCTGAACTGGCTTCCTGAGACTCCCCTCTGGAGTGTACATTAAGTCCCTCTTGGCTTTAAAAGACCTATAAAAAGATGACCTGAAAATAATGCTCTTAAATTCCTTCATATCTTTATAGGACAGTGATGTTAGAGTCTGATATGGTGGGACACACCTACAGTACCAGCATCTGGGAAACTGAGGCAGGAAGAGCATGTGTTTGGGGCTAGACTGTGCTATAGCAAGTTTGATCCAGCTTAAGCTGAAGAGATAGACCCGGTCTTATAAGATGGGATGTAGAAGAAGGAATGGAGGCAGAGAAGAAAGGGGAACGGCTAAGGTATGAACTTGAGAATTTGGCTTCAATAAGGTCTTAAAACCCCTCCATCTCTCCAGTTAAAATGCTTGGTCCCTGTAAATGTCACTACCGATATGACTTCCTGCCATGACATTCTAGATGTGGCTGCCTGGTGAGATTCTATTTTCATCCTCTCACTAGCCTGACTTTGCCAGGAGCCAGTTTAGTTCTGGAACACTTCAAAAACGTGCCTTTACCACTCAATTTCTAGAGGAGAGACTCAAGTTTAAAGTGTAAGGGGAGGCCTCAATTTTTGAGAAGTAGCTTCATACCCAGCATTCAATTGAGTCCAAGGTTATTCTTCTATATCGTGGAAAAATCACCAGCCATGCTGGCACGAGCTGTCAGACTGTGGGCTGATGCTTTTAAGACAAAAGCAGAGGAGGATGGGGGAAGAGCTTCTCTCACATTGGGCTCTTGCAAAGGCGTGCACTACCCCCACCATTTACACTGGATCCTGCATCCGGGAGCAATGTGTGTGCTGTTGATGCTCAAAAGATATGTATGGATGAAGGAAGTGTTAATGTTTCAATCTGATCAGCTCTGGATGGGAAAAGACATGACATATGGGAAGGACTCAAATCTAAGTGAACTGGGATTCCAATCCCCTGACCATCATTCAGCTACCTTGTTACCCAACAGCTTGTTTTTCTCATTGGTATTACCTGAGTATTAAGTGGTATACAGCATATATGGGGCCTGTTAGGACTGGTCCATACGGTATCTAAGAAGTCCTGGTGACTATTATGAATCAAATATGGCTTTCACTCTGAAGACTTAGACTCCATGTGTCTACTTCTAATAATATCTAATAGCCCTCCAGAAGCAATCTCTGCTTTTAATGTTCAGAGACTTATAAATACAAAAAGCCAGTCTACCAGAGACATGGCTAAGTATTTATTTTTTTACATCTGAAACTTCCAAACCCTCGTCTTCATCCCTGTTGGAGGAATCACACTATAAACACGAAATACACATACTTTTAGGCAAGAGGGGAAAACATTGTTAGCAACATCCAAGAGGTACTATGAAACCAGTCAATTCAGTAAAAACATCCAGAGAAGAGAGAAGGCAGTACAACTTCCATGTCAAATTCCAAGGCCCAAACACCCTGCTTGTTAGTCTATCCGTGTCAAGAGCACTTAGATTTGCTTTCGTTTATGTTTTATGCAGTACTTGAGTCTGGACCTAGTGCCTTGAACATACTAGGCAAGCACTCTATCCCTGAGCCATACCTTCAGTCCAGTTCTTGTAGGATTCTGTTCAAATTTACACACTGTCCTTTGTAAGTCTCTTGCTACCTGACCCCTAGGTACTGCCCTAAAGATGGTGATATGCACCCTTAACCTTTCATACCTAAGAGACATACTATTCCACTTCATGGAAAACTGTATAAGTAGATTCTTCATTTGTCATGCTTATCAGCATCCTGGTATTGTACTTCATACTACATTAGTACCACATTCATTACACCTACAGGATAAACTACACAAGATACTGCCGGGGTTTTTCCTATAGAGCCTCATACGTATTTAAAATAACCCCAGAGAATGCGTGATTGTTTTTATTTACACAGTTCTCTGTGTTTCTTTCTCCTCCAACTCTGTGTGTGTATGTGAGAAAGAGAGAGAGAGAGAGACAGAGAGAGAGACAGAGACAGAGAGACACACAGAGACACAGAAACACAGAGACACAGAGACACGGAGAGAGGGAGGGAGAGAGGAGGAGGAAACAGAATGAGAAGGGAGAGAAACAGAGACAGAGAGGAAGCAATAGAGAGAGGGAGGGACACAGAGAATGAGAGAGAGCAGGAGGAGGAGAAAGGGAGAGAGACAGTGACAGAGAAAGGAGGAAGAGAACCCATGAGTGCTAGTGGGTGTGCCTGTTTGTGAGTGTGCAGAGGCAGAGATCAACAGCAAGTACCTTTCTCTACCCTGCTCCTATGTGTTTGTGTGAGACAGGGTCCTTCACCAAATCCGGAGTTCACTGATGGGTTAGGATGACTGACCAGTGAGGACCTGGGATCTTCCCACCCTACCTCTCGGCTCTGGTATTATGGGTACACACCACCATGCCTGGCTTTTTGTGGGGGCTGGGAGCCAAACTCAGGACCCCATACTTGTGCTTTACCCACTGAACAACGTTCTAATGTTCTTAGTACCTCCTGAAAAGTCCAGGCTTCCCTTACACTATTTCCCCCCGTTCAGTGAAATCTCTTTGTCCTTCTGTAGAAGGACTTGCTGTCATTTCTTACTCTTCCTCCCCTTCCGTTCTCAAAGGCATGACAGGACATGGTTTCTCTCTCCTTATCGACCTTCAGAGACACACTTTACTTTGTTCTGGTCTTCATACCTTCCCAAGGGAAGTTCATGGCCATCTCAAGTCAGTTACCATCAGTAGAACATGCTATTGCCCTCTATCCTCCCAGAGGTTTTCTCTTTGGCTTTAGGTTTTGACAGTTTAACTATCATGTGCTTCCACGTGGCTTTGCCTGTTTGCATTTCATTGACCATTATCAGTCTGTAAATGTATGGTCCTCATGAAGTTGGGAAAAATTTTGGTCATAATTTCAACACTATTTTCTTCTCCCTCATTCCTTTTCTCCATTCCTTCAGAAAAATGAAATGTCCATCAGAACTTAACTTTCTTCCTGCGACTCTTTGCTTTTCAGAATCCCTTCCCTTCTTACATCAGAAATAATTCCTATTCATTTCTCAGAAGGGATCCTGAATCTTTTTCCTGTGACTTCTATTATTGCACTATTTAAATTTAGTTCTTAATATTCCAGATACAATTCTTCTAGTTAAGAATTCTCCTTTTTTCCTTTCATTTGCTTTTCTGTGTTTGTTTGATTTTGGAGACAGGGTTTCTCTCTGTAATTGCCTTAGCTGTCCTAGAACTCACCAGGCTGGCCATGAACTCACAGAGATCCGCCTGCCTCTGAGTGCTGGGATCAAAGGTGCTTGACACCACTGCCTAGCTAGAAATTCTTCATTTTTTCTAATGTTTTCTGTTGTTCTACCCAAATCTGCCCTGTTTTCACATATCTGCACAAGAATATTCCTTTGAACTCATTCATGCTCGTTGTTTGAGAGCCATTGATTAATAGTTTGCCATTTGGATGAAGTTAGCTTCTCTTTTTATCTTCTCTTGACAATGGGTCAGAGTTTTCTAGTTTTTTTTTTTCTTTTTCAAGTACAGTGATTGTAGATTATGTTCTGAACATGGTGAGAATTGGTATGGAGACCAGATTCTGTCATATTCCTTAGAACAGCTTTGGCATCTATTTTTAATAGGCAATTTATGATGTATTACAGAAAATGTAATCTTGGTTTGCTATAAACAACAGGTCAGATCTGTGTTGGTTACTTTTCTGTTGTTGTGATAAAATATCATGACTAAAAGCAACTTACTGAAGAGTTCATTTTGGCTTACAGTTCCAGAGGCATATACAGCCCACTGTGGTACAGGCAAGTGGAGGCATGGTGGCGGGCATGAACAGGAAGCTGAAAGATCACACTTCAGCTGCACACAGGAAGCTGAGAGCCAGGCAGAATGCAGTGGAGTATGCTATAAACCCTCAAACTCGTGATGGACTTCCTCTAGCAATGCTGAACCTCTGAAAGGGTCTCTAACTTCCTCTGATGTGACAGGGTCTCATTCAAACCACAGGACATCTAGTCCAGTCCTTGAGTCACTCACTATCTGTGTGTGACTCTGTCTAGTCCACACACCCTCCGGGGGTCACCAAAGATGAGTAATTGCAAACCTATGAACAGAGAATTCCCTTTCTCCTTTTCTGATACTCTCTTCATTCTCAAGTGACTATAGCCATTCCACTCTGCTTTCTTGTTACTTGAGAAATAAAGACAACCATGTTTTATCACAATTTTAGGTACATTGTGCCAGGCTACAACTTCAGCCTCAAAGCTGCAAAACAGACTATACTTGTCTTCTACACTGTCATGTGTCAACAAAACCTGCTACCTTGTTTTTCCTCTTGGAAACAAGTAGTTGTGACTTCTTTGGTCTTTTGTCTATGGAAGCTTAATATGCTCTGAGTGGACCTATCATATTAGAAGTAGAAACTACAGATGTCATAAAGACAGATGATGATGATGATAGGTAGGTAGGTAGGTAGGTAGATAGATACACAGATACATAGATAGATATAGAGATACAGATAGGTGGATGGATATTAGGTAGATAGATGATAGATAGGTAGACAGACAGACAGGTGGGTAAACAGATGGGAAGAACGAATGGATAGATCGATGGATGATAGATTTGTATATACAAAGAATCAAGTTTCTAATGCTGAACTACAGGTTGCCATCTTTCTGAGCTTACAGAGACTTGCTTTATCCACCTCTACCAGAGAAACAGCCGTTTACCTCCTCTGGCAAACAGGCATTCTCTATGGTGCATCTCAACTCATTTTCATTATTAGTTATTGCTTAAAAAGTCTCCATTCCCAAGTGTAGGTATCATACCACTGATGGAAACAGATGGCTTCAGATGGCCTAGGCACCACACTAAACAGCACCAAATCACACTCAAGTATTTTCAACTCTTCTGATTCTGTCAAGGAACAAATCTCAGCTTGGTGCTAATATGCCTTTAACACCTTTTAATAGTGGCTAATTTTCTCCTTTCCTACAGCAGCACTCATGTGAAGAAACTTCTTCAGGTAGTAATATCTAGACGGAGAGGAACAACATCATTCTGCTACTTCTAGTTGACTTCTATTTGTAATGTTGCTGCTCTCCATTCATGGAAAAGATACACAGTTTGCTTTCTTTAAAAAATTACCAACAGTGAATTGATTTAAGAAAAGTTCAAAGTGACAGTATAGGTAAAATGTAGATAAGAATAGGGAAATATTGTAGTATCATAGATAATTTTAGTCACTGGAACCGATATTTGTTCTTCTCCACCCAAATCTCAGTACCATAACATAACAGAATTTATTTCTTGCTCTTGACAACCCTTATAGCACAATTTGGACATCTCCAGGCTGCAGTAAGTTGCCTGTGTTCATCCGGGAACTAAGCATGGCAAGGCCTCCTTCTCGAACAGAGGATAACTGCACATGTGCGAGCAGAGGACACGGGAGGAAGGGAAGTGGACAGTAGAAGGTGTGGGAGGATTGTAGGAGGCTCGGGAGGAATTTCATCCTCTGGTTTTTGCAGCTCTACTGCCTGCAACTCAGCCTTTGGCCACATTTCCTTGTGAGGTTGGGCAGGAAATGAGTGGACTTCTAACGGTAGGAAGGAAAGAGTTGTGAGTCTGGGTGAGCTCAATGTCTGAGAAGCTATGCACTGGTGTATCAGTTACTGTTGGTACTATGACAAATACTTGGTACAAACAACTAACAAAAGAATATATTTTGGCTCCCAATTTGAGGGTGTGGTATACCGTGGCAGGTAATTCATGGCAGCGAGTATGAGGTGGCTGGTCCTATCTCACCACAGGCATGAAGCAGAGAGTGAGAAAAGCTATGGTGTTTACCTTACTGTTTCCTGTCTACTTGGTCTGTGACCCTAGTCTATGGAAGGCTGCGGCCTATGCAGGGTGGGTCATTCCACCTCCATTAATTCAGTTTATAAACTCCCTCACAAATATGCCTCAGTTTGTCTGAGAGTCAATATGAATTATTACATGGGTTATGTCCCTTCAGGGCAGAGGAAAAGAAGAAGCTACCAGCCCTCAGAAAGCTCCCTTCCTTTGGTAATACTACCTTTGGATATTAACATCTTTCTTTCTGGTTTGCCTCCAAGCCCCCACGATTAGGCTTCTACCCAAGTAATGCAAGGGTTAGCCAGGCATCCCTCAGACATGCTGTCTCAGTCAGGGTTTCTATTGCTGTGGTGAAACACCAGGACCAAAAATCAAGTTGGGGAGGAAGGGGTTTCTTTGGCTTATATTCCATAGCACTGGTCATTATCGAAGGAAGTCAGGTCAGGAACTCAAACAGGGCAGGAACCTGGAGGCAGGCACTGATTCAGAATCCATGGAGGGGTGCTGCTTACTGGCTTGCTCATCCTGGCTTGCTCAGTCTGCTTTCTTATAGAACCCAGGACCACCAGCCCAGGGATTAATTGAGGGTCCCTCCTCTCAGATGACTTTAGCTTGCGTCAAGTTGACATAAAACTAGCCAGCACACATGCTCTGTCCAGTTCAGCCCCCCCCATCTCTGACCCCATAAAGACAGGGTCCAGATACAAGCTACCTATGTTTCCTGGTCCCTCTCTGCTCTAACCTTCCTGGCAGCTTCATAATAACAATGTAATCCTACTTCTCACCTTCCCCACAAAGCCTTGCTCTGTGAGTTCAATTAGCTCCTTGAAATAATACTTGTGTGAATGTTAATTGAAAGATCTCCCTTCCTTCCCTCGAGGAAATTAAGAATATCTTACACAGAGGCTTTGTAAGTTGTGCTGTTGTTCTGAATATGGCTTAGCCAGATGAGGCTGGGCCACCGATGACCCGGAGCAAGTCCTTCTATCAGGGTGGAGTCTTTCCTGTGTGAGCACAGCCATTGCACCAATCCACTTATGGAACATTTCAGCCCCATCCCCACCCAGGATCCAAGAGAAAGAGAGAGTGCCAGCTCTTTAAAAGTAGAATGCCCACAGCCCCCAGCATCTACCTCCCATCTCCATAGCTCACAGAAATCTAGCACAGGTCTCAGTACCACATAAAGACTTAAATGAATTCAGAATATTGTCCACACCACCCCAACATGAGCAGGTACTCAAATTGTGTTGTATTAATGTTTTTAAGAAGTATAATTTTAAATAACACAAACTAGCAAGTGTCAATTCTTTAGTTATTTCCAAAACACTGTAACGTGAGGTAACTCTTTGCACTCTGTCAGAACAGACTGGGAGAAACAACGCCACAGCTCAAGCCTTCACTCAGCTGGGACCTGAGCTTGACCTCACTATTTTAAGCTCCTATGAACTGCTGGCAGAGCGTGTGTGCAGACGTTCATTTCTATAAATATGTTTGGGAGAGAGGCAGTCTTTGCAGCACACTGGTGTCTCATGAGTCTATCAGTAAGATGCCATACTAGCAGAAATGACCTCCGCAAACAGACACTCTCATTCTTTGGAAAAATATCTGCAGTTCCTGCATTTAAAGGTGGGGGGGGGGGGGGGTTGGGAAGAGCTTGTCATCTTGCTGGCTACAAGAGTGTTGAGTCCAATAGCACCTTCATAGTCTTCTCCAGTACCAGGTCCACATGAGTGGACTCTAGGGCCTGACTACAGTCTTGACTTTCTACCTACAAGGCTTGGAGCAAGCTACTTCCCATGGAGCTTAAGACTTGATTCCAAGCTCTCCAACCAACACACAAAGAGGGCAGCAACAGCTGCCGCCACTGCGCCAGGAAGATGAGCAAAGAAGGATGAATGCTGACAACTAGCTAAGTGTAAGTCAGTTCGTTCCACTCCTTCAGGCCAGTCTGAACTTTTCCATAGTGAATTCCTAAAGCAAGTGGGTTTCCACGTCCTTTTTCACAGAACAACTTTCTTCTCTATGGCGGAAAATACGCCACAGTGTGGAACACGTTCCGTTAGGTTGCCTGTTTGCTTATGCTCACGACACAACAGCATGACCTTACTTCTCTAGACTTCCGTCTTCAGCAGCTCAAACTGAGTGAGAATCAAGTTTCTGATGTGTATTGGATTGCTTGTTTATTGGAATTTTCCCAGGGTCCAGGGTTCAAATCCCTGTTCAGGCATCAGACATCAGAATTTTCCCAGGGGCCTGCCCTCAGAAAATCCCTCCCAGAGTCCTGGGGAAGATGGTACCTCTGGTGTGGGGTTATCTGAGGGAAAGAAATCTATGTACATCATGCTCTTTTGTCCATTTACTTTATTTCTCTAAGACAAAATTCTATCTATACAGCTTCAGCTCCATCCTCATAGTTCTTCTCTGTACCCACTTTCCTGTCCTCTCACAGCCCTAACAAAGCCCTTATGCTTTCGATCTCATCTTCATCCCCTGTTCCTTCATCCTCCATCTTCCCTCCCTCTTCTCCTCTCCTCACCTGATTCTTATTTCTACAAAGATCTACCTTGTTCCTTTCTCTTGAGCCATGCCACTCTCTGCTTGGCCCAGAAATTCTGCCTCAGCCTTCATTCCCACCTGGATATGCAAAAACCCTCTGTTCTGAGTCAAATGCTCTAGAATGCCCTTTGACCAGTTTGGGGCAGGACAGTTTGAGCTTCATTTGCACAAGAAACAAAGCTATGCATCTACAGTCTTCTAGGCTCTGTAGGAATGTTACCTAGTTCATCAGCAGTAGGTCTGAGAAGCCTTATACTTTTTGCCTTATGGTCTAGTAGTATATGAGTGCATAAGAATTTTATAGCAGAAGAGAGCTGACATACATTAAAAGCTGAATAACATCAAATATTCCTTGATAAATGGCTCCTCTTGAAGGACCCCTTGGTCGATCAAGGTATAGCTTATTATATACAGTTGGACTCCTAGTTTATATTCTTGTGTCCCCTGACACTCGCTCTCCTCCACCTTCCCCTTTCACGTGCATGTGGCATGAACCAAGGCTTGCATGCATGTGGGTCTGTATGTACGTGCATGCATGTGATGGCCTAAAGCTAACCTCAGGGGTCTTCCTCAGTATCTCTACTTTATCTACTGAGGCAGGGTGTGCTAATTTACTTCTGTTGGTGTATCAAAACAAGAACCAAAACCAACCTGAAGGGAAGGGGTTATTTTATGTTACAGGTTACAGCCCATCATCCAGGGAAGCCACAGCAGGAATTCAAGGTAGGAGCTTGAAGCAGAGACCAGGAAAGAGTGCTGCTTACTGACTTCCTTCCTTGACTTGCTCAGGTACCTTTCTTATACAGTCAGGCCCACCTGCCCAGGGCTGATACTGCACACAGTAGGCCAGACCCACCTGCCCAGGGCTGATACTGCACATAGTAGGCCAGACCTTCCTGCCCAGGGCTGAGACTGTACACAGTAGGTCAGACCTACCTACCAAGGGCTGATACTGCACATAGTAGGCCAGACCCACCTACCAAGGGCTGATACTGCACATAGTAGACCAGACCCACATACCCAGAGCTGATACTGCACATAGTAGGCCAGACCCATATACCTAAGGTTGATACTGCACATAGTAGGCCAAACCCACCTGCCTAGGGCTGATACTGGACACAGTAGGCCAGACCCACCTGCCCAGGGCTGCTGATACTGCATACAGTAGGTCAGACCCACCTGCCCAGGGCTGATACTGCACACAGGAGGCCAGACCCACATACCCAGGGCTGATACTGCACATAGTAGGCCAGACCCACATACCTAGGGCTGATACTGCACATAGTAGGCCAGGCCCACATACCTAGGGCTGATACTGTACACAGTAGGCCAGGCCCACCTGTCCAGGACTGATACTGCACACAGTAGGCCAGACTCTCCTACATCAATTAGCAATGAAGAAAGTGTCTCACAGACATAGCCACAGGACAGTGTGATCTAGTCAATTCTTTAGCTGTAGTTCTCTCCTCACATGTAACTCTAGGTTCTTCTCAAGTTGACAAGGAAAGCTAACTATGACCCACAGCCTCTGCCTGATCCCAGAGTTTGCAAACATGCCTGCTGGCTCTAGAAGTACTTTGTATCCCCCTTCTGAGTATAGAACGACAGGCAGGTCATCACATGCAGCCTACATTTATGTGTTCTCAGGGTCCTCACTCTTGCTCTTGCGTGCAGTAGCAAGCACAGTAACTGCCGCGCCATCCCCCAGCCCTGTCTTTGCCTCTCCTAGTCCAGATGTGACCCTGAGAATCTGTACATGATGTAATCTGGTGTCCTGCAAAGATCATTGTGAAATACCACAGCTATCTCCCTTTTCCCAAGGGGGAGAGATGGGTGCTGGAACAGACAGGAGAAGAATTCCTTCTGCGGTACCAGCCAGCCGCTGTCCTCACACTATGGGCTCTCCAAACACATATGGAGAGGGGACACACACAGTAGGGTGACCTGTGGAGCTCTGCTCACTTTGCTTTTGCACACGTTCCCTCTCAACAGGTAGCAATGAGGAAAGGGGATGGCTTGCTGCTGGAGCTTGAACAGTGGAGGATAAACATGTTTCCCTCAACTTTATTCAATAGAATACTTGCTGGTAATTTATCTCAGGACTTCAAGTGATGTACGGGTTGGGAGAAAGTTTTAAAAGCCTTCCCTTAAATAATCTATTTTAATCAGAGCCCAATAAACTATTGGCATATATATTATTATAAGAGTATCTCAGAAAACTCACAAATTATCTGAGCCATGTCCTTGAGAAAAAAAAATCAACTCTAAAGATAATTTTATTACTTTGGGTCTTCGTCAGCCGAGTAGACCTAGACTTGTAATTTTAAGGAATTCTAAATGTAAAAAACAAAAAGAATAAAAGAAATCAGTTTGGGTTTTATGCTAAAAATTTAATAATCATACCAAAGTAAAGGTCAAAAATATATTTAAAGCTAGTTAATATTATCATCAGAGTCAGAGAAAATGCATAATGACAGTTCTAATTGCTACATTCTCTTGTTTCATACTTCAGAGGAGCAGCAATTACACCTCCGTGAGAGTTGCACTTTGGTACCTGTAATCTTGACACTGACATTTCCTCCAACTACACAGGGGAACTGGTGGATCTGAAGCTTCCAGAACGTAACCGTGTCCCTGATGGCTTGAGATGAGCATCCAGTTACCAGTTGTTTTCTACTCAGTATGAACAAGTGCAGCCAGGTCTGGTGGTCGAGGTCCATAGGCTCACATGTACGAGACTAGGGGGGGAGGACTGTTAAATTCAAAGCTTGGCTGGGCTCATTTTGAGTTCAGAGATAGCCTGGTAACTTAATGAGCCTATCTCTCAAAACAAATGGGGTTGGGGTGGCGGGGGACATAGCTTAGTGGTTCAGTATGAGCCAGGCTCTAAGGTTAACTACCAGAATCATAAACAAACAGAAAACAAGTGAAAAAAGATTTGCCTAGCCTCTGTCAAAATCTCTCAAGGTTGAAGCAAGTCTTGATTTCTAGGCCATGCTGCATGGACAGTCTGTGACTGTTGACACCTGCAATATCACCTGCCTGGCCCTGTCTTGCCTTTGGGCAAGTTTTATCCTCTGCCTCTCCAACTCTCTGCAGCCTTTCTGGACAGTTCCTAGAAAATTATTTTGTAGAATGTAAAATGTATTCACAAAGACAACATTTTGAGGTCAGTTGTCACTTGCAAAGATACTAACTCAAGGGTCAGTGAGACAGCTCAACAGATAAATGTGCTGCTGTCAAGCCTGTCGACCTGGGTTTGAGCCCCAGGACCCTGTGGTAGAGGGAGAGACTGACATCACTGTTGTCTTCTGACCTCCCATATATGTGGCATGGGTCATGGCATGTTCCTGGAACTGGTAGAGTTCTTGGCTGTCTTTCTTGCCAAGGTCAGTGGAAAAGGCCATAAGATACAGACATTGTAACTACAAGATGGCTCAGTTCCTACTTGCTCTCTGACTGAGGTACAGGACCACCTCAAACTCTTGAACCACCCTTGAGTGGGAAGCCACCAGAAGGCAGTGACATTTGCTCCTGCTGAACATCAATCCTATCCTAGAAACCCAGGGTTAAGGTCAACTGTCTGAAGTCCAGCCCTTCAATCCCCACCACATCAGCTTCACATAAATCCAGATGCTTTGTTTCTGGAAACTTTCTTCTGTGCCAATAGATGAGAAGGGTAACAGGCAGAGAACTGCTGCATCATGGCACCTTGGATATTTCCATATGGACCATGTAGCTCAACTGCTAACATCCCATTTTGGTCATGGAAGGATATCATGAAATTTGTCCTAAAATGAAAGGATAACACCAGACTGTGGTGGGCAGGCTTTTCCACCCATGTCCTCTTTTCAATGAGTCCATCCTGAGTCCCATTCCCATAAGGGCACTGCTGTTGGATAGTCTGTATGTCAAATGTGTTGCTCTGATTGGTTAATAAATAAAACACTGATTGGCCAGTAGCCAGACAGGAAATATAGGCGGGACTAACAGAGAGGAGAATTGAGAGAACAGGAAGGCGGAGGGAGACACTGCCAGCCGCCGCCATGACAAGCAGCATGTGAAGATGCCGGTAAGCCAAGAGCCACATGGCAAGGTATAGATTAAAAGAAATGGGTTAATTTAAGATATAAGAACAGTTCGCAAGAAGCCTGCCACGGCCATACAGTTTGTAAGCAATATAAGTCTCTGTGTTTACTTGGTTGGGTCTGAGCGGCTGTGGGACTGGTGGGTGACAGAGATTTGTCCTGACTGTGGGCCAGGCAGGAAAACTCTAGCTACAGGGCACAGCTGCAGGCTCCTTGTCTATAAAACTATTCACCTATAACTTATCATCAGCCACCTGCGACCTAGCTTCACATTTGGTGTCACTATGCATGTGACACTGGAGTCAGAGGTTTGGTGCCACATTGACAGGCTTTTCTGCCAGTGCAAAGAAGACATGTCTGAATTCTCCTGAGCTCACCATTGCCTTGCTAGCTAAAGCTCTGACAATGGGGACAGCAAGCACTGAAGATGATGTCCCACACAATGGGGACAGCTAGCATTGAAGATGCCCTACAATCCCCACACTGATGCTTAGGGACCAATCGACCACTAGATACAGGACCAAGAGACTTAGGAATACAACTGGTTGCTCAGCTTCAGAGGATCTCGTATTGAGCTGTCCTCCTGAGGCAGAAAGAAGGAAATGGGAATCCAGCAGGGCTGGGGCTCTCTAATCTGAAGGCAATCAATTTCTAATCTGCAGGTAATCTTAATCAATTCCTTGATTAAGACTCTCAAACAAGCTAGTCAGTCTCCAACCGTAACTTTAACGTTCTGGAAACCCTCCAGGTTAGCAAATACTGGCGACTCCAGCCAGTCAGCACTCCTCTGACACGTGGTAGAACCGTCTGGTGAAACCAGAAATGTACCAAGTAGTGACCGCAGCCTTTGGCATAACCCATAGAGAAAATCAATACACCCTGACACACCACAGATTATGTGTGGCATTTTGTGTCTTTGCTAAACCAGTGAGTTAGAAGCATATTATTCCCATGATGAATAATTTCCCTCAAGTTAAATAAACAATGTGGTAATGTTTAGTTTACCAAATATTACTAAACATACATGTAAATGTGAATTGTATAGAAATGTGTTTGTTAACTACTGGAGTTGTGTGAAAAAGAGGGCTTACACAGACAAATGAAATTACACCTTTAAACATAAACCGAGAGTTTTCTAAGATGTTCAATGTTTCTGGCTGGAAATTGTTGTATTTTCATTTCTGTTGCTGTAATAAAATACCCAGATGAAAAACATCAGAGAAGAGAAAGAAAAAGTTTATTTGGCTTATATATAATTCCTGATTACATTCCATCAGGGCAGAGAAATTACAGTGGTAGGGAATCATGTCATATCCACAGTCAAGAGCAGGAATAAATGCATGCAGGCCTGCTTGCTTGCTTTCTCGAACTTTCACTCCGTTCAGGACCCCCACCCCACCCCTGCCTAGGGAATGTTGCTGCCCACAAGGGACTGGGTCTTCCCACATCAGCTGATAATCAAGACAATACCCCCAGACAGGCTCACAGGCAAATCTGAGCTAGACAGTTCCTTGGTTAAGACTCTCTTCCCAGGTGACTCTGGGTTGTGTCAAGTTGACAGTTAAAAACTAACCCTACATCTCAGTCTCATGAATCTTTGGATCTGAACCAATCTATAATTTTATGAATTGATTGGACTTGTTAAGCGGAACACCACCACACAGCTTCTCCTTTGGCAATTACACAGCATTCTGCGGTGCAAGGGGAATGGTGGCATGGCTGTCTCCATCAGGCCTGGGTATTCTCACTAGAGCCAAAGCTACTGGGACACATTTCGATGGGTGTAAGGAAAAAGTTTTCCGAGAAAGAGAGAAGTGCACTGCACCTGATATTATTTCTGGGAAGAAGAATGGCATTTCCTTACGTTTGGAGTATGTTACTTTAAAGATGATTCTTGACAAAGAACTGTAAGAAGGAAATCTGTGATTACCATATAAATGACGATGAAGAAAGAAATGCTGCTTGCTGGCAAAACCACAGCTCCCATTAATGAAGCCCTCAAACAGCCAGCCTGTTCTTGGGGAAATAGCCTCATGTTCTAAGCAGAAACTGTTAGAACTAATTAAAACAAAATTGTGAAGCATTCATTTTATTATTCTCGCAACCACAATGTTTACCCAGGCCCTTCTCTGCTCCAAGCATGATTCAGATAGAAATAGCACAAAGCTGAATGGGATGCATGTTTGGTCGGTTGGCATCCTGCTGCTATTTCTGCCCTGGAACACCATGTTCCTGCGCTTCCTTGCTTCCTGTAGTAACCAGTGGTGTTAACACGAAAGGACTGGTTTCAGAAATTACCAAAATAATAATAAGACAGGTAAAATGTCCCAAAAGACATTGAAACTTTGGATCCAGCATTTACAGATTGAAAAAAATCATATGGTTTTTAAGAACTTGCTCCACAGATTACATCTTCTTTAAAGGGGGAGGAGCTATGGAGACAACTCAGTTAATAAAGAGCTTGCCTTGCAAGCATAAGGCATGTGTTCAATCCCCAGAACCGAGTTTTTTTAAAACGTGCTGGATATGGAGGCACACATTTGTATTCACAGTGTGACCTATTTGCAATCCCAGTGCTAGCACGGTGGAGACAAGTGGATCCTCTGGAGTTTGCTAGCCAGCAGGCTTAGGCTATTTGGTGAGCTCCTGGTTCAGTGAAAGGCCCTACCTCAAAACAACAACAACAACAACCACAAAATAACCCCAAAAGAAACAAACCACAGCAATGAAAAGAGGCCTCATGATGCTTCCTCAACACTAAACAAAGAACTGTCAACAACCAAGGAAGGCTGGGAGGGAAGAGGAGGTCCTCCTCAGGGAAGAGCAACCAAACAATCAGTCCTGAAAATACACAGGCAAATAACATTATATGGACTGAGAAGGTCACACTATTTATGAATATATGTGTATGAATATACATATGTGTGTGCAATAACAGTGAAAAAAGAGCCCATGAATGTGAAGGAGAGTGGAAGGGGTATATGGGAGGGTTTGGTGGGAGGGAAGGGAAGGCTGAAATGTTTTAATTCACATACAATGTCAAAATAAACACATACACACCAAAGGAAGAGTAGCCAGTACCTGAGGGATGACACCTGCGTTTGCTCTCTAGCCTTCACATTGTGTGTATACGTGCATGCACACACATGAACACGGACACACAGACACAGACACACAGACACTCAGATACACATACTAATTTTTTAATGGAAAAGGAGAAATAAGCATAGCGGAGAAACAGAGTGGTAGCCCTTTAATCAGGAATTAAACTGTTTGCCACCACAGCGGAGCAGGAGGATGCTCTGTGGTTCCTGATATAAGGAGTCTAGTGAGAGACAAGCCCTGCCTACGTGATCCTCTGCAGAAAAGAATGAATGAGTACAGCCACAAAAGTGCGCAGACAAATCCAGACTGGGATGCTGAACAGAACGAATGACCTGGACTTCCCAACAACACCCTGCACTCTTGCACAAGACAGAAATGGGGGGACATATCTAAATGGAAAACAGCCAAGCAAACAGAAGAATCAAGGGCAATGTGTACTTACAGATGAAAGCATGTCACTTTAATCACTTGAATTGCTAGGAAAATCTCAGCATGGACTGCATGTCCGTGGTCTGTCATGTGGTGCCCAGTGCCCTGATGCTTCATGATGCTATGATGGTGAAGGGACAAGCCTCTGCTCTCACACGAGAAGGCTGAAGCATATAGGGGTGAAACAGCATGATACTGGCAACTTCCTTTCAAATGGCTTTAAAAAAAAAGTGTTCCAACATATCCAAAAAGAAATATATGGAGGAGAAGTAGCCAAAAGCAGCAAAATATTTACAAGAGTAGCTGGGAGGCATACGGGTGTGTAATGTGCTTCTCTCCAACTCCTCTGCTTAATTTGAAGCTTTGCATTAGAACACAAGCTAGGGAAGCATGCGAGAAAAAAATGACGACTGCTTCAATTGGCTCATGAGAGTTGTGGACAAGAGAAGACCGCCATGTTCAGGGGCCACCTGCTGAAGCTTGTGATGCTGAATCAGAAGGTCCCCTGGATGACAGAGGGAAGAATGACTTCATCTGAATGACAGAACTGCCCAGGAAGTGTACACAGAGTTAACAAAAATTCGTGATGCCTCAAATGCTGCTCCCAAGGATCATCCTCTGTTTTTAATTGTTAGAGACATGACCTAGAACACTTCACCAGTGAGCATTTTACCTCTCCGGGCGAAGAGACACAGCCCAAAGACCACGTCTGCTAAACTGTTCAGTGCATGAGTTCCTGAGGAGAGGTGTCACAGCTCTAAGACAACGTGGATGCATGCACCTCCATCCCTGTGCATGATTGTAAATGAACCCCAATTCTAATGGGAACCCAGGGGTTAGATATCAAGATTTCCTTCTTAATTGTTAATTTGCTACCTATAAATTTTGTAAAAGTCAGCCGGGCAGTGGTGGCACACGCCTTTAATCCCAGCACTCGGGAGGCAGAGGCAGGCGGATCTCTGTGAGTTCGAGGCCAGCCTGGTCTACAAGGCGAGTTCCAGGAAAGGCGCAAAGCTACACAGAGAAAACCTGTCTCAAAAAACAACAAAAAAAAAAATTTGTAAAAGTCCACATATGAACAAATCCATCAATGTTTTTGGGTTTTTTTTGTTTTTTTAAGACAGGGTTTCTGTGTGTAGTCCTGGCTGCCCTAGAACTCACTCTGTAGAACAGGCTGGCCTCAAACTCAGAAATCTGCCTGCCTCTGCCTCCCGGGTGCTGGGATTAAAGGCATGCACCACCATTGCCTGGCTCTGTAGTTTTAAAAGCAAAAATCATGAGCTCTTTGTAAATAACATCTTGGTATTAAAAGAGAAAAGAATAAATATGTTTATGTATATAAAGTAGTAAGAATTCCAAGCCCAGGCCCCATCTTTCTTCACTGCCCTTTGCACCTATAGAAAACTCTTCAAGGGAGTGTCCCTATTACAGAGAAGCATCTCCATGCCCCCTACACACCTGCTTCCCCGCACCCCAGCCTCTCTCACATCACCAGGTCCTTACAAGATCAAACAGCCTTTACAGTTGTGTCCACTGTACAATCAGATTCACACTATAAAGCTCTTGCTCTTCCTTACAGGCTGTATGATAATGACATGGAACTAAGATGTAACAAAGGTGCTGACCCTGCCCAACACAAAATTCAAAATCAAAGGAAATCAGCTTTCTGTTTTTATCACTGGACTAAAGCTAAACAAGATAAAAATAACTTCCCTCTTCATTTATTGCTCAGTTGTGGTGCAAGGTAATTAGGTAGTTATGCTGGGAATGGTTGGCATAGGAAGCCACAGAGCCACCTCCCTTTGCAACTGGGCAAGGATTGCCACACTTGAACCCCAAATTCAAGATTATATGTGACCCCTGTCCATGGCACCAACCACATAGATAAATGATCAAGGAGGTAGTTTCTTGATATGTTTGACATTGTGCATTAAATAGAAATATAGATATTCAAATATCAGTATCTGATACCAGTGTTGACTGATCAGCATAAGTAAAAGCATAAATCTTCCTTTTTCTAAGTGTATAAAATACGTACAAATATGCAAAAAATATGTAAAAAAATGTAATATTCAGATTCCATGACTAAACACTTACCTTTCTCTAAAGAATGTATGGCATCACAGGACGTAACCTTCAAATATAACAACTTAGACCTGGGCATGTACCTTTTCTTTAATTTTATATGCATTGGTGTTTTGCCTGCATGCATGTCTGTGTGAGGGTGTCAGATCCCCTGGAACTGGTTACAGACAGTTATTCGTTGCCATGTGGGTGCTGGGAATTGAACCTGGGTCCTCTAGAAGAACAGCCAATGCTCTTAACCTCTGAGTCATCTCTCCAGCCCCTGGGCAGGTATTTTTCAGCTCACACATTTTCCTCCTCAAATCTTATTTGTCAAATGCACAATTTCACTGTTGTACTAAAGCTCTCTGAAAGCAGGTGTGTATGAGTACATGCCCTGTATCATTTTACCTGAGCTTTGTGGTGTCATAAGAAAGGTATCACTACTGGTCTAAGGCCCCATCCTTGGATGGGGGCAACACCTTCCTGTAAATGGTGGGGAGTTATGAAGACAGCCGTTGGCAAGGGGCAGCTTCCAGAGCACACACTGGGTATGTGCAGACAGCTGGAAACAAAGCCTGTTACCGGGGTCACACACCAGTTGAGGATGGTCCAAAAAGGAAGGTGAGGCAAACTGTACCATGTGGATCTGACTCTCAGGAGACAGAGATGAGATGGGAAAAGGGGTACACTGCCTGGGATGGCTTCAGGAATGTGACATAATCCCAGCTTCGGGAGGACTGAGTAATATCAATGCCTGCTGGTTGGTTGACAGGTTCCAATGACATGAAAATGACAGTGTCACCAGAGGAGTCTAGGCAATGGGGCCATGGGCAAGCTCTAAGCGAGAAAGAGACTTGAAACTAATGTTAACAAACGGCCGATTCCCAGCGGACACAACACAGTGAGCTCAAGTAGCAGCTGGCTTTAATGGACCACTTCCAGAGCACACCCACCCTATTCCGTCTCCATCCGATCTCTTCAACCACACCATAACGGAAAAGGCCAATGAGGTGGACAAGGACAGCTGGAAACCTGAGGCATTATATATTTTCCCATTCAAAAGAACGTCATGTTTGGAAACCTGTGGAATTCTTTCTCGAGCTTCAAGATCACAGGTCTGCAGGTGTGGAGTAGCAAGGAAAACAGGAAAACAGGGAGACGCCTGCAGGCTTCGAAAAGTAGAACTAGGCAGCTCAACTTGGTCTTTCATTTGGGTGACCAACAGTGAAACTTTTGAACATCTAGACTCATTATAAATAATGACTCCACCCCCCCCCCAAAAAAAAACCAAAACATTTAGATGCCAAGTGTCTCATTCAAATGGATTTTTGTTAAAGAGTGAAATGGAAAGACCTAGAGCTGTAGGAAGTTGGAAAGAGAAACAGCAGGCAGGGGAAATATGCTCCCAGTGGTCAGCGTGAAGATGATGCCCAACAATGCCCACTGGGCTTTCCTTGGATAAGGCTAGTGTGCTCTGCTGCCTCAGCCAACAGTGATGGGGACTGACTAAGACAATTTGGCAGAAGCCAGCCCAAGGACAGATTCAGCAGCAGGCTTCATGTTTTAAGGAGGTTTATCCAGTGTGAGTCTTAGGGAAAACATTCAGAGATTTGTGGCCACTGTCAGAGGCCGAATTTAAAAGGGACAGTTGATGGCGCTGGGGAGATGGCGCTGGGGAGATGGCGCTGGGGAGATGGCGCTGGGGAGATGGCTCAGAGTTAAGAAAACATGCTGCTCTTGCAGAAGACACTAGTTTGGTTCCTAGCACTAGTGTGTGGCTCAGAACGCTCTGTAACTAGGTAGAATGAATTTGATACCTTCTTCACAAATGGTGCACAGATATATGTGCAGGCAAAAAATTCATACACGGAGAATAAAAAATAAATCTTTTTAAAGGGAGAAGGCACAGTCATCTCAAAAGAAGTAGGACCATATTCAAACCACCCTTGCCCGGTTGCCTGAGCTGATTTTGCATTTCCTTCTTTTTATTAAATGTATTAAGGGAGGGGGCCTAATGAGCAAGCTGCTGGCAGCTGAGTGTGCTCTGCTGTCCTTTTGAGAGGATTTACACCATTGCTCTCTAAGCAGAGCTATGAAGACCAGAAGTCACGGTAGGCTTGCCATCATATTCGCCCTAGCCAAGCAAGCCAGGAGCCTGGGGGAATACCTCTTACGTGTTCCTCAGTTTGTAGGCTGCACATATCCCATGTCTGGCTACTGCAACAGGCCAGAAGTTCCTAACCCAGTTTGACTAAAATACATCCACTCTCTCCAGTTGATTCAGACCTACCCTAGAATGTGCAAAAATGGTTACAAAATGACAGCGGATGAAATGTTTCTGCTGTGCTTCTTCTCTTTGTGCTCCTGCAGTACCAAATGCAGGCCATGGGCCGTTTGTGAAATTCAGCCTTCTTTATCTTGAAGCCCGTGAACACTGTCATTCATCCTGGAAGGACAAAATCGACATGACCGCTCTCCCCCAATCTTGAACATAAGCCACTAGAATTGCTCTCGGAGACGCCCGAGGTCCTCTGAGTCTCTTGGGACCTTCTCATATATCAAGACTATGACATCAACATGCTCTTTTCACTCTTACCCTGACAGTTGTAGAGTGGAGTTTACCAGACTGAGATGATACCGTTGCTGCAGCTAATGGACAGTGTATTTGTGTATTACTGTTTTTGTGCTTGAAAACATTCTTCACTGTATTTAAGAAAACCCTGTTTATTGACACTATAATCAATGCTGGTAGACAGTCCATCCAAACAAAATATTCGTACAGTCTTCAATGCTATTAAGAATATAAAGGGCACCTATAAGGTGGCTCGGTGGGTAAGGGGGATTACTGCCGAGCCTGACACAATCTCTGGGATCTCCATGATGGAAGGAGAAAACTTTCTGCCATAAGTTGTCTCATGACCTCCACACATGAGGTGCGGCATGCACAGGTACATGTGTGTGTATTGACACATCCACACTCCATGCACACGATAAACTGTAATAAGATATAAAGGGGATTGTCAACATTTTATAAGGAGTAGAAGAGTATTCCTAAGGTTGATCTTTAGCCAGACATGGTGGTTCATGCCTGTTATCTCCACACTCAGGATGCTAAGGCAGGAGGATTGAGTTCAAGGCCAGTCTAGACTACAGAAGCCTTGTATCAAGGGGGAGGGGAATCACAAATTGAAAAAATAAGAATTTCATTAAATTCTTACAATTTTCTGCATGAAAATTCCTCAACTCTTTTTCTTGTTCCACACCATTGTTAAGCAATATCTTATTGTATATTCATTTACTATTTCAATAAACTTTTATTTGCAATCATCATAATGTCCCCCAGACAGTAGTAAAGTCCACAGTACTGTACCCATGTGACTAAGCTGAGTAGAAGGCAGATGACACACACACCCTTCAGAAGGGGTTCCACAGTCTGTCTGAGTTAGGGTTTCGGTTGCTATGAAGAGCCGCTATGACCACGCCAACTCTTATAAAGGAAAAACATTTAACTGGAGTGGCTTACGGTTCAGAGGTTTAGTCCATTATCATCATGGTGTGACATGGTGGCATGCAGGCAGACATGGTGCTGGAGAAGGAGCACCTTTACTCGCTGGCAACAGGAAGTGGTCTGAGATACTGGGTGCGGCTTGAGCATATATGAGACCTCAAAGCCGGCCTCCACAGTGACACACTTCCTCCAACAAGGCCACAATTACTCCAACAAAGCCACACCTCCTAAGAGTGCCACTCCCTTTGGGGGCCATTTTCTTTCAAACCACTACACAGCCCAAAGCAAAGAAATGCCCAATTGTCCATTTTCTTCCAGAAAGACATTGAGCCCTTCTGAAGCATTTGTGTTACCCAGTCATTTCAGATCCTAATCTGTTTTCCAGATATAAATATCTTGTTAGCTCAAACACAAAATGGCTCTCGAATGCCAGTTTCCACCCACCACTTCCACTCATTAGAATTCTTGTGGTGAGCACCTAATACAAAGATAAATTGCAATCTCTATTCACGAATATAAAAGCATGTTACCCACATACATTCCAGAAAAGTTTTTATTTTTTTTTTTTCAATTCAGAGACTTTTTCTCACCCAAATCTTATTACCAGGAGCCTAAGCAGGAAAATTCACAGTATAATATATGAGAACCGTTTCCTCTGATTATACAAACATGATATAAATAGTTCTGCACACAGTGCTTAACTGGATAAATATTAGCATGCCATTATCATCATTTACTGACTCATCTGTGAACTGGATCTCCTCTGCAAACTTCATAGAAACAAGAGAAGATGAAACAAGGCCATGAGTGAGCCCTGCTGCACACTAGGGACTCCATAAATATCTCCATTCAACACTTTGAACATATGAGAAGCATGCATGCTGCCTATGGTCTCCAGACAAGGACACTGATGCTCAGAAAGGGTTAGTGATTTGGTCAAGACTGAAGGAGCAAAATGAAGCTGGAGTCCATTCCATGCTGTCTGATACTATGGCTCATGCCATGCCTCTCTGCTACGGTCTCCCCTCGCAGCAATCTTTTTTTCTCAAGAACCCTCCCTGAAACAAGCATCTTTGGACATCAGCTGACCCACAAACACAAGCCGTGAAGGTTCCCCTGGTACTTTTCTACAGCATTTGTGTGATTTCAACAGGCATAGTGGAACAACGTAATAAATGATACTGCACTCAGTGAACACTGTAACAATGCTAGGCTCTTTAAAACATTTAGAAAGCAGAATCCACTGCTAATATTAATCTGCCTCATCACCGTCCCCCTGCACTTCACTCAGATGAGGAAAGTTCAGTCATGGACACTGTCACTTATGCGTATGTTTTCAGGGCTGACCATTTGGTACTGGATAACCAAGTTCTCCTCCTCCTGGAAGTCTTTACTTTCCTGTAGTTCTTTGTGTAGTGTTGAGGGCTTCCCACTGTCTTCTTTAGCATGCCTATTGTTGTCTTTGTTCAGCTCAGGGTTAGGTAGCCATGTTGGAGAGACTTTATAGGTGTAGTTTCTGACTGAATAGGTTGTATTTATGTTTTTAGAAATATCTATATCTATATGTATATATGCATGTAGTAACAGTAATTATAAAAGAGGCTGTGAATTTGAAAGAGAGTAAGGAGGAGCATATGGGAGGCTTTGGAGGGAGGAAAGGGAAGAGGGTAATGATGTAATTCTATTATAATCTCAAAAAGAGGTCATTTTTTAAAAAGCTTAGCCATGTAGGCCTTTACAGCTGTATTGGCATAAATAGGAAGTGGGACTCCACCAAGGAACACTCTCCATGTCAAACCACAGCCCTCTGGGCTGTGGGGGAAGGGCAGAGACTGTGACACTAATGTGCACTTCTGCCCCTAAAGGTAACTCCAGATCAAAATAAGGTTATATAGTGGGCAGTAGTTTGATTTTATTTTAAAGATGTGTGCACAACTGTGTATATGGTATGACAAAATATGGAGTTTTTAAAAAGACTAGAAGGTGATACACCAAAATGATAAGGCTAAGAAAAAACTATCTCTAGGTAGTATAATTTCCAACTACAAGCTCTTTTTGTATTGTCCAGCTTGTTCCAAAAATTATTGATGTGTAACATGCACAACTATTATTAAAAAGAAAAATGACTATGCAACTATATGTAACATATGGGGTTTTTTGTTGTTGTTTGTTTGTTTTTCAAGACAGGGTTTCTCTGTGTAGCTTTGGTGCCTTTCCTGGAACTCACTCTGTAGCCCAGGCTGGCCTCAAACTCACAGAGATCCACCTGCCTCTGCCTCCCGAGTGCTGGGATTAAAGGCGTGCGACACCACCGCCCAGTGTAATATATGGTTTTTAATTATTTCATTGATGAGATAGCTCAGTAGATAAAGCACTTGCTGTGCCAGATGACCAGAGTTCAGGTCCCCAGAACCACATAAAAGCTTGGTAGGCATGGTGGCCACCTGTAATCCCAGCTCTCAAGAGTCAGCAACAGGGATTCCCAGACCAAGCTAGCTAGTGGGACTAGTAGATGGGTGAACCCTAGGTCCAATTGAGAAACATCACATCAATAAACAAGAGAGCTATCCAGGGAGATAGTTCAGGTCTCTCATTCACACACAGGTTCAGCACATGCACACAGGAAGAGAAGAAGTCGGCTCAAGAGCATGATAAAGTTGATGACCCATAATGACTGTTTTCTGACTATAATGGCGGAAAGGCTTTAAAGCTGCTTTGCATATGCTCATTCCAAACTTTTCTTGGTAAGTACCACAGCAGTCTGTTTAACTGAGTGCTTCTCACACTTGGTAAGTACCACAGCGATCTGTTTAACTGAGTGCTCCTCACATTTTGTGTCAGATGTCTTCTTTTAACTAGCATTTTTTCCTGCTTCATTGTATATTTTAAATTTTCTAAATTATACCTACTAAATGTACCCGTTTCCTTCAGCTGTTATAGTGAAGCTTTATAAGCTGCTTCATTCTGTCATCAAGAGCAACCTGGGCCAGCTGGTTGATTCAGGAGCACACCACGTTATTCTGACAACACTAACTACCTGGTTTCCACAGACTGCATACTCTTGAATTATGGCTCATGGCCCCAGTCTAACAGCTACCACAGGGGGTGAGCATTTATGGCAGTGACTATGCTTAAGGATGATGGCATCGGGCCCTAGGTGTCATCCAGCGTTCTCCTGACCTTCCAGATCTGAGTGGACTTAACTTCTCCGTGTGTGTCCCTTTCTCCCAGCATGCTGTGTGAGCGGGAAGTTACGTTTCTGGGGAATCAACTTCACAGTCACTCAGTGTTTTGAAAATGGACCAGGCTCATGTGTACCAACATGAACACATACACACTCATACACACACACACACACACACACACACACACACACACACACACACACACAGAATCACAATCACACGATGCAAATGTTTAGAAACAACTCGGGAAATTTTACCAGCAGGCAGTTTATAAACTCAAAACTAGGAATATGGCCTCTAAAGATCTCATGTGTTCAATTTTTAAAGATTTATCTTTTGTCACTATTTTAGAACTGTTTATGATTTTCCAGATTTAGAGAAAAAAAAAAAACCCTAGAATTAAACATAGCCAGACTCAGCAGAACAAAAGGGCAAGAAGGCATTAACAGATCCTAACTCCAGATGCTCACTGTACCAATGAGGAAGTTGAGCGTGTGAGACCGATAGACAGTCAAAGCGTCAGAGGCAGGGGCCTTCCGGGGATGGGCTCAGTTTCCTTACCTGCCACTATTAGAAAGCAAAGCCTCCAGTTCCTCCCACAGTCACTGGATATTCAGCAAGAAATATTCTTGCAAGCAAAAATATTCAGTGATAAATTCACTTCTAATAAATCTAACAGTATAAAGTTCACTTCTGATTGAAAATAAGCTAATGTGACGCAGCAGGAAGATGTGACTCTATCTCCTAAAGTGAGAGTCCAGCTTTGACGAGAAGTGAAAGAAAAGAGCGATCAACGTTTCTCTAATGTGGGGACACACAGGAAAAGGGCAGACCTGTCACACTATGAGCTGGCTCCCCACTTGCCTGACCTTGAGAATAAGGATCATGGAAGCTCTCTCTGAAAATGCATCAGCTCTTCCAAATCAGAGTTAATTTGGGTTAATTAGCTGCTCCAAATGATCTTTCCTCTTTGTTTTGGGCTGTGATCCACGATCAAGTGCCCTGAGAGCTGCTTCCTCTGGCCTGCTAACCTGTGATCATACAGCGGTGTTGGATAGGAGTGAGACTCCATGGGGGCTGTCGAACACAAAGAGAAAGCTGGAGGCTGGAGGAAGCGAAAGGAAACTAGAGTTCCGTCATAGATCCTGCCATGCCCATGGATGTTGGCTGCTCACTGCCAGATCACAGGATGCTCAAAGAAGACAGATGAAAATCAAGACGCTTTCATTCTGGAGGGGTGGGGACTGTTTTCTCTCTGTGGCTAGAGTCATCTAACAGCCACATTCCTTAGGAAAGACCCCGTAGACATCCTGGATCAGAGAGAATTTCAGGGTTAGGAGAGCATTGACTTTAACTATGTGCCTAAGCTCAGCTACAGAGACCTTGCTGGGCTGCCTCCATGGCAACACCAACCTCGGGCCACTCTCACTAAGCAACGGTCTCAAGAAAAGGGCCTTGAAATGTCTAACTCAGGCTGCGCCTGTGCTCAGTTGAGAAAACGCTTGCTGCAGAAGCACACAGGTCTCCTGACTTTGACCCCCTGAACCCATATTCAAAACAACCACAACCCAAGCCAGATGGTGTGTGTTTGTAATCCCACGCTGGGGAGGTGGAGGCAGGGGATGAATACCTAAGGTTGACCGATGGCCTCAACACATATGCAAACACTTAAATGTATACATGCATGCACACACATGTGCATGCATATACACAGAAATATAATTTAGCATCCCATTGACAGGAAACTCAAGAGACCCACCCATACGCTATGGTTGTCCTGGAAGTTCTCTATGCTGGTGCTATTGTTCCATTCCTGGCTCCTGTGGTTCACTTAGAAACACCAATGAGTTTCACATCTTGCATGTATAAAATGGAATGTTGGTGTTGGAGAGATGAGTCAGCAGTTAAAACACTAGTCGGGCAAGTGTGAGGACCAGAGCTAGGATCCCTGGAACCTACATAAATGCATAGTAGGCATGGTGGCCCAGTTGTAATTTCAGCCTAGGAAAGTGGAGATGGGAATTCCCAGAGTAAGCTAGATAAAGAAAGTAGTCAAAACAGTGAGCTCTGGGTTTCACTGAGAGACCCTGCCTCAAGGGAACAGAGCTATGGAAGATGAGTCCTGACATCAACTTCTAGCCTGCTCATGCTCACATACATATAACACACATAGGTGTGCCCACACACATGCAAACATCACACACACACACACACACACACACACACACACACACACACACACACTGGAATGAGAAGTGATCAGCTGCTAAAAGCCCAACAACTCCTGCCCTCGCTCAGCTCTAGAAACTTCATTTACTCATCTATTCATTCCCCGATTCAAGAAACGACTCCTGTATGCCCACAGGGTAAGTGTGGCTACCCGTCCTCTGGGGACCGACAGTCTACCCCGGGAGACCCCACCCAACCACGTTCCATATTGTGAGGCACAATGGAGCCTCGTGAGATCTGAGGGGTCAGAGGCTTTACAGTGGTGTTGCCTGAAGCCAGAAGTGAGATGAATCTAGGAGGGAGAAGGATGAGAAGGGTCTGGAAGCAGAAGCAGGCAGTCAATGTTCTCATAACTTTCTGCTCTCTTTATAAATCCAAACCACTTAAATACCAGGAGTAATAGAACTCAAGCAACAATTGTAAAGTACTCTAAAAATATAAAATCAGCATATTTTTAATAGCCGTAACAAGAAAACTATAATTGTTGCTGTACCTTTGCGGTAGTTAAAATTTATTGTCAAGTTGACAGGATCTAAAATAATGGAAGACAAACCTTGGGTCATGTCCATGAGGAAGTTTCTGTATTGGTTTAATGGCGAGAGGAAGACCCAGTCTTAATGTAGGTGGCACAGTGCCATGGTTAAGCTCTGACCTGAAGTGTGCAATGTGGCTAGCTGTACCCGCTGCCATGCAGAAAGTCTCCCTGCCATGAGCCTGCAGCCTCAAACTGAGCCAAAACAATCCCCTCCTCAAGTTGCTTATGTGGGACATTTTGTCATAGTAATAACTAACACAACCAGAGGGATGAATGTGGGTGACGTCAGGAGAGAAGGGGAGAGTGTGGGTGACGTCAGGAGAGAAGGGGAGAGTGTGGGTGATGTCAGAAGAGAAGGGGAGAGTGTGGGTGACGTCAGAAGAGAAGGGGAGAGTGTGGGTGACGTCAGAAGAGAAGAGGTGAGTGTGAGTGACGTCAGAAGAGAAGGGGAGAGTGTGGGTGACGTCAGAAGAGACAGTACAGTACAGAGAAGGGAAAACTCACTGCTATTTCAATGTTTAGTGACTCAGTCTATTTAACCACTCACTAGCCACAGAGACAAAAACACAACTTTATTTTGAAAAGCACAGCCTCCTGGGCAATTAATTAGTCATTGCATCAGCCTCCACAACTGCTGTGAACTCCACAGTCCTCTTACTAGTCAGAACAGAGCAAATAGCCTGAGCTTATCTGGGTCTTTGGCCACAGAGGGGAGCAGATACAGTCCCCGAGTTATTTCTTCTTTTTATCCACGTTCACTCACAGGCCCACATATGAGTGCCCTGAGGTGTGTGTCAGCCATGTGTACGTCCTCTGGTAGAGGGTGGCAGCCTTCCAGGGCTGCCAGCTCAAAGTGCCTCCTCATCCTGGGGGCCTAAACACAGACTCGTTCTCTCTTACCATTCTAAGCTAGACATCTGAGACTCAGGTGTCACCAGGGTTGGCTCCTTCTGGAGTTCCTATGGTGTCACCAGAGTTGGCTCCTGCTTGGGATCCTACTGTGTCACCAGGGTTGGCTCCTTCTGGGGTCCTACTCTGTCACCAGGGTTGGCTCCTTCTGGGGTCCTACAGTGTCACCAGGGTTGGCTTCTTCTGGGGGTCCCACAGACTAAACAGCTCTTCTCCCCTAACCTCTGGTTGCTGCCACATCCTGTACATCCTTGGCATACAGATTCGTGGTCGGTCTGTTTCTAGCCTTCACAGGAACTGGGCATCAGGGAAGCCCATACCCAGCTCTGCAGCCAGAGATGGTTTATCCTGCGGTCTTCCCTACCAGCCAAAACACTTACCGCGCTATCAAGCAGCTTGCAGTCTAGATAGAGCTGTATGTCTGTCTATCTTGGTCAGACCACAGCTGCAGTGTTAGTTCCATAAGTCTGAAGGTTGGAGATGTAATTCAATGGTGGGCAGTTTCCTACCATGTGCAAGGCTCTGGATTTGATCCCAGTGCACACGCACACACACAAGCCTGCATGCATTGTGCACGCACACACACACACACACACACACACATACACACACACACGTTTATCTCTGTGAATTTAATTGTGTCCTCAATGTCTATCCCTATCTAAAGATGGTGTTAGAAACATACACCATCTCTGCTTCTCTACTGCCATGTTCCAGCAAAGGGCCAGAAAGAAAGCTCTTAGGAAATAACTGCTGAAGTGTGTGCTTGAGTGAGCAGATTAACTAGATACAAGTAGGAAAGAAAATCCTGACTAGGTAATAGTGGTACACACGCTAGGCTAACAGTGAGGGACAGAGAAGATGAAGTGACTGATTCTGATTCACGGGGACATAAAAGAGGAGATGTGTGAACTCAGTCTTATGGGAGCAGCAGGATGTGACGACTGAATGAATTTAATTTATACCCTGCTGACCAAAAGGTATGAACAAAGGCCTAGAGACAGAAAGTGCAGACTCTGGGGGATAGTTAATGGATCAGGTAAGCTGGAGCAAAGGCTACCAAGGGATATGAAAATACTTTGGATAAAAGGGGGAAGAAAGGCAGCTCACAGGAGCCCATGAGCCCAGGCTGTACCAGATATGGTAAGAAGCCACTGAACTGAGAAAAGAAATGAGGATGCCGACCGTGCTACACAGGAAACCGACACAGAAATGGTTCCTGCGTGCGGTCCCACTTCATCCCCTACCTCGGCAACAGTCCTGACAGTACCCGAGTGTTCTGTTTCCTGAGCATCTACTACTTGTTCCTTTGATTTGCTCAAGGGACTGAGAATTATATACAAGTAATTACATGTCAGTTTCATAATTACTTATGTGATATATTTATTACAATTGCTGTGCTATAGAAATTATATAACTAATTACATGCCCTTTGTAATTAAAAGATCATCTCAGAGAAGCACTTAAATAGGGTGATGTCATCAGCCCTTGATCTCTTCTCAGGAGATTGTCTGACCTGGGGTTCAAAGCCCCAGGAAACAGGTGACTTAGCTGCCAAGCTAATAAGGAAGAGGCCGTAACAAAGGCTTCTGAGCAAAGCCAGGTTATTTGGCTTTCACTTGAGGCTAGCAAGTGCACAGACTATAACATTCCTGAATGAGTTGATGCAGGGTCACTGTCTCTATCCTCACCTCACTACTCATCTGGAACATCTGAGTGGGAACGTGTACCCTTATATGGGACCCGAGGAACATGCCTCTCCTAGTTAGCTTCAGCTGTCAACACAACACAGTCCTTGAGTTACCCGAGGGAGTCACAAGTACCTCGCTCAGACTGGCCTGGACCAAGTCTGTGGGGCACCACCTTGATTGTTAATTGGTGTGGGAAGGCGCAGCCTACTGTGGGCAGCACTATTCCCTGGGCAGGTAGTGCTGGGTTGCACACTAAACCGACTGAGTGTGAGCCAGAAAGCAAGCCAGTCAGCAGCACTCCTCTGTGATGTCCGCTTCAGTTTCTGCTGAAGATTCATGACTTGAGTTTCCTGTCCTGACTTGCCTCAATGATGTCCTCTGATCTGGAAGTGTAAACTAGAATAAATTTTTTCCTTCCCAAGTTGATTTTGGTCACGGTGTTTATCACAACAACATAGAAAGCAAATTATGACAATAGCCTGGCTATCTAGGTGGGTCTGACCAGTAGCTAAAAATACCAGACAAAAAGGTACTATTATGATCTGGATGCCTCCAAAAGTCCTTGGTCATCATGCAAAGGTTCTTAGAAGAATTTTAACTACACACCTACAACAATATTCATTATGTAAGACCTCCCACCAAAGGAAATAACTGGGCAGATAGGAGACTGGGTGGCTGGACAGATTGAAGTACCCAGGATGGAGAAGCAGGAAGAACAGAGGAAACTCTTCAGATAATCTCCAGAAGTCCCACTTTGCATTCCTTTCTGTTATTTAGACTATGTGACACTAGAGGGGTCAGGACTGTGCTTCCTCTGCTCATGGCATTATTAAAATCCTGGCATTGTGGCTACGCCATAGCTAGGCACCAGACACACTGGAGTACTGAGAGTAGGTGGGTGCCAACCAAGGATGATCCTGCTCCATGACGCTCTGCTTCTCCTTCTCGTAACCTGGGAACACCCACTCCAGACAGTGCAAAGAGGCCAATGAGGTCAATTTCCCTCATACCAGATTCCTACGGTAAGGCAAAGGAAAGTATTTCTTATACTGAGTATAGTGTCTGAGATTTAAAAAGTGCCCACTTCTTAAGGTTCAGAGGATTTACATATGTAAAGTCCAGTAACTAAAAAGCAAAAGGCCTAGAATTAAACCAGAGTAGTCTGCACCCCAATGCCCCTCAATGTAAAAAGGAGTGTCCTCATGACCTGGTCTTCTGAAAGGACAGAAATGCTTAGGAGAACAGTCTTCTAAGATAAGATAGACAGTCTGTATGATTATTGAGTAGGAGTGTCCCAGTTACTCAGGATCTGGTCAAAATGCAGGCACAGCATAATTTACACACAGGCCTACGTACATACAGCCCCAAATCAACTCCAAGAGAAATCATCTTCCAAAATACAAGCAGTCTTCAATTTTTGAGAAAATCTTGGAAGGACACAGTAAAGTTTGAAGAAAATATCATGCAAAAAATTTGAAAGTCAATTCCATTTTTGAAATAATCTAGCCTTCAATGAGAAATACTGTAAATCGCCTCTACTCCTGAAAATGCCTAGACACACTTCATTACACAGTGAAGAGCAGGCGTTTGCGAGCTGATTGCCTTGGAGTTCCTATTTTTCACATGGCTTGTGGACTTTCTCCTCTTGGCAATGCAGCAAAATATATATTAAAAACTAAAAGAGGAGACTTCTGAAGCACATTAGGATTCAAATTTCTTTTGTAGGCTCTTAATTTTTTTTCTTTAGGGGCTAGAGAGAGGGCTCAAGGGTTGAGTGTTTGTTGCTCTTTCAGAGGACTGAACCCATACACACATGCAGACACACCCAGGCATAGGCATATGTACACACACACACACACACACACACACACACGTGAAAATAAAATAAGTCTTTATTATTTTAACTTCAGACTTGAACATGTCTGTAGTCTAGGACTTGCAAGGCAAAACAGTAGGGTCAGGGGTTCAGGATCAGACTAAGCTCCATAGCAAGTTGTTGGCAAGCCTGAGCTATGTGAAAAACCACCTCAAAAATCTAATATACATAAAGTATAGATGTGAGGTGTGTGTGTGTGTGTGTGTGTATGTGTGTGTGTGTGTGTGTGTGTGTGTGTGTGTGTATGTGTGTGTGTGTGTGTGCGCGCGCAGTTTAAACATTAATGCTGCATACTAAATTTGAGTGGACTCCAGAGGTTATCAACAGCCCTATAAATATACCAGTGGGTGCAAATGAAGATTTGTTCCAGACTCACAAAGCTAAAAATAAGAAGGCTGACATGAGAGTGTAGATCAGGGGAAGAGTGCTTGCCTGGCATGCTTAAAGCTATGGGAGCCCATCCTCAGCACTACACAAAGAAAAATAAGCTACCTGCAAAAACAACTGGAATAAAATTTCAGGTTGAGGAAGGTTTTGTCCTTTTTATTTTAGAGTGTTCCAAACAGGCAATTTTCCATAATTCTGTAGAAAATATTCTTGCTGGGCAAGAATTCTGCACAGTGAAGTTCTAACCTGAGTTTAAAAGGGATTTAGCATAAAAGCAACTTAAAGCAAGAGAGGAGCTGCTTTTCTCTTACTGGTAAATAGCTGCTGTGGTTTCAAGACACCTTGACTGCCCTTCCTAGGTGTTTTTAAAAAGCATTGGGAGGGTTTTAAGGGGAAATGGCAGAGCTTTTATGGCCAGTTAGCTCAGTGATTGGGTGATAGATAAACACATGTTAACATCTGCCTGAGATACTTAGCCCACTAAAATACATTTATGAGCAGTTGGCTAGAGAGCCTAATTTATTAAAGTTCCTTTTTAGCCCTAAGTTCTTTAAGTTCTTTTCAAGGCATTCAACCAAAAGAACTGAGACCTTTTTAAGGTACCAAAAATTAAGGAAAATGCCCAAGAAGATTATTAAGGTATTTCCCAAAAGATGATAACCACCCTGTTGGGGCCAAATATCCTAACACTCCCATGTTTCCCAGAAGCATTCCTTTCCGCAGACGGTTGATTCTAGCTACCGCCTCGCACCTCTGTATAAGAAACGCTAGCATCAGGCCTGTTCCAAGAGGCTGCTTAGATTATCCACAGTCATCACCCAGCATATATGGAGGACTGATCACTCTGTGGCTACTCTTGATGCTAGGGCTTGAAAAACAAAAGCACAAAAACAAAAACAAAAAATACAAAACAAACAAACAAAAACATTCCCAGAGGGAGATAATCTGCCCTGTCTATATGTCCCCATTGCTGATCAAGCCAGAAAAAAGGGGACCTTCTTCCATGGACCGTCTGGCTTCTGCCACCTCGGCCCATTATACTCGAGGAGCATTCATGTTCTTTAATTAGCAGTCAGAAGTAATAAAACAAAGTCCCCATGACGACACTCTAAGATGTCTTTTGCCTAGAAATTGGCTAGTAAAATTATATAAATCTCTACTGAGGGAATTCATATAATATCCCACAAATGAAAAATTACACCAAAAAGGTAAAAAGGAAAATACACAATGAAATTACCTGAAAATGGAAACAAAGAGATTGACATGGCCATGCTTCTGCTGAGAAGGCAGGGCAGGAAGGAATTCAAATGTATCTTACAATATTTCAAGGGAACGGGACTTCTGGTGCCAGCACCATAAAGTATGAAGTCTTTTCTTTTTTTTTTTTTTTTTTTTTTTTTGGTTTTTCGAGACAGGGTTTCTCTGTGTAGCTTTGCGCCTTTCCTGGAACTCGCTTTGGAGACCAGGCTGGCCTCGAACTCACAGAGATCCGCCTGGCTCTGCCTCCCGAGTGCTGGGATTAAAGGCGTGCGCCACCACCGCCCGGCTGAAGTCTTTTCTTAAGTCTCATTGCTCAAAGGTAAGATAAGCATTTCCCATCGGTAACAAGCATGTTTAACACACACAAGGCCAAGGGTTCCATAACCAGACCTACGACAACAGCAAAAAGGTTGTCTTTTCAAATACATCACTTATGAAAAAGGAAGTAAAAAGCATGTGTTGTGTATCTATCTACGAGTTTTCAATTTGGAAAACACAAACTTGCCAGTGCCCCTCCCCAACAAGACTAGGGACCACGTGTGGGCAGACTTCCTGCTGAGTAATCTCCCTTGGCCCTCATATTTCTCCCAAAGCTTCTGCCGGTGGTTCACCTGACTCTCCCTGTGGAACGGCTGCCAGGGAGAACCGAGGAGCTTGCAGATCCATGGTCCTGTGCCGGCTAGCTCGCTTAGCAGAGCACTGGCTGTGTTTCCTCACCCCAGCACCAGACGATGGGAGCAAGCAGAGCAAATGCATCCTACTGGAAACTGCATGTCCTCACAGGGAGGCAGTGTGTCAGATGGGAAGGCAGACACCCAAGCTGTGACATCTGTGCCTAGGAGTCTTCCAATTAAAAGTGCCTTTTTTTTTTTAATTCTTAAAATTCTACATATTAGTGAACTGAAAATGGACAAAGCATGATTTGTTCAGCAACAGCTGCTCAGGGATTTGCTTTTCCTCACTCATCTACTTGAAGCACTTCACCCCGAAGGCTGTCTTCAGACTGGCAAATCCAAGAAATTCAAGACATGTAAACAAGAATAGATTTGCCCTTAAATCTCGAGGTCAAGGGCAGTGTCTGTTATTCTGAGAACAAGGACTTTCTTTTGCTGGTTACTCTACTGTGAGGCTTTGGGGGTTGGTTGGGTTGTTGTTGTTGTTGCTGTTTTTAACAGAAATAAACAAAAATGTTATAGATGCTTCCTTGTTCTAGTAGGTTAGGCAAAAAAATTAAAAATAAAGGTGCATAAACATCTATCCAAGTTGATATTTGATTTGCACCTATGAAAGGCAAGCCACACCATGATTTATAAAGCTGGAAGGAAAATTCATTTTCACTGCTCCCCACTCTCCACCCCTCCCCCCATGGCATTTGGTCACTAAAGTATTCCAGGAATTTCTTCTCTTCTACAGATTCATACTATCCACCAAGCCCTTTCTGAAAGTCACTGTCACCTCCCGCAACACAGATGGACTACAGCGAAACAGGCTAGGCCAGGACAGATCAAACAGATTTCCATCACCAGATTAACACACCAGGCAAGGGCATAAGAAGATATGAAATTACTGGCAAATGGAACCAAATAGTATTCAGACACCATTTTTTAAAAAGAACACACAATCATCAATTTTACCTGCTTCCCTCCACCCCTCTACCCAGCTAATCAGCATACACGTCAGTTCCAATGTAACCAAAGTCTTTGAACATCCAGTGGAACCTTATTACCACAGTGGTGCCAGCAGAGAGACCACCTGCTCTTGGGGCCCTTTGTGCTTCAGTAACACGTGGGGGCAAAAGCTGCTGCGTTCTAACTTGAATCCACATGGTTTGTGGGGATTTGATACGTGTTTACCTTATTTTAACACCAATCGCCTGGACAGATACTCTAGTTTATATAATTTGTATTGATTAATTTCGTTTTTAACAAGTAGTGTATTTTGATTGTTCTTTCTCCTGTCTTCATCTTGCCCTCCCACCCCACCGCTCCCCACCCCACCGTTCCCCACCCCCACCGCTCCCCACCCCACCTCTCCCCATCCCCATTGCTCCCCACCCCACCGCTCCCCACCCCCACCGCTCCCCACCCCCACAACTCCCCACCCCACCAGTCCCTTTCTTAGTTCCACAGCTTTGGCTTTTCTCTTCCTCCTATAAAACAAACACCACTTACGCCCAAAAGTTACATTTCAGAAAGGGTCAATATGAACACTGTTAAAAACCATAGGCCAATTATATTTGAGATTCACAGAAACAGACTGGTAATTTTTAAAATATGACATCTTTTTATAATTAAGTAACTAATTTTAATTCTGCAAATAATATAGGAATCATGCTTATTTAAAAAAAATCATCAACTGATTCAGAAAAAAAAGTCAAGTGCCTTCCCCTTAACAATCACATCTTAAATCTGAACTCTCGGGGGTAGGCACTTTGCCACTTTATTAAATAGCTCCTGGAACTGATAGCAAGCATACATGAAGTACAATGAGTTAAGACAGACTTCATATTGTCAGATGTTTTATGGAAATTTTCTAATTAAGTAGAATTTCACAGTATGAGCCAGTGAGAGGAAATTCACATGTACTGATCTGTAGCTGAAGTCTGACTGAAGTCCAGCCGTGGTTCATCCTCTATGCTTTTGTCTGTGGCTGCATTCCTGCTCTACAAGATAGGGACATTCATGGTATTAACTGGCCTTCCCTTACCGTAATAAAATACCTAAGACATATGGGTTCACAGCCTTGGAAGTTCCATCCACATTTGTTTAGTTCTGTTGCTTTGGGCCTGTGGTGAGGTAGAACATTATGGCAGGAACACCCATGAACACCCATGAACACCCAGGGACACCCATGAACACCCAGGGACACCATGAACACCCATGGACACCCATGAACTACCTATGGACATCCATGAACACCCATTGACACCATGAACACCCATGAACACCTATGAACATCCATGAATACCCAGGGACACCATGAACACCCAGGGACATCATGAACACCCATGGACACCCATGAACTACCTATGGACATCCATGAACACCCATCGACACCATGAACACCCATGAACACCCAGGGACACCATGAACACCCAGGGACACCATGAACACCCATGAACTACCTATGGACATCCATGAACACGCAGGGACACCATGAACACCCATGGACACCCATGAACACCCATGAACTACCTATGGACATCCATGAACACCCATGAACACCCAGGGACACCATGAACACCCATGGACATCCATGAACACCCATGAACACTCAGGGAAACCATGAACACCCGTGAACACCCAGGGACACCATGAAGGAACAAAACTGCTTACCTCATGGCCAGAAAGCAAAGGGGCGTTAGGATGTGTCAGCTTAACACATCTACAGCCTCCAAATGGTGCCGGCCTGGGGGCTAGCCTTTAACACCTGGGCATTCTGGGACACTCATGCGCTAAACCCTGTAACATCTGTTATCTGGTCCTTTACTGAATGAGTTTGACAACCTCTGCTTTATGATATGAGTGTTATCTCTCCACTGTCTCACCAGGAAACCTCTTCTTTACATTCACTTGAACATTTCTTCAGTGGGGAAAAATGGCCAGAAGTATGCTGAAGAAAGTAGAAAGCAGTCTTTTAATACAGCCTGCTAAATAGGCAAGTTACAGCTCCTGCTTCCTTCTCCATGACCTTCACAGGACTTTTCTAGTCCCTGTGATTTGAAGGCGAACTGTCTCCTGTGTGCTCATGTGTTTGAGCATGTATGCTCCAAGCTGGCGACCATTTTGGAAGGTTATGGAACTTTAAGAGATGGAACCTACCGGCAAAAGTGAGTCACTGGGGAGGGGGGTGTGTGAAATTTTGTAGTTGGGCTCCACTTCCTGTTTGCTTCCTGCTTCCTGACTACAGACACAATGTGACCAGAGGCAGCAGGTTCCCGCTGCCATTCCTTCCCCCCAGGATGGACTGTGTCCCTTACAAACCACGAAGCATATAAACCCTTCCTTTACGTTGCTTCTTCATAGGTATTTAGTCACAGCATCAAGAAAAATGACAGTCATTTAAATTTTTCAAAATCTGCTGTTGCCATAGGGTGCTGCAGCTGCAGCGCTCTGGTTCTCTCATGGGGCTCTTGATCACTTACTTTGTCCCAGACACTGGTACTTCCATGGTCAACAGATGGACCAGACCCTCTTTGCCCTCAGGGACCCCTGGCATGGTCTGTTCCTTTCAGTTGGGAGAAGCTAGAAAAGCAGAAATCACGGGACAGAATATAGTTGGGGTGGTGAGGTGGCTGGAAGTAATTTCAGTACATTCAGATTGGAATTCTTAAAAGAAAGAAAGAAAGGTGCATAGTTACTACACAGGAGAGCAAGTAGCACTGAGAGGTAATTGCTACCTCCCACTGCCTCTGTGTCCTCAAACTCTGACTCAGATAAAACAGGATCACAACCCAGTGTGCAGTTAACGTCAAACTGTTAATGCTCTCCACCCTCAACACACTGAAAGATTAAATTTCATTTTCTGCACTTCTAATCAGATTTCTATATCCAAGACCCTCCATAGCAAAGAGAAACAAAATGACTAATTATCCAGTACATCTAATGACCATCCTTTGGCATAAATGGAACAATCACCAAAACAAGCTGTCCCCATTCTACTATGTAATCTCAAAAGCAAAGCATTCATTCCCTAGCAGAGCTCCATCCAAGGAAAACCAGCATGATGCTACAACACACGAGAGCTGCACACACTCAGAGTACAAAGGAGGAGGGGAGGAAGAAACGAAGGTTTCATCAGTCTTCTGCAAATCGCCCCCATCGGGGGAGTGTGGGTAAAGCGGCCCCGCCCCCAGCTGGGGGAGTGTGGGTAAAGCGGCCCCGCCCCCAGCTGGGGGAGTGTGGGTAAAGCGGCCCCGCCCCCAGCTGGGGGAGTGTGGGTAAAGCGGCCCCGCCCCCAGCTGGGGGAGTGTGGGTAAAGCGGCCCCGCCCCCAGCTGGGGGAGTGTGGGTAAAGCGGCCCCGCCCCCAGCTGGGGGAGTATGGGTAAAGCGGCCCCGCCCCCAGCTGGGGGAGTGTGGGTAAAGCGGCCCCGCCCCCAGCTGGGGGAGTGTGGGTAAAGCGGCCCCGCCCCCAGCTGGGGGGGGGGGAGTGTGGGTAAAGCGGCCCTGTCCCTTTAAGGCTTTAGTTCTTTTGAGCAACTGAACTCTGAGGACATAAAAATTAGGTCGGCCTCCCCCTCCTATGGCTCCTTCCGGTTCTATGTTCCTGTTGCTTTCATAGCGAACTAAACAAGCCTAAAAGGTCTCTAGAGCGAAGCAGCCACAGGAATCTAGGACACAAAGAACAAAATGACTTTCCGACTTTGCTCTGCCGCCACCCGCTCTCTGTTCTGAGTAAGCCTATTTTGTCTGGTTCTAGCTGACACTGTCTGAACCAGAGTCTCATTGGAACCCGAATGGGGGGGGTCAGGTGTTCTTACTCATCTAATTGTTGGTAATTAGATGGGCTACCATTGCCTCAGACTTCGGTTTGAGAATTAGTGAGGTTTGGTGATTCACTGAAGATTAAAATAATAATAATAATAATAACACAGGAGAATTGCAATTAGCTCAGCTTGCAGAATGCCACGGATTTGTCTCATAAATGCCCAGGTGTCACGGAGCTTCAGATTGGGAAGACGAGCCTGGCTACAAGGACAGAACAGTTGCTTAAAGGAAAGAATTAGAGTGGCTGGTGCCACTTCCACAGCCCAGCCTTCCTTCTGCAAGCAGAGGAACAGCAAGACCACCAGCAAGATAGGAGGGCGGATGGGTGTCCAAAGCTGGGGGCGAGCTGGAAAGAAATGGGGCTTCATGAAGAACCCAAGTGGGCTCGGAAAATGAGACCAGGGGGTAAAGACTTGCTAAGCCTAACAACCCAAGTTTAAGCCCTCCATCCCATATAGTGGAGAGAGAGAATAAATTCCTGCTGGTTGTACTCTGACTTCTACACATATGCTGTGGTGCATGCATGTGCGTGCACACACACACATGCACGTATACATACATGTGCATGTGCCCACATACTAAATAAATGTAATTTTTTAAAAATTGGTTAGCTGCCTTTCAGATTAATTATGCATTGTTTACTTTAAAAAATGGTTATCTTAGGTACTTGTACCTTCAACCATCTCTCTGGATATTGATTCTCACTTCAGAATACTGTAAGCTGGCAAAAACAACTAAGGCAGACATCTATGGAAAGGATTAGCATTTCCCTAATGAATGTCTTGAAAAATGTGTAGCTAGAGTGTGTTAATTTCTTTCTCTCTTAAGAAAGAGGAAAAGTTCCCATTAGTTCTTTAGGTTTTGATACAACTCTAATCAGCAGGTAAAATCTAAGCCTGTGAGTCTCAAACAGGTATGTATCCATACAGTTGGTAGACTCTCCAAGTTAGACTCCTGCACCTCATCCAGAGAATCTGTAAGTCTGAGGAATGACTTCTGCATCCAGGAGGGGCTCTAGGATAGAGAACATGAGCTGAAAGGTTGCATAGGGCAGGTCCCTGAGACAGCTCACTAAGAGGGAGCCTCTCCCTCACTTGAGCTGACTGGGCAGGAAGTCTCTGAGGAGGTCACAGTGTGACTGGAAGGGAGCTTCCATGAAGTTGAGGGTTTTGTTTGATGGCATACTGCCAATCTAGAACGCAGGCCCTCAACTCTGCATGAGAGCAGTAGTGTAGAGTGTGAAGTCACTCAACCGTGAGGCTATGTCAGAGCAACAAGGGCCAGCCTGCACTCACACTGCCACATGAGAGAAGGCGCAGCCATGGTTTGTCTCCACTGAGGCCAGACCAGACCACCCAGGCCTCTGTATTCCATAGAACTTACCTGAGATCAATGGCTCCCAAGCTTGAGTCACTAAGGAAGCAATTTGTTTGGAAAAAAAACAAAAACAAAAACAAAATGATTCTGAGCTTGTTCCATACTACCAAATCACAAGAGTGAGGCTGCATCACATCTTAAACACCAGCGCTTTTCTGTTGCTGTGATAAAACACATGATTGGAAGCAAGGTGTGGAGGACAGGGTTCCACAAGCTTACAGTCACACTCCATCGTGAGGGGAGTCCAGGGCACCAGCGCAGAGCAGGAACATGGAGGCAGGAAATGAAGCAGAAACCGAGGAGGAATGCTGCCGACTGGCTTACTACTTCCTCACTTAGCTTCCTGAACTACGGAAGGCTCTGGACTTATTAGCTGAGGATGGTTTTGGCTGACCTTGCATCAATTAACAGTTGCCCCTTAGACATGCCAAGGCCAATAAGAGAAAAAGCTTTAATCCAAGTCCCTTCTTCCCAGGTGTGTAAGCCAACAGCAAATGAAGCAGAAGACACACTGCAGTTATAGATTGAGTGAATTAATGTGATAATGCGATGGCATTAGGAGACGAGGACTTTGAGAGACAATGAGAAAACCCTCTTATCTGGGGTTAGTCTTTATGTGTGTGTATGTGTGTGTGTGCATTTGTGTTTTATGCTCATGTGAATGCATAGTTAGCAGGCGTGTGAACATATGTGAGTGTGTGGATGTATGTATTTGTATGTGTGCATGTATGTATTCATGTGTGTGTATTTGTATGCAAAAGTGTGTGCATGTGTGTGTGTGTGCAAGGATGTGTATGTGAATGTATGTGTGTTATGCTTCTGTGTATGCATATTTAATTTAGTAAGTGTGTGAACAGTGTGTGTGTTATGCTCATGTGTATGCATGGTTAACAGGTGTGTGAACACATCTGTGAGTGTATATGAACATTTGTATGCACATAGAAGCCACAGTTAATGTCAAGATCATCCTCAATTTTGTTTTCCCACCTCATTCATTAAGGAAGAGTAACTCAGTGAAGGCCAGAGCTCACTGATATGCCTGGTCTTCCCACCCAGCTTGATCTGGGGATCTGCCTCTGTGGTTAGAAGCTGGAATGGTGCCCTGCCCACTCCCACTCAGCATTTACATGAGCTCACATGATCAGAACCCTGATCCACAGGCTTGCCTTGCAAGCCTTCCTGGAGCCATCTCCCTGGCTCCAGGGCAGGCCTGTGAGAACACCAGGAGAGAGTGAATCTGGGGATGAACTGATCTCCAGTCCCAGCTTCCTGAGCAGGGAGGGTCTAAGCATGGTTCAGGGCATCTCTGTTATGTCAGCCAGAGAGTCTGAGCCAGCAAGTTGCCTGCCTGAGGCTGGGGAGTGCCTGCCTCTCAAGGGCCACCGTCCCCTCTGTGCACCGAATGCCAGGAGCAGGTGACGGTCTGACAGCCTCACTAACCCTTCCCAAATTATTTTGAAGTGACAACTTTAAATTATGTGTTAGCTGAAATCAAATATTCAGGTGTAATGGATTTAATTAATTTAAAAGCCTCTCTTTTAAGATGATGCTGTAATTGGCAATAAAGCCAAATGCCTAAAATACCTTTTGGTGAGAAGGCTTTAAATGTTCAATTAAAAATGATTGAGAATCTTACATGTGACAGAGAGATTAAGAAATACAGAGGCTCCTCACCTCTTCAGTTTGGGAGACAGCTTCTGTCTGCTTGTGCACCTTAAAAAGGTTGGACCCCTAAGAACAAACGCTGTCACAGAACAGATGTGCAAAGGCTGGAAATCCCGGAGGAAGTGGAGCCCTGTGGAGACTGCTATTTCTTAGTTCTGAGTGCAGCAGCAGCAGCAGCCGCAGCAGCAGCAGCAGCAGCAGCAGCAGCAGCAGCCGCAGCTCACCTCAGGGCCTTTGCACTCACTATTTCTGCCACATCTTCCTCTGGCTGACAGGGAGCTGCTTTTCCACTTCCCTTGTGGTCTGTGTAAGATTCACACCATCTTTGAGGCCTTCCCTGCTGCACTTATGAACATACTTGTAACATGTACTCACACATGAGTGCACACATGACATGCACCGTGTTTTCTTTTTCTCCAGAGCAGGTTTGCCATCGGACACTTTGATTACTCAAATTTCGTTTGTTTCCCTCAATCATAATTCCTGGTGCATACTAAATACTGAATTCAAGTAAGTGTCTCATTATTGTTATTTTTAAAAATGACTTAATAGCATCACATTTTTCATTGTCTTATTAACACTGCTAATGTGGATTCGAATGATTCTCACTAAGATATTATATATAATAACTATATATATCTATACATATACATGTAATTTTTACATTAAGTTAATGCAGGCAGTAACATCAGAACGCCCAGGCTGAGAAACATGGGCAAATCTTACCTCCATTACTAGGGAGTTGTGTCCCTGAGACACTTCAGTGTAAACTCTATGAGCTTCCAATTCTCTCACACATCAAAGGATTACATTTCAGATCCCAAGGTTGTCATGAGCTTAAGGAATGGCAGTCAGAACTCCGGGCACAGCAGGCCCCTTCAGTAACCTAAGGCAGGAGAGGACAGCCCACACGCAACAAGAGAATGGCTACCTCCTTATTTATGCCAGTCATTAGCCAGCCCTCAGCCACTGTGAGTGAGAAAAGGCCTAGTGAGGTCACTAGAATGTGAAGTGAGGCCCAGCCGCTTCCACAACCTGACCTACTTCCAGCTATTTTTGGTTCACATGAACAAGAGAAGTTGCTAGAAGCCAAATCCACAAAAAGTGTTCATTTCAAGGC
Source organism: Peromyscus californicus insignis (assembly GCF_007827085.1). NCBI lineage: Eukaryota > Metazoa > Chordata > Mammalia > Rodentia > Cricetidae > Peromyscus > Peromyscus californicus. The sequence goes on along the minus strand of NW_026294617.1, from coordinate 8,503,570 downwards.
AGCTTCCCTTCCTGGCTTCCCGCTTGTGGGAACAGGAAAATGTGGGTGTGGTTCCAAGCATCATTTGAAAGGTCTCCAGAGGGAATCCTACAGTGTGACTAAGTCTATGCAAGATCCAAGGTTATGGCTGGTGGCAAAAGGGGTGGGCCTGGGTGGAAACAGGCTTTCGCTGCCTTCAGTTAAGCAGGTGCCACTGGGCAGCACTGACTGCCCAGCTGAGGAGTCACATCATGTGTCAGCATTTGAAGGAGTACAAAGGAGTGATTTTGTGTGTGTGTGTGTGTGTGTGTGTGTGTGTGTGTGTGTGTGTGTGTGTGCTCGTAAGTGTGGAGGCCAGAGGTCAGCCAGTATGTCTTCCTCTCTTGCTTTCCATCTTGGTTTCTGAGACATTGTCCTAGCTGGTGCTGAAGCTCACCAACTAACTGGGCTGAATGGGCAGTGGACCCTTGAGGCCAGCCTGTCTCTTCCATGTCACCTAGCGATGTGGCTTTTTCCATCGGTACTCAGGATTAGAACCAGGGTCCTCAGGCTTGTCTATTTCTAGCCATCTCCCCAGCCCCAGCATCTCCCTTTGTAAGTATCAGCAGACATGTTGAGGGATGCCTAACTGCGCTGGCCTTTTCCTCAGAGCACAGCATGCTCAATAGCTACTTCCCCTGTGTCAGGTGAGAAAGCACCACAGCCTCAGACTGAGACTTAACTGATGGGAATGCTGGCAGCTGCTCGGGCACCTTCAGAGAGGGCAGTGCCTTTTTTCACAGGCCACAGTGTTCTTTAACTCAATCTCCCTGCTAACAAAGATCAAAGAGGACAGGCTCATTTTCCCACCGGAATGGACAGGATTAATGACAGCCAACCAAATTGTCTCTTAATTTTCTTTTCTTCTCCCTCTTTGCTGACCTGCTAGAGACAAAATATATAGATTTCCCTTTAGATAAGGATGCTAACTCAGGAGAAGATGCAGACCGGCACTAACAGTGAAAGAGCAGGGTTTTGTCTTTGCTGCTTCCAAGAACTCTACCTTAGAAAGGAGACAGGGATCTTGTATCTTGAAAATACCCTTACCTAGGCACGGGAGGAGAGTCTTGGGTGAATCTTCACATATATCACATCTCCCATGTATTTCCACTGTATTCTACAACCAAGTCTAAGTGAGAACCACTGCTCTGCCCTTCAAACCTCCAGTCCTGACTATGATCAAGGGGAACCCAGGCACCAAGCTTTTCATCGTGATACTACGGACCCCTCAGTAATAACACACATAGGAGCCCTACCTAAAGATAAGTGTGTGCCGTGTGAGAGGGAAGAGCAGCTTTGAGAGATGGGGACAAAAGACATAGATGATCATACCTCAAAATATCAGAGAAACATGAGTTACTGAGACTCCAGCTTTGTTTCTGTGTTTCAAATTTCAAATTGAACAGAATAGGCCTTCGAAAGTGGAACAAGACAACAGGGTGCTGTGAAGCCCTGAAACAGCACCCATGTCCTGACTATGCAGGGATGACTGGGAAGATCCAGCCTGAACCAGCTCTGTTCTTCCTGATAAAGAAAGGCCTTGGCCAATATCGCTCCAGATTCAAGCCCAAACCCAGCCACCCTCCCCGCTTGATTACAGGACCAATTCCTGGCCTTTACTTGAAGAAGGGTTCCCACTGGAGAGCATGACAAAGAGAGACTCCTCTAAATATCAGTTGCTGTCATTTCCTAATATCCCTATGATAGCTTGGCTTGCTAAAATGACAGTGCTTATTATTTTTAGCTTCCAGCTTTGGTGAGCCGATCAGTCAAAACAGTATTAAAATAGCACTTGCTTGGTAAACTCAATTTCAGACGACTGCATCTTAAACTCACCATCCACTCCTCTGAAACTGGCTTTTATGCAGTGAAGGAAGTTTGAGAAGGAATAATAATCACCTACCTAAAAAAAGAGGCATGCATAACTTTTGTTTCAAAAAGAAACAAACTATTAATCAAATTCCACAGTAAGCCTATGAGAAATAAGAGATCTGTTGAAATCATTTCGGGACAAACATTGAAGTGAAACTGGGTTTTTGACTGTTCCAGTGCTCCATTCCTGATGAGCAAAAATGCTTAGAATTCTGATGAAATGGAGCTGTTACACAATAAACAAGGGACTAGAGGGGGCACCCAGTGTTTACTGTGCTCTTGAGGACCTGTGTTCAGATTCCGAAGACCCACCTAAAACAGTTTTGTGGTGACCCATGCCTGTAATCCTAGCCCTAGAAAGAATGAGAAAGGACAATTCTTGGAGCTTACTGGCCAGCCAAGCCAGTCAAATCCACAAGCCCCAAGTTCAACAGATATTATCTCAACATAATAATAATAATAATAATAATAATAATAATAATAATAATAATAATAGTGTAAAGGGTGACTAAGGAAGACATCCAGTAATGACCTTTGACCTCCACACACGTCATACACATGCAGAAACCTGTGTTTACACCTCTCACCACAGCAATTAAATAGACTATGTCTCACATGTCTTTTTGTTCAAAGATGCATTTTCCCCCCTTTGGGAACCCTCTGTTCAAATAAACCATAATTAGGGAAAGTTATCCCGTGGTAATGCACACTGTGGTACCTTTCGTTGTTTCTGTCGCTTGGGCGGCTGTGCTGATGGGACTCTAACTTGGAGCCTTACACACGTTAGTGAAGTGCTTCACTGTTGAACCAAATCCCCAGCCTAGACCCTGCTTTAAAATAAAAGTTCTTCTAAGTTTCAAAAGTAATGCAAATATCAGAGAAATCAGGCAGAGGTAAAGTAGAATCCTAGAAACTTCTCCTGTCCTTGACACGTTTCTTCGAACCTAACACTATTCTTAAACTAAAAAAAGTAACATTTATTTTTCACTGTAGAATATTTTCAAAATTCTAACAATATATAAGAAAACTATCTATCAAGTAATTTGCATGCCTATGGTTGTGTCTGTCCTGTTCTGTGTCCATGGGTTAAAGTCAGTCTTCTTTTAGCATGGTATTTTTCATCATTCCAAAAGCTATCACTGGTGTAGTGACAGTGTAAAGATACTGGGCAACCAACGACTTCCCGGTCAGACTGGAGATAGGCCATTTGCGCCTGGTCGTTATAAACCAATCAAAATCCCATGGCTCAGGAGATTACAGGCCCTACGGGAAGAAGGCAGACCTGCCACTAAAACGAAGTCCTCTTGAGAGATCACACATTCCATCACAGAGCTACACCAAATTTGTCTGTTCCTTCTACTGTCAACTGTTTGACATGCTTATTTGTTGGCTTTTGGAAATAGCTAAATAAAGAAGGGAATTGTACATAAAGCCTTCTCATATTTTTGAAACTTTCCTCAGAGATGGAACTGGATGAACAGTTTCAGATATGGTCAATCTGGTTTCTAGAAAATTCACCTTCTCCTGGAAATTAAGGGTCACCGAACACCACCATTTATGGTAACTTCCAGTCTGGCCACAATGCTGTCAACTTAGCGCACTGTGGCCCTTGCTGGGAACAGCCCCAGGACAGAATGTCTGTTGGGAGTCAGGGTTGCTGCCACATGGAAAGGCAGGAGGTACATCAGTGTCTCTGGGTCTCTGGGTGATCCCTCACCAGCCACCCACTTCTGATCCAGCCGTAGGCAAAGCCAGGTGCCTTCACCCAAACAAAACCCAGTGAGACCACAGAGAAGGAAGGATGACACAAAGAAAGATTTCACAATGAGGTAAAGTGTCATTTTTTTTGTCCCCAGCAAAGGAAATGAAGATCTATCCCCAGGATGAGGGTACTGTCTATACTGACACTGGAAAACAAACAAAAAAACCCAAACAAACCTCAGTGGAGTGAAAGAATAGATTTCTGGAAATTCTTTGCAAATTTGGAGAATTTTTGTCTGTCAGAATGACAGGGAGGCAATACTGGACAGGGCTAAGGGGTGGGAGCATTAGAAGTCTGCACGCAAATTCCCTACAAAGCAGCAGCATTCTGGAGAAGCTGGCAGAAAGGACACACTCTTCAATGTTGTGGTCCCTAGTTGTCAGGACACAGGCCCCAGCTAAAGGCCTTCAAGGCAAATTCTGCTCGAAGATTTTGTTTGATCCTAACAATAGTTGGGGGGGAGGTGGTGAGCAGGAGAAGTCTCCACATCTCTTTTTGATTTTCAGCTCAAATTTAATAATGTAGGAATTTTATGTGAAATCTGGCTCCTCTCAAAAATTTTTTTTCTAAGACCTAGCAACACAGGGCCACAGTTTCCATGGCAACAATTAGTAGGAACTAAGCAGCGGCTGCCTCCTTGGGGCTAAGTGACTGGCCGTTTCGCTCAGCATCACCTCCCTGGTCCTGTGAGCATCCAAATTTGGAAGCTCCACCATAGGCAAAGACCTTCCATTCTCAAGACTGGGGAAATTCTAAAATGGCCCTAGCTGGTTCACTTCCGTCTTTCCCAGCATGCACAGTAAGTGGGGGAGCACACAGGGCCTCCTCCTATCACAGGCGGCTTTCACTCTGGGCCAGTGTGTTTGTATTCTGGTCATCCTCACTCATATGCCCTGGACAACTTAGAAGTCCTCTCTGAAGCCTGAGGGGAAAGCCTAAGGGCAGGGCTTTATTTCCCAACAGGGTCACTACCACCACCGCCATCACCCCCCACTGTTAGCCCTCTAGAAAGGAACCTCCCCTAACCCACCAAAGTCCAATACCAAGCAGCCACCAGACAGCAGAGGATCACGAAAAGAAGTTAGGTAGCATTGCAAATCTGCGAGGAAGTGGATCCTGCCGGGCATTTGCCTCTCCCTTTGCCCTGATTGTGGTGCTCAGTCCCTCCAAGCCCCAGTCACCACCTGTAAAGTGGGGGTGACGAGACTTCACACAGCGGCTGTAGTCTTGATTGCAGAACTGAGGAAAAGTCCTTCCTGGGTCACACCAGACAGGTTCCGTACACGTTTACTCGTGCAGAGGTGGATAGTAATGCTTCCCCTCGCTCTCAGTCTACAGCTGCACTAAGGACAATGAAAAATCAGTTACCTTACCTGTGCCTGGAAAAACAGGTACCGTCTGCTCCTTCCAATAACTTCTGGATTTCTTGAATTTATTTTTACGGGGCAGTGGGGACTCTAGGTATCGAACTCGAGTCATCAGGCTTGACAGTGAGCACCTTTGCCAGCTGAACTAGCAAGCTAGCCCTATTTCTTTATTACTGTTTATTCCTTGATATATTCCTGGATAAATAGCATTAATGTGTCTACATTGTGCTAGCTGCAGGGATACAACTTGGTAACTTCAAAATATAGAAGTGCAGCGTCAGCACTAAACTAGGACTCTATCAGACACAAGCAGGGAGTGCACGCCAAGGCACACGAGTGACCACCTCCACACTCAGAAGGAGAAGAGGTCCAGAAGGACAAGGGCAGAACCAGGCTCAGGAAAGTCTGACGGGAACTTCACCCAGAAGACAGAGGGAAGCCTTGCAGGGAGCATGTCTTCTACACAGAAAAACAACGACAGAAGAAAAGGACTCCGTGTGGGACAGGTGTTGAGTCACATCTACCTTGTCATATAAGCACAGGTGTGGGCAGGGGGCGCTATTACAGTGTGAGGAACGAGGCTAGTGCCAAGACTGTGACCCCACAGCAGGATACGTGGGCTCCATCTGAAGGAACACACAAAAAGGGGAGAGGGGAAACAAGGGTTTGACTAGAACAAGAATTCTGCTTGCTATAGTCTCCCTCCCTCTCCCTCTCTCCCTCCATCTCTCTCCCTCTCTCCCTCTCTCTCTCCCCCTCTCTCTCCGCCCTTTTCCTCTCTCCCACATTGCCCCATCTTTCCCCATTTACCCTCACTGACTGTGAAAACCAGAGGACCCCGGTGAGTGGAAGAGAATGCTGGGAACTGGGCACAGTGGGATGGAGGGACTGAGGAGACAGCAGGCTCACAGAGTGCACTGGGGTTCTGGGAGGACTGGGGGACACTAGAGCTGACTCCCAGCCACACACGGGGATCCAGAAATGCCGCTGCATGCAAGGGCCTCAAAGAGTTGACACTCAGGAGCTGTGTGGAGGAGACTTCTTAAAATAGTCTAGAGCAGTGCTTCTCAACCTTCCCAATACCATGACCCTTTAACAGTTCCTCATGTTGTGGTGACCCCCAGCCATAAAATTATTTTCATTGCTACTTCATAACTGTAATTTTGCTACTGTTACAAATCATAACGTAAACATCTGTATTTTCTGATGGTCTTAGGTGACCCCTGTGAAAAGGTTGTCCAATCCCTGGTCTAGAGCAAGATACCTTCCAGCCCATTCCTTTCTCTTTCTTTTGAAGAGGAACCACCTTCAGACCATGCCAGAGTCACCACAGGACAGGACTCCAGAGCCCTGAGCAGGCATTGCTCACTTGATACGCTAACGTTGCCAGATTGTTTCTAGGGGGACCACAGCCTGTGGGTAGGCCCCAAATGCCCCAACAATGTCCCTGGGAACAAGGGACAAATGGAAGGCAGATAGCTTGAATTCAGTTTAAAGAGTGATTCTTGGCTGACACTCACTGCCTAAAATACATTTTCCCATAATTTCTTGCGATATATTATACCAGCTCTCACAAGAGATCACTGCATCTGAAGGGACTTTTGGGATCTTTTTAAGGACAGAGATAAACAGCAGTGTGACCTCTTCCTTATTTAAAAGTGTTCTCCTAAATTCCAAACTCTAACAAGGTTAATATGGGAGAATCTTTCTTTTTTTTTTTTTGGTTTTTCGAGACAGGGTTTCTCTGTGTAGCTTTGCGCCTCTCCTGAAACTCACTTGGTAGCCCAGGCTGGCCTCGAACTCACAGAGATCCGCCTGGCTCTGCCTCCCGAGTGCTGGGATTAAAGGCGTGCGCCACCACCGCCCGGCAGGAGAATCTTTCTAAGGTAGAACGATGAAGATCTGAATGTAACAAAGATAAGGTCACACTTCCTTCATAGCTCTGCTCCAATGAGTAGATACAATCAGTTCTGATCTGTATGCAGTAATGTTTTGTTGAAAGGTGAGGCAGATGAAATATTTGTTTGTTTGTTTATTCCATAATGCAATTTCCAAATTTTTGTTTTAATATAAGATTTGGTTTTTAAGCTTTCAAATTATTTTTAATTATGTGCGTGCGTGCGTGCGTGCGTGCGTGCGTGTGTGTGTGTGTGTGTGTGTGTGTGTGTATGTGTGCAGGTACCTATGGAGGTCAGCTGAGGGTGTCAAATGCAGGACACTGGAAACTGGCTATTGTGGGCTGTCTAAGGTGAGTGCTGGGAACTGAAGTCACAGCACTAGCAGCATGTGCTTGCCCTCTTGACCATTAAGTCATCTCTTCCTGGAGGTATATCTCTTATGTACTAAAATCCACCCTTTTTAAACACACAAATTGATGACTGTTGATAAATGTATCTGGTCAAGTAGCCCCCATAGCAAGCAACTATAAAAAGTTCTCTGATGCCTTTCTATAGTTGAATCCCTCCTAAATCCCTGTTCAATGGTCATCTCTCTAGTCTTATAGTTGTGCCTTTTCTAGAATGTGATATTGATGGAATCACTTGGGGTGTAGTCTTTTGAATTTGGCTTCTTTCCCATAGAATAATGACACAAGATTTTGTTTTATTGCTGATACAGATGTATAAAGATTGATTATTCTGCTCACCAGTCATTAGACAATAAGATCATGCCCAACTCTTGGCTGTTCCATAAAATGACCCTCAATACTCACACACAGTTCATCACATCAATATACATTCTATTTCTTCTGAATAAATGTTCACAAAAGATAGAACAGGTTACACAAGTGTGTGGAAAACTACCCAAGTATTTTCTGAAGTGTCTGTAGTGTTCTACATTTTCATCAGCAGTGAGAGTTACAGTTCCCTCCTGCTATTGCCAACACTTGATATTGTGCGTCTTTTTAATCTCACTTATATTCATCATAATTTTCCCAATGATGTGTCTGTCTGTCTATCTATCTATCTATCTATCTATCTATCTATCTATCTATCTAGGTTTCTATTTATCTAGGCATCTATCTATCGATATAGATATATACCTGTATATACACTGTAAATCCAATCATCAGTTCTTTGGTGAACCAAATTCTCTGACAGAAACTGAAACTACACAATTCATTTGTATTTTGATACATTTGGACTAATATCCATAAATGACCTTGTCAATAATTAAGACTAAAAAAAAATGGTTTCCTTTTATTTTTGAGGAAAGTTTCATACAATGAATTATAACCTTGTTTGACACCCAAAATCTCATGGCTATTTTTTTTGCCAACTTAAGGCCTTTCATTACCAACCTCCCTGATACTGTGCTGTAACCACCCCACCACCCCAAACATGTTTAACCTCCCAGCGAGCACCTGATTTCTCTCCCCAGTCTCTTGCCCTGGGGATTGAACCCAGAGACTCCCATGTGCTAGGCACTAAGCTGTGTTCCCAGGCCTGAGTTTCTTGGTACGATTGGTGTCTGATTTTCTGGTTACACATCTCCTCTCCTCTCAGAAGTCACTACCAGCAGCTTTGTGTTGTCTGTGCACACCTAAACCCCATCTTCAAAGCACCCCCACTGTACACCCTCATCCATGCTTTAGATCTACGTCAAAACTCAGCATAACGGCTCTGGAAACCTCTCCAGAAATCAGGCCCACAGGCACCTCTACAATGTGGTGACATACATTTTACAGCTCATTTCCAGGTCAGGGCTCTGCCTGACAGATAGAGGGTGTCAGTCAAGTGTCCCCAGAATCTGAGGAAAGAATCTCTGTCAGTATTTCCAGGTACACAAGAAAGCCTTTCATTTTACTTTTTTTTTTTTTAAGTTCTACAGACATAAATGATACCAAGTAAACAGGAGTCTATTCAAGGCCAGCAAAGCCAGCAGTCTAGACTTTGTTCTCTAGTGTGTCTTAAAAAAATAACCCCCAACTTTCCTTTCTGCCAACTTCAACAGCACTGCTCTCAGTGTGCAGAGACGCATTCGTGGAGGACCCCGCCTGGGGTGAGGAGCAACGTTTGTGGGGTGGGAAGCTCTGGACAGTGCACAATTCCCAGCAGTCTTCAAGGCCTTACCTCTCTGCGGGTAGTTTCCTCACCTTACACTTGAGGGTCACCATAGGGCTTCCCACCTCAGAGATCCTGTGCCAATCACACACGAGAGAGAATGTGAGTGGACTCTGTAAAGAGCAGTACGACCAGCTGCAGGAGGCCAGGGCAGCCTTAGAGTCCAGCAGAGGTCCTCAGGGAAAACAGCCTTTACCAGGGGTGAGAGGCCAAGAGCTCTCGGTGAGAAGACAGCACAGTCTGTGGTGTTTGGAGAGAGGAAGTCACAGGAAGAACAGAAAGCAGTTTCTGAGCAAAGAGAAAGCAGAGGTATGGAGCCTAAAGAAACCACAGTCCTTGGTATTCAGGACAGACACCCAAAACATGTCAGCAGTTCGAACCTAGGCTTCCTATCTCAGGCACAGGATGTCACACTTCATTCTAGAGCTTGGAGTTGGCACGGCTTCTAATACAACACCAGCTCCTTAACTCCCACAATGTCTTTCATCCACAAAAACAGAAGTCTATCTGAATGCTTCTCACCCACTGAGTATGCCATCGTGGCAGCGGTTTCCTGAATTTATACAGGCAGGAATGCCACAGAAGGTAAAGTTCATCTGCCCACATAAATCACTCACCATTTGATTTGCTTCTTGAAACTCAGCAAGCCAGACTCACCCAAAGGAGGAACTTCAAGATGCCATTGGAATCAACACTGTTTCAATGATCATAAGCCAAACCAAAATAGCAACAGATAATGTTCCCTGAATCTACATTTCTCCCAGGAGCAGACTGGAGAGAAGCTGCTCCCACAGAGTGAAGGGTAGAGCTATTTGTGTGGAATGTGAACCATGTGGAGGCTCTAAGTTCATCAGGTTCCCTGCATAAACCTATTTTCTGTAATTACTATGGTCTGAGAGAATGAACAAGATACATTCATCTCATGACTCTCCCACTCTACACCTTCGATTTCCAGTCAACCAACAATGGTTGTTTAGGGTATGACACATGAAAATCTCCCCATTTTCTTGGTTTCTGGAGGAGTCTCATTCCAATAAGAAGGCAGCTGATGTGCCTAAGTGGGTGAACATGAAATTCCACCTTCTTTAGCAAAGTCATAAATTCCCTCAATTTTCTATAGTCATGGTATTTATCAAAAGGAAAGCTTGACTTCACCACAGAGTGAGAAAAATGTTGACAGCATACCCCGAGCCCCACATATTTAAATAGCATTACTTTCTTCTTTAACTAACACTGATGGAATGCTTACTATCTTCATAGCTTGTTTACTAGAGTTGCTTAAGTCTTATAATGAAGTAGGCTATTATTAGCCCAGCTTTTAGGTTAGGAAAGTAAAACTCAAAATTCTATATGAACTGTCACAAAGATAAAAATATAGGACTAAAATTTTGACCTAGGTCTGACTCAGAGCTCCGATGACTAGTCTCCCTCCCATGCTTCTTTGGCAACGCTCATCTTTCTTTGTTTTTAGAGTTGCACTCATTCAACAAATCTTTGTCGACAGCTTCTATACCACACATGAGCTCAGAGGCTAGCTGCACATTGTGAACATTTCCAGTTCTGTTTCTGTTTCTTCCAGTATCCCACAACCAGTGTCTGCATCCAGGTGCCAGGCTTCAGGCCAAGGTGGAGCAGTGTGCCGCTGGGCCGGGAAGATGCACCTCTGGGTAAGTCACCCCAATTCTCTGTTTGGCCGTGATCCATTCTGAGGCTCGGCCCTAATCCTGAGCTTCTGCTGGCACCTTAGAGGGCCACAATGGTTTCTGCCTCTTCCCTACCAGTTCATCTAGAACCACACCTCAAGTTCTTTTAGTCAATCCTCATCCATGGAAGATTTTCATTAGACTCTGTCTCAAGAAGACGAGTGTCCACATCTGTTAGAATATGGCCATGTCCTAAGCTCCCAGAACAGCATCTCATGTATTGCAGGTCCTCAATAATGGCTGTTGATCAGACAGACTGAGGTCCTTCAGCTGAGCTCCAGACAGGCTCATGGCTGTGCTCCTGCTAGCTAGAATACTGAGATACCCTTTCTTCTAGTCTTGGCATGTTTTAGGAAGATGCTACAGCTCCCTGGATGCCCTGATGCCATAAGACTACCACTCTGATCACGTGCCGTGTGCAGCAGAGCACATCCTCCATCCTCCAAGGAGCACTCACAGTGTGTGTGCGGCACACCCCAGCACACACACAGACAGTTCTCCGTCCCTTCTAGTCGGCCTCATTGAGTCTGTTAGTTAGTCCCTGTCTCGTTATGTGCAGACATGTTCTTACACAATTATACAAAAAAAAAAACTGTATAAAACTTCAAGGTCTATATTCAAAGCCAATCATTCCAGCAGGAAACTGGAATAAGTCACGAAACTGCTCAGGTACAGTATAGCAGATAAACACAATGGGCTTTCATCTGCCATCAAAATAGTCTAAAGACATGATGACATAAAAATGACTATAATGTTTTAAAAGTTATAATATTCTATATAAATACAGCAGGATCCAAAATATGAGAAAACACATTAGAAAGTAAGTTAAAAATGGCTCAAGAGATAGCTTAGCAGTTAAGAGTGCTCGCTGCCCTTGCAGAAAACCTGAGTCCACTTCCCAGCACTCACATCACATGGCTCAAAACTGCCTACAACTCCAGTTCCAGGGAATCCAGTACCCTCTTCCGGTCACTGCAGACAACTCATGTGTACTCATGTGCACATAACCACATATAGATACACATAATTAAAAATAATAATAAAATATTGTTTAAAATGATTTTTTAAAGCAAAAAGCAACAGCTGCAATCTTCAGAGTTGGATTGGGGTGATTAAGATGTTTCACCTGTATTTGCCTGTGTGCTCCTAGATTTCCATATGAAGCATATATTACTTTTATAGCACTACAGAGGCAGTAAATGTAGTGTTGTAAACACACCCTGCAGCAGATGTGAGTGCACCTAGTCAATACCTATCAAGCTTCACGGCTATTCGGTTGTGAAACACCAGCCTCTGGTTGCCAATAAATACCATTAAATAAATCAGACATGTCCAGTTTGTATTTTAATGTATCCCGGTTTTATTTCAAACTAGCGATCAGATCCACAGGATGAAATAGCCCTGCTTCCCAATCACATGACACATAACCGAAGCCTTCTGGAGTACCCTTCATCACACCTTGCTAATTACACTTAAGTGTGGGCCTTACTCATTTCTCCCACAAGGCTCCCAGTTAGCTCCCTAAGGACGTTCCTCGAAGGCTTCACTGGCAGTAACGCAGGAGCTGATGCGTCACACGTGCCTGTACAATTGATTTTCCATGTATACAAGTGAGTTCCAGAGCAGCCGGCGTGCTTCTGGAAAACAACCCGCAGTCTAGTTGACGCTGTCTAGCCCTCAAGGCGTTGGTCCACGAGGTTCCCCCTCTGTCCCTTTCCTCACACTGGCATAAAGATATTTAAGAAAACAGAGAAACTGAGGCTGGGAAGACCGTCCAGCACTTGATGCTTTTGCAGAATACCTGGATTCAGTTCCCAACATCTGCCTGGCAGCTAACAACAGTCTGAAACTCCAGTTCCAGAGGATGTGATGCCCTCTTCTGGCCTCCACAGGCACAGACACATATGCCATCAACACACACACACACACACACACACACACACACACACACACACACACACACTAAAGTAAGTATTTTTTATAAGAAAAGGAAAAAGGAAAGCTCTCTGAGGAGAGCTCTTTGAGGTGGGTAGTGACCCATCTCCACAGTCTGGGGTCACCAAAGTGTCACATACTATGAGATCTTGCTCAGACAGTGAATAGCATGGGCTGGGCCACGGTGAGTTTCATAGACCATGTAGATTTCCTTCATCCTGAGCCGACCTTGACCTTCAGCCTTCCCCAAGGATGTCATATTGATAATTTGAACCTCAATAGAACAAAATAAAACATGTTACTTCTAAGTTCTTCCTCCCTCAAGCCAAGTATAATCATGAGAAAAACATAGAACTATCACTACTGAGGAAAGGCTCAGAAAATTCCTGGCTAGAATTCCTCAACACATGAAGGTCGTCTACACCAGGCCATGGGAGTCACTGCCATCACCAAGAACAGACTGAGGAGATGTGACAATGTAAGAAGTCCAAGACAAGGTCCTGGCAGAGTGAAAGGGTACTCATCCCACTCAGAGAAAATCATCTTTATGGCTTGAACTGAGAACAGATACCACACTTGTTCTTAGCCAAAAGGCCCAGATGTGATAACGTTATCATTTTAAAAACCCAAACACCAATGCTTATTAAACAGCCATTTAATAACCATCTCCCAGGTTATTTATTGATCACCTCCACCAAGTGAAGGAAACATCTGATGGAACTTCACAATAATTAAATGAGGCACCATCTAGTTGAAAGGCCCTATCCACCCACATGGAATGTCAACATGTGGCCCAAGGGAAGAGAACACAGGGTGATGTCGAGCAGTACCAAGGATTGCCATGTGCTTGTCCATGTGCTCTCAGAAGGAAGCCTCCCCTCTGCAGACTCTATGGACTCTGGATGTCCTGTTGAGCAGCCTGCCTGCTTTGCATGCAACAATTACAGCATCCCATCTAACTTTTTTCCTGCTCTCCCGAGTGTGTGGTATGTGTGGCAGCTGGTGTCCTGATGCCTTTTCTTTTGGTTTGATCTCAGTCCTGGTACAGTCTTTCAACTGCATCAGCTGTTAAGAAGTTGTTTGATGTCACCAGTGAGTTCAGATGTCTCACCTGTTCCAATAGTATCAAAGGGTCAGCCCATGATGGGCTGAGGTGCGGCTCCCTGGTAGAACACTGGTGTAACATACATGAGGTTCTGGGTTCACTCTCCAGACCAGAAAAGAACAAAAAGGCAGCCCCTTTCCCATAGACTCCTGCTCAAGAAGGTTACAGGGAAAGCTCTCAACACATCTGAGAAGACATGAGCATTTCAAATGTGCTTCCTCCTTCTTCCTATTGCTCAGTTCAGCTCTTAAATGGTATCTCTTCCCAGAAATAATGTTGCTTTACTCTCATCTTCTCTATGATTTCCCTCTCATAAAAGAAAAACAAACCCCTCTGATGCCCGCACCTTGCCTCTCTTTGCATTCTCCTCTGTCCAATCACAGCACGGTTTCCATTTCTATTTTGTACTTTCACGTCTGGGAAGCAGTGCATGCGTGACTCTCTGTGGGTAACTCTACTTATTAGTCCATCCCAAAAGATGGTTTGATCTCTAAAGTCCAGCAGATATTTTTTAATAGACAAGTATTCTTTCTATGTTTTTAATTTGTTTTGTGTCGCTAGAGATTGACTGGGGCTTCATACATATTAGGAACCTCTCAGCCCCTGTGCCCCATCCTAGTGCTCTTCACAGTCCTTCTAGAGTACTTACTGCTTTGTAGAGGTTTTGGGTGGTCAGAACCGGTGGGGTGAACATGTATGTGTTCATTCTCCTGCTTCTCTAATGCAGCAGATTTTATGACAGAGACATATGGCCATTCAGACGCTGAAAATGCTTTCAGGCAAGAAAGAACTTATTGATGGCCTCATTTTGGCTATGTACTACACGATCAGGCCTCACTATGCATTTTGCACAGCTCAGAATTGAAAGAGTCACAGGGCAAATCTCGTGAACATGGACTCAATATGTGATACCACAAAGATAATCATTGTTTATCCCACAAAAGTGCAATTTCCTTAAATTAACTTTTCTCACGTGAGCCTTAAGAAACTCTCATTTTTCCGAATGGATTCCTCCTCCTGAAACCACCCTCATTTAATTACAGTAAACTTGCTGAGCTGGTTCAGGACTGATCACCTTGTCAAGAGTATGGACGCTGTTTCTTCTATTCTGTTCTATGCTATGCTATTTTTATTCAAAATAAAAATCTTGAACTCTGATTTATAACATGCTCTCAGATGACCAAGCAACTCAGGAGTCACAGAGAATGAAAATTCATTTGTGCACACAGCACACGGCTCCAGCACTATCCATACTGTCCCTAAATCTGACTTTTCATCCTCTTTTAGGAGGTAATAAATTCCTCTCCGGGCTGGAGCGACAGTGATTTCCACGGTTCAGCTGATATGTGTCAGCCCTCATGGGGCTGGAGATAGGTCTTAATTGTATAGTGCTTCCATTTGATCTCTTCCCCTTTCGCTCACCCAAATGATTCCCATTCTCACCTCACTCTCAGCTCGTCAGTTGGGGAACAAGCTCTTGCCTCTCTTTGTTTGGCAGTCTGGCCAGAGCCCAGCTCCCATTTTCCACGCACTTAATGAGCTCTGCCGTGTTCTGGCTTGTGACCACCAGCCTTTGCCTTTGTATATCACATCTCCTGGAGAGGAACCGAACGCAACAGCAAGCTCGGCTGGCACTTAATGAAGGATAAATTGCTATTTGGGGGATAAAAACACCCCAAAACTTGTTTGGATTTTGGGTTTTATGTGAGTGTACATTTAACTTTTGCCACACCAAAGAATGGGTGGTTGTAGCTGAACCTTGGGTATATGAGAATGCTCCAGAAGCAGCAGAATCAAAAAGCCAAGGGTTTCTATAAAAATTTATTTAGTGCGTGCGTGCGTGTGTGTGTGTGTGTGTGTGTGTGTGTGTGTACACTCACCCATTGAATGGGAGCATGTGAAAACCAAAGCATGTTCCCATGCTGCTCCTCCGCCTTTTTTTGGTTTTTTGGATGAAGTTTCTCACAGCACCTGAAGCTGACTGCTCCAGCAAGACCCCACGATCTGCCTGTCTTTGCCCACCAGCACTGGGGTTCTGAGCATGCACACCATGTCTGGGCTTTCATGTGCGTGTTGGCGACTTGTGTTCAAGCTCCATCCTCATGCTTGCATAACAAGCACTGTATTAACTGAGCCATCTCCCTCCCAGTCCAAGTCATGAGTTCTAAAGAAGGTTCAAGATTTTTAATAAGAACACAATTTAGTAGTGTGGGAACTTGGCCCTCACTCCCATTCCAACCACCAAGGTGCTTGGCAAGGAAAGAAAACCCCAGGGAACGCTATATCAAACAAACAAACAAACAAACAAATAAATACATGTACAGCAATCATAGTAAATTGCAAGCAGAGGTCAAAGAGTGAAAAATGGGCCTTTTCTTTCTCCCTTTTTCTTAATGAAATAGACATAAAATACTGCATTTTCTTCACCACGGTCATGCACACATCTGGAAACCACTTTCAGTGTCTCCCAGATGTTTTACATTGTTCTCGGTACAAAAGGCAGAGAACTCACCAAACAGAATCCTTATCCTTAAATACAGTCTAGCAGGGAGTGGGATGAGGAATGAATGATTGCATGAATGAATGGCAGATGGCAATGAGTACTACCAGAAAAAAAGGCACGGTAAGCTTGAAAACAAATAGAAGATTGGGTGCTGTTACTGTCATTGAGACAGTTGGGGAATGCTTCTCTAATAAAATGACATTTAAGCAGGATCTGGAACAAGTGGCAAGCATGTGTGTCTGAAGGAGAGGCACCCGGAGGCAGGAAGGTTTAGCTACAGAGGACTCGCATTCAGTGCTCTTAAAAGAGCAACAGCCTGTCAGGCCCAAGTCACCACACACCAATACTTTCTCCTGTGAGTCCAGAGCAATGATTTTACAATCTATGCAGAAAACTGCTGAAAGTGTGTGACACAACTTTCTCGCCATATGAGCCATAATGAAATCTCTGGTCATTTGAATGCAGTTGTTCACATACACACTCAGCATGTAAGCCAGGTACAATTCTCTTCTTCCACTTACAGCTCCAGCTAGGCACAGTCCTGAGGCTGAGAAGACGATGTGAGCAGAGCGGACAAGTCCACGCCCTCAGAGACTCACTGTCTGAGGAGGGTAGTATGTAAAATAGTGAAAGTACCCGGGACTGTGGTAACTAAAACAGTGCCTGAAGGTGTCCAGAGTACGAGGAAAGGTTTTGCAAGGAAGTGACATGGAGCTAATAAGGAGAGAACATTCCAGAAAGCAGGCAGAAGGTCCTGAAGCGGGAGGGAGCATACAGAGTTCGCTATGTCGGGAGAGTGATGACGAGCAGCACAAGAGCTCAGTCTGGACAGAGGCTGGGGTCAGGTAGGAAATGGGTCTTGCGTGGTCTTGACTAGACTGGACACCACATGAGAGGCATTAGGCAGGACAGAAATAGGACCAAATAAGCACTGTGATGTGACCCCACTGGCTGCACAATGGGAGAGCAGGGACTGTAAGGTGATATTGGTGGACAGGCCGTTGCAGGCATTCAGATGAGATGTGTCCACTGCCTTGACCCTGAAAACAGCAAGGGAAATCAAAAACTATTTAAGAAATAGAATGAGCTGGTCTGGGGATGGGCTCGAGTACAGGACAAGATGATTTCCTAGGGACCTCCTACTTGGCTTTTGAAGTCATAATATTCCATTCACTTCCTTACATGCTTGAGTAGAAAAAAACAAACCAACCAAACAAACAAACAAACAAACCCTACCCCAACTCAGGCACCAAACACCTAGTACAGAAAATCTCTCTACTCATTGGTAGCCAGGCTGGTTGCTAAGTGGTGTCTGGATCCTAGATGTGGAAGTCACGGTGCCCGCGCAGCTTGATAGCCCTTGGCTGAGAAGTCAGCAGACCACATCAGACTCCAGAGAAATGAGCCCCTAGCCAAACAACGCCTTCTGTTTGGACTCCCTTAGGATGACATTTTGCTAGTCATACCTACAAGGAAATCAGCCAAGTGGGTGACTCATTAACATTTTCTTCTCAAGAGAACATACAACAAGGATCCTCTTTAAAATGGTATTTTTAACTGATCTGTACTGGTGTGTAGGTATGTGTAAATGGGTGCAGACGTCTGCAGAGACCAGAAGAAAGTGTCAGAGCCCCTGGAGCCAGAGTTACAGACAGTTGTGAGCTGCCCGATGTGGGTGCTGGGAACTGAACTCAGGTCCTCTTAACAGCTAACCCATCTCTCCAGCCCCACAAAGATCCTTTTAGAATAGAACAGAGCACCATAAAACATATAATCCACAGGAGCGCCAGCAGTGATCTGGAAGAATGTCAAGTACAGCACTTAGGTTTGAAGTGGGGTGGGGACGAAAAGATCAGAGATCTAATCTCACAAACAAACCTTTCTATGAGTCCGTCCTTCATTAACAGTAATGAGGGTGGAGAGGAAGGCCATCTTTTTCCTACCAAGAAGACCTTGGGAAATGACTTCTCAGAAGGGAGCAGGCACAAAGATGAGGCTTAGCACCTGTACAGACATGCTCCTCCTCCCGGCTAAAAAGAGCTGCTGTCCAGATCATGCCCAGGATCCCAGGATGTGGTTATAAATGATCTAGAAATGGAATGAAGCTGCATGGATCCTTGTATGTCCCTCCAGGAAGAACCTCAGATGGATTTAGGCACCCTAACGTGACCAGAGTGCTAGGCTACTTCTTGCTGCTGACAGTGAATACAGCCACCATAAACACAGTTTCTTACCTTGAGTACAGGCACATATGTATTATTTAGCCTCCTGCCTGTGCTTCCAAACCAGAACACTATAGAATTGTTTGCCTCCTGGAGACACACCTTTCCGTGGCAAACAGCAGCAGGAAGATGCAGAACGTTGTAAGTCTATTCTTCTGTAGGAATTATCTTAAACTCATTTTAAATTGAGACCACACAGTTTCACAGTGTCCAGGGGAAATCCATCAGAATGTTAAGGATAAAAGACTAGCCAGGCGGTGGTGGCGCACGCCTTTAATCCCAGCACTCGGGAGGCAGAGCCAGGCGGATCTCTGTGAGTTCGAGGCCAGCCTGGTCTACAGCGCAAGATCCAGGAAAGGCGCAAAGCTACACAGAGAAACCCTGTCTCGAAAAACCAAAAAAAAAAAAAAAAAAAGACTAGATGTCAAATATATTCTGGTTTTGCAATCTCCCTTGTTCTCCTAAGCTCCTAGACCTCTTGGTGAGATGGGCAAAGCTGGGCCACTTTGTGTATCAGGAACAACAGAATAATTTAGTTAAAAACTATAGGCTTTGGAAACAATAACAACCAATCATGTAGTTGGAATTCACACAGCTGATCCTTGAGTAGCACTGAGATGAGCTAAAATGCCATAAAGAGTGTCATGTAGTATCTGAGCTACCTTCATCTTTTAGGAGAAAGAAGAAAAAACCCACAAAAGACAAAAACTACTGAGCTACTAGCAGAATTTGAAGCATGAATCCAGAGGAGCAATCAGAATTCTCTAATCACATAATTCTATTTTGAATCATATATTATGATTGTTTTCAGAAGCAGTGATGCATGATGTTAAGAAAGTTAAGAACTATTGTCAGTTGGGACAAAGCAACTCCCTTTATCAGCCCATGAAATGATCCTATAATAACTCTCCCATCACATGGACAGAAGCAGATAATTGATAAAGATTCCCCACCATAGTAAGACATTCACACAGAAATGACATCAGTGAGGGATGCTACCAGCTGGGATGGTTTCACAAAGATCAAGTAGCCTCAGGGCATAGACTAATCAGCTGGGATCTAGAGGAGGCTGGCTGCTAAGTTCCAAGAGGCAATGTCATCCAGTAGAGAGTTTAGCCTTGATCTGCATGTATTGCACACACTGCCCTCAAACTACCCATCTAGGATTCTATTAAAACAAGACAACAAAAAGTCAAAATAATTTTCCAACTCTATATTTCTAATATTCCTATAATCACTCCATTTCCATTGCATTTTGGATGGAGACAAATACATTTCCTTCCCAATATTTGAAAGTAATTGATAAGAGCACAATTTACTCCTCTGGAATGGGAATTCAGTGTTGTGAGCTGACAATGTCAGTGGTACCCAGGATCCTCTGAAAGCAGATTCTAAGGTGGCTTTTCTTCTCGGTGTGGGTTACCTGCTCCCAGAGCAAGAAGGCCTCATATAGCTTTTAGAAGGCTTGATCCTCTCTCCTTCAAAAAATATCTGATGCATTTCTAGGAAACACGTAGAATAGTTATAAACCGTAAGACAACGTTGTCTTAGTCCATGAGTCTTGCTATACAAATCCCTGGAGAGGTCCTGAACAATAGAAGTCAGCATCTCAAGATCTGGAGGATGGGAACTCCCAAGTGCCATAGACTGGGGCTCTAGTGAGATGCAGTCAGTGGTCTAACATCTTCAGTAGAACAATGACTCCAGAGTTGATGCTCTTAAGCACTAGTCCTCTGCTCCCTCCATAACAACAATAGCTACAGGACATTTTTGTCTGCCTCACACATTCTTTCACACATTAGCAATTATATATTACTATTGCCAACAAGCACAGGTAGAACAAGAAGGTACAATAAATGTGAGACAAACACCATTAAGAATCGGGACAGAGGAGTCTTGTTAGAGACCTGCCCCAAAAAACCTTAAAAAAAAACCCAGACAAAAACACCATCTGACTTTTCTAACTGTTGAAGGGTAGAAGGAAGTTTTCACTATATGATTTAGTTCAACACCATATTCCTGGCAAAGACCATGGGAGAGCCAAGTGATGGACAGGACTGTAAATTAGGGGTTCCTGTTTGGCTATACAGACAACTTCACTCGGGTTGGTCCAGAAGCTGCAGGGAGGCCTGCCCTGATCTCTCTAGGCTGTGGGAGAGATCTGCTCCTTAACAGTGGGTACCACCTTCAAGGGGCTGGGCCTGAGTTCTAACGGTGCACAGGTTGTGGATGAATTCGGCCTCTGTAACGAGACCTGATTCATCTCTTGAAAGAAAACCATCTTAGATACTCAGCATGATCGATCACATGAAATATTGCTCTAAAAAGTGTATTGTGTCCCATTCTTGTATTTTCATGAGATGCACTGATTACATCTTGCTTTCCAAAGGAAGACAATTCATTTATCCTCATGTTCCTGTGTTCTTTTATTTATAATTCATTTTAGTGCAAAGCACCAGGTTAAGTTCTAGCACACCTTGAAGGATGAGGTTTAGAACACTTATTGAATTCATGAGATGGCAGGGTAATTTCAGTGCACCCTAGCAGCCAGTGTCTCCAGTCTGGCTCCACAGATTTCCTCTCAGTGCCCGAGCTGAGATGACTTGTCTCTTTATCACTTATTCAAAGGTGACTCAGCTCTCGGGTACAAGCCCACAAGGACTGGCCACCAATGCTTTGTCGTTAATGGTCTTCATTTCCAGGGAAGTCAAATGTTAAACTGATAGACTGATTCATTCTCCACATCCTGCCCATCCTGAACTCTAGATGGATGTTTCTCTTTATCTAGGAAAGCGACTCAGCAGTTAGGCTATCTTTAGTTCTTGGTCAAGGACAATGTCCTCACTCCTTGTCTCCAATATGGAAATGGACATAGAAATCACTGAGGACATCTTCTTTAAAATAGGCTTCCCCGGGCAACCTTGAGACGGCCTGGGTGATGCCATTTCTAACCATTTTCCAGGTGATGACAGGCATCCTGTGGGACAGCAGGCCACACTTAGGGTGAGGAGGGTCCAGTCCACAGAGGAATGACTGTGCTTCCAAGGGAATATGGATTCCGCTACTTGAAATGTTCGCTCTGCTTTCCAGTAATAAAGGATGATCTGTGAGCTCTCCCTACTGCATGTGTTATTAAAAGCCTGAACGATTCTCACAAATCTATGCTCCATTCTTAGATGATTCCGTGTGTAAGCTTCAGGTTAGACAAGGCTATCTCACCTCAAGGAGAGAGGTAGACCACATCTCCGTGCATGATATTAAAGGCAACCATTCCAAGACTTAGCTGTGTGTTCTCCAGAGGTCATACATCTACAGCATAAGCAACTAATGATTTCCAAGTCTCCAAAATGGCCAGACATGAGGGTTCAGCAAAGGACTCACCAGCTCTGGCTGCTTTAGATGCCAAGTTGTTGCCACTATGGACACAGCAGAAAATGCTGCACAGATTAATGACCAAGTAGATGCAGAAAACCAACTTAAGGAAAAAGGATAAATTCCTTTTTATCCTTTATTCTGAGGGAGGATGGCTCACTTAAATGAATGAATATTTGGGGGTCAAGGTCATGGTGTGTGGTGTTCTGAGGGAGGAAAGACTTTAGCACGAAAGAATTAGTTCTCATTAGCGTATCAATAAAGATAAACAAATAATAGTTTAAGATATACTTAAGGAGAGAAGCTTTTCAACAAACTTCTCAAATTTCTGTTTATCCTCTTAAATTGCTTGGTAAATTCATCATTCTAAGTCTCTTTGAAAGGTCAGGTTCAGCCCAAGCCTCCTCTGAAAATTAATGAGGTTTTAATGTACTCAGAAATGTAGAAGTGGTGTCAAGGTTATTTGATTGGCCTGACCCAAGAACTTTCTAGAATAGCAGGATATTTTGGCTAGGTTTTTATCTTTCATTCATCTCTTATGGGCACCATTACTTAGTTGATTATTTGTAAACAACTAAATAGCCTTTTCCTACCTTTGTAACTTGCCTGAGAAGAGAAATAAAGCATGACAAAACACTGATGAGCCCCAGCTTAGCAGGTAGTTCCTTCACTTTGAGGGGATCCTCAGATTTAGAAAAGGAGCTCTATGTTAAACTAGAAATACTAACCAAAGATCAGGCCACTGAAGACCTGAGCTGAGCAGGAACTGCCACTCTTTCAGCAAGTAAATTGATCATAGCTGTCAAGACCTTGGTGTCAAAAAGTTGTGAGTTCAACTCCAGGTTGTACTCTACTGCCAAAGTGGCCTAGGACAAGTCAAATCTCATTTGCCAATTCATCTGCAAAGCAGAAATGCTAAATAGCTCCCCCTTCTGCCATGCAGAAGCCTGAGCGATTGTCCATACATACAACACACGTTTGTAGACATGTTACGCGCTAGTGTCGGATCTGTTGCCAGCCCTTGCCCCTTAAGAGACTCATCAAGCAGAAGTCAAAAGAGAAGAACCGCCACCCAAGTCACACACTAAAAATGTGATAGTCTTGACCACGGGATGCAAAGAGATGGGTCTTTAAGCTATCCTAGCAAGAGCTCACCTCAAGTTCAAGTCTGGAAAGTAGTTAATATTCTTTGCCTGCTTCTCAGTTCCTAGGCTAACGGGGCTTTTCCCTAGGGTGCCCAGTCTTTCACCTCACCATGTCTAAAATGGTTTATTTTTCTTCTAACAGTAAAAATGGGAAATGATGTGTACAGTTTTAAAACTGTTAAAACGCAGATATTTACTATTTCTTAGAATTTAATTTGGAGGATAATTTTTTGTTTCACTTTTGAAGGCAGGGTCCTATAATGCAGTGCAGGCTGGCCTTGACTCTACAAATCTCCTGCTTCAGCCATTCTTCCAGGAACCTGTATCCAGCATGGGAGAATTTTTAAAAATATATTCTACCTCTAAACCCACCGTGAAAGTGTTAGTGAGAACTATGGTTTCTTTAACAGAATGAACTTTAAGAGTAATTTTTAATTATGTGTAGGTGTTGTGTATGGTATATGTGTGTACATGAGTATGGGAGTCCATGAAGACCACAAGAAGCCATCAGATTTCCTGGCACTAGAATTAATGAGTTGTTGTGAGCTGCCAGTGTGGGTGCTAGGCACTGAATTCCAGTTTCTGTCAAAGCAGTACATGTTCTTAACCAATGATTCCCCCTCTCCAGTCCCCACAATCAGCTCTTAACCACTCCTGTATACTATAAAGAAAATGTATGGCTTGAACTGCTACTATCATAGAGAAAAATCCGATCCCAGGAAAGCATAGAGCTCAGTCAGTCAAAACACCGAACTGAGACAGACGACAAATATATGATGGGTTTCATATATACGCACACACATTGTACATAGTTGGTAGATAGACCTGTGGGCAGATATAGACATAGACGCTATAGAAACACACGTGCACTTTCGCGGCCTGACTCTTCCCACTGCCTTGTTTTTTAAACTAATAATTAACACCAGGCACTTTGACTATGTCTACTCTTATCTAAATCACTGACTGTGTGCAGGGACAGTTTCACTCTTATTTATTACAGAAGGAAGTACTAGCCACAAAGAAGTTGTCCCCAAGTGCTCCCAGACTCAGACTGAAATCTGAGCATCTGGCCTGGCCCTTCCAGGAAACCTGGGAAGGAAACCTCTCAGAATCGTGGGAGCCAAAATTAGCTCTTCCAGACTTTGGTGGGCACAGAATGGGCACAAGACGAGAGTCTGGCACCAACATTGTTTGCGTCCTCACCCTTGCCCTTCCTGAGAAGCAAAATCCTAAAAGGTTTGTGTCCTTTGTCAGCAATGGGTATCACAATCCCAGTGAATGCCTGAATTTGATGTGCAGAAATTCAAAGATCCTTCCTAGAGACAGAGACATGGAGTAGAGTCAATTCAGCTTTGATGGTGGAACGGACATTGGAAGGGGAATGATGTAAATGGTGATCAGGATGCAGAGAGAAAGGCCATCAATGCCACTCTAATGACCAGAAGCTCAAAAGTAGAGGCCTGGAAGTTGTATAGGTTTTAGGCCACACTTCAAAGGTACAGTTGACCAAGGTATTATTCATCAACCTAACAAGCCACTCATAAATAAATGCTTCCAGACCAGAAAATAATATTCACACAATGAGCTTTTTGTCTGGGAGTTTGCTAGCTTGCATTTCTGTCGGCAGGCTGTGTGTGCATGTGGGTATGCATATACGTGTGTGTGCGCGTGCATGTGTGTGTGTGCGCGTGTGTGTGTGTGTGTGTGTGTGTGTGTGTGTGTGTGTGTGTGTGTGTGTGTTCTCCTTAACCCTCTATCAACATGGGCTTCTTGGCCACATCTTAATTTATGACATATTTACTCCAATGATTAACTGTAGACATTAGTCTTGTTCACACAAGCCTTTTCTTGAACAACAGGTAAATGAGACCCCAAGAAGGGCGGCAACCAGGCTCCTTAAGGATCTCCTGCTCTCCCCACCTCCCCATGCAATGAACGCTGAGCTACTCAGAGGGCAAGGCACCCAGCATCCCCTCCCAGGGAGCACTCATTGAAGGGAGTTGGGGAGTTTGTGACAGGATCCCTCAGGGAAGGAGTGGCTGTGGAAGTTCCGAAGAATCTTGCAAAGCACCTAAGTGGGTACAAAATGGTAGAACAAAATGTCCTCAAAAATTAAGTCTGAATATTCCTTTCCTCCAGCTGAAGTCACAAGAGGGGGCTGCTGGGGAAAATCAGAACCTGCTTCCTTTAAACCCCTTTTAAGAGCAAATACAAATAACTCGGCCTCCCTCCAAAGAGGAGGATGGCTGTCCTGTGTTTTCATTAACTTCCACTGTTGTGACACATCAAGAGAAAGAGGGAGATGAATGTCCCCAGAAGCTGTCATTGAAATGTCTGATAATGGCCTTTAGAGCATCGCTGGTGTCCCTGGGTACCACACATCCAAATAAAAAAGGAATCACATGGCCCTTGACAGAAGCCAACAGGGGAATCTGTGCCTCGGGTGTTCCTACTTGGCTTTTGTGATAAATAGCTAATAAATAGTTTTTTCCCTAATATTGTAGTCAATTGACCTCCAAGGGCAATGTTCAAAATTCCTTCCTTCCACCCTACTCCATTGCTCCTTGTTGCCCTTGACCCCAAATGCACAGCCTGTGTCTTCACTGAAACAGGAAATACAGCGTCACAGAGCAGGCAGCTTGCTGCAGGGCCACTGGAGCTGCAGGTTAGTGGTCTTCTGTCTGCTCAGAATAGAGCGAAATGACAGATTATTCACCTGGCAGATATTTGCATAGACTCCAGAGGAGTATGGTTTATCCACTCACAAAAGCACACAACTGCAGCTCGGAGAAGAAATCATTTCCATTCAACAAACACACATAAAAATCTTGAGAAAGAAGCACTGGGCACGTCGGGTAACCAGCATGTAAGTTCCCTGTGCTGACATGGAACACGCCCATATATGCTGGTTCCATCATTGGAGACAGGCAAGTGCATTGTTTTTATTGTATGTTATATAAAAACACACTGTGTCCAAGTACTAAGAAATCTGTGATCAGTTACCTAACTATCTATCACATGTAAGTATTTTGGACATCAAGATTAGAAGAATTATATATTGAAATAAATTGTGACATCTTTGCTCCATGCCTATTTTCAGCTTAAATTGCATTTTAGATAGGAGTCTCACTAAGTTTTCCAGGCTAGCCTCCAACTCCTGATCCTCCTGCCTCAACCTCCTGAGTGTTGGGGTGGCAGGTATGCACTGCCATGACAAGATTACTCTTATTTTGAACTCAGACATATTCAGGATCTACTGAATAATAAAGATTGTAAAAATGCAATGCAAGGAAATGGGCGAACATTTAAGACAATTTTTATCTGAATTTCTTGTAGGAAATTTTCTCTGTGTAGCTAGAGAACCTAGACAACCTCTATGAGTCAGACCCTGGAGGGCTTCCATAAAGGCCAGAGTGAGTCCTCAGACCACAGTTCTGTCACTGTTAAAATGGGCATAATCCTATCTCCTCTAATTTATGGAGTCATTGTCGAGATTAAGTAAATATCGCATATTTTTATGAAAGCCTCTGTAATCCTCGAGACCAATGGTCGACTCTATCGTCCCAAAGACATGGTAGAGAAGACACCTGGAAAAGGTGTACTCCCTTACCAGAGTGTGTAACAAGGTCCTAAAGTTCACATGAGCTGTGAACTTTATCTTGTATTTCGCTACATGGACAGTTTTAGAATCATGTTTGTGAAACGTGTTTTCAAGAACAGCAGAATTTCTTCATTCTGCTCTCCTCTAGTGTAGACAACAGGAGGCATCGTTTCGTGGGTTACCAGGTTTCTGGCTATTGTTGACTACTAAATATGGTCTTTATAGGGTCAGTCTCCTTGATTAGGGCATGCAAACAGACGCGATTGAATAAAAAGCTATGCATACCCCACTGAGCTTAGGCCCTCCAGACTCAACTAGACACAGAACTGGTATGGTCTTTTAAAAGTTGGTCTTTTTATCTGCTTACTCAGTACCAGTACTAGAGAAACAGTAGGATAATGCCCTTGATCTGAAGGAGCTCCATGCTAGATTAGGAGACAGCAGACTGTGAGGTCAGTGAGCCAGAAGGTGCCAGAAGGACACAGTACTCCACCAGAAAGCCTGTGGCCTGGGGCAGGTGTTAAGCTTATAGGGGCACTTGTCAAGAGAAGGTGGGGCTCAGGAAAGGGTTCAGCACTTATCAAGAGAGACCATGCATACACAAATATACATGCTTCCCATGGGAGAACCAGCAGGAGCCAGGACATGACCAAAGATGAGGAGAGGAAGCAGAGGTCAGGTCATAAAAACAACAAGATGGATCTGTTGCCCCTGAGGGATCAGGCATCCACTCAAGTAGGGCAGTGGCGTGGGGCCTGTAGATGTCAGGCAATCATGCACTGGCAAGGTGGGTAGAGGTAGACCCCCAACTATCTTTCTTCAAGAACATTCTTCTGTCATATCAAATACTGGAGCTTCCTGTGGATAAATGTTTTACTACTAAAAAATAATTGATTTCAAGATATATGTAAAGATGAAGGAGAATCTCATTTTTCAAACAATAACAAGGGCCAAGGCCAGCATGGTGGCGCATGCCTATAATCAGAGCACTTGGTAGGTGGAAGCAGGGGGATCAGGAGTTCAAGGCCAGCTTCAGCTACCTAAAATGGTAATGAAATTAACCACAGTCCAGAGCATTCTCATACAGAAAGTGCTCATAATCCTTTTAAGGATTCAATACAGAACAGTTGTATGCTTTGGTCAGTCTCTACCTGAGAGGGTCATGACACTGGGAGGGAAACAGTCAGTTTCAGTCTGAACACAGAGGCAGAGCTGGTTTGGATCATCAGTCAAAGGACAAGGTGGGTTTGGATGTGTCGCCTAGGGAATGCCCTCCCTCATCAGGACTGGCCATGTGCAGGCCCACAGCAGGCCTGTCACAGATGTGGATCCAAAATTCACCATGTCTCCATTTCCGTAAACTGGGACTAGGAACTGGGAGAGTGCGCAGCAGTGAAGTGCCCACCTTGCCATCCTGAGGACCTGAGCTTTATCCCGAGCACCCACTTAAAAAGCTGGGGGTGCCAACATGTGATTGTAATCCCAGGGCTGAGGAGGAAAGTCCCTAGGGATTGGTGGCCAACCAGAGTCCTGTGTGAGATCCTGTCTCAAAAAATAATGTGGGAAGTGATTGAGAAACACAGCTGGTGTCAATCTCTGGTCTACACACACACACACACACACACACACACACACACACACACACACACACACACACACACAGAGGGATGGATGGAGTGATGGTTCTGCAGTTAAGAGCACATACTGCTTTTGCAGAGGACCAAGTTCAGATGCCAGCATCCATGTTGGGCAGCTCACAACAGCTTATAACTCCAGCTTCCAGAAAACCCAATACCTCTGGCTTCCTCATGTACCTAGACTCATATGCACATATTTACCTGCAAACAGACATACACATTTTTAAAATAATAATAAATCTTTAGGAAAGAGAAGGAGAGAGAGAGAGAGAGAGAGAGAGAGAGAGAGAGAGAGAGAGAGAGAGAGAGAGGATGCTCATGACCAGGCATGGTGGCACTCACCTATAAGCCTAACACAGGAAGCAGAGGATATAATAGATTTGCTGTGACTTTGGCTATACATCAAGACCCTGCCAGAGGGAGTGAGTAGAATGAGAAACATTCTAGAACAAAGTAGAATGAGAGAGGGGGGACAGAGAGAGAGAGAGAGAGAGAGAGAGAGAGAGAGAGAGAGAGAGAGAGAGAGAGAGAGAGAAGGGAGGATCCAGGAGAGGCAGAGACTAGATGAACCATGATAGAGAATTCAGTTTGGAAGCAGGAGAAACTTCTGGAGCCAGATGCCGGTTGTGATCGTACAATGAATGAACTGAATAATGTTACCGCCTTCGAAGCTGTCCTTAAAAGTGACTAAAATGGCTCCATCTGCACTCTTCATGTCTCTGAACAGAAGGAAAGAAGTGGGGCTGGAAGGGCAGTGGTACCCAGTGGAGATGAACTGAGTTCCATATTCTGCCTCCTTGAAATGATGCACAGATCAAACTCAATTTCACGAGAAAGCCTTTAAGGAAAGCCAGCCAATATGTTAAGGGCCTACCAAAGGCCATATGTCCCAGTCAGTGGTATTATGCAGCCATGGTCAGGGTTCCTAAAACAGAGTGCGTTCTCCCTAAGGGAGACTGAACTCTTCACACGATTTAGTTCCTGGCTCTTCCCTGTAGTGTGCACAGACATGTTTAGTGTTATAATTACTATTGTGCTAGCTTGTTTGTATTTATTTAGGGTCCAAGGGAAGCCAGCTACCATGTTTTCATTCCTTCGTTGCAAATGGGAATGGATTGGAAATTCTGTGCATCACCTTGGAAATGGAGCAACAGGACATGGTTATCAAATCCTGCTGAAACAGAGCTCGTCAGAAGAAGTCATCCCAACACTACCCCCTGCCAGTCTACTCTCCTCACCCTAGACCCTCAGCAACAAAAATATGAACTGCATTTGCTTATCACATACATCCAAAAATATCCAAGTGGATTTTTATGAAAATGCATTTGAGGTTAAACTTACTATAGAGATAACAAATTCAATCTCAGTGCTCAGGAAATTGGTTGTTCTTTGTAAAGAGCCTGAAATGTTTTCTATACACAAATCATTCGAAATTGAACAGCTCTAAACTCTGCACCTATAATCCTGATGGAGTTCCATTCTGCAGGTTACAAACAACAGCTCAAGAATAAAGGTCATTATGTGGTAGTAACTATTGATGTTTAATTACTTGACAATACTTTACAATCACCAAGACATTCTGAGATCCAAAGACGGTATCATGAGGGTGTTGTGTGCTAACTGACCTTCTAATTCATGCATTGTTAGAAAATGGCAAGAAAGCATTTGGAACTAACACAAGCTAAAGTGGGCACAGAAGTGTCCATCTGTGTCTGGCCCTGATAGGAAGCTTCATCATCTTTTCATTTCATATCAAAAATACACGTTATTATGGACGTGGAGTGTGGCCCATTGGTAGCGCCCTGACTTTCTGATCTTTGGCACTACAAAGAAGAAAATAGAAAGTATCATTCACGGAGGCACTGGGAACCTGCTGAAACTTGGTGTGTCTAAATGAGCAAGTGGGACAAAAGGCTCCTGTGCCTGCACCTTCAACAGAGCTGCTCTGAGTGATGCCACCAGGGCGGAAAGATCTCTCCGTGCTATGAGAGGCATTTGGTACACATTATCTTGCTAATGGTTCTGTAGACAGAAGAAACCCTGGAGACCATTTCAGCACAGTCCATTCATTATATACACTCTCCTTGACTTATGATGGATTAAATCCTTATAAACTAACTGAAATCTCTTTCTCATACAACTAATATGCTGAGCAACACAGCTGCAATCATGCTCAGCTTATGGTGGCCTGTACTTGAGCAAAATCTAACACAAAGCCTATTTTAAAATAAAGTATGGATCATCTCATGATATTGATTATTGTATCAAACATAACAAACAGCATGGCTATTCAGAACCACTTTCACACCTCTGTGGAACTGAAAACTCACATCAGAGACCATTTGACCTTAAAGCTAAGTTACAGAAAAGTTAGTAAGTTGCCTAAGTACACACACTCATGACACAAGAAGAACCATCTGTCTACATCTAGTCCTGCCTCACCTTTGCCATTGTCCCTGAACCGGGCAATCAACAACCATCAGGCCCTGGTTACTACTGTTTTATCCCCAAGAGTCCTTTATTCCCTTTCTATATACATCTATCAACTCTTCAGACTCAAGCAGACCTCCACAGGAAGCTCTCACAGAAGTGTCACTGCTCTTGCAGAGCCTGTAACACACATGAAGTAACTGACTTGTCCTGCTTCCTGAAGACTGGACAGCATGATTATTCCACATACATAAATGCTGTGAAGCTTATTATCAAGATGGGTACGGTTATAACTTAACCTGTAAAGTGTATAAATGTATTAAGTTAGAAATAAAAGGTGTTCCCCCTATCAGTGCCTGAGGCATGTGGGAGAGCTGCCCCTATCCCCCACCAGCTGTAACACTTGGGAGAGCAGGCCCTGCACCTCACATGGGCAGCACAATAGAGTCAACCCCACTGGTGGAAGTGTGGGTTTATAATTCATTATAAAAGAGCCCTGAAGTTGTAAGCATGGGAGAGCTGTCCTTATTACACATCTGTCACATGGCAGCATGGGTGGAGGAGAGATGACCACTCCTCCCTCCCCCCATCAATGCCTGAGCAGGGGAAGAGCTGGCCCTGAGGTCATAAGAGTGGGAGAGCTGGTCCTGTCCCTTATCAGCTTCAGCACTCGGGAGAGTGGTCCCTATGCCACACCTGGGCAGAACTGTGGAGCTTGTTCTGAAGGAGTAGGTGAGGGATGTCTGACCCTGGAGACATGAAAGCAGGAGAACTGGCCCTGCCCCTTGCTCATCACTGCAGGAGGTGAACTAGCCAGAACAATGCAGGAGAGCTCACCCTGGTGGTGAGGACAGGGGGAACAGGAGGGCTGACCAACCCTGCAACTACCCAGACCCAGAACCAGGGTTATGAGTTGACCCACTGCAACATCCACCCCCACCTATGTTCTGCTGGAGCATGTGAAGGGAACGGTCCTGCAGACCCAAAGCTGTAGGATTTCCACAACACGGGGCAACAGCAGGGTATCCAGGAAGAGTTCCAGTGAGGGCCCAGCATCATTAGTGTAGCAGAAGTCAGAGGCCTCAAACCAGACCAATGACTCTTTGCAGTGAACACTTTCAAGCAGATATATGGATAAAAGGGTTTACTGCATGACTGCATGCATTACTACATGATTCACTGTGTCACACTACAGCTTCCACGATGAGACTGAATTTTTTCCTTCTCTTTTTTTTCCCTTTTTCTCTTAAATTTTATTTTATTTTGGGGGGAGGTTGCAAGGGCAGAGGGTGGACACAAAGTGACAGGGAAATGACTGGGATGGAGATGCATGATGTGAAAGACACAAAGAATAAATAAAGAGAAGGAAAAAAAACGAGTTAAAAAGGGTCAGGTTTCATCCCTAAAGTTTTGTATGTATATGTGTATGTGTATATATCTATGTATGTATGTGTGTGTGTGTGTGTATACACACCACCTGAGAGGTCAAGGTCTTGACTCAGTGGCTTTCTATCCAGACTGTATCTGAGCCCAACAATAGCCTAACTAAATTCAGATCTCTCTCTATAACTATAAACAAAGCTTTGTGCGCACCATAGCATCTTAAAGGCATTGTGCCAAAAAAAAAAAACAAAAAAAAACAAAAAAAAAACTGTCCAATTTTCTACTCCGGACAGTATTTGAATATGCTGGCTGTTTGAATGTAACCATCCAGTGACCTTAGTACTATCACTAATTGCTTTGAACAGGTGAGGTGTCCTCTGTCGGACAGCACAAAAACTGTTTTTTGAGGATCAGTATCCCACACTTGGCCCACCAGCTGGGTTTCTAGGAAAGAGAAGAGAAAGCCCCGAAGCCGTGTTTTATGGAAAGAGCCTCCAGATGCAGCCGGGTGGCAGGCCAGAAAGTTGCTGCAGTGAGGACAAGCCCCCCTTAGAGCCTCTGTCATGTCTGTGTCCTACTGGATAGCCTGACTCCAGTGCAGGAGGAGTTCCTTGTAAGGAAAGAAAAGAATTCCTGAGTTAGAAATTGGGAAAAATATCTGGTGAAACAAAACATTTCAAATATATCACTGTGTCCCTTCCAGAGGGAGGTGTGGTCAGTGGAACTATGGAGCCTCCCAGTCACTGGACACTGTGCACACAGCCACCTTTGGGTGCCACTGAACACATGTTGAGAGATACGAATACTACAGAGCAAATGCCAACAAGGTGAAGACAAGCACAGGGGCCTCCCCCTTGATCCAACTCCTCTTGCTTACAAGGAGATGAGAGAAGGGCTAGGAGTGAGTCTGTAGCTGGGGGGTGGATTATGCAGAAGGGAACGCTGTATCCCACTAAAACAGAACCCAGTGAATCTAAGAGTGAAGAGGAGAGATTGCAACATGGAAACAGACCCCCCCACACACACACACCCCATAAACTACTTCTGTCACCTTTGTGAGTCTTTGTAATGAGAGACAACAGTAAATCAAGCCTTGAAGACAGTGAGCACTTCATATTGACAAACTGTTTACACGGACGTGAATTCACAATGGCCTAGTGGGGTGTACAAAGGGCGGGTTGTTTTCAACTTACATGTCAGAACAATGGAACCTCCAAGGAAATCTGTGGCAAACCAGAAAGTAAGGAAGTAGAGAAAACCCTGAAAGCGTCCTCAGCTCCTCCGTAAGTTCCTCTCTACCCGACACGACGTCACCTGGGACAAACTAAGGCTGGGTATTTTTAGTAGCTAAGGAGGAAATACTATTGATTCTCCCCTCCAATTTATAAAATAATAATATTATACAAAAATTGCTCTTACCTTATCAAAGTTTTAGAATGCTGGAGCCAATGATAATTCCCCCTAATGACCAAGTTTCTCTTTATGACTTATTGGGAAACTGTCATTTTTTGACCACTCAAAGTAATAGCTCAGTCAATAAAACAATGACCTTGCAAACAAGAAGACCCGAGATGGATCTACCAGCTGATGTGTTCTGCTAATCCAGTGGTGGGGTGGTAGAGAAAGGCAGATCCTGGTGCATACGGGCCAGGCAACCCAGCCTCAGCTCACTGAGTTCCAAACCAATGATGGACTCTATCTTATAAAACAAGCTGGATAGCACCTGAGGAATGACAGCCAGCTTGTCCTTTGGTCTCCATATGCACATATATGCATGTGTACTCACACCTTCCTGTAGCTAAATGTTTTCCTGTGTCCCACCTGGTCCACAGCTGCTCAGACCCAAGTAAACACACAGAGGCTTATATTAATTAAAACTGCTCGGCCATTGGATTAGGCTTACTACTGACTATCTCTTACATTTAAACTCAGCCCATTTATGTTAAGCTACATGTCGCCATGTGTTCCATGGCTTTACCTGTGTGCCATTACATGCTGCTCCCTGGACAGCAGGCTGGTATCTCCTGACTCAGCTTTCCTCTTCCCAGAATTCTCCTTGTCTGCTTATACCACCTATACTTCCTACCTTGCTACTGGCCAATCAGTATTTTATTTATCAACCAATCAGAGAAACACATTCACAGCATACAGAGCACCATCACCCACCGCCTTCCCACACCCACACACAGAGGGATACAAATACATAGATGCATACACAAAGACACACTTATATATACACATGCATACACTCACAATAAATAAATATTCAAGATAAATTGTAACACCTAAATGACAATTATGTCATCAAATGCCATATAAGAAGCATTGATCCTTGGTTTTACAACAAATGTTGGTGCTCTGAGCATCTCAGAAACTGGTCAAGCATTGAATGATGCTTCATTATTCTGTGAATGTTTCCTTCAGCTCATAAAACATTTTCTAAAATCGAGATCATGAAAAGACCTGGCACTCATGTTTAGAAAGAAGCAAAGGTCTTTCGCAAGCTGCTGTGTGTGTCAGGGCTTCCATGAACTGTACACACGAATTTTCAGAACCTCCCTATCCTGCACTGTTAACAACAGATGAAGAAACGCAGACTCAGAATAACCAAGCGCTGTCTTCACATGACTAGAACAAAGCAGAGGCACACTGAGAAGCCAGCTCAGGACTGCTCCCAAATCCTTTCCCTTTACAAAGATACTAAATGACTCTCCCCAGTGCAGCTTGATGCCGGGAACCCTCAGCGTGTCCAGAACACTCCTCATCTAACCCACCTAGGCCTGCACTCTGGCCTCTACTGTACGAGCCTGGTGTCTCTGTACCTCAGTTTACAACTCTTGCAACTCTCTTGTCCTTAAGCAGTGGCTCTCAACTGTGGAGGATTCTGTTCCTCTGAGGCTGTTTGGCAGAGTCTGGAAGCATTCTGATTGTCACCTCTTAGAGGTGGCACTAGTGTCTTGTGAGTTAGAGACAAAAGACACGCTGGTAAGCCTTCTTTACTACCCAGAACAACTGTCATAACAAAGAAGATCTGGAGTGCTGAGGCTGAGATGGCATTTCCTCCTGTAAAATGGGACCATAACTACAGTTTAAAATAGCAAGCACAGGAACCACAAAACCTTGGGCAAGAATGGGCATGCAGCATCCTGACTAGATCATGTAACTGCATCCTTCTTGAGAGTGAGGACTGCTTCCTCTTCCTTTCCTCATTCCTTCACAAGGCACAGAGTTTTTTATCATTGGAACTTAGAAGTGTGGAAAGGTGGATTATTTTTTTCTGTTTGTTTGTTTTTTGTTTTTAAAGACAGGGTGTCTCTGTGTAACAGCTCTGGTTGTCCTGGAACTTGATTTGTAGACCAGGCTGGCCTCAAATTCACAGAGATCCACCTGCCTCTGTCTCCCAAGTGCTGGGATTAAAGGCGTGCGCCACCACCGCCCGGCTATGCCACCACCGCTCGGCCACTGTGTTACTTATATTGGAAATTTTTATTAAAAAGCAAAACAAAATAAATGTCTGGGCTGGAGAGAGGGCTCAGTGTTCAAAGCATTTGCTGCTTTTGCAGAAGACCCAGGTTCAGTTTCCAGTACCCAGGTAGCAGCTGACCACTGTCCTTATCTCCAGTTCCAAGTAATCTGACCCCCTCTTCTGGCTTCATGGAGGCTTATTATTAAAACACTTTATTTTTAACAGACAGTTAATGAAGACAGTGTGATATATGTATTTAAGGAAATCACACACAATAGACTGATTTTTCTTCTTCACCTGCTTAGTCTTGACAGTACTGATTTCCAGGTCTTCAGCAACCTCATACTGTAATCATAACCATGCCAAATAAAAACACTGGATGAGGAGCTCAAGTCGGGTGGCCATCACATCTCATGTCAAGACACTTTGCTCTGTGTCTTAGTTTATGTAAGTTTGAATCAGTCTGGAACACCTAAGGTTTTACAAAGTGCTTGGCTTAGCTTTCATTCCAGTAACCTTACATCAGGATCAAAGAAAACCAGTGTCGTAGTTCCTTTTCCACTGCTGTGATAAAACCATGACCGAGGCAGTGAACAGAAGGAGCTGCGCATGGTGTGCACACCTTTAATCCCAGCACAATGGGGGCAGAAGCAGGCAGATCTCTGCATTCGAGGCCACCTGATCTACAGAGTTCCAGGACTGCCAGGTCTATACAGAGAAACCCTTTCTCAAAAAAAAAAAAGAAAAGAAAAAAGAAAAAAATGAAAAGTATTTTTTAAATTATTAACCTATTCCATCTAGTAAATAAAATTACAAATAAAACTAAATCAAATTATCACTTGATTACTGAGACCAAACTGTTAGAGCTAATTTTTCCAAAGAGCATGTAACCATAAACTAGACTTGGGAGTGAGGCTGGAGGTAGTTTTGGAAAGCTACACATTATTTAATGGCTTTTATACAAAATGTTTCTTTTTCAAAGCTAGATGTATCTGTCTCTGATACAGAAGCAGCTCAGGAAATACTTTTAAAGGCTATATGTACTTTTTATTCATCATATGACATGTTTCTTAAATGTTACTTGAAAATAAAATTATACTATGACTCTTGTAAAGAGAGCTTATTAAAAAGTCTTATGATAAATATTCCACAAAATAAAGGTTACTCAGTTACTCATAAAATTATACATTACTTTGTGAAGCTCAACATCACCAACGGGTAAATTCACAAAATTAATTTAATTACAATTAATAGGTTTAATATTTAATGGAAAGAAAACATTTGTATACAATTTTATGTGGAAGGATTCCTAACCAAGGTTATAAAATTTCTATATATGCCTACATTATTTTTGCAATGTGCCTAGTCCACAAAAATTGTAAATGCATGGTGTGAAAAATCAGTTCCCAATTTACTTAGCTTAAGGTTCTCATTCTGTCAATTCAGATGCTGCTGCTGTGTTAGGCAGTTAGGCAGCAGCAGGACTGCATTGGTCCTGAGGAAACAGGACCATCTCGGATCATGAGGAACACCACCTAACATAACCCAGTGGCCTAGAAAATAAACCAGAACTAACTAGGAAGTGACAATTCTTTAGATAAGGCAGCTCAAGCCCCACAGCGTCTCCAACTACATTCTCACTGGACTCAAGTATGAAAAATTGTGAGAGCCACAAAACAGCGAATAGGGCTGTGAAAGAGACCATATCTCCCATCCCCAGGTCACATGCCCAAACTATGACGTCTGCAATCTCCCCTTCCCACTCTACCTGTGTGCTGCAGACCTTCCCACTCCACCTATGTGCTGGAGACCTTCCCACTCTACCTATGTGCTGCAGACCTTCTTGCTCTACCTGTGTGCTGCAGACCTTCCCACTCTACCTATGTGCTGGAGAACTTCCTGCTCTACCTGTGTGCTGCAGACTTTCCCACTCTATTATGTGCAGGAGACCTTCCCGCTCTACCTATGTGCTGCAGACCTTCCCGCTCTACCTATGTGCTGGAGAACTTCCCACTCTACCTATGTGCTGCAGACCTTCCCGCTCTACCTATGTGCTGTAGGAATGCAAGGGAGCCGGTCACACTGCTTCCCCAGTCAAAAGTAAAGAGTGATGAATGCTGGTGCTCAGCTCACTTTCTCCTTTTTATCCAGTCTAGAACTCCAACAAATGATACAACACTACCAAATTTGGGGTAGGCTTCCCACTTCAATTTACCTAATCTTGAAACTCCCTGACAGATATTCCCTGAGGTTCATCTTCTAGGCGATCCTGGACCCTGACAGGATGACAGTACCACATACCTTTGTTCTAGCCTCTTGCAGGGTTGTACTGTTCTACCTGCTGGATTAGATGATGAAGCTGTTAAGTGTGTCCCAATGTCTACTCTACAGTGGGAAGCATCCTCCAATGCTATCCTCAAACTAACGGCACACTGCTGATGCTCCACCACATTGACAAGAAGTCAGGAGTCATTTTCTGCCTGGAATAGAGTTTCCTTCATTAGCCACGTTACATGGCAAGATCAATCCAATTTCTCAAGCTGCGATAACACAATCATCCAACTTAATTATCTTCATTGCAAGTATTTAAAAGCACTTTCTAAGAGAATCTCGTTCTGTGTCGGGCAGGACCAACATCAAGTGAGCAGCTCATGGAGTCTGCAGTCTGGTTGCTTCTTGTAAAGGCTTGACACTGTAGGAAATGGCTGCTTCTTGTAAAGGCTTGACACTGTAGGAAACGGTTGCTTCTTGTAAGGGAGAATTTGTCTCTCACTCTTGCAGGCACCAAAAACTACTTCCTAGTCAAATAAAAGCATCCATGCACACCCACTCACAGTAGTGCTTTGAAAACCAGATTCTCACAATATCTTACGCATCCCTGCACTTTTGACATTCTGCAGAATATTACAGTCTGTATGACTTCTACAACACTTTGAATCAGTTAGAAGAAGTTTAGGGCAAAGAAGGAATTTTTAAAAATAGGACAATGAGAATGACCTGTACTTGAAATCCCATCCCATATTGCCACCACTTAGAATAATGGTGACTGCTCCCTGGAAATAATCCAGAGGACACATTGGCTTGTTTCTGAAGGATTCTTAATGGTTCATTTACCAAAAGCCCCCAAATTCTAGTCCCCCAACAGTTCACCTGTATTTCTTTTCACTCATCAAAAGAGGAATCAACCTATATCTTTTTTAAAAAAAAATTTTATTAGGGGGAAAGACTCCTTTTAAACATTTTTGGATGAATTTGTAGGCAGAATTAATGAAAGAGCTGAAGTCTAATCCCAGTTCAAACTGCCATCTCACTACTTCCTGTCTTGTGGGTTCATCTTGATCCTGGGTCTCCGCTTGTGAGCGAGTGAGCAGGTGAGCTAGTCAGCTTTCTCCTAACACTGCGAGGAAGCTCATTTGACTACTGCCCTGGGCGAGTAACAAATTCACTTCTGCAGCCACGGTAGTCTAATAGCTTGAATTTCAAAAGTGAATGGTGTCCTTTGCTCCTTTGGAAACCAGCTTGGCAGTGCTTAATGTGAAAGAATCTAGCCACTTAGCGAGTTTCAGATAAGCAACATCTGAGGATTGCTTCCAGTACAAACACTGTGTTAAACACTGCAGGAGAACTCAAGCCACAGAACCCCGCATAGTCAGTTCAAATACAGCTCTGTCCAAAAGAATGGAGAGTGAACCAACCAATGACCAATTCCACTTGATATCTGTTGTGATGAGGCATTTAGGAACAAGTATGGACAGCATTGTTATTTGGCACGCAGAAACCCACACCACACACAAGCCATACTCAAGCTTACCCTTCTTACCTTATAAACTTGACCATACGTCCCATTTCCGACAAGTTCCACCAACTCAAAGATCCCTGCGGGGTCCTGAAGAAAAACCAAAAATCAAAATTTAAAACACCATCCCAGGCCCTGTCATCATCAAAAGCAAATATTTACTCAAAATAAGCAATTAAATCACTTGAATTTGAGGGGAGGGCATCTTCTAGGTGTAACTACCAAATAGTATGATTTTTTTTAAAGTTTAATTAAACCACAGCTATGAAGTTAGTCAAAGTCACTTTTTTTCATACTTTTATGATGAATTTAAATAGAAAAAAAGGAAATTGTTTTACATTAAAACAATAAAAGGGGTGGCTAGGGAGATGACTCAGTCCATAGAGTCCTTGTCTTACTGTCGTAGAATAATCTTTTTATACACTGTGAAAAAGTGGCACTCTGATTGGTTTAATAAAAAGCTGAATGGCCAATAGCTAGGCAAGATTTCCAGGCACAGAGGATGTTGGGAAGAAGAAGGGGTAAAACATGAAGAGACACAGAGGAAGCAAGAAAGCAGGAATGGACAGTATGTAAATGAGGTAAATGAGCCCCAGTGCAGCACATAGATTAATAGAAATGGATTAATTTATCAGAGCTAGTTAGAAACAAGCCTAAGCTATCTGCCAAGCTTTCATCATTAATAATAAGTCTCCATGTGGTTATTTGGGAGCTGGCTGGCAGGACAGAGAAAGACTCGCTATACCATGCATGCAAAGGACCTGAGTTCCATCCACAGGACCCACTTTTTAAAGCTTGGCATGGCAGAACAAGTCTAAAATCCCAGAACTAAGGACTGGAGACAAGAGGGTTCCTGGGATGGCTGGCTAGTCTAGCAAATCAG
Organism: Peromyscus californicus insignis; assembly: GCF_007827085.1. Lineage (NCBI taxonomy): Eukaryota > Metazoa > Chordata > Mammalia > Rodentia > Cricetidae > Peromyscus > Peromyscus californicus. The sequence goes on along the minus strand of NW_026294617.1, from coordinate 8,463,309 downwards.
CGAGTCCCAGGTTCAGTGAGAGAAAGGAGACCCTGTCTCAAAACAAAGTGGAGAGTGACTGAGGGAGATGGCTGACATCCACCTCTGGCCTCCACATGTGCACACATGTCCATGCATACCACACCTATGTCCATGTGTGTGTACACCCACACACAAACCACACCTCTGTCCATGTGTGTGTACACCCACACACAAACCACACCTACGTCCATGTGTGTGTACACCCACATACAAACCACACCTATGTCCATATGTGTACACCCACACACAAACCACACCTCTGTCCATGTGTGTGTACACCCACACACAAACCACACCTATGTCCATGTGTGTACACCCACATACAAACCACACCTCTGTCCATGTGTGTGTACACCCACATACAAACAACAAAAAAGAATTAACATTTTTCTCACTGTGGAATCAAGGTGCTCTTGCAGGAACATGAAAGGTTCAGATTATCTAGAGGAAGTTCTATTTTTTTAAAAATTATTTCTCTTGAAACGTCTAAAGCCACTTACTAAGGTGGATGCTGGAAAGAAAACAAGGTGTGCTGGCTAGCTGTTTGTTTGTTTGTCTGTTTTTTAACGACATAAGCAAGAGTGATCTGGAAAAGAAACCTCAATTGAGAAAATGACTCCATCGGACTGGCCTGTAGGCAAGTCTGTGGGTTATTTTCTTGACTCATGATTGACGTAGGAGGGCCCAGTCCATCGGTAATGCCACCCTTGGGCTGGTGGTTCTGGGTTGGGAAAACAGCAGATTGAGTGAGCCATGGAGAGCAAGCCTTTAGCTTTTCCCTGTTGTTCCTGCTCTTTTCCCCATGCCTCTGCTCTTGCTTGAGTTCCTGCCCTGATTTCTCTCAATGGTGGCCAGTATCAGGACATGGTAGCCAAATAAACCCTGTCCTCCCCAAGTGGCTTGTGGTCATGGTGTTTATCACAGCAACTTGATACAATGTGTTCCTGAAGTGTGAGGCGATCTGCTTTATGGGACTCTACAGTCTCCAAGAGAGAAATGGCGGGGGGTGGGGGGTCTAGAAAGCCACCTCCCTGGATGCTTTTCCTTGGCTTCACCTCTCATCCCTGCAATGCTGGCCTGCCAGATATGCCTTTGCAGTACTCACAGGGAAATGTAAAGAGAAGAATTACGCAAGTTCATGGCAGCAAACAGTCCTATCAACCCTCAAAGCCAACCAAGTGCCATGGGCTCAGTGACCGTCCACAGTCATGGGCTCAGTGACTGTCCACAGTCATGGGCTCAGTGACCGTCCACGGCCATGGGCTCAGTGACCGTCCACGGCCATGGGCTCAGCGACTGTCCACGGCCATGGGCTCATGGGCTCAGTGACTGTCCACGGCCATGGGCTCAGTGACTGTCCACGGCCATGGGCTCAGTGACTGTCCACGGCCATGGGCTCAGTGACTGTCCACGGCCATGGGCTCCTGGGCTCAGTGACTGTCCCTCAGCCACAGCTGATACTGAGCTGCAGTCCCAAGAAGTAGAGAAGAAAACGATGCATTAAATCCACCAAAATCCATGAAATTCAAGGCCTTTATCCCTATGACTCCTAACCCAAAAGAAACTGCTTCTTTAAAGAAATAAACAGACCAGAAGACTGGCTGAAGTGATAAAGGCCAGCAAGCCTGGGGACGCGAGGACCCCAGGACCACTTGGTGGAAGGAGAGAGTCAACCTCCGGCAAGCTGTCCTCTGCACACACACACACACACACACACACACACACACACACACACACACGCACACACACATGCACACACGCACACACACACACGCATGCGCTTATGCACACTCGCGAGTACATGCACACACACACACACACACTAAAAAAACCATAATTTTTAAAATGTAAAGGAATAAATGAAGAGTCCCTAGCATAATCATGTTAGACCAGGGAGTGAAGTGGCCTACTGGAGAAGTCATTCCTCCGCTAGGCAGGGACAGGGAGGGAAGGGAGAAAGAGCTACTTAGCACAACTAATTACTGCCCTGCCAGCATAAGAGTACAAAACTGCCAGGGCTAATGATTTCTCAAGAAAACCCAGACATTTTCTTTAAGGTGTGATCTAATTTTTAAGTGTTAGTCACCTAATTTAACTTAAAAAAATATTGAGAGGTGAGAAAAACCTGAGAGAGGAGCCTACCTTGAGTGGTCACACAGAAGAGCACCTGATGCATGTATTGGCAGGTGGGCTGGCAGGGAGGAGAGGACCAGCCCAAGCCTTGGATTCAGACATACCCAGACCAAATGCTGCTTTGACTTGAGTGCTATGTGACCCTAGGAGGGCCTGGAGGCACAGGCTGGTGTCCGAGCCTGTAAAACACAGGTGGCTTTCCCCCTGCCATGACTCCATGAAAAGTGGACAAGCTAATAGTAATCACTTTGGGATTTTGACAAGGTCTCATAGCCAAGGCTGGCCTCTAACTCACAATGACCTTTCACCCTGATCCTCCAAGTGCTGGGATCACAGGTCTATGCCACCATGCCCAGCTGATGTGGTGCTGGGTTAGAACCCAGGGCTTTGGGTCGTGCTAGGAAAGTGTAAAAAGTGAGGAGTGACCGCTCCAAGGTGTGCCTGAAGGGAAGGACTTTGTTGTAGATATAAGGGAGAGAACAGCCAGCGGCATCTAGAAGGGTCCAGAGCAGGGAGAGAAAGTGGTGGGAAATATGGCCAGCAGAGTGGACTTGACCATATGAGAGACCGCCCTATGAGCCAAGCAACGGCCATGTTGGGGAGACAAACTGTGGAAACGGCAAAGGATAACCCCAGCTAGACTGGCTGACAGTCCACAACCCCCACCTGGGAATAAGTGCTCAGATAAGGGCAGGAGATTGTAGGCTGAAATCCCTGCTCATACCCCTGCCAGGATCCACGTGGCCTCGGGGAGGATCTAGAGTATATAGAGGCCGGGAAACACTAGAGCATGGACTCCATGTGGATGACTAGTGGGAAAGCCTGCATTCTGGCTAGGTAAGGCTTTCAGGTGCAGCCTGTATGCAGAGGAGTGACCCCACCCCCCATAATTAACCCCTCACCTTGCCTGCTCGGTAAGGAAGCACAGTAAATTCCTCGGTTTCCCAGTGAACTTTGCACAGAATCATGCCTTGGTTCATCCTTGGGATCTCCAAAGAAGGGTAGACTTTGCTTTACATAGTCCCCAGGGAAGGAATTTTACCAAGAGTAACCAGTAAGATAGATAATGTCAACCTCTGGCTTCCACACACATAAGCATATACGTGTATGTCCCCACACACAATGCAAACATACATACACTCCAATACATATCCAATAAAATCAGAAACAGGAAACTTTGGGTCACTGAGAAAAACTGGAGTAAGCATTAACTACTCTTACAGAATCAGAGAAGGAGATGACAGAAGATGCCAGAAATTCCAGTCCCACCCACCTGGTGCACAGACCAGAAGCAAGAGGGGGGGAAAGTGTTAGCGACAGCAGCGCTGGGCCGCCACCCCTAACTAAGACACTGTCAGGGCTACCTGGGAGCCCACGAGAGAAAAGTCCAGTTTGTTAAGTTCCTAAGCCATTTAGAACGGCAAGTTTTATGACAAACATGATTAGAAGAAAATGAAGAGGGGGGTCATAAATGGGAGCAGCTGCTGTTTGTTTCCAAGCTGTGTTCCCCAGCAGTTTGTGTGTTCAGTGGTGTTTCAGCAGCGTGTTTGGAAAGGAGTTCTTCAGGAGCTTGAACTATCACAACTAGCAAAGGGGAGGGAGGGAAGGGAGGGGAGGGGGAGGGGAGGGGAGGGAGGGAAGGGAGGGGAGGGGGAGGGGAGGGGAGGGGAGGGGTAAGGGGAGGGGAGGGGGGAAGGGAGGGAGAAGGAAGGAAAGTCCAGGCATGGTAACTCACACTTACAGTCCCAGCACTCGGGAGACTGAGTGATGTGCAGGTGAGGACTGTCTGGGCCTTAGAGTGAGATGGAAAACAAGATGGAGGAAGGAAAGAGGAAGGAGGTGCGGAAAGGGGAGGGGCAGAAGCAGAGTGGTGACCGTGGCTGCTTAAGGGGGCTGAGAGTCAATCAAAGGTGTGAGGCGGGGAGGACATGGGTAGATGCACTTGCTTCTAAACCCAAGTCTCCTCTTGGAGTCCTCCTTAGGGGTGGGATTAATAGCTGGTTCCTGGGAGGGTCTGGGCAGCTGACTACAGAGGCCCTTCTCTCTCCCGGAATCATCTACTGATGGACATATGACCCAGCCAATCAGTACCAAGGAGGCTTCATACAGAGTTCCAATGGCTGCAGGAGAGAAAAGCCATCTCCCAGACGCATCCGAAGGGCTCAGAAGCAAAGGACAAAGGAACTAAGGAATCTCATTAGTGACTGACTTGAAGAGGCCACCACAGTGAGAAGAATCTAGTTAGTAAAAAAAATTAAAAAAGACTCGGAATTTTAGATTTATATCCACAGAGCCGGTTTATTAGAGCGACTTGGAAACCACATCTTCAGGGAGTGATGGAAGGAGGGTTTGACCAACAATGTAGTAGACACAGAACTTCTCAGACCCCACAGAAGCTTTCTCCCCATTTTCCAAACGCCTGCATCTGAGTGCTGGAAGAGCAGGGGTTTGTGCAGACGTGCATCATTGCTGGTTGTGTCCCTGTGGCACAGCATAAATGGGGCAAGCTTCTGGCTTTTACCTGCACACTGGAGTCACCCCAAATAACTTCTTCCAAGGCTGTACCATGACCTCAATCCTTGTGCCTCGTGGTCTCTTCTGAGTCTTGTCTCGCCCTTCCCCTGGGAACCATTTACCCTGCTGCACACCAGTGTTCGTGGAAATATTCATCTTCCATTATCATTCAACCCTCTCATAGATTCCATTCCTCCAGCCCACCGGGGCAAGGCTCCACCCCTGGCCATCTCCCCAGCCCCTCATTTTGTTCACTAAATTCTAATGAATGGTCTTACCTCCAAATGTCCACTTGATCTACCCACTTTACTCAGTTCATGCAATAGGCCTACCACCTCCTTCTGGGACTTTGCTTTTGGTCAGTTCTTGCCTCTTTTCAACCTGTTCACTGCACTCGCCCTTCTAAAATAAATATTCCTCATCATGACACAGCCAATATGGCTCAACTAGAAGCCAAGGTCCTGTCACTCTCAGACCCGGCCTTTGTCACCAGCCCCATGAGAATTCTCTGCTAATACCAACTGGAGCCTCAGGCACCTGTGGTTTCCCAGCTAACACACTGGGCTCTGTCCTCAGTACAGCGATGTCTACTTGCTTCAAGCATCCCTTTGACCATTCCCTAGCAACCAAGCTGTCCCTGGAAGCCCATGATGGCTCTTCTATGAGACCTTCCATGATGCACTAGCTCCGCCTGCCTCTGCTGCACTGTGCAGACCTTAGTGGGACCGTGTGTCCTCAGAACTGCTGCCCTTACACGGTTCTGTCCTCTGATCAGTTACAAATGGCCTAGTGTGGAGAAGCACTGTAACATTTACCTAAGGATCTCCTAGCACTTGCTACCACCCCATACATAACTGCTAGCTGTAACTACTGATTGGGGGAGGTGTTCCATGCCCAATTATCCACTAAATTGTGTAGACAAAGTTGGGGAAAAAATAAAATAAAAGTGTAAAAGGATCACAATGTAGAACCAAAGGTCTAGCAACCATATCATTTGTTTTCTATCTCAATAAGCTGTGACGGTCACTGTTGCCATCAGCTCCCAGCCATGTTACACCAGCCTCAAACACATAAAGCTGTCACACACATAAGTCCCTGTAGTATTCCCTGCTCTAAAGACGTCCATGAAGCCCACCAGTGTGGCAGGCTGTCAGGACGTGGCTGTGTGTAAGGCCACAAGGAGGGAATGCTGTCCCTAATAGTCATGTTACAGAGACAAACTAGCAGAAAGACAGAGCTGACTTAACTCTCCCTCCTCTCCTGATTGCTTAGCTGTCTTAAAGCCGGGATGGGCAGCGTGGAAGAAGGTTCTGCACTCTCTGGAGAAAAGAGCAAATCACTGACATTTACAGAGTTGGGAAGATCCCTGTTGCCTACACATGCCTTTATTCAGATCTTAACCTTTACTGAGACGCACAGAAGAGAATTTAATTCCAAGCTAGAGTAGTTTACATTATTTCATAATAAAATATAACTACATATCAAAAGGCAGGCTGTTCCCTGGAAGAAAATGTTACTTTTCAGCAAGTGCTGATAAAGGCAATTTGATTAGTTGTTGTAATAAGAAATTGAAGTAATAGCTAACATTTCATGACCACTTATGTGCAGGGGACTATTCTCAGCATCTTCTATAAATGGAGTATTTAATTATCACAACTCTGTCAAATGGCTGATGCTTTTTGTTTTTGTTTTGCGATACTGGGAGTTGAATCTAGGGTCACATGTGTGCTAGGCAAATGCTCTATCATTGGGCTATAACTTGAGTCTTTGTTTTTACTTTTTATTTTGATGTTATCTTTTTTATTTTGAGGCTTAGTCTCATATATTTTAGGCTAACATCAAATTTAGTATGTAGCCAAAGATGGCCTTGGAATTCTGATCCTTCTGATTCCACCTTCCATTCCAGACATAATCCACCATCCCCTGTTTGCAAAGAGCTAGAGATGGAACCCAGAGTTTTGTGCATGCTAGCAAGCACTCCACCAACTGAGCTACAGCCCTAGGCCCTAGGCTCTACTTTTTGGGTCTCAGAGGTCCAGGCTTGAACTTGATCTATCGTGCAAGCAAGCCCTGAGCTTACCGCCTCTTGATATTGGCTTTATACCACACACCTTTATCACCAGGCTTGAACTGCTATGTCTAATGCTACCTTGAATGGTCTTCAGGTGGGGAAACTGAGGCACAGCCAAGAATCAGATTCTCCGCCCCAATTGAGTACCTACTATTTTTCTGGCTGCTCTGAGCCTTAGTCTCTTCATTCTAAAAGGAGGTCTTAATTCCCTTCCTCCAGGGTCGTTGTGAGGATTATGAAAGTTTCTAGACCAGCCCAGGATCTGATATAGAATCACACTTCAATAAACATCCATTGTCTTCCATTCTTTTCCTTTTTTATACTTCAAAATGAACTCAGTTAATAAACAAGGAACATGCCATGGGAAAATCCAGTCAGTCCTTTATGGATTTCTAGCTGTAAAAGCACATAAAACTAGGACAGCCAGGCAAAGAACACCTATTGCTTTTCAATCAATAATGTCAGCACAGACTTAGCAAACAGGGTTAGATATTTATGGACAAACGAACATCTTGTTGTAAATGTGTGGCAATTGAAAGGACTCATTAAGGCTTCCAGGCTCCTGGGTCAGTGGGGTAATCTACTCTTCCATCAGCTGATGACATTTAGGTAGCACTGGCACCTTGGGCCTGACTCAGCCGCTGGTGAAGAGATTTAAGATCTAGGAATTAATATTCCCAGTCCCTGGGTTAGACTTTCATTCTTCCAGGTCCCCTGAATGGTGCTAGATTTACTGGAATGCAAAGTAACATCTCATGGGTTGGAACAGTTACTCTTGGGACTCCATTGAGGATACTGCTTCCTGTGTATGGTAAATGGTGCTACATATCCTTTTCTTCCTCATCCCAGTTTTTGAGGATGAGATGGAGGAAGCACCAGAGGGGATCATGAGGAATGGCCCATTCAGGATGTCCAGCCTGTGGCCTGTGGGCCACGTGAGTCCCTGCACGTCTATGAACATGTCCCAGCACACTTCCAGACCACAATGTGATATCAACAAGCTGGGCGCCCTTCTCTAAAACACTACTTCTAGACAAATGTAAGACTCTTAGCAGAATCTCTTACTTGGAGCCCTAGTCCTTTGGCAGGGTAAATAGACCCCAAAAGAACTTGGATGGTTGATACAGCTCCTAGAACATCTACCCCCAGATTGTCCACTGACATCTGCCAGACAACTGTGCTTACTCTAAACTTACTGGCCTGAAAAAGACCAAAATGTTATTTCTCATAGAGCCATACTTAGCAGCTGTTTGTTGGGTTTCAGCCCTAACTGACAAGCATATGCTTACAAAAGCAAAACAGAATGAAGCAAACAGGAACAGGAGAGCACTCCACATTTATCTGGAGCCTTCGGGCTTTTTCCATACCATCCTTCCAAAGCAAGTACAGTGTGTGGAAGTGTCCTGCTGACTCAATATCCTTAGATCCTAGTCCCTGGTGCACTCAGTGGGGACAGGTCATTCCCAAGCAACTTCTTACTTCCTGTTCCTCTTCTAATTCAGAAGAGTGGGGTGACAGAGGAGTCAAAGGTCATGCCTTACACAATAGAGTTCACTCAACCTCTAATATCCACAGGCACCATCCACAGCCAACTGCTGTGTTATGCACCATTCAAAATGGAAGCCCCTTGCCCACGTTGTTTCCAGTTGATGGAAGGGGACATGAGTAAGAAGCTGTAATCCGCCATTAAACTGTAATGACAAGTGGCATGAAGGAAAAGCTATTCCAAGACTCCATCGAGGATATCCAGAACGTAGGCCAGAAACTTATCTTCATTTCCTGCTGGCCCAAGCCGTACACTGGGAGCAGAAAGTCCAAGGAGAATAATGTATAAAATAAGGGGTTGGGATACTAGCTTTGTGTGTGTGCGTGCGTGTGTGTGTGTGTGTGTGTGTGTGTGTGTGTGTGTGTGTATGTGTGTGTGTGTGCACATGTGTGTGTATGTATGTGTGGGCACGTGCATGCGTGTGTATGTCTGTGTGTGTGTGCGTGTGCCTGTGTGTATGCATGAAAATAAAACTCTTGCTTTATCTTATTTGATCATCTCTATAGGGGATAAATTAAAATATGCAGATATTTCACAGCATTGATTGAAAACAGTATTCAAATCCGGATCTACACCTTGTTAATGTTGTTTAACTTCTCATAGTCTGGTGTCACCATCTTTAAAATGGGCAATACTAACTAGCCTACCTTCTCTGCAAGGCTGTGTCCTGCATGTAAACACCCCAGAGTCTCATGTTAGACAGAGTCTTTTGGGGAGTCTTGAGTCAGGTGACACCAGGTCTCCATCTGTCCCTATACTGAGGTCCTCTTCTACCAATACCTGATGCCCAGCTGATCCTGGCAGGTTACAACATAACAACTTCCAGGCCTCCAGGACAAGGCTAGTAGGTCTGAGGGAAGAACCTGAAGCCCTTACCTTCTCGTTGGATTATTGTGGGTGTAGCTCTATCTCAAATGTTCAAGAGCCAGCAACAGAACAGTTCTTTAAGCCCCCACCACTGTTCACCCAATAGCCCACCATTTTGCAGCTCAAGCGGGACTTCACAGAGGCAGGTCTTTGAATTGGGCTTCAAATCTGGCTCCTCAGGTTAACAGTTGTAAGGCCTTGGGCTGTGTTTCGAGTTGTAATAGACATTAGTGCTATTCTGGGGATAGGCAATGTTCTATGTGTTTTCCATACATTTTTCCAGTTGAATCCTCATAACTATCAGTCTAGCCCTGGAAAACACTGCAACTATTATCATAGTCACAGGCTCAAAATTTAAAGTGTCCTCTGGTTGTCTTCTGACTATCAACTTAGAAGTGCTTCTCATTGTTCTGGAAACGTCTCAGTCCAATCTCTCCATCCAGCTCTCTGGAAAGAGGGCTCATGCTTTTTACCCAGGGGCATTTTTTAGGTCTCCAGTATTTTGCTATGACTCAAAGGCTTGAGTCTACTCATTTTCTACAATATGGATTTCAGTGCAGGTTACAAACACTGGTAATGCTAATGTGTCTAAAACTTATATCTCTTTTTGTAAACTTAAAAAAGTTCTTGTAAGCTTCAGGGAGTTGTAAGATTTGAATTCATCTGTCACAGGTCAAATGGACTCCAGATAAGTACTCTTGTTAATCAACAGCCTAAGCTTTCCTTTTATTGCCTACCCCTGGAGTAGGTTCCCCTTCCCCCAAATACCAGGACCATGGTTATAGAAGTTTCACACCCAAAATAAAAAAAATTTCCCCTAAACTCCTTAACTTTTCCTTCAGTCCCTAGTATATATCTGTCCCAACAGGTTTCCAATCAACTGCAGACTGCAAACTGCTTCAAACATACCAGCCCTAGATGTTTCTGACAGAATTTCCAATCAGCCTGAGCCTCTGCATCCCAGCCTGTTCCAAAGTGACTAGCCCTAGGTAGCTGCACAGAATCCAGGCAGTGAGTGAAATGGATGCCCACAGTCTGCATCCCTCTCTCCCTTCCCAGCTTTGACCAATATTCCAGCCTTCCTGACCCTCAAACAACAAAACAACAACAACAACAACAATGTCCCAATTTTAACAGGAAGTAGTTACAGAAGAGATTGCTTCATTCTTTATCATTAACAAAAAGCTGGACTGTCTGGTCCCAAAGAAGCCTGGGACAAGTCTCACTCAGTACCTGAGGCTTCTCTCAGCACTTCTCAGACTGCTCCCTACCCTAAACCTCTTCTGCCCAGAGGCTGGGCTTTGCTTCCCTTCCCTCAGCTTCTGATTTCTTTCTAACTCAGCCCCTTTTGTCAAATGATCTCTTGGCTCTTCTCTTCCTCTCTCCTTGGCTCCCTCTCTCTTCTCTTCCTCTATTGCAGTTGCCTCTCCCTCTCCTCTCATGGCTGGTCTATTCTGCTGGCCATGTTCAGTCTGGACTCTTGCAGATGTCTCTGGCTGTTCACTCCTCATATCTACGATAAAAATCTTCTCCTCAACCATACCTAGGAGCAGTCATGCCCTCCTTGTCATTCAATAGCAATATGGGAAAGAGTGCTATGAACTTAGATAATGAAACTAGGGCTTCCAGGAATAAGATAACTTGCCCACGGTTAAAGTAAATCATAGAGATAGCAGTCAGGAGTATGAAGTAAGGGTTTAAAAAAAGGTAAGGGTAAAAATGCTTTCCACTGGAGTACTGTGCTGAGCATATAGAACAACATGTGTGAAGCATTGAACACAGTGCATGGTGGTGCTTAATAAACAACAGCTGAGAATATTGAAAGTTGCCCCAGGCCAATAACAGCATTGGTCAGTACTGGATCTAGTGTTTTCATCTAAATGTTTTGAATCCAGTGTTTTAAACTATAATATGCTTCTTTACAAATGGCCCCTGACTAAATTAACGTGGGGCTATGAAGATGGCAAGGACCTTGTAGTTTCACAGTGCAGTCAGAGAAAGGACCACAACCTCAAGCCAAACCGCTCAAATCTACCATGTGGCTGGGAACACACAAAGTTGACTTGTCCATGGCAGTCTGTCCCTTGGTGACAGGGGCTCTGCAGGGAGGAACCAAACAACTCAGATTTCTGTCTGAAGTAGTCACCCACCCAACACACTTTGCCATTCTGTGAGATGAATACTAATTACTTTGAATTAGCCAATCAGTTGGTGTGAGAAGCAGCAGCATTTAGTAGTTAAGAACACAGACTTTTCATCTTTACTGCCTAGGGGCTGGGGAAACTTTGATCATGCTGTTTAATCTCTCTGTGCCTCCATTGCCTCAGCTATAATAGTATCCATAATAGAGGGCATTACAGTAATATCTGACATATTTTAAGTTCTCAAAAATGTGTGATAAAAATTCTTGATCCAAAATTGCATAGCTGTCGTTTGTTTAATTCAATTCAGAATTCTGGGGATCTAGATCATGTATTATGAACAGACAGTGAATGCTAGGGGAATGAGAGCCCCAGATCTGTGCTGTGTCATGGACAACAACTTCTAACATGGATCAGTAAGACCTCTCCTGTCATTTTCCAGGAGATTACTGGAAGACCTCAGTGAGGACTCATATACACTCATAACAGCAGGTTTTCTACCAAAAGAGTTGTAGTGACTTGTCCAAGGTGTTGCTGGCTAGAACTGAGTCATAACCTCAAGAATCCACTCTTCTGCATTTCCTTCTGTTCAATGAAGGCCTTTGATAGACTAAATGGTTCACTCTGTACCATCCAAACAGGGGCCTAAAAGAGTTCCTCTAGGATAATGAGGAACATAGTGGGCAGTTGGAAATTCTAGTTGCTTGATTTGAAAAATATAATTAATTTATGCACAGAGCTCATAAAACATGATTTATTATATATAATTAATTTTATAGCATTGAGATAGCCCATGTGGTGGGTATACATAAATATCAATATAGGGGATTAGTTATTATTTTCAAAATATATTTTTCTCTGTTCACAGACCTTATATACTCATACCCATCATTTACCTTAGTTCCATATTGTCTCCATATCAATGAAAACAAAAAATTCTATATAAACTAATTTTGTTCACTGACTTCCATTGGGAAATAGGCATATACAGTTAAGAACACAAAGCTAAGAGGAAAACAACAGAAGAGAGATTTATAACACACGTTTGAATATTTCTTCAGTTTTGATGTGCAGTTGTTTTATTAGTTATTTGTCTATGTGTGTGCCTGAATGTATGCATATGTACCACATGCATGCGGGTGCTCCTGGGGACTAAAGGAGAGTGACAGAGTCCCTGGAACTGGAGTTACTGGAGTTACAGGTGCCTCCGCCATCTGATGGCCTCTGCAGGAGCAGTAAGTGCCCTTCCCCACTGAGGCATCTCTTCAGCATGGGCCTGGTCATTTTGGTTATTTTAAGCCTTTGGCCACTGTTGAGACTCACTGGCTAGTCTTCTCATGCTCCTTTGCCTGAAGTTTCCCATGCCATATCCACACACTGAAGTTCCCCCTGCCATATCCACACACTGAAGTTCCCCCTGCCATATCCACACACTGAAGTTCACCCTGCTATATCCACACACTGAAGTGCCCCCTGCCATATCCACACACTGAAGTGCCCCCTGTCATATATACACACACTGAAGTTCCCCCTGTCATATATACACACTGAAGTGTCCCCTGCCACATCCACACACTGAAGTGCCTCCTGCCACATCCACACACTGAAGTGCCCCCTGCCACATCCACACACTGAAGTGCCCCCTGCCACATCCACACACTGAAGTGCCCCCTGCCACATCCACACACTGAAGTGCCCCCTGCCACATCCACACACTGAAGTGCCCCCTGCCACATCCACACACTGAAGTGCCCCCTGCCACATCCACACACTGAAGTGCCCCCTGCCACATCCACACACTGAAGTGACCCCTGACACATCCACACACTGAAGTGACCCCTGACACATCCACACACTGAAGTGACCCCTGACACATCCACACACTGAAGTGACCCCTGACACATCCACACACTGAAGTCCCCTCTGCCATATGCCTACACTGATACATGGAATATGGGGTATGAGTCTGCTCAGATTTGTATGCAGAGGCTGTTTCCAACACATTCAGAGTCAGAAAACAGCAGGCTGATTCCGGAAAGCAGGGCAAGATAAAAATTCATGAGTGTTTTGCAAATTTTGGACAAGAATAGGTATCCTCATCTCTCCCAGAGCCCACTGAAGGTCACAACACAAGTTGCTTGGAAGACTGATCTGCACACAAAGGGCCTCATTTTAGTCTCCTCCATCAGTAAGCTCCCTTGGAGATGACATAATACAACTTTTTGGGGAAATGCATCACAAGGTTTACAGAGATATGCAAACATCAGATTCCTCTAGACCTGTCAGGACAAGGTAACTTTCCTGTATTTCCAGCAACACAAGGTCCAAACGATGGGAACCAGCCTCACAAAGACTTTGGCATTGTGCCTTTGCAGAGATGCTTAGATGAAGGAAGATAGCAGCTGCAGCAGATGGACTTCAAGACAAGAACTGATTGCCTAAATAATTAAGTCAGGAAGATTAGGAAGGCATCCCAAGCTCTCTTTTGGAAAAGAGAAGCTTCGCTGGACCACTCCACCCAAAGCTACTCATTTACCACCTGCTCATAGCAAACCAATTATATGAATATTTGCTTGAAAGTATTCTACAGCAGCTCTTCCCACACCCTAAGTCTCCACATAGCTAGTGACTGGCTGAAGCTGGTGGAAGAGATGCTCTACTCTCACTCCAGTGAGCATATAAGCCACCCCCGACTGCCTTTTAACCCGGACCCCTATAGTGGTGGCTGAGCCATGTCCTGAAACACTGCCCCTAGTGAGGTAGCAGGCAACTCTTACATCTGCCTATGACCTTGAGGTACATGCCCCTGGGGGACCCTTAAGGCCTGGGATGCCTGTATGCTCTTTCTCTTTGTTACCTCTTGTGGTTTTGGATGTTGGAAGGGACCAGCACAGGAGAACAGCATTGGATCATGTCTCATTCTTTTAAGATCCTGTGACAAATTTTTATATATTGATACAAATGTAAACTATTTTTATATTCCTATTTAATTTGTATATTGATACAAATACAAAACTATATTTTGTATTGTACATGTATTTCTACTCCTATTTGAAATATCTTGCATATTGATACAAGTGTAAAATTATATTTGTCATACTATATGTATGTTCTACCTCTGTTTAAGATATTTTGTATATTGATACATATTATTGTCATATTGAATATTGCACTATACATTTCTACCTCTGTTTAAGATATTTTGTGTACTGTCACAATTTTAAGGTCATTGTTCTTTTACTGTACATTTGTTTACCTTGTTTACATGAAGCCTTAGTCCTTAGGTTATTCAGGTAGATAAGACTTACAGATTTATAGTCACCCATGCTTGTCATCTCTATAGTTATGTTAGGTTGTCCAGATCCACAGATACATAGGTCAGATGGACAGGTAATCTTCAACCACTTCATAGACCTAGAGAATATGGCATTTAAATGACTTAGAATCCTGTTGACATGAGACACGATTGCTCCTGGCAGCACTGATCTGATCCTGAGAGAACGCTGGGCTTTTAAGACACTTCGTCTGGAAGTTTGTCCTCCTCCCTGCATAACGGCCTGCTGGGCAAAGACCTGCCCTTGCCTCGGCTGCTGACGGTGCGAACGTTGTCCGTTCTGGATGAGCGGGACACAAGGAAAAGCGACTACTGAACTCTGCTAAGACAGGGTAAGATGGCCTTTCAAGATTACTTCTTCTAAAAACGGTCTGACAGAGATACTCTAGGCCTGTAGCCAAATTGGATGCCCCAATGGTGCTGAGAAATTTTAGGTGACTGTCCAGGCTGCCAGCTGTCTCTGTCTGTTCTCAAAAGATTTCCAAAAGTTGTTTGCGTGCATTTCCTGTTTTCTCAGGTATTATTATATTCCTTCTCAAGTCTTTGATGGGGTTGAAGACTAATAGTTATAGTTACAATCTTCTTGTATCTTAACTAGAATATACTAAGTACTAGATTCAGATCCTTCAGGATAGGACAGCTTTTGGAATAATCTAACACACCATTTACCTATGTTCTGGACATCTCTGGATTTTAATATGTGTCTCTTGTTTAATGTTGTTTTTGTTGGTTGTAGTTCCATTTTGTTTAGGTCATTACCCTTTATTTCTCCTGGACAATACTTAATCATTCCTATTGTATATAGTTTTGTGTTAGGTTAGAACTTTCTTACTTAGACAAAAGGGGGAGATGTAGTAGGTAGCTGAGCCATGCCCTGAAGCATCACCCCTAGTGAGGTAGCAGGTAACTGTTACACCTGCCTATGACCTTGAGGTACTTGCCCCTGGAGCGTGGCTGTTGATGGACCCTTAAGACCTGGGGTGCACACGTGCACTTTCTCTTCACTATCTCATGGTTTTGGATGCTGGAATGGACCAGAGCAGAGTTTGCCAGAGGACAGCACTTGACCTCACCTTTCCAAGATCCTGCAACAAATTCCTTTATTCTATCTTGTGAGTTAACCCCCAAATAAATTCCTTTGCTCATTAAATAGACTCCATAGATTGTTAGAGATATAATCCCAATAGACCCCTCCTGACCACAGAAGGGACCCACAGGTAAGGGTCCAAGATGGGCAGACTGGACACAGCCATGAAGCCAATGATTCAGGCCTTTCTCTGGGGTCTTCAAGAAGGCAAATACTGAATGCTTGGGTGTCCTCTGATTCTCTCACATCCTGGGAGGACTGGGATGGCCCAGGGCCATGTAGGAACAGCTGAGAGTGTGTCAACAGATACCAGGGGAAGGGCCTGTCATCTGTCATAAGAAGATACAAGCCAATCCCAGTACATCACTTGATGTCACCATTAATGGTACAGATGGCTGGTTATCAACTCAGACAGATTGTTGGCTGATTGTAGTGCCTCATTTGTATACGATCCCCCTGACCCAAAGCTTTTGTGCCTGTGGCTAAGCTAGTATGGTGTGTGTGTGTGTGTGTGTGTGTGTGTGTGTGTGTGTGTGTGTGTGTGTGTGCATGTGTGGTTTGTTGGTCTTGCAAGACAGATAATGGAATAGGAAGCTTTGTATTATCTGATGAGCACCTGAAGGCAAGTTTGCACAAATTAAGCTATAGCTTAATTTCCTTGTGTCATGTTAAGTTTCAAAAATTTATAGAATATTAGATTTCCATTGTCAGGTAAGTTGGGGCAGCAGGAGAGACTGTTCAGTTAGCAAAACGCTTGCTGTACAAATGCAAGTACTTGAATTTGGAGCTGAAGTACCCACATTACAAAACAAGACAGTGGAGCACAACAGCATGTCCTAGAATTCCAGTTTAAGGAGATGAGGGCAGGAGGATCCCTGGGACTTACTGGCCCTTCATTTGCTTTTGGTCAAGGACCCCAAGCCAAGTCCTGGTGATACCCACATTGAGGGTGAGTCATCCAACCTCCGTTAACCGAATCTAGAAGCTCCTTCACAGGCACGCCCCGAGGTTTGTCTCCTCGGTGATTTTTGATCCTGTCAGGTTGATTATATTAACCACCACGGCAGATCAGCAGATTTATTGGAGGACATTCTACAGGACTGCTCAGAGAAGGTTGAAGCAGCTGAAGAAGGGTGGTTTTTGCTCCTCCCCTTCCCCTCCTCTTTCCAGATGTCTGAAATACAGATGTTTTACCTGGAACCCTGTAGGCACTTCTGATCCTGAGGTGAATTAAGAATGAAGATCATATGCCAGAGTTAAGACTCGGATGACCATGGAACCTCCATGTCATCACTGGCCTGCCTGCGTCTGACCTTCATTGTAAGAGAGAGGTAAAGTATCTTCCTAACCCACTAAGAGTTTGCTTTTCTATCTGCTGCAGATAGATTCTAATGGATCTGCTTTGAAGATGGTTGCTCAGGTTTTAAATTTACCTATATGCAACAATCCATGCTTATTTACACTCTTCTTGCACACCAGCCTTTTTGTCTTTTAGTAGAAGTGGTGGTCATTACAACTGTTCAAATATGTCATTCCTCCTTCTTGGTATTGGAAATAGCATTTTCCTGAGCTTTTAAAAATATTTTATTTTTAAATTATGTATATATGTGTGACTGTGGGGGTTCTGGGTACATGAGTAAAGGTGACCTCCGAGGCCAGAGGCATTAGGTCCTCTGGAGCCAGAGTTTCAGGCAGTTGTGAGTGAGTCAGCAGAGATAGACTCTGGATATCGAACTCTGGTTCTTTGCAAGAGCAGGAAGTGTGATTAGCTATCTCTCTAGTCTCTTCCAATACTTCTTGAAGCTGGGTATGGACACATGACTTACTCTGCCAGTGAACTGTGAAAGGGGGTGATGAGCCACTTGGAATGTCTGAGTGCCAGTTTGAGCTATTGTGATGACTATGGACATGCATCGCATATGGAGCTTCTATCAGCCTGTGCCCTTGGGGCACTGAGGAACAGTGTCCTCTGCTCACCCACAATCACCATGTGGCATGGTCAAAAACTAAATTTCACTTGGAGAAAATCACTAAGATAATTTATTATCTTAGCAAAAGTTAGGTCATTCTCCATGACAGAATATCTAAAAATTATAATAGTAATAATCATGCTGTATAGTGCTCTCTGGTCTCCAAAACAGTACTTGAGACAAACTACTTATTCACTAAATATTTGTATGCCCTAAAAACTATACATGGCACTTCATAAAAGTTACCTCTGCATCAGTCTTATGAAGAAAATTACTCAAAAAAAGAAAGAAAAAAAGAAAAATCCTAAGACTACATCCAATAACCAAACTGGTCCTACTATCTCTAACCAAAAGCATGTGAAGATAGTCTTAGAAAACCCTTGCCAAGCTGGCTAACAGCACACAAATTCTGAGACTTAGTCTTACTGAGATAGCCATAAAAACTCAAAAGATAGTACCTGCTTTTACATGGCTGACTACATCCTATAGGGTCAAGAGCAAAGCATGCTGGGACTTGTAGTCTCTGTACCCCACAGAAAACAGAAGAACTACAAGTCTTCTGACTGCCCATTGAACTCCAAACATGCTTTTTAAGTCACTGTCAAGGTAACCTAGCAGCTAAGAATAGTCTCCTCACCACCGTGACAACCTGACTGAAAAGCTGGTTATTCGCACAAAGGAAAGAACCTGGCTCCATTCAAGCCCGGATTGCATTTTAACTGCATTTTACTCTTCCCTTGCAAAGCACCGCTAAAGGAACAAGGCTTCCTTTAAAAATGTTTCTTACTGGCCTGCAGAAAAACAGCCTTTTCTTAGCCTGGCAATTTTTAGAAAGGGAGAAGGCAGGGAGGATATCTTTTATTGCTATAAGTGAAGAGACTTTAAGACAGGCTCTGTCTTAAAGATGGTAAAAGGTGACATGTACTAATCCAGTGGTCCATACCAGGTCCATACCCAGGCCAGAGAATGCTATGGGCATGTCAGTGCTGTGCCCTGGGCAACGAATCTGTTAGATTACACTAAACTGGACTCTGCTCATCTCCTGCACACCTACCGTGTGCTATCACAGACCCTCTTTAAACCTCTCAGCGGCTCGCTTGGCTACTCCATCTCCAACCTCAGGCCTGTGTTTAAACCCACAGCATACCTCTCCTCCAGCATCAGCCACAACCTCAGTGGGGATGTCCTGCCAATTTGTGAATTATTTTTATTCTTGTTTTTTCCCCTCTTATCCAGATTGATCCCATCTGTCTTAGTTTTCTTTCAGTTGCTGAGATAAACACCATGATCAAAAGCAGCTTGGGGAAGAGAAGGTCTGTTTGGTTTATACACCTCCATTGTTCCTTCATGAAGGGAGGCCAAGGCAGGAACTCAAGCCCTGAACCTAGAAGTAGGAATTGAAGCAGAGGCCATGGAGGAGTGTTGCTCACTGGCTTGCTCCCATGGCTTGCTCAGCCTGCTTTTTTATACAACCAGGGCTACCAATCTGCCACCCACAGAAGACCGGACACTTCTACATCCATCATGAATAAAGAGAAGGCCCACAGGCTTGCCTGTAGGCCAATCTGATAGATGATAGAAACAAGTCCTCAACTGAAGGTCTCTCAGATCCTAAGTGCCTCTAATTGTGTCAAGTTGGCAAAAACTAAGCAGCATTACGTCTGTCAATCAAAGATTTTCCCACTCTCCTAGGTCTAACACAGACCATGGTTCTTTATTTAATGAAGAAATACGTATTTCAACAAAATATTGAAAAACAAACATCATATTCTATTGCTTCAGAGATATACAGAAAAGATAACAAAAATGTAATAGCTATATTTCATGCTCAAGCTCCTCCCATCGTATTCTCTGAATGTAAATTTTGTATTAAAGTATAGCCCACTGATGGCCTTGTCTGCTATCTATCACTGCCCCAGAAGACAGATCCCTAGAGAACAAAGTTGGAGTTCAAATGGGGCTTTCCCAGGACCGGATAGGTGATTTTTAGAAAATCTCCATCTCTTTGAGCTTGAAGTTTCTTAACCTGAGATTTCTTTTCAAAGTGAGGTCCATGGTCAGCAGCAACTGCCCTACCTGGGACTCTTGTAAGATATGACTTGGCCCCACCCAACCCTGCTGAATCAGAAGGAATATTCTAACCTAATCCCAGATGATTCAAACACATATTAATCTTCCAGAAATACAGGCAAAGTTTTACCCAGCAGAGAAATGGCAGGAAAGGGAGCTTGTGGACAATGCCGAGTGGACTCTCACTGAATCAGGCAGGGCACTACTCTTAACTGTTATAAGTG
Source organism: Peromyscus californicus insignis (assembly GCF_007827085.1). Taxonomy (NCBI): domain Eukaryota; kingdom Metazoa; phylum Chordata; class Mammalia; order Rodentia; family Cricetidae; genus Peromyscus; species Peromyscus californicus. The sequence goes on along the minus strand of NW_026294617.1, from coordinate 8,443,331 downwards.
GATGGCAACAATTGTTCAATGTCACAAAGGTTTCAGACACTGTGACAAGAGTTGAGTCTCAAAGAGTGTGTCTAATTAGTAATGATCAATTGGTGAAGCATGTAATATGAATGAAGAACTATGAAAAGACTATAGCATAAAAGAGCATATGACCCAAACTAACTTCATCCTTTACAATTTCTCTGATATTTGAACAAATCTATTCAAATCCTCTAGCCCTTGGTTTCTTTTCTGATAAAACAGAAATAGGAATATTGGCAGGCTGCCTGACTCTGAGCTGCACTAAATGGAAATGAATAAAAAGGATGACAGGACTTTGCCAAATACAAAGCAATAATTAGGTACCATTTTATCACTTATTACTAGAATAAAATATGCCCATCACAGATAGACCCTGCTCACAGGTGGCTGCCCTTGAAGGACACCTAGATGAAGAATTCCACACTTAGGCCACTGCAGGATAATGCACTGTCTACCCACTTTAGGAATTGGAGGTAGAAAGGGCTGGGGAAACAAGTTCATTCAGTAAAATGCTTTCTACACAAACATGACCTGAGTTTAATCCCCAAGCACCCACAAAAAAAAAAAAAAAAAAACACCTAAGCATGGTGGCACACAGTTCATGGTGGCACTGGGGACGTTGAGAAAGAAGGATCTTCAGCTAGATGGCCAGTCACCCTAGACTAATCAGCAAGCTTCGAGTCCAGTGAGAGACCCTTTCTCAGAAAATGAGGTTGATGGTTCTGAGGAATGATGCTCAAATTTGGTCTCTGACCCCCCCCACCCCCTGCGCACGCACACACACACACACACACACACACACACACACACACACACACACATGAATACACTTGCACACAAACATTCACCCACACACACTAATATTCACATATTCTATGCTGGCTGGTTTTATGCCAACTTGACACAAGAGTCATTTGGTAAGAGGAAAACTCAACTGAGAAAATGCCGCCCCACCCAAGATGGATATACAGGCAAAGCTATGGTGTATTTTCTTAACTAGTGATTGACGTGTGAAGGCCCAGCACTTTTGTGCTGCCCTCGAGCATGTGGTCCTGAGTTGTATAAGAAAGCAGGCTGCATAAGCCATAGAGATCAAGCCAGTCAGGAGCACTCCTCCATGGCCTCTGTATCAGCCCCTGCCCCAGGTTTCTGCTGTTAGAGTTCCTGCCCCTGACTTCCCTCAGTGATGGACTGTTACCTGAAAGTGTAAGCAAAATAAAGCCTTTCCTCCTCAAGTTGCTATTGGGCATGGTGTTTTTCAGCAGTAGAAACCCTAAGATGTCACCCTCACACAAACAAACAAGTAAACAAGTGAATAAATGAAATTGGGGTGGGATTTTCATGAAGGATGCGGAGAGCTATTAAGGGCACAACTGGCCCTGCTCGACATGGTAACGAGAAAGCTGAGGGTGTCTGCTGCTGGGCAGATGCTGGGGAAGAGCATTAGAAAGTGATGCCAGTGCCAGGTCCCGAGAGAAAAGGAATTCACAGTAGACCTCGGGCCCCTCAGCACCCAGAATAATGCCAGAACCGTGGAAGCTCAGGGCTGCCAGGACAGGAGCCTGAGACAGAAGGGCAGTGCTGGGCACCAACCATTCTCACAGAACATAGAGGAACTTGGCTGATAACTGCTATAAACTATTTCTCAAGAGCCCTACTCTAAACAAACTTACTAGCAACTCTCTGCTTTATTTTTAAAATTGATAGCAACATGTTTCCATGTTTAATATATTTTTAAATATAGCTAGTAACAGGGTTGGGATTTGCACTCTGAGCAGGTGGCCAAGCAGAAATGTTATGCCAGAAGAGACCAGACTGACAGAGACACAGTCAATAGAGGTTGAAGGGAAAGGTGGCATCTTGCTGGCCTCTGAAATACAAGCAGAACTTGGGTAAGTGAGGAGTGAACTTGCCCTTCACTGGCATTATTTTGACAAAACCAGTGTTAATTGCACGTTTCCCTGATATGGAAAATAACTGAAGCCCAGAATCACATCACTTAGAAGACGAATAACTTTAGATTATGTGAAAATGTGATGCCATAACTCTTTCATGAGGAAAATGGTTCTGGATGTTGACCACACATGTCCATGGCAAACTGGAAGACCCACAAGGCATGAGGAATCAAAGCCAGTCACACAATGGAATACTACTCAGCAGAGAAAAACAATGGCATCATGAGGTTTACAGACAAATGGATGGATCTAGAAAAAAATCATCCTGAGTGAGGTAACCCAGACTCAGAAAGACAAACATGGTATGTACTCACTCATAGCAGGATACTAGACATGAAACAAGGATGACTTGTCTGCTACTCACATCACCAGGGAGGCTACCTGGAAAACAGGACCCCAAGAAAGACACAGGGATCACCCAATGACAGAGAAATGGAATGAGATCTACATGAACAGCCTGGACATGAGTGGGGGTAATGAAAGGCGAGGGTTGAGGGAAAGAGAGCTTGGGGGAGCGGGAGATCCCAGCTGGATCAACAACAGAGAGGGAGAACAAGGAATAGGAGGTTATGGTAAATAAAGACCACATGAGAATAGGAAGAAGCAAAGTGCTAGAGAGGCCCACAGAAATCCACAAAGATACCCACACAACAGACTGCTGGCAGTGGTCGAGAGACAGCCCGAACTGACCTACTCTGGTGATGGGATGGCCAAACACCCTAATTGTTGTGCTAGAAACCTCATCCAACTACTGAGGGATCTGGATGCAGAGATCCATGACTAGGCCCCGGGTGGATCTCTGGGAGTCCAATTAGCGAGAATGAGGAGGGTTTATATGAGCAAGAATTGTTGAGACCAAGGTTGGATAAAGCACAGGGACAAATAGCCAAATGAATGGAAACACATGAACTATGAACCAATGGCTGAGGGGTCCCCACTGGATCAGGCCCTCTGAATGGATGAGACAGTTGATTGGCTTGATCTGTTTGGGAGGCATCCAGGCAGTGGGACCAGATCTTGTGCTCATTGCATGAGTTGGCTGTTTGAAACCTGGGGCCTATGCAGGATTGTTTGGCTCGGCCTGGGAGGAGGGGACTAGACCTACCTGGACTGAGTCTACCAGGTTGACCTCAGTCTGTGGGGAAGGCTTTGCCCTGGAGGAGATGGGAATGGGGGGGGGGGGGTCGGGGGGAAGGTGAGGGGGACGGGAGGGGGGAGAACAAGGGAATCCGTGGCTGATATGTAGAACTGAATTGTATTGCAAAATAAATTAATAAAAAAAAAAGAAAAAAAAAAAAAAAAAAACAAATCTCTGTTTAAAGTCACACTCCTTGCCAGCAACAGAGAAGCAGATATATCAACGTAGAACACTGAAACAATGTGCTTGCGACTGCCTCTCCCCTTTTATTATACTCTTGTTCCCCCCAAATCAGAAGCTGAGCATCATCCTAGTGTTCTTAGTATGTTGACTGGAGCTGGAGAAACAGTTAGTAAGAACACTTGCTGAGCAAGATGAGAGGACCTGAGTTCAAATCCCTAGTATCCACATAACAATCCTGGTGTGGCCATGCATGCCTGTAATCCCAGTACAAGGGAGGAAAGAGACTGGAAATCACTGGAGGCTGCTGGCTACCAGCCTAGCTCCAAATTCCATAGAGACCCTATCTCAAAGAAATAAAGTGGATAATGGTAGAGTAGGACAGCTGATGTTCTCCTCTGGCCTGTGTGTAATCACACACACCTACACACGTGTGCACATACCACACACATACATGCCATACACAACACAAAGAAAGGGAAATAGGTGATAAAGGACTCATGAAATTATGATAGTGTCACAGTGCTAGGCCATAGAGGCATTTAAGAATTGTCAATCAGGACAATAATTGACCAAGATCAACAGGAAAGATAGGTAATATTCATGTTTTTTCTTGGTCAAGTAAAGAAATGCCCATAGAAGATATGTGTGCCTTCCTTCCTTGGAGAGATGCAGCTCCATGACAGAGCATCTGTGAAGCCACAAATGGGCCATCCTCCATGAAGGCCTGCTACCCACAGGCACTTTGGTGTGTGACTAGCTTTCAAATATATTAAACATGGGAAAGTTGGTAACATTTTAAAAATCAAACACAAAGAGGTTAATGAGTTTCAAGCTATCAGTCAATGAGGGACACCTATCAGTCAACACACCAGTGTCTCTAGGGTTTCTGATTTTCAGCATCCCCAACATGGCTATTTTAGCAAACACATTCAGCACCACATGGTGCCTCTGTACCATTTGTATCCTCATTTTTGAGTTCAGCAAATGTTCCTTATTTCACCCATGTTCAATCACAATTTATAGTGTCTAGTTAGAACTGGGAGAAGTTCAATTGTCGATTGCCCATACAGGATAGGCTCAAGAAAAGTAATACTATTTTTTTAAGTTAACAAAGGAATGTCTGTTTTTATTTGATCTAAAAGCTTGATAATTCTAACATCTCTACTCAAGCAATGCTCTGAGGGCCCAGTGTGTAGTTCAGTGGGAAAGCACTTGACTGCCTAAGGCCCCTATGGTGTCAATCCTCAGCACTGAAAAAAAAAAGGTGTTCAGCACTGAGCTGCTCCTCAAGACCCCTGGTAAGAGACTCTGACCTTCTAGGATTTCTCAGGAATTGTGTAGATCAACAGAGACTAGGACTCTTTCTCTCTCTCTCTCTCGCGCGCGCACACGCACATGTATGTGGGGGGTTTTGTGTGTGTGTGTGTGTGTGTGTGTGTGTGTGTGTGTGTGTGTGTGTGTGTGTGATGCTTGTTTGCATCTGTGCATACGAGGAAGGTATTGTTATCCTGTTCTCTCACCCTCTGCCTTCATCCTTTGAGGCAGGGTCTCTCACCCTCTGCCTTCATCCTTTGAGGCAAGGTCTCTCACTGAACTTGCAGTTTACTTTTTTTGTTAGACTGGCAGCAAGGAGGTCCCCAGAGGACCTCTTGTCTCCAGTCCCTCAATGCTCAGGTCCCAGAGGAGCACAAGACCACATACAGCTTTTTCAAGTGGGCACTGGGATCTGAACTTTGGCCCTCTGGCTTGTGCAGCAGGCTCTCTTACCCACTACACTGTCTCTCCAGCTCTGGGAATGAGACCTCTATAAATTACTGTTAACCTTCGCTTTTCACCAATATAAAATGTCCCCTGCTCCTCCTAGTTCCCTGGCTTAGTGAAGTTGTCTTGTGAGGCAGGTAATAACATTCTTTGATCCCTGAGGGAGACTTGACCACACTGGTGTTCCCAAAACAAGGGGAACACAATTGTTTTGTGTACTTTTCAGTGTATATTTTATAATTTAAATGTTTGAAAAATAATTTAGTCATTAAGAAGGCAGCTTCAATTCATAATAGGAATGAAGAAATAGTCAGAAGCAATCCAAGGATTAAGATCGCCATATCCTGCCCTAGGAGTAGTGTTGGGTTCAGAGCTCAGTGCCAAGGCTTACTACAGTCTCAATGGCTAGCTATCTTGTATTCATTGAAGATATCCTCACCTTTATCATCAAGTTCCACTTGGTACTTAACCATGCCATACAGCAAATGCTTATAGTCAAGTATCTACTATGTTGAAGTACCAGGGTTTGACACTGACGTGTACCCAAAATGAGCTGTGGCCAAGCCACATTTCCCAGAACCGTGTTGGCTCTCAGTCTTCCACACTGGGTCCGATTTTCTACAGGCAGTTCTTCCAAGCATCCCTGTCTTGTGTCCTTGTCAGCCACTGCATAAAATGTGGGTTTTTCACTTGGTTTTGCTTTTTGAGATGAGAAATGAGAGGGTGTACAGCTGGAGATATTGTTAGAAAGCTGAAGATAATGTTAGAAATATGTAAGATTTATGGAGCGGATGAAAACTAATAATAAAGAATAATGATGGTAACTGAAATAAAGACTCTACCCAGGGTTTACCTTTCCCTTTAGGGTTTACCTTCAGAGTAAAGCCAGTGTCTGACCAGTACCAGGTCGCCAGGTGACCCTGATGCTCCCTGTCTAGGGGTCCACAGATGAGCATGGGTAAATCCTCAGCAGGGGAAAGCACAGAAGCAGCCCAGTGGCTCAGAACTTGGACTCCAACAGAACTGAAGCAATGACTGTAACATCAGAGTAATTCATGGTGGAGAAGGTGGGAGGAGGTAGGTCTTCCCAAAGGTTCCAAAGAATAAACTATTTAGTTTGATGAACCTTTCCATTTAGTTTAAGCATCTCCTAAAATAATATGAAATAATTAGGCTGAATTCATGCATTTTGGTGTTTTCCATGAGCTTTTAGTGTCCTACACAGACAGTAGCCAGGGACGGAGATGGTGCTGCCTTTGGCTCCAAGGTCCTGGTACCAACTCATCCCACCTGGTCAAAAGGCCAGGTTAATCTCTCCTAACTGATGACCTTGCTGGAGAAGACAGAGAGGTCTTGTCTTTCTAGAAACCTGTGCTCTGGAAGTACATGGCTTGAAGCCTCGCTTTTACAATAATCATAACTTCTCATGGGGATACAGTATTAACAAGGACTCTTCTTATGCCACAAAGGATAAGGTACTCAGAAGTAACTAAGGTACACTAAAATGTTTGAGCTTACATTTTTAGAATTAGGCATAAAAAGGTAGAAAGGGGCTGGGGAGATGGTTCTGTGGGTACAGAGTGCTTGGTGGCCTGAATTCTATGGTATGAGTCAGATGGCTGTACTCGACAGGGAACATTCAACACTGGGTAGGTCTCACTGCAATTGTCATTGTTTTTATTTTATTATTGTAAAAAGCCAAGTAGGTTTGAGTGTCTTCCCATAATCCCAGCCCTCTAAAGATGGAGACAGGTGATCCTCAAGCAAACTGGTTAGGTGAACTTGCTGAAATGATGGTGAGCTCTGGGCTCAGTGAGAGACCCTGCTTCAGTAAATAAAGTGAAGAGACCCAATGTCCACCTCTAGCTTCCACACATACCCACACATATGTACCTTAATACGTGTGTGCCCACACATGCTAACATTCATATAATAACACACACACACACACACACACACACACACACACACAAAGGGAAGGTAGAAGAAGCACCAGCATTGTAGATATCATTTTTGTTAAGAGTTCATGCCCTGCCATTTATCCCTTGCTTGACTGTGAACAAGCTACTTTACTTTGTGAAGTTTGATAAAAGTTAAGAAGTATCCTTGACAGGTCTCTCTCTCTCTCTCTCTCTCTCTCTCTCTCTCTCTCTCTCTCTCTCTCTCTCTCCCTCCCTCCCTCCCTCCCTCCCTCTACACACACACACACACACACACACACACACACACACACACACACCCTACCCTTGGTTAACCACTTTCACTTAAGCCCTTCTTATAACCCACTTCTGTCTCCTCGGAAGAACTTAGTTCCTCCTCTGTGTTCTCAGAGTATCCGCTCTAAAAATGACAGCTCCTGCCATACATTGAAATCCCATGTTTAAGCAGTCTCCTCTGAGTGAGCTACCTAGAGTAGCTACAGTTCTGGATCATACTGTGGTCTCAAGCTGCTCACTGTGTTAAAACCAATAGTAAGTTTTAAATAAGTCTGTAAAAGATGTCTAACTTAGCCATAGCAATGCCCATTCTTTGGGTATTTATCATCTTTGCATATTAGTTGTCTGCTAAAACACTTATATACATTATCTGTGATTCTGACAGCAACTCTACGAAGTTGACCTTAGCATTTTAACTGCACAGAAAACTGAAGCCCAAGCATACCAAACAAGTGGCTCAAGTCAAATTGTAGCCGACCTCTAACTTGACAAATACAGGATCCAACACAATACGTATATCTTAGCAGGGTATCAAAACATACCATCTTCCCTCTGCTCAAACAATAACAAAAATGGTGACTTCTGTAATGGAATCCAGGATGCTCTCTCCTCTGACACTTGTTAATACTTAGAACCTAGGAAATTCGTTTAAGAAAAGTTTCTTTCTGAGGCTAGGGAGAGGGCTCAGTGGAGAAGGTGCTTGCTGTGCAAGTAAGAGGATTTGAGTTTGGGTCCCCAGCATCCAAAGAAGCCAGGCATGGAGGTGATGCCAGCAACTCCAGCACTGGGGAACAGAGGCCATGGGATCCCGGAAGCTGACTGGTCAGCTGGTCTAACTAAAAACAGTGAGCTTCAGGTTCATGGAGAGACTGCCTTAAAAACTACAGTGGAGAACAGCGATAGAGAAAGATATCTGATAGTGACCTCCAGTCTCCATGGACACCTTCACACACACACACACACACACACACACACACACACACACACACACACACAGAGAGAGAGAGAGAGAGAGAGAGAGAGAGAGAGAGAGAGAGAGAGAGAGACCATTTCTCCACATTCTGTCAGCATTCATGAATGGTTTTTCAATAGGACATTAATCATTCTCTAAATGTTTTCCAAATGCCTGCTGTATACCAGCTGTGTGACACACTGGGGACTCCGGGGATGAAAAGTCACAACCCCAGTTCCCAATAGTGAACACTGGGAAGACCTAACCTTTGCAGAGGGCCTGTTATGAGAACTTCTGAGCGCCTCCAGGTAAACATTTTTAATGGATAGATATTACACTGCCATTAAGCTCATCATTAGCAGCCAATGAATCTGTTAATGGAACACAGAGTCACACATTTGAGGCTGCATCTGGGGAGGATAATGTCCTTCCCTTGCCAACTTCAAATGACAATTGAGGAGTGACTGCAGATGGGTCCCTACAGAAGGGTACTTAGGGGACTGACCAGCATTTGCCAATCAGATGGTAAGATGGTAATATGGCTGTCACTTAGCAAAGCAGTGGGTTGCAAGACTTAAAAGCCATTCATTATTAGACTGTAACAAAAAATACCCCAGATGAGACCCCATTTCTCTCAATCCATCATCTCCATTTCGAGGCTAGCAGCTGGTGAGTCTCTGAACCCAACCCCAAGAACCATGTGATAGCTAATACTGATTGTTAATGTGACAAAATCTAGAGTTACCAAGGAGATAAGCCACTGGACATACCTAGACTACATCATTCTCTGGGCATGTTTGTTAAGGAGTATCAAGATTGCATTAATTGAAGTGAGAAGGCCACTGTAATTGTGAGTGGCATTATTTCATGGGCTGGATCCTGAGCTGAATAAAAAGGAGAAAAGGAACTGAACATTTGATTTGTTGCTCTCTTTCTAATCACAGACACAATGGGACCGGTTGCCTCAAGTTCTTCCCATCAAGACTTCCCCATGACAAGGTTCCTTTGAACTGTGAGCCAAGACAAACCTTCCTTCGAGTCGCTTTGGTCGGGCATGTTGTCACAGACAGATAACTAGTGCAAAGTCTTACTCCCATACACTACAACAGGATGTAAGTATACCATGGACGGTTCCCCAGGAGCTGAGCATGAACAATGTCCTGATCCGAAGAGTACTTAAGGCTTCCATGCACCTTTGGTGGCAAAGTTTGCCAGCACATCTGGTATTCCGGCACTGATGACTAAAGAGATGCCAGGCTCTCCCATTGGCCAGCCTTGGGTAAAAGAGGCTGTGTAATGACTCTCAGCACTTTCACTGATCTGTTAAAATGCCACCTAACTGGATATGCTCCTGTCAGACCTCTGGTCGTGTTAATAACTGCCACACCATCTTTGAAAGCAACACAAAGGACCCAAAGTAGATAACAAGTAATAACAGTGTAGGATTGCCACCTCATCCAATGCCCTGGTTGCTCTAATTGCCATTGATCTCTTTCTTAGGCTTTCCAACCTCACCTTCATTCCACAGTGGACGGAGCAATTACTATTTACAAACTCCTCCGAAGAGGCCCTATTTCATGGGGTCTCCCACACAGCCGCTCAATTAATAGAACTAAATGTATCAGTTAGTTTAGCAGAAGCTGCCAAGAAACTGCCATGCCGGACTAGGCACAGGCTGCCAGAGAGAGGGCACTAGGCTGGGTGACCTGATGGTCTCATCTCTTGGCATATTTAGCCATCAAACTACCAGGGTCCAAGCCTATCACCCTGCCTTCCTACATGGCTGAGAGCATACATGATAATCTCACCACCTATCCTTCATGCAGTCTATGTCCAGACTTAATTTGCTCTGAGACTGTAGCTATATTCAATATCATACTTCTTATCCTTTGTTTTCTGGTATCTGTGAACTTCCTGAAATTAGATATCGTGTCTGTGTGTTTGTTGTTTTAGGGAACAAAGTCCAAGCATTGATCATCACAGAGAACTCTAACAGAATTTTTGTTGACCCTTCAACAGACCCTCAACACGATCTGGAGAGGTGGTGCATTCGCCTCCATTTTAAAAGGGAAGAAATAAACTGAGCTATTACTGCCCTGAGAGAGGGCAGCCTAAGAACACATGTAACAGTCTCCCTCCCCACTCTGAAACATCTTTCCAGAGAAAGCATGTGCCGTGAACAAGGCTCCTAGACACGGATCACCACAGCTGGGGTGACTGTCTTTTATCTAGACAGTTAGGCCTTGGGAGAGAAGTTATTTTTGTCTGTCTTTCAGGGCAGGGGGTGGGGAGGGAGTACACACACATGCATAAGCTAGAAGCAGGAGCATTTGCACTGAAGAGATCAAGGTCTACCACTCCAAACTTGGTACTTTGGCATAAGGATAATTTTGAACAGAAGGCAATAGGGAAATGACAGATATAGAAGAAACTCTACCCTCTCCATATCTGTTTAAAAACAGGGAATAAAGCTCTCTTCACCATGGTAGCTACCCTTACCAAGGACAGAGGCCTCTCGCTGCAAGTGGTGGGACCCACATCTGCACAAATTAGCCTTGGGGAAATGGCCCTTGCCTTCTACTAGCTTCTCTCGTATCTTTGTCTTCCCACAATGTACTTCCCCAACAGTCCGGAAGCTCATCCTCTCCCTTGTTACATCTCTATGATCCATCATTTTTTACTATGGTTGTATATAATCTCCAAATGCTAACTTCTTTCTTAAATTATAATTCTTTGTCAACTCCCCTATATATGTATGTCATTAAAACTGTTCTTTTCTTTAGTTATCTATGGTGGATTTATTTTTGACTGAATTTTCACAGCCAAAACAAATGGGCTTCACAACCATCCTAGCTTGTTCCAAGGAGAGGGTCCCTAATCTTTCTGTCATATTTTCCGATAGAAAAGTCTTCCCCCTTACACATGGTGTGGCATAGTCTAGTCACATCTCTAGGAACTACCACGGACAAGGCCACTTCGTTATGCTAAGGGAGACAGCATTTCCCACCACCTCCTTCCAGCCCTCTCTCCTAGCTCAGAGCACCGGCTCTTCCTGGGCTGCACAAGTACAAACACATGGAGAATGCTAAGAATGCATCTCCACTTGGCAGCCTGCTTGCCTTCTTCTGCCTGTGGAGAAGCCCTGCAAATGGTGTGAACTGAAGCCAAACAGCCTTAGAAGCACACTGTAATCTAGAGGTCAAGGCAGACTCAGCTGCCCTTGTCTTTACACATTCCTGGCTGGAATCCCACTGAGTTAATATTGGGAAGAACAGACAAGGCAGACCCAGATCCAGAAAACACCCAACTGGGGCTTGAGAGAGCAGGCCTAGCAAACCCTTGCCACGTTGATACATATTATCCTCCTCCTGGTGAGGTCTCCCAGGCTGACCTCTAAGTTGTCCCTGGAGATTTCTTTCAAGCATAAGGTGACCTTCTCACTGATTTTTTTACACCCTATTTCTTGAACCATACAATGGTCCCATTGGGGAGTCAGTGGGCCCCACAACACAGCTTCAACGGCTAAGACTGAAGTAGAAATGGAATAATGTTGCTCTCTCACAAAAGAGCTACTGTATTCCTTCATTTCTCAAATCTGTTTTTACCTCAAATTCTTTCTATGAGGGATGATTGTCACCCCTAGGAAAAGGGCAAGGACTCCAGGGAATCAGTGGTTTCTTTCAAAATGTGCCTACCTAAGGGAAGTTCTGACTCAGAGATTGAGTGTAGTGTTAATTTTTCCGGTAACTGTTTATTCCAGATCTACCCTGAATACAGACAAAAAAAGATGTGTCTTAGTTCCCTTCCCAGTTGTTGTGACAAAATACCATGATAAAATCAACTTGGGGGATAAAAGGTTTATTTGACACACAATTAGTTCATCATTGTAGGGAAGTTAAGGTAGCAGGAATTGAAGCAGCAAGTCAGGAGCCAAAAGAGAATTCATGTAGACATATTTAAGCAATCCAAGACCCAGACACAGAGAACGAGTCAGCATTCAACGGGAGGTCTTCTCACCTCAATAACGGAGTCAAGATAACGCCACACAGGCATGACTGCAGGCCAACCTAACTAGGTAATTCCCCAAAGAAGTTCTCTTCCTGGTGGTTCTAGTGTGTCAAGATAACAGTCAAAATGAAACACCACAGATTCCGTCTTCTGGCAAATATTTACTTATTAAGAATTTACACTAATCCTAAAAATGCATATTTTTCACATCTTCTTATATTTCTTAAATTGGGATTCATCTGGTAATTAAGATAGTAGTTTCCAACCTTTAGTAAATAATATAGTCACCAATCAACTGTGCACACCACTTTGTGACCAAGTAAAGCCATCATCTCCCTCAAATTTGTCTTGATCTCTTCAAGGCATCCTTGGAAATTACTACCAGAGTACTGTCTCCAGAGTGATTCCAGTCCTGTGAAGCTTCCCTGTCTAAAACAGCCAGGAAATGGCCAGGTCAAGAGTGATAGGTTCTTCACAACCTGTCCCAGGCCTACACTGTCAGCCTCACCTACTGCCAAAGTTTGATTATTTTCCTCGGCATTCAAATTCCCCTCAACTCAGCTCACTTCTATGGATCACTTCAAGTACCAACTCTCTGAAATCTCTTCTCCTGGAGTTGAAAGAAATGTCCACTTTGGGGGTCTTTAGCCTGCTGTGCTTTACTACAGTGCTAGTACACTACCCCCACCCTTGCACGTGCGCGCGTACACACACACACACACACACACACACACACACACACACACACACACACACACACACAGCCTCTCGAGGAACTGGAGATCAAAGCCTAAGTACTGGGAAGAGGGATGAGTGAAACTCACAACATCATCTTCTAGGTTCATAAGATCCTGAGCATGTGGTGGTCCACAACAGCCAGAGTAGCTTTGTGTACTCCAGACTCAAGCATCATTTTTCTGAAGAGAGAGAGAGAGAGAAAGAGAGACAGAGACAGAGACAGAGACAGAGACAGAGAGAAAGAGAACAAGAGTGCTGGCCTCTTATGGTCCTCCCCTCTACAGTCTGTGCTCTGGGAGTAACCACCCAAGTTTCTGCTCCTCTGTGGTGATGCTTCTTTTTCAGAAATAGATCCTCAGCTTGGCAAATATTCCAGGCTTAGAACTCTACAGGTGAGTCTGTTAGAGGAGAGGCGAGAACATAGCTAAAACTCTAAGGGAAATAGAAAAACATCCACAAACACATATGCCGTATAATTTCAAGTCTAGAAAGTAAATCCTCCTTGTATTACAAAATCAACCAGGCAATGATTGGCAAAGTCACTTTGTCTGATGAAGAAGGAAAAAAGATCATGATTCTCAACTGAGGGAGGGAGATGCTATTTTTATGAAGTATGTCAAGACAGGGTGGGTTTCAGTTCACCAAACACGAGCATCACACACGCTAACAGGTCGTCATGGAGGAAGCGGAGACTCAGGCATTTGACAGACAGGTTTAATTAAGATCTTCCACTGACTGCTTCTTTTATTCTGAACACTTCATCTCTCCAAGACCTAGTTCTGACTTTAGTAAAATAGAGGTCGTGAACACCATTCATGACGTCATTATAGGATTAAAGATGGCACAGTAAGCTCTTGTAACAGGTCCCAAACACAGTCACAGTTACGACACAATTACCAATACCTTCTTGAGACAGAGACCACATCTCATGACCTGTTTTCTTGACTAGGAAACTGGAGATGTATGCAGCATTCAAGAAGTACAGCAGATGGAGATTGTGGTGATGGGGAATGACAGTCAGATAAAACACTGTATCCCCACAGAATGATTGATTGTTTTAATTTTATATTGATTTGCAATTATTTCCGTGATTTTCTATCTTTTTACTCATGAAAGTGCTTATGATGTATGTGTATAATTTAAATACACATAGTAGCAAATTGAACAAAGGAACATGTATGTAGCTCATCTTAGAAACCACATCACTGCTACGAGTCTTTCCGATGTCCCTCCCTGGTATGCCCCAACCTTACATCCTATGCAAAAAGCTTGAATTTTAGGTTTTTCAATTTTATCACTTCTTGCTTTATTTTCAAATGGCTTAATTGAGATGCAGTTCACAAATCACACCATCATTCAGTTGAAGTAAATAATCCAGTGAATTTTAGCACATGTGACCATCACAAGCAATTTTTAAGAAGCCCAGCACAGGCTTCTTTTGTCATCCTACATCCCCAATGCTCTTCATTCCAGCCCTAAGCAACCACTGGTCTACTTTCCTTACACATTTCCTATTCTGAACACTGCACACAAATGCAGTCATACAATATACAGACGTTTGTAACTGCCTTCCTTCACGTACCACAATGTTTTCAGAGTTCATTCACGCAGTGGCATTTATTATATTTTACTTCCCTTTCATGACAAATACATAACTATCTGTTCATAGTTAGCAACCTTTGTTTTATCTGTTGTTCTTCAGTTGATGGGCGTTTGGGTTGATTCTACCTGTTGTCTTTCAAGAATAACAATTTACGAACATTTATATGCAAAGCTTTGTGTATCTGTAAATTTGCACTTCTCTTGCACACAGACTAGCCAAAAGCAGTAATCACTCAGTCCTGTGCTAACTGTTTAACCATGTGAGGGGCTAGACTTACTAGCTCACTACTCCTGGAAGCCCAAAGGATTAAAGTATCAAATGCTTTAGGCTGCCAAACCAAGCTACCCAGCCAAATGCTGACCATCGATGCCTGTAGAAAATCTTATCAACCTTTAGTAGTTACACACCAATTGCTCACAGATGGGCAGGCAACAGCTTTCAGAGTTCCGGCTGTTGAAGATGAGAGGTGAACCTCATAACACCAAGCCTTCTTCCCTTCCTGGCCATTCTCTTTGATGCCATTTCTAAAGATTTGTTGTTTTTGTTGTTGTTGTTGTAGACTTGGTTCACTGTGTTTGTGGGCCATTATTTACCCGACAAGACCACTGAAAGTCAAATATAATAATGGACCAAGAGTGAGAATTTACAGAAACATGTTGATATTTCCATTAAGCATGGTCAGTTTTATCAGAACTGTCATTTCCTTTATGTTCATAAAAATGATAAGAAATGTACTCTCTACCAAAAGTCTGAATTTTCAGGAGTATTCTAACATCAAGAGACAGTGAGGAAAAAGGAAGAAAGACAGGGGTGACAGGTTCCCTGGAGCCTGCAAAACCCATCCACTCACACAATCACCACAGCCCTGCGTGTCAGTCACTGGGCCCTCCTGTCCAACCGTGCCAAGGGCGCCGGACTCTGATTTTCCCACTGAGTACCACCATGTTCTTCACGGGTCGATGCACACCTCTTGTGTGAGTCATAAACTTACTGACAGACAGATTAAGGCGACCCACCAATGAGCACATCATTTACCGTCATGTTAGCTGTGTAGAGTGGGGGTGGGGTGAGAAGATGGCCGATACAGAAATGCATCTGAATGTTAACAGGGCAAGTCTGGGTGTCTGACTCTGATGATACCACTGATCTGCCCAGTATGGCGGAGGCTCTGGGAAGTAGGGTTTCAGAATTCCCTGTGGTGATTAGGATATGCTGACAGCTCCTGGGAACTACATGTTCTGATCCCAAGTGAAGCTCGAGTAGTTAAAAAAAGACAGAAAAATAAACTATAAAATAAACTAGCTCCTGAAAAATGACCAATTACGAAAAAGTCTACGTTTATATTTGAAACACAGAAATATAACGGTGTTTATATAATGTACTTACATTTCAAAGAAAAAAATCAATTATAGATAAAAGTGTGTATAATTCCCAGACATTAGCATGTAAAGTTTACTTATGAAAGGATTTCTACAATAAAATAAAAACCTGATCATTTCTTTTCTACATATTAATAGTTCTGTCTAGATTTACAATTGCTAGAAAAACACATAAAACAAAACAAGTAGGAAATCAGTCTACTCTCCAATAGAAACCCCAGCATTTTTACTCAATTTTTAATCATACTGCTTTAGATGAAAGTGATATAAATGACCAGGGAGTATTGGAGAAAGAAAATAAAACATCACTGTGATATGAGGAGTTTTAATTTACCTTGTCCAGAACACAATTTTCCCATTTGCTGACTCTTTTCACACCAGTCACAGCAAGCAGCGAGCACTTTTAGACACACAAAATAAGTAATGATTCACCATTAGCACTTCTCAAATCATTCCTCCTTAGACTGACACCTTTTGCCAACCTGAAGCAGACTCAGAAAGCGTAAGCTTCCACTGCCTAATTCCAATATGACAATATTTTCCTCAAAGAAGTGTGAAGTAGATAAGTACACAGCTAATAGCATACAATTGCGATTCTGGGGGTGGATGGGAGGAGAGCACACACTGTGGAATTGTTAGGCTAGCCGAAGATGACAGCAACTTACTGTGTTCATCACCAGCATGAGGACACGTACCCTCTATCTCCGCATAGCTATTCTGTCATAGATGGAACAATTGTCCCCAAATAGCTGCTCAAGCAATCCAGATGCTTCTTGTCCATCCCACATAGTCCTTCACAATTTGTACTCTGTCCAGCTTCCAACAGCTGCCATTATCCTTAGACCACATACACAAGTCAATGTAATGTGAGCCTTGACATGTAAGGTAAGTGGATGAACCAACTAGAGACTGAGGCTCAAGGTCTAGGTCTGAGGGGTCACAGTCTGCACAGACGCAGCCTCAGTACAGCAGAGCTTGGACATCTGCCCAAGTGCACCCCGAGGAATGCCTTTGCTGCTGCCTCCTGACGGGCCGCTCACTATCACAGTCCCACGCATTTAAACACAGCATTCCCTCTCCATAGCACACTTCCCCATCACCATGAAAGAAACGTTTCCTGATTTTTAAGACTCAGCGTCAATGTCACCACCACACCACAGCACAGCACAGCACAGGGTTTCTTGTCCTTGGAGACTCTTCACTGTACCCACAGCACTGCTGACCCGCGTATGCCTTTTCCATTCCTGTGTCCGGCACTGCAAGTGTGATGCGCGAGGGCTCATTTTCTTGGAGTCAAGAGGTAGGCGCAGGGTCTGACAGAGAAGAGACCCTCCGTGCTGGTTAACTTCTGCCAACTGAGCACACACTGGCGTCACATGGAAACAGGAGCCCCCATCAGACAGGCCTGTGGTTATGCCTCTGGAGTGTTTCCTGATTGATGATAGATGTGCATGATGCAGGCCTCTGTGGGTAAGACCGTCTTGAGTAGATGGCCCTGGGTTGTATAAAAAACTGAACAAGCCATGTGGAGCAATCCAGTAAGCAGGCCATGGTCTCGGCTCCAATGTCTGTCTTGAGTTCCTGCCTGACTTCTCTCCACGATGCACTGTGTTGTGGGAATGTAAGGCAAATAAACCTTTTTCTACAGTAAGTTGCTTTCGGTCAGTGTTATCTCAGCAGCAGGAACCAAATTAGAGCCATTGCTACTTTTGAAAAGAGTTCAAAACTTCTCTAAAACATTTAAGGAACTAAGAAAACTCAGAAGAAGCCGCCTGTGACTGTCAGCTGTTGACAACTTGACACAACCTAGAATCACCTGGAAGAGTCTCAGTGAGAGACAGGCAGCGTTGGGTTGGCCTGCGGGTAGGGGATTGTCTTAATTAAATTAATTGATGTGAGAAGACCAAGACCATTGTGGGTGGCACCAAGCCCTAGGCAGGGGATGCTGAATTCTTTAAGGGTGGGGCAATCAAATTAAGCACAGGCAAGTGAGTATTGATGATTCATTCTCTCCACTCTTGATTGTGGATATAATGTGGTGAGCTGTTTCAAGTCCCTGCTGCTTACCCCGAAAGTGGTGGGCTATAACCTGGCATTTATAACCTGAATGAAACCTTTCCCCCCAATCTGGTATTTGCTAGAATATTTTATCATGGTAACAAAAGCAAAACAAAACAAAACATTAGGACATAGCCACTAGCAAATCATTCTGAGAACACATGCCCAGTTTCACCTGTGGCCCAGCTGCCAATATCCAGACTACTGAAAAAATGTTCCAGCCTTCTTCAGAAATCCACCATATAGTCAAGAACCTGACTTCTTAAACTGTGGCCTGTGACCTCCAAATGAAGTCATGAAAAAAAAATTAACAGTAAAAGCTTTCAGAACCTGCAATGACCAAGATTGAACTCAACATCAAGCTCATAATGAATCCCGAAGTACTCCCGACAAAGCTCATGTGACTTCACTGCAGCCTTAGTTCTTTTACATTTATTTATTTCTTGAGGGCAGGAGAGGACAACACACGTCAGTGACAATCTGCAGAAGCTGGTTCTCTCCTTCTACTGTGTGGGACTGAGGATCGAACTGGGATCATCAGGGTTTTCGGCAAGCACCTTTACCTGCTGAGCTATGTCGCTGGCCCCAGTCTTGCTTGTGAACACAACACATATACTTGGCACGGGACATGCCATGGTGATGCTCAGCACCAAAGCACGCTGCCTAAACCCCTCTGCTCAGCTTGGATGACTGGATGCTCTGCCCTGCAGTGCTTTACTGTACACACAAAGCTTTCCGCTCTTATCGGGTTCTAACAGTTTAATTAAGGAAAATACTTTTATTAATCCCTATCATCATTGCTCTAGTACCAAATTGGTAGTATAGCTTTCGATTGGATTGTGTTAGAAGACGATTTTTAAAAATTCTACTTACGATGCTAATCTGGGTGTCATTAACAACAATAAGAAAAACTGTTATATGAGTTTTGATTTAGGACTAGGAAGGAATTTCCGACCTTTTCTGAAACGGCCCTAAACATACATCTGTTGTTTTGTATTATATACTCCTGTGAAGTGGCATCCTCAGCACTGACAGTCGTAAAATCGATGATTGATCAACTCTGAAATGCTGAAGATTCTCTGCATGTCCTGCAGTGCCAAGCCCTCGGCCAGGATTTAATTATTTATGTAAAAGTAAACAAGCATATCCGTCTCATTAGAGTACAAATTTACTTCCTGTTCAGTAAGCAGTACAATTTTATGACTACTAATGTTCAGTTTGTGTGTCTGTTTTATATATCTATATATTTTATATATCTATATGTCCACTGTCTCATAAAGATATCTCAGGTGAAAATGAGTGGTGAATGGAAAAAATTTTCAAGTCCTTGTCTAGAGGATCTGAAGCAAAACCATCCTGAGCCCCTAAATCTCAGTCTCAATGTTCCGCTCTCCCCTCCCTCTCCTCTCCCTCTGTGGTGGTTTACTAGAATGCAGTCAATCACAAGTGCTGGTTTTGTCCTGAAACCCAGCAACGTTCAGCTTCTAAAAACACGTCCTAAAGAAATAATCAGCACCTCACACACAACTGTGCTCAAGGTTATTAAATGTAGCATTATTTATTTATAAGTGCACAAATTGGAAAGCGCCTAAGTGTTCCACAACTAGGGATTTGTTAAATAAATTATGAATACCTCCATGATAGAATGCCAGGCAGTCATTAAAAATAAAAACATGTTCATCACAACATAGTAAAGACCATGACCAAAGCACAACAACAACAGAGCAGGCAGTACCACACACAGTTTGACCCAGATTCCACTGCTGAAAGCACGCACGTGATGTTTGCACGAATTCAGGGCATGGTGGAGACACAGCAGCAGCTTCAGTGGTGTCAGACCTGGGCGGGCAGTGGTGGAGGCAGGAGAACGGTTTTACTCTCCGTTCTCTTCCAGGAGTCTTTCTCACAGGCTTTACTTAGTACTGAGCGAGGGGAGAGACTCTGGCAGTGTGGGTGGGAAAAAAAACCAACCCAGTAAGAAGCAGGT
Organism: Peromyscus californicus insignis; assembly: GCF_007827085.1. NCBI lineage: Eukaryota > Metazoa > Chordata > Mammalia > Rodentia > Cricetidae > Peromyscus > Peromyscus californicus. Next base: position 8,423,332 of record NW_026294617.1, on the reverse strand, counting down.
CCAGCCCTGAGCTACCCTGCTGAGAGGTACAGAAAGCTGCCCACTCCTCCACAGCAGGATCTTCAGGAATCCACACACAGTGGGGATCTGGACCTTTAGGTAGCTTCTGAGAGGCTTCGCAGACTCAAAGAGGACATGGGGATCTGTGGGGTTTCTAGAATTGGTAGAAACCACATTTGGAAGCCAAAGTCACCTCCCCGCTTAAGAAGAAAGCCTAAATCTGTGTTGTTGTGTTGTAAAAGTTGACCAATGAGCTTCTAAACAAATCATGCCAAGTGTCTGCAGGTTTCCTCCATCTGCCCATAGAAAAGCCTGGATTCAGAATCCTGCCAGAGGCGTTTCATCCACATCTGCTGTCCTAGAGCATCCCTTAAATGTGATTGCTGACGGCTCTGATGAGTGAGATTTAGGGATGACAACATCAGAATGACAAGTTGAACACTGTAAACTCTTCAAGGGGTTTTCTGGAGAAAGGTCTTTGCCAAGTGAGGGGAAATAAATCCCAACTCACGTCTCAGCTACAGCAAGGGGCACAGAGGGCGGGGAGGACAGGCAAAATTTCAGAAGTAGAAAGAGCGGCAGTGATGTAGCCTTTAAGAAAAGAAGACAACAGGGGCTGGAAGTCAAGAGACCAAGCCTGGTTGTTTAGCGGGCAACCCACATGAGTCTCCTGGTCCCTACAACAGGCCTGTGAAGCCGTCTTCTTCGGGACACAAGCTAGGCTGAGGAATCTCCAAATATTCCCAGGTGCACATGCCCAGTGACAGCTAATTATCATCATCTAGGGGCTGTGGAGACGATTTGGTGGGTAAAATGTTTGCCTTGAAAGCCTGAAAACCTAATTCAGATCCCCAGCACATGCAGAAAAGCCAGGTGCAGGGGAGCATCAGCCTTCAATTCCCATGACCCTGCAGGGAGAAGGGAGAGAGAGAAACAGGAAAATCTCTGGACACTCGGTGGGACTGGCTTACACAGTGCTGAACAAGACACCTGTCTCAAACAGGATGGATGTGAAGGCTGACACCTGAGGTTGTTCACACACACACACACACACACACACACACACACACACACACGATTCTTTAAAAAGAACTGCCAATTAGAAGAACAGAATAAGAGCAGGCGTGCTCTTCATTAGAAGAGAAAAAGATCCAGGAAGGAGAGAAGGCAGGAGGAGCAGGCTCCAGGAGCCACAAGGCTTAGAATAGTCTCTGGTGCAGATCAGAATGAGGGTTTGCAACAGCACTTTGCATAGTGCCCAGGTGCACCCTGGGATGAGTTCTCCCTAGCAGCACTTAGCAGGCAAAGGGTGAATAAGAAGCAGATGAATCTATAAATGGGAGCTTCAGGCACTTGCAGAGCAAGGAAGCAACTCAGTGGAACCTCACGAGGCCAACGGGAGAACAAAACAGTGCATTTAAACACAGGCCAGCATCTGACTCCGAATGTGAGCGCCATGAGTGTCAGCTTGTCATTGTCACGGCTTTCACTTATTCCTAGAACCAACTGAATGTATCACGTCTGTTCTCTTTCTCCTGGGGACTTGTATAAGTCAACATGTTAACAGAGGAACCGTCACAAGCTTTATGGGGTGCTAAACCCCTTCAACAGAAGGGGCTAACAACCACGTATTTCTATACCCCACTTACTGCGTCTGACTGGCTAGTGCTGGGTGAAAATGATTAGAGATAACGTACTATTTTATGACAGATAAATCAGCACAAAATAATTTTTTAGTTGAGTGGAAAGCAATGTTTTCTTCAGAAAGCCCATGTGAAAGTTACTGGGGGGGCAGGGGGCAAGATACCTGCGAACTTCCAGTCCATTATTGCTGTCCCCACTTCATTCAAAAAGGATTTGTGGGGACTGAGATGACACAGGGAAAACAGAATTAAGAAGCAAGTAGGAGAGTCTCTCTCTCTCTCTCTCTCTCTCTCTCTCTCTCTCTCTCTCTCTCTCTCTCACACACACACACACACACACACACACACACATACATACGCGCGCGCACACACACAGAAAGAGAAGGAGGGAAGGAAGGAGGGAGGGAGGGAAGGAGGGAGGGAGGGAGGGAGGAGTAAAAAGGAGGGGAAGATGTCTTCAATGCTGGAAGACATACAGGGACATGCCAACCACCCTTTCTCAAAGTCAGCAGTGCTCCGCAGTGTGGCTGTGAAGCACCCAGCACAGACAATGAAAGGGAAAAGGAAAGGGGAGCGGGTAGCCCGACTCAGGGTTTCTAGAACCAACCGGAAACACTGGCAGCAGATACTTAGGCTTTTCTTCCTAAATTGAGTGACATCACGAATAAAGTCTAAACTGTCATCCTCTCAGTAAGACCTAATCCCCCAGCTAAATTGTGTCCATCTTCAAGAGGCACCCTTGATAGAAAAGACACGAGACCCAAATTGAAGAATGTCTCTCCAGATTTCAGCATTTCTGTATTGACAAATCATTCTTTGCATTCCATTATAGGTAGAATCATTTTGAAATATAACCAGGACACATACATCCATGATCCCATTTAGGGAAGAAACTTAAACAGCTAGGTAAATGTGTTAGCTTCTTACTACCTCCAGTGACTACCTCTATATGCTACCAGTAAAGTCTAACTTGTAATCTTGACTTCTCTGTAAGAATAACAAAAACATCATGAGCACACAGGAATTATGTTCAAAGATATAGTGTCTAAAATATTTCTACCCCTTCTGTGAGAGCTACTGAAAGATACATACTGTGAAAATAAGTAAGTAAATAAAGAAGGACAAAATGCTTGATGGACATGAAGGGACATGCCAACAAATGACATCCACATGGGGGTGCAGGATGGAAGGACACCCCAAGAAGGCAGGTTGTGGGTCAGGCAGTCCAGAATGGACCTGAGCAGAGACTATAGAAGAGGGTATAGCAGATGAGGTGGGTCCCTGCTTGCCAAACACATTATGAGAGGACAGCCCAGACCTAAGGAAGAGTGTGAAGGCAGATCAGTGGAGAGAAGACTGTTAACAAACCATAGACAAGTGCTTCTGTGCTAGAGAAGGGGGTAAGTAGAGAACGGGACAGGGCCATTTGCCAAGGAAGCCAAGGACACTAGCAAATGACATGTTATAGAAGCAGGGGAGGAAAAATGATCCATTAGGGCAAGGCGGAAGTGAGGCTTCTTGAAGTAGCACATCCTTCTGATGCCTTGGTTTTTAAACGACGGGAATATGTTGCCTGTTCAAAACCAACAAGCCATAAATTCTAAGACTAACTAGAGGGTGTCTGCCGTTTCCCACAGCCACGGTGGGCTGACAGCTACGCCTCTTCTTTTCCCAGCGACAGCTGCTGACCTGCACCTTGCTGTCTGCATCACACACGTCTGCAGAGAATCAAGGCACAGAGGTCACAGAATATGGCTTCAGCTCAGGAAGTGAGATGGGGGCGGAAGCATTAGCAGTTGATGGACATGTGAGGCATAGCTCTGTCTCCCGTACACGTTGCTGTGGTGAGCACGTGCAGTGTGACGTGCGCATAGCCATAAGAATCAGCTACAAGTCCTTTCTCACAGGGGTACCCTGAGAACTTTCTTTAAGTCAGACTATGTACCAGAAAGACTTCAGGATTCCTAACCCATCTCCATCAAATGCCAGCATGACTACCCTTCACCTCCTTGGAAGAAACCTGACTAAGATCTGCTGTGAGGAACAGGTAACGCTCCTCAGTTCATAGATTTAACAAAGCTCTAAAACACATGTAGAAGAACTAGAGCAATCTGACCTTACAAATGTTTAACTATTGCTAAAGATAGTTGGTGCTTTAAAATTTTTAATGAGAAACAAATGAGCTAAAGAAAATTTGAGAAATCTAGAATCCCTGCCAGCCTTCAGTCAAGCCTCCTGCTTTACAACCGCAGAGTGCACAGTTGAATAACAAAACTGTTCTTAAATATATATGTATATATTCTCTCATTGATTATGCTAACTAATTCTCTTAAGAGTCCTATAAGCTAGGCAAGGAAAATATTATTTTGCCCATTTCCACAGAGAGGAGTCTAAAGCCCACAGCAGTTAAGTGATTTTTTTTCCCCCAACCTCATAATTGACAGAAGTTGGAGTAAAAATTGGAGCTGTTTGGCTGCCAGTTGGGCGATTTCTCCACTCAACTCGGATATTCGCTCTAGATGGCAGCTCGCCTATGCCAAGCCCATAGCACTTCGGCTCGATTAAAATCTCTAATATAATAATGATGAATTTGAACCCCAGCCTGGTGTTTTTAAATCAGTGGGTCAGGTATAATGGCCCTCAACACAGTAGGATTTGAAAGTCAATGAAGCTGGGAGAGCACTTCACACAGACTGGCTGATCTGATGCTCCCAATAACAGTCTCAGGCAAGGACCGCCGTTTCCGCTCCTACAGTTGAGTGTGAGCAGAGGAAGGGTGAGTGGCGTGTTCTTTAAGGTCCCACACGAGTGGGAGTGGAGAACTGGAATGGAGACCGTCTAACTCAAGGAGCAAGAGTCCAATGGAGTAACTATAAATAAGGAGAAAATGTGGTAGGTGGGATGCTTCAGACAAACAATGGAACACTCGTTAGTTCTGTAAGAGTAAATCCAGTACCCCAATAAGATACTTTTGTTTTTAAGAGTAACCATGTAACATATTTAAGATGGAGCTGCCAGCCAGCCCTCCGTCAGAGTCATCCGTATTGCCAGGTGTGGCATCACCAGTTTGTAAGCTCAGAACTTGAAGGCAAAGGAAGGGGAATCACTGAAAGTTCAAGACCAGCCTGGTCTATATTGCAAGTTCTGGGCCAGCCAGGTCTATATCACAAAATGATGTCTCAAACAAACAAACAAACAAAAGTAAGCAGGATTTAAATTATTCAAGTGATGGGTGTGTAATAAATTACCAGTGTTATAATCTAGTTGCAATGTGTTATTATTATCAAATGAGACTTTCACGTGCTTTATTTGGATGGTATTTTTCATACACTTAGTTTACTAATGATATCTTGAAAAGCTAAAGAAGTGAACACACAAAGAAGTAAATATCTAAAGAGACAAGAACAGGAATAGCACAGAGGCCGAGTCTGTGTGAAGGAGCAATGCAGTAGTAGGTCCATTTTGTTAAACTAGCTTAAAGGTGGAAATGGAGGAACTGACTCTACTGTCCTCTGTGGAGCAGGTGACACCATGGAGAACCAAGGAAGAGGTCGGCATGCTTTCCTCTAAAATTTCAGCCCACAGTTCTGTTAAATGAAATCTAATCTTCAGAGAAAATAATATCTTGCTGAGAAGCACTATTTAAAATAAAAATTTATGTAGATAAACCAGCACCAGTTTAATGAAAGATCAGAAGGGGTACATGGGAACTAGCAGATTGTGGTATAAAGCAACCAGAGGGAGAGCAAGTGAGAACCTGAGAAAAGCCGACAGCCAGGGAGATGGTCCAGTTGGTAAAGTGCTTGACTTGCCTACATGAGGACCTGAATTTGATCTCCAAAACCCACATAAGAAAGTCAGGCATGATAGCGCACACATTTGTAATCTCAGTGATGAGAAGCAAAGACAGTGAAGTCCTGGAGTGCATTGGCCAACCAGCCTAGGAAGCCTACTCGGTGATGTCTCAAAAACACACCTGCACCTGAGGCTCCGGAGAGGCGACAGAAGGGAGAAGGACAGCGTTGGCAGGGGTGTCATAGGAGCGCGCATCCATCTAGCTGAGCCGCAGGGATGCTGACGCTAATGCAAGCCCTCCAGTTACTAGCACCAAGTGAAAAATCCTTTCACTGTAAAACAGAGAGTGCATTTGTTTAAGTGCAGCAGGATGTGAAGATAGATGACCTCTACCAGTGCTGGGATCACAGCTCTCCTAAGATCTAGGAGTCTCTTCTCTCCTCTCACTTCCCTCTCCTCCCTCCCCTGCCCTCCCCTGCCCTTTTTAAGGTTGACAGAGAGAAGACAGGCAGATGCATCTTCTGCAAATCAGCACATGTCTGTTAGAAGACAAAAGATCTCACATCTCCATTTTCCAGAGAAACAGAACCATCCAAAGGTTAAATGTTTTTTTAACGTAACAGGTGTTTTTAGGTTCGTGTTCCATGTCAGTCTTCCCAGTTTTGACCCAGGAGCACATCAGCACCTACCACTCTGAAACACACATGACTGCAAGAGCTGGAAATGCAATCCCAACCATGAGGCTTCACTAAAGCAAAAAACCATCACTTAGTGGTCTGGGAGGCGAAGAGCTCAGGGGCCGCATGACTGCGTCCACAGTCTCCGTTCTGAGTCAGTTTTCATAACATGCGGAATGGCACATCTACTCTGAAGCACACATGCTGATGTAATCATGTCCATAAACAGCTAAAGATAAAAGAAAAACCCATCTCACAGTAAAAGGAGAATTGTAACAAGATCTACTTTCCATTAAACCCATTTTGGTGGCATCAGCTCCTCGGGAAGTTGACAGAGTGGACACAACATTGTTCACACTGTGTTTATGTTTTGTGTCTTGAGTAAGTTCTGTCATTGAAGAGAGGGGAAGTCTAGCTAGAGAGCTAAAATACCACACTAGGGCTTTTTTCCATTCTACTTGTAAAAAAAAAAAACAAAAAAAAAACAAAAAACAAAGGATTGTTTTTGTGTAGAGTAAACAAATAAAGTTTTATTCTTATGAAGTGAAAAACTCAAAGTACTCATTAAGTCAAAATCAAGGCAGATAAGATCTCCCTTTTAGGGTTCTCCTACCCATGATCCTCTTGAAAAGCCTATAGAAGAATTTAAAAATCACAATGCAAATGATATTATAATGCAGCCAGGGTCTTCTGAGGATGCAGAGCCTTTTATAGTGCACGTGTGTCAACTCGGCAAGATCTGTGGTACCTCAGTTTCACAGCAGGAAGAGCCTAGAGGCAGCTTCCAGGATGCTAAACATAAAGGCGCATTCTGTCCACCAGGAGACCCAGCCACCAAGCTGAGCTTCCTTGATTAGCTCATCTCTAACTCCTTGCCCACCTCATCTTCATTTTATTCTTCTCCTTTTTATCAACTTACGAATATGAATTCTTCTTCCCTATCCAACCCAGCTTTCCCTACTACATATTCAACAGTAGCTTTACATGAATATCATGCCAGAAAACTAGAAATCTCTATTTATAACAATTTTGTTTAAATAAGCAAGGCAAAAAAAATTGAAGGAAACTGGAATTCAAATGAAAAGTAGCAATGTATATATGCCCTGATAAAACCAGACTCAAGAGATCCCAGTACCTGACTGCAGAAATAGAAATACACAGTTGTAGGTAGTCAGGGATCTTCTGGGTTCTCAGATGGTGGAAAATACACCACACCCCAAAATGGCTTAAAATAGCAGTTTTATTATCTTTCATGGCTTTGGAGTCTGGAATTATCTGAAAGCTTTTTCTCTTGCGTGTCTGCCTCTCCTGAGAAGCCCGGTTGGCGTCTCTCGCCACACAGCCTTTCCAAGTGAGTCTCTCGGGCTTCCTTGCAGTATGGTGTTCTCAATGTAGTCACACTTCTTCCAGGGCAGCTGGCTGCTCCCAGAGCACAGAATGACAGCTCCATCCTCTGAAAGACTTTGCCACAAAGCTGATAAAGACTCACTACTGACATGTTTTAAATGTCTACAAAGTCGTTGACCCAGGCAAAAAGGCAAAGGCCTAACTTCCCAACAGAAGACTTGACTGGACAGTCAGTATTAAATGCTGAGAGAGCCTGGTCTGACCTCTATCACTAGGCCACAGCAGAGTGAAGCCCTGTGGGCGGGATCTGTGCACATGTAAACACCCACTCCCCAGGGGCAGGAAGAGATTAACACTGGAGACAGAGGCACCGTTCACCTGTACTAGTTACTTAGTTCAAGTGTTTTCATTTTGCTACCAGCTTCTAAGAAGATGGGGATGTTATTAGGAAAAGTGAAGTAAATGGCCCAATTTGCTGACGGTAATCAAACTTACATGGTTATGACACGTGTTTAAGAAAGCCTTCTGTGTAAATGTGTAATGCTGTTAGTATTTGCACGGAGGAACAATGGGTTTCATTTCAGATTCAGATCACTGACAGACTGCACAGCTCATCCTCCCAGGTGGGCTTCCAGGTGAAGGGAAAGATGACTATGGCACCACAGACAGATTTTCAGAGCACTGGAGATGCCACGCTGCATTGGAATTCTCATTGTGAATATTCATTTAGAGGAGCAGGATAACTTTGGGTTATTTTAAATTAGCATCAGAAATCAATACTACTAGTACCATAGAATATATCTGCATATAAAACGGCTCATTAAAGCCAGGCAAGGAGGGAGTTGCTCAGGGAAAGGCCAACTTAGCAATTACACAGAACTGCATCCCTACCAGCAACTTGTTAATGGATATCTCTGATTTTCTGGCCCTGGAAGAACACACAAAGGACAAGGTGAGGACCTTCCAGTTCCCGGTGACTATTAAGTCCATGGGAATTAGTTTTCTCAGACTCTTTTCTTGTCCCCTTCTTGATAACCGCTACTTAGAACAGGGGATTTTGACCTTGAGTGTCTGGATTTATAACAGTGTATATCAAATCTGCTGAGAGACTCCTTCAGCACCCCAACAATCCAACTCAAATCTATTCTTGCCTCGCAAGGTCAAAATATTGACGAGTGAGTCTAGCAATCCGCTTTCCTTTGATTAGAGTCCTGTCCCCTATTGCGGTCCGGCCCGGATGGGAGCTCGGTTCCTTCTTGCTTCGCCACCATTAGGTATACAAGCCGCACTGCTTGAGATCAGTCTGACGGCACAGAGAGAGAAGAGAGTGAACAGGACCCGTGTGGAAACTGGGTTAAGAAAATCCCAGGGGATAAATACAGAGCTAATTAGAGTCTTTAAATTAATATGCACAAACGGAAATGAATTTTCAAAGCCATCCCTCTTTCCTTTTGCCGTCATTTAAGCCTTTTTCTGTAGACCAGCATGTCATGCCAACAGAAGGACTTGGTGACAGAAAATAATGATTTTTACAAATCACAAAGAGGAGGCTGGAGAGTTGGTTCAGCGGTTAAAAACTTATGCTGGCTGCTCTTGCCGAGGACGCAAGTTCACCCATGCTGACCATGTCACAACTACCTATAGCTTCAGGGGTTCTGATGGCTTCTTCCGGCCTCCTTGGACACCCCACACAGGTGGCAGACACCTATATAGACAGGTACACAGAAGTCAAAATAAATCCTTTTTTACAAATCACAAAATGCTATTAATTGGACTTCTCTAATACATCAGTTGGGCACTAGGAAACTCTCACTAACCCCCATTTCACAACCGAGGAGAACAGACCCAGTTTGCCCAGAGCACTTAGAAGCAACAGGCTGAGCTGGGCACAGATGATTCTCTTCTACCTACAAAGTGTAAAAGGAGCACAGCTCTTGGGATTAGATGAAGTCGTGTAATTCAACTCCAGCTATCACTGTGCTGGCCGTGTGACACTGGTTCCTTGTCACAAACCTCTCAGAACACAGTAAGTTTTAAATAATTGGAAGATATTTTTGTTACAGAGGTCAAATAGAAAACAGGAAAACCAAAATAACGAAGGCTATGAAGAAGAAGGAGACTCAGAAGCATGGAGAACATGAGCAGTCCATCCCCGTACCACAGGAGAGGCATCTTGGAGAACATTCCCTTGCTACAACCTTGACTACTCTGTGAAAACATGGGCTGGGGTAAGTCTGAGAGAGTTTCTATAATCTGTGTTTATGAGTCAAGCAATCGATGTTTGTTTCCCTTTTACTTTTTACCTGAGCATGCGTAAGTAGGTGATGATATCAGAAAGTGTATGTATTTTGTTGATGTGAGTGTATGTGCACACAGGTGCTCTCACCAGTGTGTTTGATGCACAGGAAGCCAGAGCTGATGCTGGGTATCTTCCTTCAGTGCTGCCCATCTTAGTTTTTGAGACAGGGTCTCTCACTGAGCTCCCCATCTGGACTAGACTGGCGGGTCAGTAAGCTCCTGGGATCCACCTGTCTCTCCCAGAGCTGAGTGACAGGTGCACCATCAGTCCACCCAGCCCCCCGTTGCCAAGACCCTGCTAAAGAGCTCATCTTCCAAGAAGCTCCCCACGGCCCATTCTGCCCACAGTTCTTCTTCTAGATTCTCACGTATCTGGCTTTCTCTTTTGCATTGTTTCTGACCTGAGTTTGGTGATTCTCCTTCGGGGAGGAAATCTTTCCTCAGTGTACTGCAACAACTTGAAAAAGAGCAGGCTGGTAGGTAGAGCTGGTGTCAAATCGCAGTGCTGCCTATTCTGGGTGGAAGACCTTGAGGAGTGACTTAATCTTTTAAACATAACTCCCACCCCCATAAAGTGAGCTAGTAACTGAAGTTACCATGTATGGCAAGAAGAGGATTCCTGCCTGGCATAGCTAAGTGCTAAGTGGTATTAGCTAAGTGTGATAGTGAACACACATTGTTGGCTTGCAAGGATTTAGAATCCCCAGGAAACACATCTGGACATTTGTACAAGGTTGTTTGCAGAAAGGTTTAGCTAGGCAGGGGAGACCCACTCTGAATGTGGGTGGCACCGTGCCAATGCCTGGGGTCCTAGATGGGATAAAAATGAGGAAGGGAGCCCCCTATTCCTTTCTCCTTCCCTCTCTCCATCCACCCTCCTCCTTCTTTCCTCCCTCTCCCTCTCTCCCTCCCTCCCTCTTCCTTTTCTCTCTTTCCCTCTCTCCCTCTCTCCCTCTCTCTTTATCTCTCTCTCTTTCTCTCTCCCTCTCTCCCTCTCTCTTTCTTCCTCCTCTTCCCCCCTCCCTCTCTCCCGCTCTCTCCCCCCTCTCGCTCCCTCCTCCTCCTTCCCTCTCTCTCTTTTCGCCCCTCTCCACTCTGCTCTTGACTGCAGACACGATGTGGCCAGACATCTCAAGCTTCCAACAGTACCGTTCTCACCGACATGGCCTCTTCTCCTGCCTCTTTTTTTCTTCTTCTGGTTTTTCCAAGACACGGTTTCTCTGTGTAACAGTCCTGGCTGTCCTGGAACTCACTTTGTAGACCAGGTTGGTCTTGAACTCACAGAGTTCGGCCTGCCTCTGCCTCCTGAGTGCTAGGATTAAGGTGTGCTCCACCACCGCCTGGCCTGGCCCTGTCTTAAACTGTGTGTCCCTTAGGCTGTTGTGTGGCCACAGCAGTGTGACAGTGGCACACACGACATTTACCACCCACCGCCACTTTCCCCTATCCGCCACAGCACTGGGTAGAGAGGCTACCCACCAGTCCTCCTGTCTATCCGGCCTTGTTAGAGACTAAATACGTCTCTGCCGATTGTCTGGGATGGATTGTCACTTCTCTGAGATACACAAAGCAGTTCTAGTTTATTAACCCAGCCCTGAAAGGCATGGGGCTTCCCCAGGTGGACTCTCACTCAGCATGAAGATATCCAGCAGCCTCAAAGGAGAATGTAAAGTGACCTTTGACCCAGTTCACACACGGGTTTGGGGGAACTGCTGAATAATCCATGGGGTCATTTAAAGTACATTCGACAGATTCTGCAATCGAGAAAATATTTTAATTTTAAATTTTTTAAAGTATTTGTTTTTTCGAGACAGGGTTTCTCTGTGTAGCTTTGCACCTTTCCTGGAAGTCACTTGGTAGCCCAGGCTGGCCTCGAACTCACAGAGATCCATCTGCCTCTGCCTCCCGAGTGCTGGGATTAAAGGTGTGCGCCACCACCGCCCGGCTTTAAATTTTTTTAAATTTATTTTTATTTCATGTGTGTTAGTGTTCTGCCTGCATATAAGACTGTGTGAGGGTGTCGAATCCCCTGGAACTGGAGTTACAGACAGCTGCGAGCTGCCATGTGGGTACTGGAACTGAACCAGGGTCCTCTGGAAGAACAACCAGTGCTCTTAACCACTGAGCCATCTCTCTAGCCCCAAATATTTTACTTTTAAATAACTGTCTGTTCTTCATTTTCAAATGAAAGATTGGTAGCAGTCAGCCCTAATTAGCAAAATTATACTGAAGGTCTAACTGGTGATAAACCCTGGGGCTCCTGGAGTACCTTACATTCACACAGTGTTCACAGCTGACACAAAGTCCATCTCTCCAGCCTCCCCATCAGACACTCAGTACTCACAGTACTCTGGACCTTTCTCAGCATGGTATGGGGGGATTCTCAGGCTGGAGAAAGTTCCAGAGCTTTCTCACATAGCAAGCTGCTAGTTCTTAACTTAAGACTTCTTAACTCTTATTTCAATACTAGCCTTAAGGCCCCAGGGCATTTTAAACTATTTGTACATCTTTACAAAGAGCTGTCCAGCGAGGAGTGGAAGCCATTGCTATTTTACGTTTTTGCTAAAACGCTTGCCTTACCCTCTTAGAGCTGCAATGCTGAGCAGACCCCACCCATGTGGTGTCGGAGCACCTTTAAGCCAAGTGGAGACAAGCAGGGGTTCCGTGTCATACCAGTCATTTCCAGGTCTTCCACTGTTGATTTCCTTTGGTAAAATAAGAAGATACAATCCAGCCTCCTGGGATTCTGTCACCAAACTGGGCACAAATCTCCTTTCCTACTTGTCTCCAGATGTCTGGCTAGCTGCTTGGTTCTTCCATAAGACACCGAGTCATTCCCATGTTAGTAACTGCTCAAGAGGCTGTTCCCTGACTTGTTCAGGATCACAAGTATAACTTTGCACAATGTCACCTCCCCAGAGAGGACATCAACCATTGGTTCCACTGACACCCAGCACACCTGGGGCCACTTCCCTGCTGCTTCCTCCTGAGGGCCCCCAGGGTCTAATCTCTCACACACAGAATGGAAGCTGGGCAGAGACAGGGCTTCCTACTCTTCCCCACTGGCTCTCCAGCCCCACGGCTGTGGCTAACACAAGGAGGCTCTTAAAGAACATTTTGAGGAAGAAACAGAGCCTATAACTTTCCCTGTTAAAATCACTTGAAAGGATTCTAATATGAAATTAAAAGAATAAAAATAGGATAGGCAAGATGGGTGAGCAGCTAATGGCGCTCATCCTCAAGCTTGACAACCTAAACCAACCCCAGCCCCACAGAGTGGACGCCAAGAAGATATTCCTGCACTGCCTTCTAACCTCTCTCTCTCTCTCTCTCTCTCTCTCTCTCTCTCTCTCTCTCTCTCTCTCTCTCACACACACACACACACACACACACACACACACACACACACACACACACACTCTCTCTCTCTCTCTCTCTCATTAAATGAGCAAATAAATAAATGGAATAAAAAATTTAAACAATAAAAGCAGCTGAGGATATAGTTCACTGTTAGGTGTTAGCATAGGCATAAGCAGAGTTTGGGGATAGATTCCAAGGAAGGAAGGGACGGAGGGAGGAAGGGAGGGAGGGAGGCAGGAAGACTCCTGAGGCCCAAACAGCCTTGTGTTCAATTCTTGTGTGCTAATGCCATTCATGTGGCAAGATTGTTTTATTTTTATTTTTAAGTAATGGCCAGCATTCTCAACCAAGAGGCTACTCATTGGCTATTGGCTAAGGCAAGTCTACCAGATGGATACCTCAGGGTGAGTGGAAAGTGAACAGATAAATTGCCTAGGTTATCATGGTGGTGCCTGTAATCCTAGCACTGAGGGTAGAGGCAGGAGAATGGGGAGTTCATGGCCAACCTCCACTACATCACAAATTAAAAACTCCATGAGCAGACACAAGATGGCCTGGGAATTGAACCCTGGTCCTCTGGAACATCAGTCAGTGCTCTTAACCGCTGTCAAAAAACCAAAACCAAAAAACAACAACAAAACAAAACTACATGAGACCTTGTGGGGAAAGGAAAGAAAAGAAAGAGAGATGAGGGAGAAATGAAGGGATAAAAAAGAAGGAAAAAGGAAAGAGAAGAGAAATAGGAAGAAGAAGGAGGAGAAGACAACGAAGAAGAAATGGGGAAAGGGAATGTAAAGGAAGTCCACCTTAGTTCTTAAGTTTCCGCATGAAGTAGGAGAACTGCCTCACAGCCCCAGTCTGGCACTAGCTACATACTGTCAGCTATGAAGTACACTTGCTAAACATTTCCAACCTCAGCATAGCCATGAAGAAAAGATCCCGTACCTACAATGTAGGACATTCTACAAGGCAGCCAGCCCCCCAGGGTTCCTTAAATGTTAAAAGTTAATGTCAGGAAAAACGAAGGCCAGAGGACTCTTCTAGATTAAAAAAAGAGAAAAGTCACTGGATTAGAGATTACATCCAGGATTGCAAGGGAGACAGGGGACCATAAAATTAAGAAACAACGGATCTTTGTGAGTTCGAGGCCAGCCTGGTCTCCAAAGCGAGTTCCAGGAAAGGCGCAAAGCTACACAGAGAAACCCTGTCTCGAAAAACCAAAAAAAAAAAAAAAAAAAAAAAAAAAAAAAAAAAATTAAGAAACAGGGAGTTGGATATCAACTGACAGTTTCACCAGCTGTCCAGGCAGCATACATTTGGTCCTTGCCCACCGGTTATGGTGGTCACTATGCATTGCTGTGTCTATAACGTCCTTTGTTGTATGTGTATGTGTATGTCACAGGAGGATCTGGCTCCTGAGCATCCTCCACAGGTTGTCTTTAACATAACTGGAAGAGACGGGGTTTATAAATGCTTTTAAATGAGATGATCATGGGAACTGTGCTCCCTAAGGCTGCCTTTTGTGGTGTATGTTATAGTTCCCCTTCAAAATAACATTTCATGAAGTTCTTATTAAAAGCTACCTCAGCCACTAAATTATTAATTCCGCGACAGTAAGAGTGACACTTGGCTGGCCTCCCTCTATGAGGCTGACTAACAATGGCTCACACAGGGTACATAGCTAACAAATGGCTGTTGATTTTTTTAATTACTCTAATGTACACACAAAATGACTAAGTCCTTGAGTTTTTAAGTGGTTCTAAATAGCTCTATGCTATGAAGTGTAATAAAGAACTAATATATTTGAGATTTTACAACTTCCTCTGAAAAACATTTCATGAAATTCTTAAAAATAAATCACTCTTCACAAGTCAAAATAATATTTTTGAAGAAATAGAAATGGGAAAATCAAGGCAATCTTTCCATGCATAAAAACTTGAATAAATGATAGGGTAAATGGGCATCCTGCCTTACTTCAAGCTGAGATGGCACGGACTGCATTTAGTGGGAGCTTGTAAATGCTCTCATCCATCTCCGCTGAGGAGCCTTGTGTCACCACACTGCTTGACAGATCATGCTGGCACCATGATCTACAGCAGCTTTTTCTATCCTGTCCTCCAACCCTCCTCAAGAACTCTTACAGTTACTTATTTGAACAATGATGGAACTGACTGGAGTATTGTGAAAGGCAGCATCTTATGGTAACATCCTAATTTCTTTCCACTTTTCAACTTCTACTTCGTTTCCCTTTTCATCTGCAGATCTTGACCTCTCTAAATGCCAGGGTCACCAGGCTCCTGACCTGCCTCCCTACAGTCAAGGCTGCCCATTGCCTCTCACCTCGCACTAGCACTCCTCTGTGACAGTGCCCAAGAACACCGTGGAGTGGGGACCCATGCCACCACTTGTCACACCCTAAGTGCTTTGAAAGGCAAGCTTTCCCTAAGGTATTCCTTAAAAAACACTCTGACCTGATTTCGCAATGTCAATCTGAATAGATTCAGCCAACAGCAAACAATATAGTAAGTGGCTTTAACCTCAGCAACTGATCAAATCTCTAAGAACTGCCCCTATTGAGGGGCTCCCAAGGCACAGCCTGGGAGAAAACAAGATCCCACATCTGATCCGGGCCCAGGCACCTCCCAGAAGAACAACCTGGGAAGGACATCAAGGTTTCCTCACTTGTGAAACAAAGCAGTTAGACTAATTTGCCACCTTGATTATTTGGGGTACTCTGACAACTTACAGAAGGGTTTATACAACCTTGAAGATTCAGGGATGGGGTCTAGGTCAGTGAGAAAGCATGTGCTCAGCATGCTCAGGGAACACTAAAAATCAAAACAAACAAACAAACAAACAAAAACAACAACAAAATACTTAAGAGACTGAAACATGACCCAAACCACAAGATACAGCAATTTCTTTTTTAGGTACTTAACCCTCCCCCCAAAATTATCTGTATATAGGTATTCTTAGAAAAAATATTAATAATGGCCAAAGAGCAAAAACAGCTCAGTGTCTAGGAGCTGATTGAGAGATAAACAAATATTAAATCTCCATACAGTGAAATATTACTCAGTCATAAAAATGAAGTTCTGATAAACACTACCATGCAGATGAACCTTGTAAACAATATAAATGAAAGAAACCAGTCTTATGTCACATATTAGGTGACTTTATTTGTATCAAGTGTCCAGAACAGGACACTCTATACAGATAAAAAGTGGATTCACAGTGCTGGAGAGATGGTTAAGGGCAAGTATTGCTCTTGCAGAAGATCTGAACTCCATCTCCAGAACCTACACATAACTACCAGTCACTTCGTCTCCAAGGGATAGAATGCCCTCTTCTGGCCTCCTCAGACACCTGCACTCATGTGCACAAACCCCTACACAGACACAATTGAAGTTAAAATCTTTTTAAAAGTATGTTAGTAGTTGCTTAAGGGTAGGTTTGAGGAGGAGGAAGAAATGGAAGGGGGATATAACCAAAAGCCCTTTCACTATTAAGAAAATAAGCAAAATGTGGTATATCCATACATAATAGTATATTATCTCATCATACAAAGGATATAGGGTATGTACTAGTCAGCTGTCATAGCAAATACTACAGAAAGGGCAGCTTATATAACAGACTTGATTGCTGCACCATCTGGAAGACTAATGCAGATGAAGATTGACAGAGTAAGAGTCTGGTGAGGCCTGTCTTTCTAGGTGGAAGGTGGTCACCTACTGCCATGTGCTCCTGTGGTAAAGAGAAAGCACTCTCTGGTGTCTCTCTCTCCCTGTACTGACACTGATCCCACCAAACCAGGCCCCCATCCTTATGATCTCCTCAACACCCTGTCTCCAAATAGAACCACAGTGAAATTCAGACGTCAACATTGAAACAGCAAATACCATGCAGTCCACCACAAGTTGTGACCCTGAGTCCCGAGTGCAGGATGGCTGAGAACAGCACCACATGGGAGGGATACTGTGAGGTCTGTTTCCACGGAATGTCTGCAATGTGCAGATCTAGAGAAACAGAAGCAGGCTGCTGGTTGCTTGGGATTGGAGTGGAAGGGAACTGAGGAAATGTAACTACCACTGCTACTGGGTCTGCAGTTTTGGGGTGTGATTAGAACATTCCAAAATTGATCTGATGGCAGTTGAACATCTCTGTAAAAGACTAAAGAGCTAGTAAATTGTGTCATCCAAGTGGATAGGTTTCATGTTGTCTAAATAAAGCTATTAGAGTAATAAATGGATAACACATAAGATGACTGCCCGAGGATGGGAGTATAAAGACCTTTGGAAGGAAGCCCTGGGTTCGTTCAATAGCTGTAGAGGCCCAAACCTAGCTCTTCTTCTCCAGTTCCCCAAACCCAGAAGTGTGGGAGAGGTGTGCAGTCTCTCTCAGGTGGCAGGAAACTAGATGACAGTTAGCACCGTGCCCAACGTGTCTAGCCACAGACAGACGGACACAGACGGACAACATTTGACCTCTAGAGGAGATACATGGACTACAGTTTTCTAAAGTGAACCAGCTCCAAAGCTGAGACCTTGGAGCTGGCAAAATGTCTCCGAGGGTAAAGGTACCTGCCACTAGGCCTAACATGAGCCCAGTCCCTGACACACGTGGTGGAGGGGAAACCAGTTTCTGAATGCTGACCTCAGCTCATCATGGCGCATGAGTACACACAAACATGCACACACGAGCAAACAAATAAATACATAAGTGTAAACCTGATACCAGCCATTCGTACACACTAGGGAACATTGATTTGTCACTTTCCAGCAGAGCCAGGGCCACTTTCCAGGGTGTTTGTTGCACCATGAATATGGTTGTAACTCAAGGGAAAAAACCAGCACAGCTTTTAGATATCTGCCTCCAGTGGATGACTACAGCAGACTTCCAGGTGGCCAGAATGCTCCGAGGACTGGGCTTGTGCCTAGAGCAAGTCCTCACTGCTCACTGATTATCTACCCCATCCCTCGCCATGAAGACCTTCTCCAGAACCGGCATTTGTTAAGTGTCGGTGGGATCCATCAATCTATCTCTGGGTCTCTGGGAATACACACAGGGAAGAGAAGCATCCGAATATCCTACTCCAGGTTTCTAGCCTAAACTAATTTCCGATTTACCTCCACCTTAACTATGCTGATGAACCATGGAACAATCAGTAAGGCTGCTGGGTAGGTGAAGGAGGCAGTCAAACAAAAAATTACAACATACAAAACAGGACTCATCTCTCACAGCATGTCTGAGGCCAACTTCCACTCCGAAACCACGGCAAGAACTCTGGGCCAAGAGTGAGACATAAGAGTTCTGTTCCCAGCTCTGTGGAGCAACCACACTAACTCGCCAGTAAAGCAGGGAAGCGCCTCCAGAGCTGAGGACACCAGGGCACATACACTACTTGTGTGTTGCATGTTGCTCTAGTTTGGTTTCTATTACTATGGTTAACACCATGACCAGAAATAACTCAGGGAAGAAAGATCTATCTGGTTTACACTTCCAGGTCACAGTCTGTCACTGAGGGAAGTCAGGGCAGGGACTCCAGCAGAAAGCATGGAGGAATGCTGCTTCCTGACTCACACACTAGCTCATGCTCAGCTAGCTTTTTTATTCAGTCTAGACCCACCTGCCTAGGGAGAGTCCCACCCACAGGGTACTGGGCCCTGCCACATCAGTCATCATTCAAGACAATTTCTCCAGCACATGGATACAGGCCAATCTTATCTGAGGAATTCTTCAATTGAGGTTCCTTGTTCCCAGGCAACTCTAGGCTGTGTCAAGCTCACAATAAAAACTGACCAGGACACGCATAAATTGACAGTTCCATGGAAAACTAGGAAAATGGCGGAGGTCCTAAACATGCTGTAGAATCTGCCAACACACGTCGGCTTACTCATGAGTGAGCACAGCTCACCTCAGAAACAAAGTACAGTACCTGAGACTGCACAATAGAATCCCGGTAACTGATCACTGTGACACTGGATCTCCTGGGAGACAGTGACCAGCTATCAGCGAGGAAGCACCCCCCCTCTCTCCGGAGCCATTTCTATCCCCCTGTGGAGGGGATGCCATCACTGAACTCGGTGTGCACTGCCCCTTTCGGTGACTGCAGAAGGACACCGCCATTTCACCTGTCGGAAAGCCTTCTGTTGTTGAAGCACATCCACCTCACTGCCACCTGTGCCCCCACCACAGATCGGTAGCTGACACACGGAGATGCTAACCTCACACATAGCCTGTTTTGCTAGAAAACAGGCAAGGACATTGATCTAGAAAACCCAGCTCTCCCAATTAATGGAAGGAAGTTTGTGGGAAAGACTTAACTTCTCTGGCCTTGTGCTGAATTGCAACACCGTATTCAGAGCATGAGTAAAGAGGGCAGAACTCAGCTTGAACTAACTGTAGAACATTCTGGAAAGATGGTGTGAGTACACTGTCACTGAATGAATTCTTTTTGAAAGTCTTAGAGAACACAGAATTCAGTGCACTCTGGAAACATTCATTTGAGACAGCGTGGACTAATTAGCATAAGGCACACAAAGATGTAAAAGTCCCTATCTGCATATTATACACACACACACACAAATGCACTGCCATTGACAAGTGACCATCTACTGCTGTGAACTACTGAACCAGACTATAAATAAAAACATACTAATGTATTCAAAGAATGAATTGAGTGACCAGCTTGAACTTCACGTACTCATTTTGTTTTCTAAACTCTACTTTCTCAAACGGCTTTTGGGGGCATTTTTCATACATGTTTTAAGAACTGTTTTCAGAAACAGAGAAATAAACTTACTTTGAGGACCAAGTCATTCATTAAATTCTTAATATATCTATTATGAAGACTTCTAGGCACGGCAATACAAATATGCATAACATGAGACCCTAAGTGAGCTCATAGTTCAGTGAAACTGTAAGAAAAGAAACATGGGCCAGCAAGGTAGCTTGCCTTCAATCCTGACAGTCTGAGTTCAATGCCTGAGACCCAAGATGTAAAAGGAAAACTAACTCTCACACGTTGCCCTCCGACCACTCGTGCACGCACACATGTGCACACACAAGTAAATTGGAAATCCTTATTATGTTTGAACAGGAAATGTCCTTCATGGCTCACCTACTGGGATACTTGGTCCCCAGTTGGAGACACTGTTTAGGAAGGTTACAGAACCTCTAAGAGGCAGAGTCTTGCTGGAGGAAGTACATCACTAGGGCTGGGCTAATCCTGGCCTTGAGTGAAAAGGACTGAGTTCTCCACATACTAGCACTTCATAAGCCCCTGGCTTTAACAGTTGAAACCTCTGTAACCCTGGCATCTTCACCTGCACAAATGAGAACTCTGGACAAAGCAGTCCATCTGCCTAGCCCATCCCGAATCCACTCCAACCAAAACATGATTCTAACTGCCATGGAAGCCCGGGCTGAACCTGCCTGTGTTATCAAAGCTGCCATGGCTACAGCGACAGATGCCTTTGCCAATGCGTAAATGAGCCAGTGTGTGACACTGTGTCAACATGGGAACGATATTTTTATTGCACAGCTATCAAAGCCTGGGCACACAGTACTAAGAAGAGAAAATGGCTGCAGTCACTCAAGTCCTTTGATATCGAACTCTTCAATTTACAAAAGCTGAAATGACAAATTTGAGTGCAGCGCAATCAATAAATGATTAATTTGTGTTTCTGAGAAAACAATAAAATTAATGCTTGTTTTTAATATACATAAGCCAGTTTCAAAAACTGTACTTTAAATAACCTCACAAGGGGCTGGAGAGATGGCTCAGCAGTTAAGAGCACTGGCTGCTCTTCCAGATGACCCGGGTTCAATTCCCAGTACCCACATGGCAGCTCACAACTGTCTGTAACTCCAGTTCTGGGGGATCTGGTGCCCTCCCACAGACATACATGCAGACAAAACACCAATGCACACAAAAACAAAGTAAATGAATAACCTGGCAAATGCCAAAGGCCTGGTGCATACACAATAATTCTCAGATAAATGCATGCTGGTAATATAAATAGCAACACTAGTTCACATCTATACAAGTGCCAACTCTTTAGTGTCTCTTTAGCTCCTTTTTAAGAGAAGCATGCATACCTACATTATCTACAAATTACAACAAATACAAATTCAGATACCATATTACCTATACCACATAGTACTTACCCTTTAACAGCCCACTGGTAATGTTTTTCAGATTTGAAAAAAAAAAAGTTTGTGAATCCTGTCTTCTCTAAACTCTCCCAAGCCTCCTCTACTGTCCCCTCCCCCCAACTCCCTGACCCCTGGCTCATGTCCATTAACCCCTCTCCCCACACCCCAGCACACAAGTGTGTGCTGTTTCCTGACAGGACCACAGACTTCTGAAGTCCAGCCACAGTCCAGGAAGCTGAGGTGAGGAGAGGCAAAGGTCACCGAAGGTCAATCAATAAAGAGTGGAATCCAGATGTTGACTGTGTTCTACCCACAAGATTCGTTCAGTGAGGAGTGAAGACAATAAGCAAACCATCCAAGAAATGGGAAGCATGTGCAAGGTCCTCAAGGGTCAGTGAAATGACCACAGCCACTCCAAACCACACACAGGACAGAGGGACAAAGTACCTAGACACAGGAGCCGAGTTCACGGTCTCCTCACCTCCCCAGTACTCCGTTTCCTTGGCTATGCAGTGGAGTGGAGTGCATCCACACGAGGCAGCTGTTAGACTGAACACAGCACCAGCCAGGGTGTCTGCCACACCACTGGGTACTAAAGAGGACTGAGCAGCTCTGGGTACCAGTACATACTATAGTGTCTGTAGATGACAGCTATGTACTGGACATTTCAGAGAACTGGAAGAAAGGATTTGGAAAGTTCTCACCACAAAGAAATGATCAGCATTGAAGAGACAAAGGTTTAAACATTGCACAATGTCTAGAATCCTGTTGGTGTGTTTTCTGGCCATCAGTTTAAAAATAAACATGGGCCTGGAGAGACAGCTGAGTGGCTAAGAGAATGACTCTTCTTGTGGAGGACCAGCATTAGATTCCCAATGCCAACAGGCTCACAACTGCCTGTAACTCCAGTTCTAGGAAAATCCAACAACTCTGGCCTCCAAGGACACCTGCCTTTCTGTGCACATACCCCTACATGTATACATATATATAGTTTTTAAAGAATAATAAAACTGAAAGCATAAAATGTTTAATCATAATTTAAGTTAAAATTTTAATTAAGGTATGGTATTATTCAATAATAAATTGTTAAATTAAGGTGTGGTATTAAAGTACATGCCATCTAGTAATCACTTAACAAGCACTAGCTCTTAGGACACCCTAAGACCAATCTCCCTTAGTTACCGTATCCTTGTTTCTCCACACAAATTAAGTTCTGAGACATGCTGTAGCTACTGAAAGGGAAGTGATGAACAAAATCAAGCAGAATATTCCTACCCTCTCAGCATTTACAGTCTACCAGGCAGAGACAGACAGTAAAACACTCAAAGCTAAACACACAGTATTGAAGGTGTCGTGTCCTGTGGAGCTACGATTTACAAGGCGTGTCCCTGGGAGGCCCTCTAAAACAGATAATGAAGACTCTCCAGAAGTGAGAAACCATGTCCGTGTTTGCAGAAGAGCATTCTGGGAAAGGCTGGAGCAGAACCACCCTGGAGGGTCCCAGGAATGAGTGCGGTGTGTGCCCTTGAATGGGGGGGGCTGGCTGGACCTGACCTGAGGAAGCTTTCCCACTCATTGGTAAGGAGTTCAGCACTGAGGCCCTGGTGTGCCTCAGTGGCTGAAAGTGCATTTACTGAGGGATAAAGGAATCCCTGGGAGATTTTATGCAATTGTATCAATTGTATGATCCAACTTAAGCTTATTAGGATCACTTTAGACTCTGTTGAGAACAGAATACACTTGGCCTCAAGGAAGGAGAAGGACCGGCTGGAAGTCGAGGGCCAATAATCCAGGACAGAAGACAGTGAGTGATTGGTTGGGAGCAGGAGAAACAGTCAGATCCTGAGTCAGTTTTTCAAAGGAATACTGTACCATCAGGATTTGGTGATAGATCTAATGATCAAAACAAATAGAGTCAAAGACGGCTCCCAAGGACTGGGCACTGAGGAACTCCAAAGAGGACAAGCTGGTCACTGGAATGAGCCAGACAGCAGGGTGAGGTCTTATCTCGCCTGTCACAGCTTCCTGTCCCTGACATCAGCCCCAAAGCTCCTGCCACTTTCAGAATAGAACTTAGCCCGTGAAAGCTGATGCCTTAATCGCTCTACAACCAGACACTACCCCTTCCTGCAAAACTGCTGTGTGACCCGCTGCCTTTGCTTCCTTAGGGACCATGTCCACCACACTCCTTCCCCTCAGCAACACTCCTGCAGGGCAAGGGGAGCATTCAAACCACTCCTCCACTGCCTCGTATTCTCTGCTACAATGCTTTAGTTCTATGGAACTATTTCCTTCCTGAAAATTCTCTTCGTGGTAAGATCTAATTGTCAATTGGCTTCGATCCTTCCTTCCCTAGTTTGTCTTATTTTCTTTGTTTCCTCCTTTTCCTTCTCTTCTGTTAGGCATCTATCCTTTGAACTCCCCTCTCTGCCTCTAGGCTGCACCCACAAGACTCTACCCTGAGGTTCTCCACGGCTTTCCAGTAGCAGCTCCAACACCCAGTTCAGTGGCCAGTTAACGGGACAGTCAATCTGTCACCCATTGGGCTTCTGCATTTAGTTGTCACCTGTGTTCTGAGCTCTGTACCCACAACCACAAGTCACACATCTGTGGCCTTCCTAGCAAATGCCCCAAGACAAGCTACGTGCTCTGTCTTCACTGTCCCTCCACAGCCAACTGCTTGTTCAAATGACCCTCACAGGAAGAGTAGGACAGCTATGCATGGAAAGATCCTCAAAAACTCTACAAATAGAACAACCACCTGACCCCACAATACCCACTCCTGAGGAAATACATGCCCTTCAGAAATCCAGTGTCTACCAGCCTGTCTTGTCTTATCTTCTCCTAATGTTCAGGCAACAGTTTGCTTTTTTAGGGTCTCACTGTTCTCCAACAAGCCCTTTGCAGCCACCCCTCCACACCCTTGTCACACAGTCCCCCTGGTTGCTGACTCCTCCAGGTCTCCCGTTCTCTCCTATGCCACCCACAGATCAAAGTCCAGCTTCAAACCCCGCCTTTCCTAGGAAGCTGTTGACACACTCATCCCAAGCAAGCCCGCTGGCAGTTTTCCTCCTCAGTACACCCCAGAATTCAATGTCCTTATCCCTGTGTGACCTATAGCAGTGACTAAAACCATGGCCCGAGACCAGAACATCAGCAATGCTTTGTGGAAATACAAGTTCTTGGCCCCTCCACTAAACCTACTGACAACTTCAGAAGCGCTCCAGGTGAGACTAACCCGTCTTACTTTTGAGAAGCACTACCTTAGAAAACTCCCCCTCACAAGCTTTATCTTGCCAGACACACAAAGCACACAATACCAACTGCACTATCCATGACATAGTTATTCTTTGGAAAACCGGTTGTGCCAATGCTGTTTCCAGCAATTTCGTCAACCTAAACACCAGGTGAATTTTATCTCCAAGCATTTGTTTTTGAAAAACGAAGCAAAAAGCCATTAAACTAAATAACAAAAGCACCCTTGTTTTTACCAGGAATTAACAAAAATAAATTAACATCACTTTAATCAAAAGATCATTTAAGTAAGTATTAAGTAAATAATTTTTATTAGTCATAACTAAGTTACTACTGTTTAAACTAGAAAAGACTCTTCCTTTGTATTTCTTTTATGTTTCAATTTCAGAAAGAAGGTTGTGAAGTTTTTAGGCAGTGTTTAAATGATGAATTCAAATGGTGACTAAATAAAAATGCCTCTCAGGACTAGACCTTAAGTTTAAATGGGAAGCAGAACCAAGCTGGGCTGAACTCAACATCTGCTTCCAGTGACTAAGTAAAGACGAGTTCCACGTTTACTTAAAGATAGCCACGGCCATGATTTGGATCTTGAGTATTTTCAGGAGGCCCAGGCGTCAAGGCTCAGGGTGAGGCCTTTAAAAGACATGGTCATGAAAGGGACTGTGCCTTTCTCAGGACCTCAGCCACTTCCTCTTCTGGTCCGAGTCATCCAGATGAGTGAGTCCATCCTCCCATGTCTCGGCCAGGATCTGCGGTCTCATCACATTCTCCAGAGCAACAGAGGTCAGTAAATGAGAGCCAGAAATCTGCGGCCCTGGGAGTCAGGGCAAAGGCCCGCTCTTTAAAGCTTCATTGTTCAGATATTTGTTGCACTAACAGAGAACTGACATCAGGACCACTCTGTACATTTTGCCTCTTTCAACTACTGTATTTAAGAAAAATTCAATAAAACAACCCCAATAAATATGTTATCTCATGAAGAGAAAGAATGATCAACACTGGAAATGTGTTGGAATTAGTATTTCTTGTGTTTCCTGGTTCTCTCGCTACAGGCAGAATACAGTAGTAATTACCGTGCTGGGTCTTCACATCAGTTTCTAAACTTAACCTCTAGGATTTTGTAAGACAATTTGCTAAACAGTCTTATTAATAAAAAAAAAAAACCTCAAGCCAGATATTGGGGTTAAAACTGAGAGATCAGAGAAATAGGACAAGCCACAGCCAACCTCACCTCACTGACCCTCAGCCTCCAAAGAGAGACCTACTTCCTGTATACCCATGTCTATGTCCTTTCTGTTCTGCCATCTCACTTCTCTCTCCACCCAGCTACATCTCTTCCTCTTCCTGCCCAGCTCTGGCACTTCCTGTCTGTCTGTACAGACCTCTAGACCTCTATGGTTAACTAGTGTTGGAATTTAAGGCGTGTGCCACTATGCCTGGCTCTGTTCCCAGTATGGCCTTGAACTCACAGAGATCTGGCTGGATCTCTGCCTCCCAAATGCTAGGATTAAAGGTGTGTGTGCCACCATTGTCTGACTTTTATGTTTAATATAGTGGCTGGCTTTTTCCTCTGATCCTCAGATAAGTTTTATTAGGGTACACAATATATTGGGGGACACAATATATCACCACAGCATTTTACCGTCAAAATGTCCAAGGTTCCATACAGGGACTTCTTCTTTCAATACAGTTGTTTTGTTAATGAATAGAGATGAAATAGCCATGCCAAAAAGTAAGTCAAAGCCCCTCAAAATGGGCATTATACACTTTTTGACACTTTTTTACAGTACTTGTTATTTTCACACTAACTTTTAAAATCCTAAAATATTAAAGGGTACATTTTTGTCATATGTAAGCATAGCATTACAGCTGAGTTCTACCTCTATGTGTCATTTATTCAATCCATACAAACATAAGAAGAGTGAAGTCATTACCCCCACACCCACAGGGTAGAGGGAGGGAGAGAAGTGACCCCCGCAGGTTGTCTCTGATCTCCACACTACCTCTCCCTCTCAAAGTAGTTAAGTATGTTTTAAACAAATACATCTTTTAGAATGTGCTTTCCCAGAATTCTCAAGGATGAATACTATGAAAAGGAACGGCCTCCTTGAGATGGGAAAAAAAAGATTAAGGTGTGTCGAGAAACTTGAAAAAAAAAAAAACCTAAAAATGCAACGCATAAGGAGCACGCAGTCCAGGGAGACGGACTCAGCAGTGGCTGTTTAACAGTAGGAAAGTCAACACAGGAGCGGAGCTAAAACCAAGAACACTAAAGGCTAAGAGACCAAATTCAGGTCTTGGGGAGCACAAATGGACTGATTTCTAAACAAAACAGCTAAAAGGAAAGTATATCTGTACTCAACAACAACAAAAAAAGTAACTTCAAATATTGCTTTTTAAATGCATACAATTAACTAGATAGAAAACCAAGTTAACACAATGTACTATATCAAAGGAACCATACACTTCCTTTTTGTGGGTGACAACACACACCTATGAGCCACCTAAAAGTTCAGTAATGTACAAAATGATTGCAGTCTCCAATTATTACTCAGGAAAAAAGTCAAGAAAAAACAGTAAGCTATACATGCATTGACAAAACATGACACATATATAAAACATTACCACAGCCGGGCAGTGGTGGCACACGCCTTTAATCCCAGCACTCGGGAGGCAGAGCCAGGCGGATCTCTGTGAGTTCGAGGCCAGCCTGGACTACCAAGTGAGTTCCAGGAAAGGCGCAAAGCTACACAGAGAAACCCTGTCTCGAAAAACCAAAAAAAAAAAAAAAAAAAAAAAAAAAAAACATTACCACAAAACAAAATCAGTCAAGAGACAAATTCCAGCTAAGTGTAAAACAACAACAACAACAACAAGCCTCAGAGACCTGAAGTAATAACAGCAGGAAATGAAGACTCTGTAATAATCAAAAGGCAAAAAGTGCCCTGAAAAACAGTGCATGTGTTCTCCTTACTATTCTCATTTCATTTCTGTTTTTGTGTGCTTGGAGTTTAGTGGATGTGGAGTTTGATTGTAACTGGCCCCATAAGCTCATAGGGAGTGGCACTATTAGCAGGTATGACTTTGTTGGAGTGGGTATGGCCTTGTTTGGAGGAAGTGTGTCACTGTGGGGGTGGGCTTTGAGGTTTCCTATGCTCAGGACAACTACTACCAAGTGTGGAGTTGACTTCCTGTTGCCTGCAAGATGCAGGACTCTCAGCTACTCCTCCAGCACCACGTCTGTCTGCATGCCACCATGTCCCACCATGATGACAATGGACTGAACCTCTGAAACTGTAAGAACCACTTCAATTAAATGTTTTCCTTTATAAGAGTTGCCTTGGTAATGGTGTCTCTTTCCAGCAACCAAAACCCTTACTAAGATAGTGGGGGGCACTGCTAGGAACCAAACCCAGAACCTCACACATTCAAGGCAAGTACTCTGCTATTGAGCTGTGCTCCAGTCCAACATCTCTACAATTTCATTTAAAGCTATATGTATTTTTTAAAGAGGGCATATAACATTAAACTGATAGCAGGCAAAACAATAAAGTTCTGGGGTGTCCAGGAGAAGCGTGAGATCGTGGTAAGAAATGAAGTCTCACTAAATTATGCTATACATTGAGCACATTAAGTGACAGTTGGCGTATATATTCAAGTTGGATTTGTTAATGCAGTTGTGTAAGAAAAAAAAGAAGAAATTCATGTTTGTTATGTAGTCACCTTGAACTCTTGATCCTCCTGCCTCATCTTCCAAATGCTGGGGTTACAAGTGTTCACCACCACAACTGGTAACACCCTTCCCTTATCCTTCCAGATGAAATGTAAAGTCCTTTTCATCGATCCCTACCTGCTGTTTTCATTAGATCCCTATAGTACTGGGAAGAAGACACACATTGCATCACTATGTTCTCTGTTCTGGAACATGTGATACCTGCATGTATCCACGTCATCCTATGTCTCTTGACAAACTTTAATTCTTTTCTTCTTATAGGGCCTGAAGATTGTTTACTAAAATTTTTGTTATTCGAGACCCCACCTCAAAAAAATAGTTAAAAAAGAATGCTGTTGATTTGAATATATTTACTTTGTATCCAGCCATATTTCTGAATTATTATTGATGGAAATGTTTTTATTCATTCATAATATTGTCTTGGTTTACTTCCTATTTACTCCTATTTCTCCGACATATGTTCTTCTTTTGATGGCTAAGTTTATATTAATAATTGTTATATTAATAATCAGTCCTTATCTTAACTCTGATGCCCTTGTATCATTCTTTAACATGAACACATATTAACTAAGTTTTCTTTGTTTGTTTGCAACTGCGTGTAATAGAAAGCACAATGAAGAGAATGTAAACAGTGTTAACATTGTAGTATAAAACAGGATTCTGGAGTTGGATCAGTCCCAGAGTCCCCTGGGTTAACTGATCAACAGCTGAGGAACCTGACCTGGTTTATTTGGATGTCCCAAAAGTCCATATGAAGGTTTGCTCCCCCAGGAAGCATGATTAGGGGCTGGGGGAATCTTTGAGAGGTAGGTGTATAGGAAGTCTTTTGATGTTTGGCCCTTGAAGGGGAGGAAGACCCCCAATCTCTCAGCCATGCTTCGCTTCCACTCACACTGTAAATAGTTTTCTTCCTGTGTGCTCTTGCTATGACATGCCCCTCCAGCAGAGTTCCAAAGCAATGAGACCATTCAACCTCAGACTCAACCCTCCCTAATCGTGAACCAAAAGTCTTCTGCTTACAAATTCACAGCTTTGGCTGTTGAATCACAGTCAGTAGAGCTGACCAGCGTGGCACCTGTGCTGGTTTTTCTGTGACTCTTTGGGCTTACCAGTGATGATTAACAGACAGCTGCCACAAATCAGATCAAAGTGTCAGTTTTTATAGATGACCCACATCCAAGCTGGGAAAGTCTCTTTTCAGAAGTCCACATATAAAAGTGAGGAGAACTTTCTCAAGAGCATCTACTGAGGCTCCTCCTATTCCCTGATTAAACAGCTTTTGTCATCAGGTGGTGATGAATATTTTTAATCCCAGTACCCGGGAGGCAGAGGCAGGAGGATCTCTGAGAGTCTGAGGTCAGTCTTGTCTACAGAGCGAGTTCCAGGATAGCCAGGGCTACAGAGAAACCCTGTCTCAAAAAAAAAAAAAAAGATAGATAGATAGATAGATAGATAGATAGATAGATAGATAGATAGATAGACAGACAGATAGACAGATGGTAGATAGATAAACAGCTGTGTCACATGACTTGCTGTCTGGTTGGTTTTGTCACAAACCTAGACATGTCTGGGACTCTCCATTGAGGAACTGTCTCTATCAGATTGGCATATAAACAATCTGTGGTGCATTTTCTTTATTAGTGATTGATGTGGGAAGGTCCAGCTTACTGTGAGCAGTTCCACCCCTGGGCAGGGGTCCTGGAATGTAGAACAAAGTATATTGGGCAAGCCTTGGGGAGCAAGTCAGTAAGCATTGTTCCTCCATGGTTTTTCCTTTAGTTACTGACTCCAAGTTCCTGCCTTGAGTTCCTGCCTTGGCTTTCTTCATTAATGGACTGTGACCCAGAGTCACAGTCCATTTCCTCCTCAGGTTGCTTTTGCTCATGGTGTTTATCACAGAATAGAAACTAAGTCACATGTTTACAACCTTCATCAAGAGGATAATGGAATCATTATAAATGTCATGGTTTCCTCTATTTTCTCCCTACTGGGAGGGGGATTTCTGCCCCCACCCCAGCATGTTGGAAGAGTAAACACCAAAAGGAAATTCTGAGCTCAGCCAACAAGGGACAAGGGACTGAGGGGATGGCTCCGCAGACTGCTGCCAAGCTAACAGCCCGAGGTCGATGACCAGGCTTCACGTAGATGGAGAGAACCAACTCCACAAGTTGTCCTCTGACTCCATGTGTGTGCTGTGTAGCATGCTACATGTGTACACACACACACACACTAAAGAAACTTTTTTAAGGGGTAGGGAGAGTGAGGTGACTGTGAATCAGCCCAGTCTGGTGAATCCTCCTGGCCTTTACCCGCCTGCACAGACCCCAGCCTTTGGCTTAGTCTGGGTCACACATCCTGTAGGCTGGCTCAGCCTGATAAATTTAGCTCTCATCCTTCATTAAAGAAGCTTCTTTGTGCAACAGATGGAGACTAGTACGGAGATCCATAACTGGCCAAAAGCAGAGTGGGAGAGACTGTAGGGTGCAAGGCTCCAGGAACACCACAGAAGAGGTGCAGCTGATACATCCTCCACACAACCCTGCAGCCATGGCTCCGGGGACACCACAGAAGAGGGGAAGGAGGATTGCTAGAGCCAAAGGAGCCAGACGCCTGTGACCAGTGTCCCCTAGGCATGACATGGAAGACGCTCCCACGACGTCTCCACAGTGTGATTGCCTGGAAGATCAGTATAACGATAGCAGTTGATGTGCCAGTGTGCAGAGTAGAAATGACACAGGTCACACTCTTACTTAAAGAGCTCCGGTGGTTAATGGCTGCTGCAAGAGGAAGAGCCCGTTCCCTCCAGGGACAATCTCCTCCATAGGTTTCTAATCCCAAGCAGGCAGCCCTGGACACGCACACACACAAGCAATGCTAATAGACTCAGTAAGCCGTATACACGCAAGCAGAATGTATGTACATACATGTAAAAACAATAAAGAAGAGATCATGAAATTTGGAGGGGAGACACAGGAGTCTGATGTGGGGAATGATATAGATATAGTGTCCATGAACAAAGTTCTCAAAAAAATTTTAATTTTTTTAAAAGAATAATACTGGCATTGAATGTATTAAACATTTATTATATACCTGCATTATATAAATGCTGTCCTGTGACATAGGTTTTTAATTCCTGCAGTAGCTTTATGGTCCATCACACAGGTATAAAAAAGCCAAAAGATTTTACAACACCAGTTGCAGGCTGTAAAGCCAGTAGGCTATAATGCCCATATGAAGATCCAGGGTCCCACTTTGATGGACCCTCTAAAATATTCTGCATCCTAGGCCTCTTGAAAGAAATGAGATCAGCTACAAGTTCACAAGTGAGTCCAAATTATCTCATGGCCACCTCTCCCATAGGTGACTCTGTGAAACTGAAAAAAAAAAAAAAAAAAGTCTAGCAGAGTTCCCTGGCAGGCTGTCATCTGGAGAACCCCAGCCACACCAGGGCCATCATTAGTCATTTGCTCGCCTGGCTTTGAAAGGCCTGGGAACAGGTTGAAAATGAGCCGCTTCTGCACAAATCTGCATTGGAGCCTGTGTCGGCCTCAACCTTCCTATTTGGATTCTTACCCGAGCCCTAGCTGCACTCACCAGGCCAGGATCACTTAGAGAGGTTGCCAGTAATCTCAATCTCCTAAAATTATGAAATAAGTGTAGCCATACCCATGCAATTCCCACTTCTTTTATTGCTGCCCCAAAGCATATAAAAGCTTGGATTCTATCAATCCCATGTTTATAGTGAAATCTCTATTCATTAATACCTGAGAATGGAAGAGTTGATTTAATACATTTGATTTCAAAGACTCTAGCCAATGAAGCTCTAGTCTATTACAGTCACAGTTGATTACTATGAAGCACAGACCTCTCTCTACATTTTAAAAGGGGGACTCGGTGGGGAGCATGAAAGGCATGATAGATTTCTACACTAAACGGTATTCTGAAGACCTGCTACTAAAGCTTCCACCACCCAGCCCTGTCCCAGGAATGATATTAAACAGCCCAGCCTTCTCCTCCTGTAGCCAGAGAGATCACAGGAAGTTGTATGCTCTCGCTGAAGCCTCCCAAAGCCTAGAAGGTAAAAATGAAAGAAACACACAAGTGTCATCACAGGCAAAGGAAAGGGGCTCTTACACCAGCCCTGGAACCTGATTCATAGCTAAAGCCTGCGATTCAGAGCCTTCCAGGATTGCAGTTCTGTGCACTCAAACACCAGAGCCAAGAACAAGGTGGGCTTCTCCTGTCCCAGAACACACCGGCCTCATGCATGCCTGTCTCCCCCAGCAGCCAGGAGGTGACTGTGAGTCAGTGCTCCTTTAGAACCACCATTCTGACCTCTGCTTGTGTCTGAAACCTCTGCGCCATCTCCTTCCACACCAGCCCCATCTTCGAACTCCATGTGAAGGCCTGTGTTAGAGAAATACCACCTATCCCTTTCACAGACTTCTAAGAAGCATACTTTAGAGCAGTGGTTCTCAACCTAGGGGTCAGACGACCCTTCCACAGGGGTCACCTAAGACCATCTAAAAACACAGATATTTACATTATGATTCATAACAGTAGCAAAATTACAGTTATAAAGTAGTAACAAAAATAATTTCATGGCTGGGGGGTCACCACACCATGAGGAACTGTTATTAAAGAGTTGCAGCACTAGGAAGGTTTGGAATTATTGCTTTAGAAGGTTCCAGATGACTTCCTTTAACAGAACTCTGGATGCCTACAGTATACTCTGATAACAGACACAAAAGAAGTCACCAATTTGCGGCTAGCTAATTGGCCAGCTACTATCTACACCCTGAGGAGGCACAGGGCCATCTTTCTGTTCTTGCTGGGTCCTAGGAAAGCTGAATCTCGGGCAAGGTCTTGGAGAATCCAATGCACACAACTTCCTCACTCACAGTATCTTGTCCCATGCAACCCTTATGAAGCCCACACTCGGGTTTACGGTATGCTATGTTAACGAACTACCATGAAATCTGAAGAGGAAACAGAAATAGCATGTGGACCAATTCACCACCTGAAGAACCCTTTCTGTTTCTTCTCATTGGCATGCAAAGGCCTAGAGAGTTTCTACAGGGCCAAGAATGATGTCAAATGCTGCCTGGGACAGGGTCTTTCCATTTCTCAGGAGTCCCCACACCATGTCAAGGTCCGGTTTTATGAGATCACAATCCCTCCTGTTAAAGGTTAAGGACACATCGAATTTTACAACAGTGCCCTCTCCACTTGGTGTTTAACAGGATGAAGAACCTGACTGGGATGACAGGAGAAGTTCCCCACAGTGAACTGTATACTGATCAAATGATGGAACACACAGATGTCAACCCACACTAGCCCTGCCCTTCGGTATCTCACCGTTAAAGGCACTAATGGCTATGTAGTCAAATGATTGTCACACGAGAGAATCGGGTGACACAGAGTATAAACAGAGCAAGACAAAAAGTCTACAACTACTCCGGGGATCAGTCTGAGGACCGACTGCAGCTTAGATATTAATAAAAGAGTGTCTAAGTGACAGAGCTTCTGAGCTGATCAGGGCGAAGCTAGAGTGTGTAGCATTGACTACATCCCAGCTGCTCCCTTACTGGGGCCACTATTCTGGCCTCATGTTCTAGGCTCATTCCCCACCTCATTTCAGCTCCAAGTTACAATTCCAGAGTCCCAAATCTCTCCTAAACAAAGAACACACTTCCCTGGAATGCACACCATAGTTCTGCCACTAAAAAGGTGTCTCCACTATATAATTTGAAAGTGGGGTATAACAATAACACAGAGTTTTCATTTTATGTCTGCATTTAGTAGGCTTTAAAATTCATCCCAACTCAGGTTCAAAACCAGAGTCTATCATTTTGGAAACACCTGTCTCTACACCTGTAAAATTAGAATAGTACATCACTACAAAATGTGCCTGCAATAAGACAACTCAGTGGCTATTAATGTGGTTAGTCCAGTGCTTATCACACAGCAAATGGTATAACATATCTGTACCTTTTATAACATGTGGAATATTGTAACGTAAGTATAGTGATGAATAATAAAGCTGCCGTTATTACTATTGTAGTAAGTCTTACTATTCTATCTTTACTATACAAATTACTGCAAATCAATTCGAGTACAGTCATGTGTTCCTACGATCTAAGAACTGCAGAGCTGATGACCAATTCCAGGAGCAGAGATCACTGCATGGCCGCCCTAGCCTAACTGAGACAAGAGCTCTTGGTTAGACCACCTGCCTGCCAGGCCCTCCACCAGCACCTGGCACAGATGGTCCCCCAGTCTCTGCTAGCTCAATGAGGCTCCTTCCATCTAACGACTCTGCAGTAAGGGCCCAGTTTTCCCTGCCTCTCCAGTATCTCCACACCTTGCAGGCAGCTCTGTGTCTGCTTGTACTATCCAGAACTCCGCCGGTCTGGAGGAAAGGTCACAGTGGTCCTTGGCACCAAGCTCCCGGCTAGCCCTGTCCCAGCTGTTAACAGCTTGAGCCTCCTCTTCCCTCATTTCTCAGGGGTTCTGGACCCACAGTGGCTGCTATGGTCCGCAACAGCTCCCTTGGCCTACCAGAGCTACCACCCCACTTCTCCCTGTGATTGCTACTCCTTCCCACCTTCCAGTGTTACCCACAGGGCTCCTGCTCCCGGAACACTGGAAATTGCTGTTGCTCCAATGAAAGGAACTGCTTTGAGCATCATGTCCTCCTGGAATCGCTACACAGATATCAAACGTCATGTAAAGTAGCAAGTGATGGATCTAATTCCTCTAAGTTAAATAAATTTTAAAATATGGAGTGCCATTTGAGACAGAGCTGGTATCAGGTGAGGGATTTTCACCAGAAGGACACACCATTCCACCTCTGGATAAACGGTAGCTCGTGTGTCCCTGGCTGTGAGCCCTCATCAGCAGGAGTGGTGGCTTATCACAGTTCTCTAGCACTGTAGATGGATGTAGGTGGATGCTACAGGGGTACAGATTTGTAGGTTCCAGGTTTAATTTCCTCAGCTACAACTTGTAAAGTAGACATCTTAGTTGAGTCTTACGTGGTCTATGGCTAAAGCAAGATCAGTGAAAATCCAAACATCTGGCCAGCAATCACTATAAGAAATAGAATCTACAGGCTAAAGTGATACACAATAGATGCAGAGCGGCTTTGTTTCCTTTCTTGTTGTGGTGGTGAAATGCCCCAACAAAAGTGACTTATGAGAAAGGGTTTTAGCTCACAAGTGAAGGTTATAGGTTATCACTGTTGGAGAAGCCACAATGGCAGGAGCTTGAGACAGTTGGTCACATGATCTCTGCAGTCAAGCAGAGAGGGGGAAATTAATGCATTCATGCTTTTCCTCAGCTCATTTTTTCCCCTTTCTATTTTTTTACATAATCCAAGACTCAAATCCAAATTCTCTTGTGGGCAGTTCTTCCCACATCAATTAACGTAATAAAGACAATGTCCCACAGACACATCCATAAGTCACTCTAATGCGGACAGTCTTTCACTGAGATTCTTAGCTGACCCTAGGCTGTGCCAACTTGACAATTAATCAGCACACATGGTGGGAATCTTCTACTCTAGTTCAACTAATTTTTTTCCCTAAGAGGTGATTGTTTACAATGCATTAAACTCACTCTGTAACTCATGACGATTTGAAAACTATAGAAGGAACGGTGATTTGCCTATGGAGCGAGAGTAGGTGGGAGATACTGACGCCACAGAGGGGTGGGGAGTGCTTGGCTCACAGAAGGACTTGCCAAGTTAGGAGCTTAGCTTCTGCTGTGAGTCACAAGAACTATTCATCTCCTGAATGAAAAGACAGAAGGACACAGACAGAGTTTGCCTTCTGAAGGATTGCAATGTCCGCCAGGGGAGAGGAGGGGGAGACAAATGGCCTGGTACTACCAGGCCCAGAGAAGATTCCAGGCTGAAGGGACAGCAGAGAGGAGATGCTGCACCAGACACCGAGAAAGGAGAAAGCTAGCAAGGAATGGCCGCAGACACGGCATCCCGGTCCTGGCTCCAGAGCCCTGCTTCCTCTGAGCAAGGCTTCATTAGCTGTAGTACCTTACCTTGAAGGAAGCCATAATTCTGTCTGTAAAATATGACACACTCTCAGGAGCACAGGATCCCAGGCAGGCAAGTAGAAAGCAGCACCGGTCGATACCTCAGCGCCTGCCACACAGGCATGAAGGCCTGAGTACAATCCCCAGCCCCTTTGTTTTTAAGAAAATATTGTGTTTGTGGATGGGATTCTGGGGCTCAATTCGGCCAGCCTAGCCTACAGGGTGAGCCCAGGCCCATGGAAGACTGTCTTTGAAGATGCTGGACAGCACCTGAGGAACAACATCCAAAGCTGCACACATCAGCTTCCACATCTCTAAAATTCAATTCGTGGGTGACTGTAAAATGCAGCTGCAGTAAGATGACCGACACTTAATAAAACAGTAGTCCAGTGTGTGTTGAATGGCAAATAGATATAAAATCTGTACCTTTTATAATACATGTAACATTATGAATGTCCTGTGTAATAGTATAACTATTACCCATGTGCAATCACATATGTATACACACACACACACACACACACACACACACACACACACACACACACACACACACACACAAGCAGAAGGCAGCACCAGAGTCTGCCCCCTTCGGGTAGAAGAAGTGAACTTCCTGGAAATGCCACTTCGTGGTCTGATGGGGGATTTGCCCACGCAGCATGTGGAGCTGGTCCTGAGGTAAAGCACAGTCCAGCACAGTACATCTTCCCACTTGACTCAGGTGTAACTTAGATGCCACCAAACTCACTCGTATCACTTTAGCACGTCTCTATCACTCTACAGAGATTAATCCATCGTGCCACTTGCAGTCTTGCCCTCACCCTAGCCTGCTTTCCGACTCTGGGTTTGCCTTTTCTCCAAGAGGCAGACAAACAGAATCATATGGTGAGCAACATTCGTATTTCATTCCCTTTGCAGCATTTTTAAAAGATTTTTCCACATTACGTACAGTATGTATCCACACTTCATTTTTATTGCCAACTAGTATTCCATTGCTTAGGACCATATTTTATTGCCCTTTCTGTCAGTTGAAAGGTATTTGAGGGTTTTTACCACCTTTTCACCAATAAGAATTAACTCTACAACCAACAATCACGTCCACATTTTTAAAATATGTTTTCACATTGCTTATGTAGGTATCTAGAACAGGAATCATGCATAGAAAGTTTCCATTTGATCTTTTCAAAAATAAGCCTGACTATTTCCCAGGTATTGGCCCACACTATTATCCCCTCTGTAACACAGAAGTCTACCAGTTTATCCATATTCCAAGGTCTGCTGTACCTTTAAATTAATCTATATTTCTGCTATGGATGCACCATAGCTGAGGTCTGGTCAAGATGACCTTTGAACTGCAGAGTTCACATAGTCTCACAATTTATTCACCTTCCAAATTACACTTAAATGCATTTTTTATGTTATTTGAAAGCATGCTTAAAATGGTGGTACCAAGTCAGTGCCAAAGGTAATAATCATAGGAATAAAACATTTATCAAAAGAGAGTTATCAAGGAGACAAGCAAGACAAATAAGAATGTGCCTCACACATGAACCAGAGTCCCAAAGAGGACAAAACCCTGCTTGTGAATCCTACAAATTACCCACAAGCACAGGAGGTCAGAAGCCAGTTTCTTTGAATCTGAGACTGTTAGTTCTGTATCAGAAGATGAGACACAAAATAGAGACCCATGTGCAGAAAAGAAAATAGAGA
This sequence comes from Peromyscus californicus insignis, assembly GCF_007827085.1. Taxonomy (NCBI): domain Eukaryota; kingdom Metazoa; phylum Chordata; class Mammalia; order Rodentia; family Cricetidae; genus Peromyscus; species Peromyscus californicus. Next base: position 8,385,305 of record NW_026294617.1, on the reverse strand, counting down.
CCTGGCCTCACAGAACAGAGAGTCTGATAGTCACAGGAAAGCTTTGAAGGCACCAGGCCCCCTTTGTGTCTTAGCTGGAGTTACTGTTGCTGTGATGAAACACCACAACCAAAGTAAGTCCGGGAGGAAAGGGTTGACTTAGCTTACTCTTCCACATCACTGTTCATCATTGAAGGAAGTCAGGACAGGAACTCAAACAGGCAGGAACCTGGGGGCAGGAGCTGATGCAGAGGCCATGGAGGGGTGCTAATGCCTGGCATGCTCCTTATGGCTTGCTCAGCCTGCGTTCTTATAGAACCAGGACCACCAGCCCAGGGATGGCACTACCCACAATGGGCTGGGCCCTCTTCCATCATCACTAATTAAGAAAATGCCCTACAAGTTTGTCTACAGTTTGACGTTATGGAGGCATTTTCTTAATTGAGGTTCCCTCCTCTCAAATGCCTCTAGCTTGTGTCAAGTTAACATAAAACCATCACTTTGCAGACATGCACATGAATTATGAGAGATGTGGCAAAGCCTGCACCCTCTTCCCACACAGAAAACCCACCACTGTGTGGAACCCGGTCTTGGCTTCAGTGAGATCTTATTTCATGTATCACCCTGTTCCACTGAACTTGCACAGTTCCTTGTATTCACAGAGGTGCTTCCTCTGGGGAGGGTCCCTTCTCATTTCTAGCAGTGAGGACCTAAAGTAATTACCTAGGAGTGCAGTTGGTTACAGGCAGGATTAGGTGCTCAGCTGGGCAGGTCCCCTAAGATTTCAGTCACTCAAGAAAAACAAGGAGAAACTGCGAGTGAGTTATGAAAACTTAAAGAAACACTGTTCCTTTTCCTCCAGTCCCTCCTCTAAAACACATGACCTTCCAAATGCCAAGCCTATAGTTCTCCTCCTAAACAAAAATGGATTAGATTCAAGAAATGGTGGCTACAGCCAATACTAGTGCAAGTTACATCTTTCAAGTACTCCCTGAGAAAACAGACTATGGTTCAGACCCAAAATTCCAGGCACATACAGACTTTAGACTTTGTGGCATGATGAAATGGCCATCTACAAAGTTCATGCTTGAGTAACATGCAATCGAGTTAGAAAATATAGCCAGCCCTCCAGTCTCCTAACATAGTAAGCCTATGATTGTGTTGGGCCAAACTCACAGCCACCCTTGGAGAGAGGTTGAACACACCTGGGGCATGCCTGACCCAGGCAGCACCTGGGTGCTGAGTCCGAGCAGGCAGCACAGAGCTCTTTCTGTTGCCCAGAAAGAAAGTGGAGTTCTCGCTGCCTGATTCCAGGCCCGCTGTTAGATAAGAGAGGACTGGCATTTTGGGAAGAGAAAGTGCTTGTTTTTGACTTTGATAAGCATCTAGGCCCCAGGACCAGAACCCTGCAAAAGGCTTTGCAGCAGTTTCAAATGCATCATTTCCTTCCACAAGGCCTGTGACATCACCGTTAGGTAGCTGGTCAGATACAAGAAAAACACATGAGACACTAGGCGGGCATTTCCGTTGTTACTGTTTTGAAACAGGGTCTCATGTAGACCAGGCTGGCCTTGAACTTGCTGTGTAGCTGAGGACGACCTGTTCCCCCGGGTGCTGGGAGGGAAGGTATGCATGACCACAGCTGATCTATGTGTACTGGGGATCTAACTAAGATCTCTCTCTGTGCTGCTAGGCAGACACTCTATCAGCTGAGCTACAAAACCCAGCCCCATAGGCAGAAATAACAGAAACCCTGCCTAAAATGTAGTTTGGCACAGTGACCTCTTTGGCCATTGTCCATTCTCGCCCCTTGGGAATGTGATCTACTCTACACTCGGCACTATTTGTATAGTCTGAATTATTTCTACAGAGATCACAAGTACCAGGAGTGACAGGGAGTCAAGAAATAACTAGAAATAACTATCCCTCCCGTGTTCCAATCGGGATATTTTAGGGGACTGAATGTACTACCCTCCTTGAGAGCAGCTAATAGTCTTGACAAAAATGGTTGAGCAACTAACTCCCTGACACTTCAATATCTAAGAAAGCTGGAACTCTCCCCCAAGTCACCAATATTGGGGAAGACGTAATCATCTTCAACAAGATTTAATTTTCATGTCAAACCAACCATCCCTTTTCCCTTTTATAAACATGTTCTAAGAAGAGGTCATCAATTGGCCTTTCCAAAAGCAACTTCCTTAGCAATGTGTGAAATAAAGTTTGGATGCATAGTCACTGTCAAGCTGTACATACACTTGCTGTGACAACCATCATTGGCATCAAATTCCCTCCAAATAAACAGACAGGCAACATAACCAGTTTGCTTATCTAACAACTGGGGATTGAATAACAACATGAGACATTTCTGGGACTGAGATGGAAGTGTTTATGGGTTGTTACAATAAAATTCACTGGGTTTCTCAATAAGGAAATCCTTTAGCTTTCCACAGATACATTCTGTTATCCTGGTCAAAACAAAAACAAAAACAAGCCGGGCAGTGGTGGCGCACGCCTTTAATCCTAGCACTTGGGAGGCAGAGGCAAGAGGATCTTTTTGAGTTCGAAGCCAGCCTGGGCTACCAAGTGAGTTCCAGGAAAGGTGCAAAGCTACACAGAGAAACCCTGTCTCAAAAAACAAAAACAAAAACAAAAACAAAAACAAAAACAAAAACAAAAACAAAAACAAAAAAACAAAGCAGTAATGACTTACGTTCTGTCTTAGTTTCTTTTCCAGCTGCTGTGAGAAAAATACCCTGACAAGGCCTAGAGATGTAGCACAGTAGAAAAATGCTTGCTCAGCATGTGCAAGGTCCTAGGTTAAAAACCCTAATACCAACAAAAACAAAATAAACAAAAAAAGACAAAAGCAACTTAGGGAAGAAAAGACTTATTTCAGCTCAGTCGCAGGTTATGATCCATTATAGGAGGAAAGTCAGAGACCCAAGAGCTAGAGAGAGGTGGTCATATGGCATCCACAATCCAGAACAGACAGCAATACATGCATATTTGCTGCTCTCCCCCTTTCTCCTCCGTAGCTGAAGCTTTCCTGGTCCCGCCTGGCTCCTGCAGCCCCACGGTCAGGACAAATCTCTCTCACCTGCCAGTCCCACAGCTGCTCAGACCCAAGTAAACACACAGAGGCTTATATTAATTATAACTGCTCGGCCATTAGCTCAGGCTTATTACTGACTGGCTCTTACATTTAAATTAACCCATAATTCTTATCTATGTTTAGCCACATGGCTTGTTACCTTTTCTCAGTTCTGCCTTGTCATCTTGCTTCCTCTGTATCTGACTGGAGACTCCTGACTCAGCCTTCCTCTTCCCAGAATTCTCCTTGTCTGCTTGTCCTCATGCCTATACTTCCTGTCTGGCCAATCAGCACTTTATTTATCAACCAATCAAAGCAACACATATTCACAGCATACAGAAAGACATCCCACATCACTTGAGAGAGATTTGTCCTGACCGAAAGGCCGCAGGAGCCAGGCAGGACCAGCTACATTTTGTGCTCAATGTGGGGCTTTGAGCCATATAGACCTAAGAAAGTTTAAAGATTCTAAATGCACAGAAATGGAGCCACACTGGGCTTCCTAGTCTCACAGTCTTATGCCAGCAGCAGCGCAAACTCGTCTCCTGACAGCTGCCTGTGAGATGGAGCTGGCCACCAGCCGCCATGAGCTAAGCAGCATGTCTATGGATTTCCGCCACAGTACACAGAGGTGTCTCCAAGCCCCACAGTGTGGTGCGTGGTGGATTTAGCCTTTGCTAGTACAGACAGAAAAAAAAAAGGAAAGAAAGAAATGGTTTCTGGGCTACATGCTGCCTTGATGGAGGCATAGACCCACTGCTTCCAAGAGTTGGTGATACTCATGGCTCCCAGAGCTGGTGGTAAATGTACCACCCTCATATTGGGAAGCTGAAGTGGGTGGAGTCAGCAGCCAAGGCTTCTGCTTCAGTACTAACCACTGCAGTTTAAAGCACTAGATTCACAATAACGCAGATTTAGATGAAATAAGACTTTAAATAGATTACAATATGTGTAAAAATGTACATAGGTTTGGAAGAGAGAGGAGAAGGAATATAGACAGTTATGTAAAGAAATAGAAAGTTTTAAAAAATAAAGTCTTTAAGGAGAAAGTAAAAGTAATACAAAAAATAAGCCAAGTAAAGATGGAAATCACACAGAGAGTCTGGATTATATTGTCTTTGGGATTTTTAACTGCAGAAATACATTTAATTATAAAGGCTTCTGAGTTAAACCAATATGTATATTTTAAAGGTATCTTGACTTCAAAATTTGAATCTAAGGATATGTTGCTTTGGAAAGGAGGCTCTTCTTTTGTTTCCACAGAAAGCAGAAGGCTATGGATTTGTCCCAGGTTAAGATGGATCAGATTTGATCAAGCCAGACCTCCTGAACCTTAACAGATAGCACCTATCAACAAAGGTTATAGCCAGTATTTCCAAGACTTGACCATTATCTCAAATTTTCTCAGGGTCCCCATAAGATTAACAGCACCCCCTATCAGCAGGAAGTAGCCTAGAAAACTATGCCCACATTCCCAAAAAATGAATTGTGGATATTTGTCTTTGTTAGAGATTGGTTATAAATTGTTATTGGTCATAGTCAATATCTTTCTAAAAGAAAAAAGGGGGATAGGATATAGATGTGAAAGGATAAAAGGGTAGATTATTGATTCTACTTTTAAAGAGCAACAATTTATTTGAAAATGTTTTACAATTCTATGGATTTTAGTTTATTGATACAAATTTAAAGTTAATTTTGTTATACTGTATGTATATTTCTACTCTTGTTTAAAGTATTTTGTTTGTGCAACTCATTTGAAATTGTAGTGTATAGTTGAGAAATACAGATTAATAGTTTATCATCTACAATAATCAAACTTGTAGTTATATTAAGTTTTCTAGGTATACATAGATATATTTCAATTAGGTAGATAATCTTCAAACACTTCAAAGACCTACAGAATATGGCATTTAAAATGTTTTAAGAACTTTGACTCTCTGAACATTGAGACATGTCTGCTCCTGGCAACCTCAATCTACTTCAGAGAAGATAATGGGAACTGAAGAAACTCATTATGGAATTTGCTTTCTTTGTGGCAAAAGTTAGCCACTGGGCAAAAAAGTGTCCTTGTGTTGACTGATTGACAGTATGTTATATAAACTGGACATGCAGGACCCATAGGAAGGTGACTACTGAACTTTGTAAGACAAGATGGTCCTTCAGGTTGCTGCTTCTCAGAGGATACTACCAGATATTCTACAGAACACATGGAGAGGCGACTAAAAAATTCTAAGCCTATAGGCTCAAGATAGATGCCACAACATTACAAAGGAACTTTGGATGACTGTCCAGGCAGACAGCTGTCTCTGTCATTTCCAGAATTTTGGAAATTGCTTACAATGCTTTTCCTGTTTACTTAGGTAATATTATATCCTTCTGAGGTCTTTGATGCAGTTGAAGACTAAGTAGTCATAATTTTCCTTGGTTATGATAAAAGATAAATTAGATATGAATCTTTAGACTCACAAATATAGGATAGATAGAATATTTTCTATAATTTTGCCAAATACAAATAGACTATATATTATAACTGTAATTTTTGATGACTGTTTTGTTACATGTAATTTTGCTATGTTAAAGTTAAAACCTTCCTTTTTGATTAGACAAAAAAGGGGAAGTGCTGTGGGATGACTTTCTGTATGCTCTGAATATGCATTGCTCTGATTGGTTTACAAATAAAATGTTGATTGACCAGTAACCATATGGGAAGTATAGGTGAAAGAATAAGCAGATGAGGAGAATTCTGGGAAGAGGAAGGCTGAGTCAGGAGTCACCAGCCAGACACAGAGCAAACAAGATGACAAGGCAGAACTGAGAAAAGGTAACAAGCCATGTGGCTAAACATAGATAAGAATTATGGGTTAATTTAAATGTAAGAGCCAGTCAGTAATAAGCCTGAGCTAATGGCCAAGCAGTTATAATTAATATAAACCTCTATGTGTTTACTTGGGTCTGAGCAGCTGTGGGACTGGCAGGTGAGAGAGATTTGTCCTGACCGTGGGGCTGCGGGAGCCAGGCGGGACCAGGAAAACTTCAGCTACACTCCTCTCTTGCCCTGTTTAGAATCCCCTGTCTACGGGATGGTGGCACTCACAGGGGATAGGTCTTACTACTTCCATTAATTTAATCACAATAATCCCTGTAGACATGCCACAGGCCAGCCTAGTCCACACAATCCCTACTGGAGACTCCCTTCACAGGAGATTCTAGTCAGGTGGACAATTAGCAACCATCACAGTCTGCAAGTAGAAGCAGGGCTAAGAACATGCAAATATTGATTCCATTTTTTAAGCATCTGATTGATTGATTGATTGATTGATTGATTGATTGTCTATGTTTGTGTATGTATGTGCACATGAACATGTACATGTGGATGCAGAGGTTGGAGTACAACTTTTAAGAGTTAATTCTCTCTTTCCACCATGCTGGCTCCAGGATTGAACTTAGGTCAGCTTAGCAACAAGTGCCTTTATTCCCTGAGCTATATTGCTGGCCCAGGAATTTTTTTAAAATTTTTTTCTTTGGCTTTCAGGCAAATGTCAACACCTACTGGGGCTTTACATTAAATCCTTATTTCCATGAAGAGACTGACACCAGAAGGTTACATCTTTTTAACCATGAGAGACTAGGGTTTTTCTGCATCTTGAAGAAACTTACTGAACAAAATAACACTGCCAGGGCAGTGGCTTAGTCAGTCAGGTGCTTGCTCTGCAAGCATGAGCACCTGGGTTTGGCTCCCAGGACCCCAGTAATAAGCCAGGCCTGGTAGCAGGCATTTGTGCCACCAGAACTGGGGAAGGAGGTGGGACAGGTGGGCACCTAGTGTCACTCACTCATCGGCCCATCTAGCTGGATGTGTGAGCTTCAGTTTCAGTGAGAAACCCTGCACTAAATTTACAGTGGGGAGATCCCCTCCACATACATGCACACATGCCCCTCACACAGATCTACACACATGATATACACACATGCACTACATGTAAAAGAGGGGGATAAGGAGAAATCATAATGCACAGGATACCATCTACTGAGAATCCACGCTGCTGAGTTCTCTGCTCCCTGCTGGGTAAACTGCACGGGTCCTTGTTCTGATCACTGTCAAATTCAGCAAACACGAAGTTATACCCATAAGGAGACAATGCTCAGACCTGTGTCCTAAGCAGTGAGAAGTATTTAACACAGTCAAACTGGAGACGTTAGAGATGTTTCATTTCTTCAGTGCATTTCTTTATGGTGTATCTGACTGTGCCGTCTAGTCTATTACCCTCAATAGAAATTAGGAAGCCACAGGGCACAGTCATGCCTCCGTGCCTTTCTCTACTCCATTTAACTCACTACAGCAACTTGATCTTAGGCCAGGGCACACACTAGAATATAGGAACTCAGCTTTAAATTAGTGTTATTTGTGTTTCAGATCTCTGAGGACCAGAGTCACAGTTGACATGAGTCTTGACATGAGCAGATCATTCCAACCAGCTGGGTCAAGCAAGGGCATCAATGAAGTGCAGGTATGTGCCAACGCCACCATCAGGCTTAACCTAGCATCCCCGAACACCCCACTCTCTAACTGCCTAGCGTTGCATTGGTTTCCAAAGAACAGTCAGCACCAACTTCCAAATGTGTACATTTCTCATGGCTCTGTTCTGGATTGAACTACATTTTCTATCCAGATTATAATCAGAGAGGGTGTTTAATTGGATAATGTTTGCGACTACTTTGAAGATATAAAGTACCCCACAAATGCTAAATATTATTATTATTGTTTAAATATAGTTTGCAATTACTGCTTACAACCTATTCCACCCACTTCCCTGCTATAACTTGATTACAGGCAGCTCAAAAATACCTAGAGGTAAAAATGATGAAACCATGTCCATGTGAAGCTCTGCATATTACCCTGGGCATAAATAATTTGTAGGCATTTTAGGGTGAGGGCTGCCTCATAAAATCTAGTAAATCAAAGCAGTTGGCCCCACATGACTGACAGTCATAGAATTGTTTCATTTTTAATAGTTTCTTACTTACAAACCAGGCAGAGTATCAGGGTGTACTCCAGAATGCAAGCTCGCTCTCTCTCTCTCTCTCTCTCTCTCTCTCTCTCTCTCTCTCTCTCTCCCCGCCATCTTCTACTTTTCTCCTTGTAATATATATATTTTTTTCTTGCAGAGCTGATAATCAAATCCAGGGCCTTACCTATGACAAATTCTCCACCTAAACTAAACTATACTCTAAACCCTCTACTGTAATCCTAAAATATTTAAATTCTTATAAAAAGTATGTTATAACCAAGATTTTAAGTAGCTCTCTGGGAGATAAAGTCCTCTCTACTGGCTTCTGGATCATATGTGATCTTAAGTCAAACCCCCAGATGCAGCATTCCCTGATTCCTGACCCTAGATGCAGCATTCCCCAACTCCTGACCCCAGATGCAGCATTTTCCTGGATGCCTGATCCCAGATGCAGCATTCCCCGATTCCTGACCCCAGATGCAGCATTCCCCGATTCCTGACCCCAGATGCAGCATTCCCCGATTCCTGACCCCAGATGCAGCATTCCCCGATTCCTGACCCCAGATGCAGCATTCCCCAATTCCTAAAAATGACAAAACTCTGAGTCTGGCACCACAAGTCACCTAAAACAAACTTGCTTGAGGATTTTCCAAAAATAATGGCAGATTTGCTGTAAACATCTCCTTCATGCATTGCACAGGGAGAGCGGTGATAATCCTAAAAGAACATAAGCTGTGTGATTAAGTTTGCATTCTAAGTTGGTGTTTGCTGGTTAAGACAGCAGTATCATCATAAGGAAGAAATCCTCAGAAAATAACTTCTAACAGCACTACTAAGATCATCAAAGACGGAACTTGTGCCCAACACTGAAGCTGAGTTCTACTAGTTCTGACCTTATGACCAGGGTCTTCCACAAAATGACAGCTATGTGGGTCCCAATGGGGAAGTGGCTTTGGGGACACTAGTCAGCCATATGCTCAGCCATTTAGTAGCGCTGTACCTTTCCTTTGGTAAATTAATTGCTTTTTCTAAGCTTTTCATATTTGTTTGCAAATGATATCACATACATCCTAGGAAATTGGAAAGGAATTTAGCAATGTTGAGAACATTCCTGCTTTTATTCTAAATTAAACTTCCAAGAAATTACTCTAGGGAAGGAGAAGCATGAAAAAAACTTATTTATAAAGATGCTTAATGAAATACTATTTATAAGGGTCAAAAAGCTTGATATGGTCTCAAACTTCATCAATAGGAATTAAATATTATGACACATCTTTGTAGTAAAATTCTAAATATTCTAAAAACATGATTAGAATATTAAACATTGACTAAAAGTCTATTAAGTACTAAATGTTTTAGTCATGATAACAATTCTAGATATGAATTTTTAAGATAAATACTAAATCTTTATAAATGAAATAATATGATTTTTCAAGATCATATGGAAGATGAAGTGGTAAGGAGCTCTGTGGAAACATGATTCGTCATGAGGAATGCTAAAGGCAGAGATAATTACCAACTTTGTGTGTGTGTTTTCTTGATAAGAGCATTTTTGAGATTTAATTCAAACTGCATAAAATTCACTCTCTTGAAGTGGACAAGTGACTTTTACTAAGTATTTACAAAGTTGAATGAGAGCATTTAGACCATCAGCTCCAGCAATCATTAAATCACTTTATTTCTCCATGGATTTTCCTAGTCTGGAAATTCTCAGAAATGCAGTCATACAACAGGTGGTGTGGCTTCTCTTACTAGGCTAATGCTCATCCATATGGCACCACAAATCAGCACTTTCTTTTATTGCTAAAGGCTATTCCATCATATGGTGCTCTACTCTGCCCTCTGTTGCTGTGATATTCCATGGTCAAAGGCAACTTAGGGGAAAACCTAGTTTAATAAACTTATAGTTCCAGGTCATGGTCTGTTATTGAGGGATGCTGGGACAGGAACTCAGCCAGAAACCATGGAGAAATGCTGTATTGGCCTAGTCACTGGCTCATGCTTTCTTACAGAATCCAGACCCATGGCCTAAGGATGGTACTGCACACAGGGCCCATAGTAGGCCCTCTCACGTTAATCTTCAACAAAGACAGGCATGTTCACAGGCCAATCTGATCTGAGAAATCCCTCCATTTAAGTTCCCTCTTCCTTGATGACTCTAGGTCATTAAGGAAGCTGACAATAAATCTATGCACATGTGATAAACTGCATATTACTTATTCATTAACTGATAGGAGATTGGTTTCCTTCTTAGAGCTACATTAAAGATCCATACACATTTCAGTATGGATATATGTTCTAACTTGGGTATATACTAGAAGTGGATTGCTGAGTCAAATCATAATTCTAAAATTTAACATTTTGAGGAGCTGCCCAATTATTTTCCAAGTACTAATATGCCAGAATTCTGTCGATTTTATGTGACTTTAAAATATTCTATAGTAATGTCTTAGGGTTTCTATTGTTGTGAAGAGACGCTATGACCATGGCAACTCTTATAAATGAAAACATTAGGGTTGGCTTACAAGTTCAGAGGCTTAGTCCATTATCATCACACACAAACAGACATGGTGCTGGAGAAAGACCTTAGAGTTCTACATACGGGTCAGCAGATAGCAGGAAGAGAGAGAGCCACGGGGCCTGGCTTGAGCACTTGAAACCCCAAAGCCCACCCCAGTGACACACTTCCTCCAACAAGGCCATACCGCCTAATATTGCTGCTACTTATGAGCCTGGAGGGTCCTTTTTCATTCAAACCCCACAAGAAAGGAGGATTTTTTAAAAAACCATCTCAGAGACAATCATCAATAGCATGGGGAAAGCTTGATTACTAAGTTTGTTTGTTTGCTTGCTTGCTTGTTTTGCAGCTAAGGAATTGAGTGCCTTGCCCACACTTACCAGCATACTGTATCCTCAGCCATCTTTTTTTTTTTTTAATTTTTATTTTGAAACATAGTCTCTCTTCAAGCTGCCCATACTGGCCTTGAACTCACTTTGCAGCTCAAGCAGATTTTGAATTTGTAACCATGTTGCCCCAGCCTTCCACACAGCTGAGATTACAGGCCTGTACCATGAGGCCTTGATGATGGTTAAGTTTACACAACAGATTGCAGCTAATATATGAAATACAATCTTAATTCTTTTAAAGCTATTTATTTAGCTATACATAAGAAAAGTTACTAATCTGTCTATCGAAGTATATCAGTGGTTATCATGAGAACCATATGGAACCTCTTTTTGCTTGTTCATTGTTAGAAAATTTTGTGTAATGGCCATGAGTTGCTTTTATAATGAAATAAAGAGAAAGCTTTGTTTATTCAGTTAAAGAAATTTTTAACAACCCAGCAGTTTTTGCTCACATTTAGTCTGTGTTTTTGGACACTGGAATCCCTGGGCTACCCTGATCACACATGGGCTTGGTCCTTACACATATTTCAAGCTCTTAAAGTTAGACTCTCTTGGCACATAAATACTAGCCATTCACTCATTTAATGAGTTGCTTTCTTGCTTATGCAGTGAGGGAGATAGGGTCCAGAGCCTTGCTCACACTAAGCAAGCTCCCCACCACTGAGCTACAGGGCCCCAGGTGCCCAACTTCTTTTGTTTTAAGATAGGGTGTAAAGACTGTGTCCAGACTGGGCTCAAGCTTGCAATCACTTTCTTAGCCTCCTGGCCAGTGAGCCTGCACCACCGTACAGGGAGATACTCACCTATGCTATTAACCCGGCTGTGCTTTCCTCCTCCCCACAGTTACAGAGATCTGAACACTTAACAAGTGAGAATGTTTTATTTCTATATAAAAGCAACTTTGCCGGCATTTTTGTGGCCACACTTTGCCAAGTTTATTTTTGTACTGTAGGAAAAACAGATTTTCTAAGATGGCCTGAGTTGAGTGATGTAGAGGAACCGGACCCCAGCTCTGCTTTGGGGCTTCATCCTGCAAGAGAGGGGACTTCTCTGAGCTCCAGTGCCTACTTACATAAGAGGTAAGTTGCATCACTAAGACTAGGTAGAAAGACTGATAGACAGATGTGTCAACAGTTAGATATCCAAACACAATCACCCGTGAATTTTCATTTCATCCTTCCTTAGGTGAATGATTCAGTGGCTTTAGCCTGTGGTCTACTTTTATCAGAAACTGGCACACAATTTTTTTGGATGTGTGAGGCAACATGAATAAATATGATCCTTTATACATAAAATAATTAACTTCATGAATTGGACTAATATTTACTTGCTGAGTATTTATCATGTGCCGTGTGTCAGGCAATGTTTTAAACACCAGGAATAATGCATACAGCAAGATCTCTTTAAAAGCAAAGCTCTAGATCCAGTGGGGTGCACAAATTATTTTATAATTCTAAATAGTCAGAATTGTTTTAAAGACAATAAAAACCTGCACTAAATACTCAAAGGGTGGGTGACTTAGAGATATATAGGAAAGACCTGCCCCTGAGTCAGCACATGGCTCTCACAGTCTGAAGAGATAATGCATCAGAGCAAACCTCTGCGGTAGCCACTTGCTGATGCTTGGCTCTGGCAACATGACACCATGTAGTGCCCTTCCCCACTGACTAGAGCTAACCTGAACTACAGACAAGCAAGCAGGAAGTTGTGATGTGTTACTTCCAAGACTACATCCTCAAAGACTGTTGCTTTTATCTTGTCCACTGAGATTACTCTGTCTGGGAAAAAGTGTTGCCATGTCACAAGGATGCTCCAGCATGACGCCATGGGTCTGTGCTACTTTTCTTTCTATTGTTATGATGACGACTATGACCAAAAGCAGCTTTGGGCAGGAAATGGTTCCTCTGACATATATATCCTGAGTCCATTGAGAGAGGCCAAGGCAGTGCTTGAAGAAGGAGGTCATGACGAACACTGCATACTGGCTTGCTCCCCAGGCTTGCTCAGCCTGCTTTCCTATACAGTCCGGCACCACCTGCCCAAGTGTGGCACTGCCCCCAGGGAGCTGGGCCCTCTCACATCAGTTTAAATCCAGAAAACGCCCTACAGACTTGCCTACAGGCAATCTTATAGTAGCATTTTCTTAACAAAGATTTCCTCCTCACAGATATATCCAGATTTGTGTCAAGTTGACAAAAACCAACCTGCACAAACCTCCTACCGTCTCCAAACCCCCTTCCACCCATTGCTATCTCTGTCAGGATAAAAATTTAAGGTCATCTTCCAGTGGATTCCCAGAAATATAACCCTTCCTACCTGTTATTATTTTTCAATAAAAAGCTGTCCTAAACATCACAAGGATATTAAAAAAAATACCGAAAACACCTTGGTGCGAGTATGTGGACACACACACACACACACACACACACACACACACACACACACACACACACCACCAGCCTTTAGATTCTAACTCTCAGAATATGAAATCTCTCAAGACAGAATATGAAGAAAATTGAAGCAATTTTTGTGATAAGAAAATTCTAGAAACAAGGACTCTCCTACACAGGATTTGGCATTGTATTTCTCATGATTACTGTTTCTGAAATTGCACTGTGTGTAACAGGCATCCAGGCATCCATTGGAGGTGTACTCTCCATAAAAAGTGTTCCCTCAAGTCATGCTACCTACAGAGCATAATTGAACGCACATTCCCTGAGACTGTGCCTTGGCCAGCATGGGTCTGCTTTTCTGAAGTTCCTGTATCTTCTATAGGCAGCCCCACCTCCAGACCCTCTAAAAGGACTGCCCATGTATAGTTGTCAATATGATGTCTATTTTTTTGTTGTGTGAAAAACCCTGGAGAGAATTCCCTGGGAGACACAACATGCACTCTGCTTTCAGGAGGCTTGTTGTCTAGTGGATGTGATCTAGGAAGGCACATCCTGAGTATTAGGAGAGAAGCATGAGGTCAGATCTGTAAGTGGCAGAGAGAACTTGTACTTGAGAAAAAACAAGGACAACTGTTTTAAAATGGTGGCCTATGTATGTTTGTTATTGAGGAAGCAGGTACCAGGAAGGTCAATAAGGTAGGATGTGCCCTAAGGAGAATCCATCAGGTGGAAGAATTGTTCTTTGTGTCGGTAGGAAGCTGGCTGTTATAATGAAAGAGCATGATGGTAGACCAGCTGAATGGCAACTAGTTTAGACCGTGGTGAAGTGTGGACTTTGGTCCATAGGCTAGGAAGTCAAGGAAGGCCTGATTAAAAAAGAAGTGACCAGAAAGAAACCATGCTTTAAAAGACAGATATGGCTGCCATCATGAGGCTGGTCAGGGGAAGGCTGGGCTGGAGACACAGGAGGTGGGTCTGGTCATGAGTGTTACCCAGGGAAGAGCCATTCCACGAGCCACAGAGAAGAGCGAAGACAATCGATCAAACAACAGATGTTCAGGAAGAATATTGATGCTTGGAGTGGAGGGAAAGTATGTTTTCAGGATTCAGGGTATGTTGGGACAACTGGGCTCAGGCTGGACAAGTAGGAAGAGGTTGAGAGGATTATCTTTTTCTAAAGGTAGCAAACTTCTAATCAGAATGGGAGAAACCGTCCCACAGGTCCACAAGCTTCCCCCATAGGAACTTCACATTTATATGCACAGAAGAACATTCAATTAAAAAATATCATGGAGATGTTCTTGAAGTTCTCAGCATAATGCTAACAAACTAGCTTAGATTTCCCTCTAAAAGAACTACACCCTGCCCCCCAGGATGGAAGCAGCAATGTGACATTCAAGCATCTCTTAGACTCCAGTTATCCCAACTTCTGTCAGAAGCATAAAGAATGCCTCACTCAGGTGGGCACGATGGCCAGGATTCCATCGCAGCAGCCCAGGAAGACTGCTCCCCTGAAAGAGGAGCGGTGTCAAAGCAGGGAGGGTATGGATTCATTCGGAGCAGAAGGTAGAAAGGGCCAACCAGCAAGACTCAGAGTGATGAGCTTTCAGGGAGCCTTAGAGATAGGGGGAGGGGATACTTGATGTAGGAACAGCTTCTGAAGTGCTTTCATCAATGAAATTTCCCATGACCTCCTAAGTAGACAATTGTGCAAACAGCAAACCAAGACTTGTATTAGACTTTGTATTAAAGGTTACTTCGGTTAATAATGAGTACTAAAAATGTTACGCCTATTTCACTGATGTTCTGCTAACTATTGCTGCGTCCTGTCTTTTTTTTTATGTTCATTGGTGTTTTGACTGCATGTATGTCTGTGTGAGGGTGTCAGGTTCCCTGGAACTGGAGTTACAGACAGTTGTGAGCTGCAATGTGGGTGCTCGGAATTGAACCCGGATACTCTGGAAGAGCAACCAGTGCTCGTAACCACTGAGCCATCTCTCCAGCCCTTGCTACAACCTATCTTATTAGGAGGCCATGTCATTGCAAAGAAAGTATATTTCACAGTCTGGGAGGAACAACAAAGTCATCTAGAGGGGAACTGCTGTGCCCTGCCAACCTAAGATACCCTTCTCAGTCCACGCAACTTTACCAAAATCCTATTGTAGACCAAACTTAATTAAGTGCTCTGGGGCAATGAATTAATAATGTGTCAAGAATTCTTTAAGACCTAAGAGACACCTGACCAGGTTTTAAGCACAGGGCTATTAATGTATCATCTTTTAAGTGTCCACTCCATTCCATTCTCTCTGAAAAAGAAAAACTATGAAAAGACATGATATAGTGTTTGCATTTGAATAATGGGTCATCCATACAAAAAGACAAGAAAGAGAAAGTGCTTTCGAGAATAAGGCTGATGAATGATACTAGTCTAGAAACATAGTAATCTTTAAAAGGCTTCTGGGTGTCCTTTTTCCTCTAGAATGGATGTCTATCCTAGAACCAAGCTCAACTGAGGACCCAAGAAAAGTGTACAAGGCTACGTGAGCACATAAGCTAGTCTGTTTCAATGCTATTGAAAAGAGGCATCTTCAATGAAGAACAGTTGAGGAAGAAACCTGTTATCAACCTCTGGCCTCCACAGGCATGGACACATATGCACATTCACACACTCAAATGATGTGCCTTCTAAGCCAGACACGGTGGGCACACGCCTGTAATCCCAACACTCAGGAGGTAAGGCAGGAGTATTCACAGTTCAAGGCCAGTCTAGGCTACAGAGTGAGTTTCACACCATCCTTGGCTGTATCTTAATAACCCATCTCAAAAAACAAACAAAGAGCATCCTTCTGCATCTTCTACCAGGCGCAGTCACTGGGATCAAATGTTGGTGAGTTGGAGTTTCCCATAAAGTTCTATCTAATGACACATCTGTTTGCTGCCTTGTGATTTAAATGCTCTGCCATAGAGTCTTTGACTTTAGACCCCAGGGGGATGAAGACAAACAGCTGTCCTTCCATCTTTGTGCTGCTGACACTTAAGTGGCATGCCCCAAATCACAGAACTTATAGGATGTGCACAGAGAATCCGGACACTTGTGATCATTCCACCTCATTCACTCATGCATTCATTCATGCATATACTCACCCCTTCATTCATCCGTCATCCAGTCATTTATTTAACTAATGAGGCATCTAAATTCAAATGACTCTATGGCCCTTAACAAACCTCTTGTGAGGAGACAAAAAGAGAACCTCACACCCCTTATAACACAAGTATGAAGTCTGCAGTCAAGAGATGCATGCAAGCTTTCCAAATGAGATCAATTTTTTAATTTGGGTTTTGATGGAGGAAGAAATGGTTAGGGTCTGAGACAACTCAGTTGGTCAAGTGCTTCCCACACAAGCATGAGGACCTGAGTTTGGATCCCCAGCAGCGACACACAAAAAAAAAAACCTGTCTGTGGCAGTGATGGACATGGAGGCAGGGTGGAAATAGGAAGGTTCCTGGGGCTTAGGGACAAGCTAGTCTTGCCCAATCAGTAGGCTGCAGGTCGAGTGAGAGTAGAAAGGGAGACGACAGCTCTTTGGAGGACCTGGGTGTGATTCTCACATGGCAACTCACAACCATCTCTAATTCCAGTTCTATGGATCAGACATCCACCTTTGGCCTCCTCTGAGGCACTTGGTGCACTGGCATGCATGAATACATAAAAAATTAACTGAAAAAAAAAAAGGTACAGAAAACTAGAGGATGTCACCCGACCTTGACCTGTGGCCTCTGCATTCACATGCACACACACATGCATGACACCTGTGCACATGCATGTACCAACTCACATATGCTTACACTGCACACACATAAGGGGAGAAGGAGAGGAATACGACAGAGAACGGCCAAGCCAGAAAGGCAAGGGGGTGGAGAAAGGTGGGTGTAAGTCATCTCACGCTGTTCGAACCGAAAAGTGTGTCTGCGTCCTGCTCCAAGCTGGAAGTACAGGATCAGCACCTGACCTTGAATGTCTGACACCATGGGCCAAGCTGAGGAGAGCCAGTGTGCTCCAGTCCAGAAACATGATAATCTTCACAAAGCTTTCTGGCTGAGCTCCCCTCACAGGCAGTCGCGCATCATGGTGGATAATTTCATCTTCTAATCCAAGGATGTCTCAAGCAGGCATGACTCAAGCCCAGGTCTGAATAGGGGATTGTTTGCAGTAGTCAGAGTGCATGTACACACATTTTCATACACCCACATAGACAGTTTATGTCCATAATACTGTATGTAATATCCGCATCTACAGTGATCGTACAAAGCATGCATGAACACCAGAAACCTCACACACAGAGGCATCTGAATAATGTGCATGTCTGGACGGACCCCTGGGACATGTTCAGATGGAGATGGGTTACTGAGGGGCTATCTGTGCAGGGCAACCGTCTGTGCTACATGATTTAGATCGCCATTTGCCCGCAAAGAAGGGACTGAAAGAAGGCAGGACAGGATAAATTCCAAAGGTGCCTAATAGCTCTGCTCACTTGCATTGATAAGTTCTCTGCTTCTACCAGGTTGTCCACTTCTATGAAAAAAAAAAAAAATTCCTTGACCCTGGTCCAATGACTTATCTTGGCTTCCCCCTCCCCCAACCCCCAAGCAGAAGACATGTCACTGATTTCCTTTTCAGCTACAGATGATGTCTCTTAGAGAGAAGACTGAGGAGTCAGGAACCATAGATTCTCTCCTCCAGATGCTTTATCTCCCCTTTGGCTGTGTGACCTTGGGCAACAGACTTCCCCTCTCTGGGCTTCAGTCTCCCGGATGACACATGAGAGGAATGGCCAGTTCTTTTCCAGCGTTCATCTATGAACCCATCTCTACCCAACACCCAAGATTCAGTTGAGCTTCATGAACTCTGAGATGAGGACTCAATAAGTTGAATTCTGATGATCTGTTTTCTAATGAAAGATCCCACATCATTTCACACGCACAAAACAAAACAAACAAACAACAACAACAAAACCCAAACACCCAAATCTTACATGAGTTAAGTGATAGGGATACTGGCTGCTCTGGTTTGAATTATGCATTGTTCTTATTTGGGGGAATTTTAGACGGGGCCCAGTCTGGGATCACTGCCTGAGAACAATGAGTCCCCAAAGTCAGAAGGGGAAAGGCCTCTCTAGACAGGAGCTGCTTTTAAACCCCCAAGCGCAGGGTTTACAAAGAGCATTGATTGTATACATTAAAGAGCCACGGGAACATGGAGGGGCTGACAGGCTGACTCACTGACCTTGCCTGCATTTCAGGGGTCAGGCTTTTCCTCAGGAGGTGCTCGCTTACAGGTTTTACTGCAAGCTTAGGAATCAAGGTCTCCAAATCTGGGGAGACAGCCACCATCTACACTCTGATGTGTGTGGCCCACCCACTAGCCCTGGGAGACAAACCTATCTGCAGGCCTCCTCCACCACAAGACTGCCTGAAGCTCTCAGGCCTGCTGAGTACAAGTGTCTGCCCAACTGCATAAGTCTTCCAGCAGCAGCTCCCCAGACTCCCCAGGAGCTGTAGTCCTAGCTCTTTGCATACCCCAGTGCAGGCAGAGAGTTCATTGAGCTTCCTGGGTGACAAAGAGGGATCCCAGGGAATCATGCAAAGATACCTGCTCCACACACAGATTGCAGGGCACAGGTCTCCCCGAGTGTGGTGACAGCTTCTGTGCTTGGCATCTTAGAGAATCTTGCCCACAGGAGCCAATCCCCCCCCAATTTAAAAATCACGTCAGGGAGAATGATGCTATGATTCTGGCTCAGCTAAATCACAAGCCTGGCTCATTGTTCAGGTCTACCTCTTAGCCACTCCTTCTTCCCCAAGTCTGGGCCACTGGTCCACCTGATTAACTCACCCACAGCAACTCCCAGCCAGAAGGAGAGTAAAAGAGAGCACAGTGGGTAAGAGGGAGCCACACATACACTTACTTGCCCAAAGCACCCACTCTGCTCCCAACCCCCACACTGGGCTGCCCACTGGTTCTGGATGTGGCCTGCCTTCCGGGCGGTCTCTAGAGAAACAGACAGCTTACTGTAATCATGCATGAATGAGCTTTTGCTGCCGCTATCACCGCAGCCCGTTTCAAAGGGCAGTCAGTTCTCAACCTGAGCACTGCCTCTCTGAATCCTTGTCTCTCTGGACCAAAAGATAAGGAAAGGGCCAAGGATTCAAGGTGTGGGCAGAGCCTGAAGAAAAAGTACCACTTCGATCAGACAGGTAGGTAGGTAGCATTTATAAATGTCTGTAGAGAAAGAGGTAAGGGCAAGAGACACAGGTAAACAGCCCCAAGACTGAGCATCAGTCTAACAGTGTGTTCCGGAGGACCACTGAACTTCCACCCATCCTGGCAGTCGGTGAGCTACCAGCCTTCAGTCTCACCTACCCTCGGGGCATCAAGCATATGCATTTGCTCTTTATTTTATTTTTAGTTCGGGAGAGGGTGTCCAATCTTCCTCAGATCCCGAATGCTGCCACCGCCACCACCCCTCCTTACCCCCTTCCTGGCAGGCAGCATCTAATTAAAATGGCAAGAACGCTGGGCTCCCTTCCCCGAAGGAGTGTGCTGGGATTAGGGGTGGGGGTGGGGAAGCGTCGAGGCTGCAGTGGGATTCCTGGCAGTATGATCTCCAAACAACAGCAAAATGGATTCTATATCACTAAAGTCTTATTCAATACAATGGAACGACGTCTGAGGTGTTTCAGGAGAAGGTAAAGGCAAAGCAGCGGAGCTGGGGGAAGGGAAGGTGTTCTACAAAGGACTGGTCACAGACCTGGGAGACACACACACACACACACACACACACACACACACACACACACCACGCACACGCACACACAGTCTCTCCAGGGAGTTCCGGTGTGGTGGGGAGAAGCAGCTAAAGCGTCCCTTTCACCTGCTGAAGTTCAGCCATAAAACTGAAAGGTCACAGTCACCGAGTTAGAAAGGCATAGGCAGGGCTGAGTTCAAACCGCAGATAAAGGTGAGTGCACACTGGCGTTTAGGGAAGCGCTGAGCCTGAGCCCTCGCACGGGAGGCAGAACCCGGGAGGTGAGCCAGTTGCCATCTACCAGACCTGCCCAGAACAGCAATTATTGTCCCTTGGAGCGGCAGGGTCGGCTGGTGGGGACAGCTAGGCTCACGATGGCACCTTGCAGGTAGCTGGAACCCCTGAGGGGCCAGTTCCTTTATTCTTGAGGAGATTCTTTTTGCATCCAGGAGCAGTCGGGTCTCGCGCCTTGGCACGAGACGGTTGCTCGGATGCACACACACACACACACACACACACACACACACACACACACACACACACACACGCCTTTCATGTAATTCTCTTACACCGACCGAAGACGAAACTGACATAAGCTCCACCAGCTTCCTTGCGGAGCCCGGGAAGAGCCGAGGAGCACAAGGGCAGCCCAGCCCCTGCTGTAGGGGTAGAGGCTCAGCCTAGAACCCCATCCGCTGCCCCGGAATCAGGACAGGAAGCCAGGGGACGTTCCCTCGCCCAGCCCCAGACCATTGGAAAGAAAGGAAAAAACACGTTCTGCTCACCCTCAGGGCGGAGAGATCGATTTCATCCAGGCTGCGAGCTGGGGAGTCGCTCGCCATGTCGACTCTTCGCGGGAGAAATGGACCAAACCACCCCGAAGCGTCTGCCTTGGCAATTCCACCCTGGTCTATTTCGCTCGCGTCCTCATGCGGCTGTCCGCCAGAGAGGCCCGGGGCCCAGCCTCCCCTGCCCACCCGGGCCCCACAAGAGTCCGATCCCGATCTTCCGAGAGCGTCGATCCGCGGGATCCCGGAGCCCGACCTGCGCGGATCTCCAAGCCGGGAGCCGCGGTGCGTGTGGGCTGCGCGCCCTGATCGGCTAAGGGCGCTGGGGCTGCGTGGGTGTATTTAAATGGGACATGCTTCTTTGCTTGTGCGTGGATGGCGGCTGCATTGGCTGTTATAATGAGACATATCAACTCCTCCACTCAGCTGGGGGGG
This sequence comes from Peromyscus californicus insignis, assembly GCF_007827085.1. Taxonomy (NCBI): domain Eukaryota; kingdom Metazoa; phylum Chordata; class Mammalia; order Rodentia; family Cricetidae; genus Peromyscus; species Peromyscus californicus. The sequence goes on along the minus strand of NW_026294617.1, from coordinate 8,363,897 downwards.
TTGGGGGTGGAGAACCACACAGAACTGTCTATCACCGCTTCCTGGGAGGAGTGGGGGGGAGGAGGCGTGGTCTCCGACTGGGGAGAGGCCGCGCTTCCTGACCGGGTCCCTTTGCACTAGCCAGGGTGGGGGAGGGGCGCGCACCCTTTCCGCCCCAGCTTTTGCGGGTTAATAGTGCTGAATCGGAAAAGCAGATCTTGAACCTCACTGTGCAGGGACCCGAAGGCTATTTTTTAATGTGTCCAATTTGTGCAATGCACCAAAATGGCCCTTCGATCGCATCTTGGGGTTTCTTGACTGGGTTCAGATGCACTAAGGGTGAAAAGGGTGGTGAGGAGAGGCAGCGGGAAAAGACAGCAGCGTCCTCCGTCCCCCATTAATTATTTGTGGGGCTGGAGTAAAGGCGGGCCGGTGCAACCGGTGCATATAAGGACTTGTGCGCAGGGAAGGGGATCCGCCTCCCGGCGCAGAGCCGGTTGGGGAGAAGCTCACACGCTCGGAGCGCGCAGCCTGGCTTTGGCACCGGGCAGTGGCCACGGGGTCGCGGTCGTTTGCGGTTCCCGAGTTGCAGGAAGGCAGGCCCGTATCATCCGTAGTTCTCTCAGCTGTGTAGATTGGCCAGAAGGTGGAAAGCCTGGAGATGTGAGCTCCATCTCGACATCGCCACACCCAGGACCTGCGCGTGCCGCAATTCCCCATGGAAATGACCGAATTGAAAAGCAAGCTTGCTCCCTGGGTGCAGTAGCTCGAAGGCTTCAGGTGACTCCCAGACCAACATTAATTGGGCGACACACTGCCGCCGAAGCCAGCGTTTCCTTCTCTGCGGCTTTTCCCCAGTGACCTACCGGGATTGACGGAGAAAGTTTGGCTTGGGGAGAGTAAGACGTGACGTGAGAGCGATTTGACTTCGCCCGCTTTTTCACTCAATAGCTAGATGTTTGCAGTGATAACAGGACTTTCTGTTATCAAAAGTGTGAAGTCACTTCCCCAACCCCCGCGCAGACCTTCCTCTCTCCTGGGTTGGCCCCACAAAATACATTTGAAGAAAACATTAATACTGAACTCTTCGCATTCCCTTCAATCCATCAATAGCTCAGAGAATGTTCCTTTCACATCTGAGACAGAGGACAAGTGCATTGCGGGTTTTGGTTTTGACTCGGCTTTCTGTTTTGTTTTCTTTGGGGTGGGGGAAGAGGCTCTTTTGATTTATTTTATTGGTTGATTAGCTTGGTTTGGTTATGAGACCAGACCTCATGTACTTCAGGATGGCTTCTAATTCACTATGGAGCCGAGGATGGCCTTGAACTCATTCTCCTGCAAACACCTCCCAAGTACTCAGATTACAAGTGTACACCAACACCCGGGCTGCTGCTACTTCTTAGATCATGACGTGTGAACTAAATACGGGCTTCAGAATATGTCAAGTGAACGAATGAACGAACCTGCTAATGCAGCTGGGGTTTGCGGGCCTGTTTTGTCCTGGACTCACTCTGGTGAATCCATGCTTGGTAGAACTGTACCATGACACTAAGAAGGCTGTTCCCATAGCATACAAATGTCAGCAGTGGTGTGGGAGCTGTGCCTCTAAAGGTTATATGCTGAGTATTTTTTAGTGTTTTAAAATATTTAAAGGGATCTATTTGACTTTGAATTCCCTAATGAAGTCATTCAGCTCATGTACTGGGTGCCGAACCTTGAGCCACTGTGAAGGAATGGGCTAAAAGCCATCTTTCCCACCGCTGTTTCCCTTGTGTGTTACCTTTTTATTCTCACCCTTCGAGACAGCAGGTAACATGTCTCCAGGTGAAAGAAAACCATTTCAGATTAGGTACTGAAATTCCTAAGGAGGATGATGTTTAAAACTTCAAACTTGAAAATAGGAGACACTTTTTCCTGTGGAAAATTAATACAGAGTTATATGAAACATCACCAAAAAAAGATCTTTTCCCCTCACCCTAATAACTGGCACAAAATTCTCCTTTGGTGTGTAGAATTGGTTCAGAATAGTACGTAGTGTTGTGGTTGCTCCTGAGGAAGCCCTGCCTCTGAGCCGAGTGGAAGCCCTAGAGTGAGGCTTAGGCAGGAGTGTTGGCTACTTAAAGAGAGATCAGCAATGCACCCTAGAGAGTAAGGGACAGTGAGGGGGAGGAAGCCATGCAGGGGAAGGGTGGTACATCTTGGGACCAGGTGAAAACTGAGGTGGGATTGGGCGGAGCTCTGCGTGCCCTATAAAGGAACATCAAACTCCCTTCTTTAGGCCAGGTGCCTAAAGATTTCAGCTGTTTCAGCATAAATGTCCTCATTTCTTTCCGTCTGAATGCATGTGCTCTTATCAACAGTTTTTTTCCTTTTGTCTAATTTAAAAGAAAGCATAAATCACTACTGTAAAAAGAAGTCCCCAGACCTCAGCATAAGCCACTCCATGGTGGAAGTACCACTCAGGCTGTATAACTCAGCACGTAGACAGCATCACCCACTAAAACCAAAGCAAAGACCTGATCCATCAAAGTCCATAGTCCATCAAGATAGTCTCTAAATGGACTAACCTTGCTTGTGGCCTTCTGTAGTTCTGCTTCTGGCTAACTATTCTTGCTAACTGAGGTGTGTCAACCCAGGACATGGTTTTTTGTTTGTTTGTGTTTGGTTTTTTGTTTTTGTTTTTTTGTTTTTTGGTGTGTGTGTGTGTGTGTGTGTGTGTGTGTGTGTGTGTGTGTGTATGTGTGTGTGAGTATGCTTAAAATCTCACCCCAAGAAAGGCTTAGGGCTATACTGGGATCCTGAACACCCAGTGTAGTTGCTGGCTGGATAATAAAGACTTTCTATTGGCTTAACCCGTGTCCAAGCTGTCTTCTCTGGTGAATACTCCATAACACTAAACATACCTGCTCTTATAGAAAGGAAATCATGCAATTAAATAAAATGGAAATGAAATCTCTACCATTACGTCTTGGTTGACTATATCTTCCTCCAGACTCTGGGTTTCTTCCAGAACAGCCTGGGTAACATGAAAGCCCCGCCTCACAAAGGCAGACAAGAAGCATGGAGCGAGGGGCCAGCAACTAAGACGGTTTTAGATACGGCATGATAACGGGCAGGGGAAAGCAAGTGACACGGGCGTCAGCATCTGACCAGGCGCCATTTACTCCTGACAGGTCTGAGGGACTGGGGGAGCCATTCAGGCCTACGTGAAGAGCCCGGAAAGCACGCCGGGCTGCTGTTTATCTGTGGAGTAACATGGGATAACAACAGCCCAGGCGGGAAGGACACAGACCAACTGGCCAGTGAGGAGGAGGAAGAGGAAATGGTGGAAGGCACGGAAGCACGGTGGTAGCTACCAGGCTTGATTTGTTTTTAAAAGCTGAAGCAAGTACTGTTAGATGCTTGGAATTGTTAAATATGGATTGCAAGTGATGGGCATTCATTGTATTGTTTTTGTTATGTTTACATATTTGAAATATTGTTGTATTTCAAAAAGAGAGAAGTCAAAGGAGGTCATCTTCTCCCTGTTACGTTCAGTGTTGCTTGGTAACACATCATGTGCCAACTCAAATCACAATGTGGAAATCAGAAATAACATGTGTAGGGTTGCAAATGTAGCCCAGGTTTGCTCCTAACTCACTACATAGCTGAAGATGACCTTGAACTCTTGGTCCTCCCAAGTGCTGAGCCATCATGTCTAGCTCAGAAAAATATTTTTAAACATACATTAAGATTCTAAAACAAGCAGCATCAACTGGCCACTTATCCAGAGCACTGTCTGGATGACCTCAGTCAGCAAGACTGGATGGCTGTGAAGCAGCCATCTGTATGAGTGAGATTTGGGTAGACTGAGGCTCCATGGACAGGCATGACTATTGTGGTGAGTGACCAGGGACAACATTGATTCACTGATCCGTTCATGGAGATCATTCTGTGAAAAAGCATATGAGGCCCTGAAGAGCCTGGGTCACATGAAGCCCTCCCTCCCCGCACAGAGACAAGCAAGCTTGTAGGCAGTCAAGGATGAGATTATTCCAGACACACAGTGATAGCAGGGGACCCAGCAGCGCACACTCCTCCCTCGGCTTCAGCGCTGAGCATAGGTGCTCAGACCAGCGAGGCAAGCTGGCTCTGGGTGCTGGTCCCAATTACTGGAAGAAACAGGGACACACAAGTCCACCCCAACCTGCCTGCGTCCCCCAAGCCCTGTAGAGTTCTCTTTCTACCACACACAGCAAAGCAAACAATCAGAACAGCACCACATATAAGCAAGTGAGAGTTCTGAACACAAGGATGAGCACACGTGGGCAACCTCCCAGTCACCAATGGTTCACAGGAATATATTACTAGAGAAGAAAGACACTGCCTTCAATCTGCAAACTGAATCAAGACCCAAGATAATACACCAAGAAAGTCTTATAATGTGCACTTTTAAATCCAGGCATAATCCAGGATGTGCATTCATAAAACATGATGTTTTTGCAAAACTAATTTGAGGATTATTTAATCATGTTTTATGGGTGCTAGGAAGATGGCCCAACTGGTGCACTAAAAAAAAAAAAAAAAGAAAGAAAGAAAAAAGAAAAGGGGAAGTGCTGTGGGATGGTCTGTATGTCAAGTGTGTTGCTGATTAGTCAATAAATAAAACACTGATTGACCATTGGCTAGGCAGGAAGTGTAGGCGGGACAAGGAGGAGAATAAAGCTGGGAAGTGGAAGGCTGAGTCAGAGAGACACTGCCAGCCGCCACCAGGACAAGCAGCATGTGAAGATGCCGGTAAGCCACGAGCCACGTGGCAAGGTATAGATTTATAGAAATGGATTAATTTAAGCTGTAAGAACAGTTAGCAAGAAGCCTGCCACGGCCATACAGTTTGTAACCAATATAAGTCTCTGTGTTTACTTGGTCGGGTCTGAGTGGCTGTGGGACTGGCAGGTGAGAGAGATTTGCCCTGACCGTGGGCCAGGCAGGAAAACTCTAGTTACATGCACTGCTTGCTGCAGGAACCTGAGAACATGCATTTGAATTCTAGTACCCACATGCAAACGGCCTACTGCAGCAACATACCGCAGTCCCAGTGCTGGGGAAGTGCATCTCTGGGACGCACTGGCCAGTTAGTCTAGCTGAATCAGCAAACACCAGGAGCAAGGAAAGACCCTGGCTCAAAAAATCAGGTGGAGAGTGATTGAGAAATGCATCCCATGTTGACCTCTGTGCTTCACATGCACACACACACAAACACCTAAAAAATGTTTAAAAGACTATATTGAGATAAAAACATAGTAGATTGAAAAAGTAATTGTTAATAAAATTGTGTGGATTAAGATAATAATTTCATTATCAATATAATAAATCATACATATTCTTCTAAGCATTTGCTGTGGTCTGAATATTTGTGGAACCCTTAATATTAAATGTTGAAGAATGAGCTCAACAGTGATGGTGTGAAGAGTCAGTGCCCTTGGAAAGTGATGAGAACATGAAGGCAGAGCCCTGTGAATGTCAGCAGTGCCCTTGTGCCCTTGAGGACACAAAGACATCCTCTCTAGGAGCAGTTTTAACAGACTCTAGTGCTGGTGCCTTGTTTTGGACTTTCCGGCCTTTGCACATAAGCAATACATTTCTGTTGTATCTAAAATGACCTACTCTGAGGCAGTTTATTTTGGTAGTCAAAATGGACTGAGAAAACATTCAGGTATTTACATATTTAATACTTATTGCCTAACGAAGTAGCCAATATTATTAGCATATTGATTTTGCATGAGACTAACAGAAGAACAGAGAGGTTTAATTTTACCCAGAGCAGCACAATCATAAGAGGCTGGGCCAGGGTTTGAACTCAGGCTCTTCACCACCATGTGACACTGACACTAAGGGAGGGCTAAACGTATATGACAGGAGAGTAAGCCCAGGTTGTCTGTATATGACAGGAGAGTAGGCCCAGGTTGTCTGTATATGACAGGAGAGTAGGCCCAGGTTGTCTGTATATGACAGGAGAGCAGGCCCAGGTTGTCTGTATATGACAGGAGAGTAGGCCCAGGTTGTCTGTATATGATTGACAGGAGAGCAGGCCCAGGTTGTCTGTCCATTTGCTTTTGTTTTGCCGTTGTTGCAACAGCAGAAAGCCTAAGCAACATGGAGACACATCCAGAAGTTCCAATATGCATCTAACAGGAGATGTGTGTCAGATACGGAAGGAAATAAAGAGTAAAACACAGTAGAAGTCGTTCCAGTGTCTTTGTTTGAAAGTTCTTGCTTGGTACCCAACAAAAAGCATAACAGAATGTCACCCTCAAACACATCATTGTAGAATTCCAGAGCATGAAAGCCACAGGACTGCTAACTGGGCCGTCTACTTCTCACCAGCACGGAGGTAGCCAGAGCCAGGGGTCCTAAGGGAGATGCTTTAAACTATAATGCTTTACCTAACTCTACTTGACTGGGAGCACAAAACAGGTGGCATTTTCAGGTGGATAAGGATTCAGAGGACTAACTCTTCCAGTCTGCTTTGCCTTTCTGTGATAAACACTACGACCAAAAGTGACTTGGGGAGGGAAAGATATTTTTCATTTTATACTTCCAGATAACAGTCCATCACTAAGGGAGATCAAGCAGAGACCATGGAGGAATGCTGCTGACTGCCTTGCTCCCTTTAGTTTGCTCATTTAACTTTCTTATACAGCCCAGGTTAGCTGCCTAGGAATGGTGGCACTCACTGTGGCCAGAGCCCTCTCATACCAATCAATCACACACACACACACACACACACACACACACACACACACTCCCTACAGATACACCCATAGCCCAATATGACCCAGGCTACCCTTCAGCTGAAACTCCCTTAGATTTACTCTGGGCTGTGTCAAGTTCATAGCTGAAATTAACTAGGAAAATGATCATTCTTGAAGTTACTGTTAGAAAATGTGTTCCACCAAAGAGAACAAAAAAAGATCTTTAAAAAAGATATGTGATACAAAAGACAGGGATAAGAAAAGCAACACATGTGTATGTATGTGTGTATATGAGTGTGTGCATGTGTGGTGTATGTGTGTGTGTGTGTGTGTGTGTGTGTGTGTGTGTGTGTGTGTGTGTGAGAGAGAGAGAGAGAGAGAGAGAGAGAGAGAGAGAGAGAGAGAGAGAGACTAAATGATAGATGCCTAGATCAGTTTGACCTTTAGTCATGCCTGTAAGGAATGTTTTTATTCCCTTAATAAATGTAGAAAGATCTAGTTAGTCCATTAAGGGTGACAGAGAATTCTGAATTTTGTAAGCATAAGTAAACATGGTTGCATTCATCTCTATCTGCTCTTAACTATGAATATGACATGTCCAGCTGCTTCAAGCTCTACTGCTGTGGCCTCTTTACTATACTCTGGAACTGTGAGCTAAAATAAACCATTTTTCCCCTAAGTTGCTTGTTTCCAGGGTATTTTATCACAGCAACACAAGGAAACTTGGGAAGTGGCTCATAAAGGAACCTGGAGCATCACACATCCTAGACAATTGCTCTACCACTGAGCTACCCTAATCCAGACAACTCTGTTGCCCACTCAAAACTCTTCTCTTCCTTCATTATTGATAAACTGATTTTGAAAATTTACTCTCAATGTTTTTACAAGCTCTCCCCAGCTCCAAAGACCCAAGCTCAACCCAGAAAGACTATTCTCTCTCTTTATGTTTGATCTAAACATATGCTTATCCCAGAACACTGGATAAGGAGAGGTGAAGCCTGTGGGGAGTCATAGGGATGGTTTCCTCTTGGAAAATTATAGCAAGAATCTGAAGAGATGGACCAGAGTTTAAGAGCGCTGACTGCTCTTCCAGAGGACCCCAGCATCTCCATGGCAACTAACAACAGTCTGTAACTCCAGTTCCAGGGGATCCAATGTCCTTTTCTCCCCTTGGGGACACCAGACATGCTTGCTTGTGGTACAAAGACATGAATGCAGGCAAAACATCTACATAGATAAAATAAAAATGAATAAATCTTTTTAAAGACAAAATGACAAGAGAGCACATGGGGAGAACAAGGGAAGGTAACTGACACTCAAGAGAAGCTTGCTGTGGTGGTATCCACCCCAAGATGGCTCCCAGTGCTCCGAGTCTCCTATTAGTCACACTTTCCCATGAATCCTTCCAAGACAGACCATAGAAGCCTTCCAAAGCCAGGAAATAAAAGATATGCCCAACTTTTAGCTTGTTCTCAAATTACTTGTTCTGTAACACAGTTTCTCAGCGTTAGCACTGCTGACATTTGGGGCCTGGTGTTGTGTGTTGTGGGAGGAGGCTTTCCTGGACAGTACGGGAGAGTCACCAGAATTGTTTATCTGACCCAGTAAAAATCAGTGGCACCTTCCCAATTGTGAGAACCAAAAAACATAGAGGGTCCCCTGATGAATAGAAATCACCCCCAGTGACCCACACTGTTCTAGAGGAAGCTGGCCACCGTACCCTGCTGACACTCATGCATTTTGCTAGCCATGTGAATGCATCATCTTGAACTTGACCTCCACCCTGAGTCAAGGCCAAAGGTGTTGGCACTCACCGTTCATTCTCATGGCAAGTCTCAGGAAAGACCCTGAGCTGTAGCCAGCCTGCCAGCCTGCTCCCAAACCCCTGATAATGCAAAAGCACAAAAGATAAAATGTGCTATTGTTTCGAGACATTTGATTTGCCCGAGGGAGAACTAATGTGTTATCCTCAGACAGGGTTGTATGAAGATATTGTCATTGAACTTACAGAAGTCTTTTTCCCAGCAGGACAGAGCTTAAGAAAACAAACAAACAAACAAACAAAAATGCAGAGCACTGGGCCTTTGTGTGATGTCACAGATCCACTCAGTTCACCCACCTGGAACAACCTGTCTGAATTTCTTTTTGTGGATTATATTGTTCCTGTTTTTGAAACATGTGTTGGTTTAGTTATTTGTAGCCAAATCCTCCCTGTTACACAAAAATAAAAATCAAAAATTTAAAAAATTTCAATTATATGTGTTACTTATATGTATGTGTATATGTGTGGGTCATAGTGTACATGTAGAGGTCAGGGGGCAGCTTGAAGTATTTGGTTCTCATCTTCTACCATGGGGGACCCAGGATTAAACTCAGGGTCATGGGGCTTGGTGACAAGGACCTTTACCCACTGAGCCATCTTGTCAACCCATATCTTTTAATTCCTCATCATGCTGATTCAAGCATTAAAGAGAAAGAGCAACTACAGACAATGATAATATGATAGTAAAAGAGAAAGGAGAAAAAAAGCAAAACAAGACTTTCGTCTTGTCTCAAGATTATAAATAGTATCATCTCTAAATACGGAAATACACGCTGATGGTGCATAGTATCTGTAATGGTCCCCATATAAATGAATATAAATGGAATGTTTATGGGCAATCTATTTTAATGGAAAAAACAGGAAACAGAAAGTTTCATAAAAGAATAAAATAAAAACATAAAGCAGAATGAGTACTGTAAATACCGCCATGTGTGATGAAACGTTGTGTACCCTAATAAAATTTGCCTGAAGATCAGAGGACAGAACAAGCCACTAGATTAAACATAAAGCCTGCTGGTGGTGGCACACACCTTTAATCCTAGCACTTGGGAGGCAGAGATCTGATCTCTGTGAGTTCAAAGTCAGCTTGGACTACATGAGATTGATTCCGTCTAGGAGAGAAACAGAGCCAGACAGTGGTGGCACACAACTTTAATCCCAGTACTTGGGAATCATATGCCTTTAATCCCAGTACTAGGAAGGAATATGGCTGGGCAGAGAAAGGCCTATAAGGTGTGAGGAGAGAGGAACTAAAGCTTTTTAGCATAAGCCTTTTATGCTGGAAGCCTTTTCAACTAGACCCCTTTTAGCTGAGGACTCAGAGACATTTAGTCTGAGGATTTGTGGAGTTGGTGAGGTGAGACGTGGCTGTGGCTTCTTCCTTTGTCTCTCTGATCTTTCAGCATTTACCCTAATATTGGGCACCGGGGTTTTTTTTATTATAAGACAGCCATGTTTTTAGGTAGTTAAATCCCCAGAGCATCTGCTCTACTTTTTTCTGCTACAGTGGGCAGGACAATAGTCCTCACACTGTTCACACTTGTCCTGTCACCAGTGATTATGTTACCTAAAAGTCAGAGGCCTTCACAGGTGTGATTAAGTTCCCAAATCTGAGGTAGAGAGATGTTCCTAGTTATCAGAATGGACCCAAAGTAATCACGACCTTCCTTTAGAGTGAAAATGAGAGACAGAAAGGGATCTAGAAAAAGACGGACCGCTGTGGAACAATCTTTGCACACTGTAAATGTGCATTGCTCTCGTTGTTAATAAAAAGCTGATTGAGCCGGGCGGTGGTGGCGCACGCCTTTAATCCCAGCACTCGGGAGGCAGAGGCAGGCGGATCTCTGCGAGTTCGAGGCCAACCTGGTCTACCGAGTGAGATCCAGGACAGGCACCAAAACTACAAGGAGAAACTCTGTCTCAAAAAAACCAAAACCTGGCCAGGCGGTGGTGGCGCACGCCTTTAATCCCAGCACTCGGGAGGCAGAGGCAGGCGGATCTCTGTGAGTTCGAGGCCGGCCTGGTCTACAGCGCGAGATCCAGGAAAGGCGCAAAGCTACACAGAGAAACCCTGTCTCGGAAAAAAAAAAAAAAAAAAAAAAAAAAAAACCAAAACCAAAACAAACAAACAAACAAATAAATAAATAAATAAATAAAAGGCTGATTGGCCAATAGCTGGGCAGGAAGAAATTGGTCAAGACAGCCTGACACAGGGAAGAGGAAGGGCGGAGTCAGCAGATGCCTGCCAGCCAGCTGCCAAGGAAGCAAGGCATGTAGAAAATAGGGTAATAAGCCACTAACCATGTGGCAAAGCTTAGATAAGAAATATGGGTTACTTTAAATGTAAGAGCTAGTTAATAATAAGCCTGAGCCACTGGCCAAGCATTTATAATTAATATAAGCCTCTGTGTGGTAATTAGGGAAGCAACTGGTAGGTATGATGGGGGTGGGGGAGGGATGGGCAGGACAGAAATCTCCACCTCCCGTTCCATGTGACACATAAAGAAACAAGGAAATGCAAACTTTAAAAGTGAAGGAAGAGGGGCCCAAGCCCAGGAATGCAAAAGGCCTCAAGCTGAGAAAGAGAGAGGAACCAAGTTCCCCAAAGAAACAGAAACACATGTGTTCCTGCTCACAGTGAAACCATTTTGAACAAATGAACTCTACCCTGAGAAAAGAGACGACAGGAGAAAGCCAGCCAGCCAGCCAGCACAGCACTTACGTCCCTCCGTTTCCTGATGCAGATGTGGTATGACCAGCCACGCTGCCTCTTTCTCCATCATATTTATTGTGCCCTCAAACCATGAGCCTAAATAGATCCTTCCTCCTTGATGCTGCGTTTGTGAAATGTTTTGTCACAGAAATGAGAAGAACAACTAATGCGTGTACTAAAGAAGTCCTGTCTGTGTTTCTTAAAGCCACTGCAGTTTGAAGCGCTGTTACAACTGAGATTATAAAAACCAATACACTTCCTTCATTCACATACCCTTTAGAGCAATTGCCTCTTTCCCTTTGGAGGCAGATAAACTGGGGTTGTTACTCAGCGTTCTGATCATTGGCTGAGGAGGTATCTGATGCTGAGACAGTGGACGCCCCATCACTGATTCTGAAGTTGAAGAAACGCAGCAAACTGAAGTGGCTAGAGTTTATTGTCCCAGAGCCTCGCACACATCAGGTGCCTCCGAGGAAGAGCCTCCCATCCCCTCAGAATGGGAAGTCCTGCTTCCTGCTCCTGGCAGGCATGCTTTTCTGTCCTAACTATGTATTACTATATAGCAAACCACCTCAAAAGTCAGACTTCAAACAGTGACGATTATTCCACTAAAGACAGTTCCTTGTCTTGTTGTTATGACGAAATACCTAACAAAAGCAGCCAAAGACAGATTTATTTTGGATTCCAGTTTGAGGTACAGTCTATCACAGCAGGAAATGTGTGGCAGTCGCAGTGTTGAGGGTACGGTTAGGCTTGTCTAAAGTGTGACGTGGAGAGAGAGGAATGTTGGTGCTCAGTTTGCTTTGACTTCTTTTTTTTTTAGTACAAGCTGGGACCCCAGCCCACGGGATGGTGCCACTCATGTTTAGGGTGCATCTTACACCCTCAGTTAAACATCTCTGGAAACACCCTTCTAGGGAATGTATCTCCTAGGTGATTCTAAGTCTAGTTGAGCTGACCCTGAAGATTAACCTACAACCTGAGTAAGGACTGGAGAGGAAGTTCATTCATTCTAGGGGCGCTGGAGGGCCTGTTTATAACCTGGCTCATTCACTTGCTTCTCAGTCTGACACTAGGCTATCAGGTTATCCAGTCAGGGATGATGGTTGGGAGGTCTGTTTCCTCTGCTGGTGAGTCTTTTTTTCTGGGGAATGTCAGGGATCTCCCAGACACAGTAGCTGCAGTGCAAAGGCATCTGATGAGAACCAGGGAGATTGTATTCTCTCTTGTGACTGAGTCTTAGATGTCATGTGGCTTGAATCCTACCATTGTCAAATCCTCCCAGGTACAATGGAAGGAGCACTTAGTCACATTGGCAAAGGCATGCCGGACAGAAGTCAGTGCTGTGGTACTCTAGGGAACAGATCCCACCGTGCCCTTGAAGCTGTCTTCTCACTTTATGTGTCCAGAAGCCTTTCTTTTGGTTCTCATTGGCCAGAGTTAGGAGTTGCTTGGTATAGCAGGTACAAGTGCAAGTGTATTAAAATAAGGACACATATTTAAATTTTCTTCTTTTTATTAATTTCCCTCGTTTTTATTAGTTATTAGAGAATTTTCTACAATGTGTTTTGATTACCCGCCTTTCTCAACTTCCCCAGATCCTCCTTCCCCTATCTACCCTATTTTGTGTCTTTTTAAAAAACTCATCAGCCCAATTAGTGCTGCCTGTATATTCTTGGACAGGTGGCCTTCCACTGAAGTGTGGTGGACCTACCTGGGGTAACACTCTCAGAGAAAACGGACTTCTCCCAAGAGCTATCAACTGCCAATAGCACCTCAGCTAGGGGTGAGATTCATTCCCACACCCACACTCCATGCTGGGATTTTCTGTCCTGAGCTTGCACAGGTCTTGAGCACGTTGTCACAAATGCTTTGACTTCCTGTGTGCTGCTGCTCTGCTGTGTCCCGAGAACAGCCTCCCTGTAGTCATCCACCAGCGCTGACTCTCACCCTCTTCCTGCCCGCTCTTGCGTCGTGATCCTTGACCCTTTGAAGAAGACGGTGTGATCTAGATGCCCAATTTGGGGCTGACTATTTCAGTCCCGTGTTCTCTGTGCCTTGACTGGTTGTGGGCCCATGCGTGCTACCCGACGAGAAAAGTAATCATCGGTCTCCCCATCTGTGAAGCCTGAGTACTACAGTAATGACTGGCCTGGCAGGACATGCCCACTGGTACAACTGTGGAATGAATATCATGGGAACAATGATCTACTTTCCGGGTGGACTTAAGTCCTACTCCACAAGATGAAGCCCTTACCTGGATCCATTATCAGGCCTAGGACCTGTGGCTACTCCAGTCATGGGCTTTAGGGAAGAACTATTATTCTGCTAAATGGACATAGAACCAACTCTAGTGACTTCTTGTTCCACTACACATTGATACATTTCCCCATCCTCATCAGATAAACTCTATTTGAAGTAGGTGGTGATTAGCACAAAGATCCACAAGCACTCATAGTACAGATAATAAACTTCCTTCTTAAAAGACAAACACTGTATTGTGGGAAACAAAGGACTGGGGAGATTGATTCAGGAGGTAAAATGCCCCCCCACAGAAGTATGAGGACCAGAGTTCAATCCCCAGCATCCATGGCAAAACAGGAGCAGCAGCCCTGGGCAGCTGGAGACAGCCTAGCCAGCCAATGAGCTCCTGATTCAATAGGAGATCCTGTCTCAAAAGATAAGGTGAACCACAACCAAGGAAGACACCAAACATTGATGTCACACACACACACACACACACACACACACACACACACACACACACACACACACACCAATCCTAGCAAACTAAGAACACACATGGTTTTCAGCTTTCCTATACCAGACTGAGAGATTTGACCAAGCCATAAAGTTTGATAACCCCTCTTCAAAAAGCATCAATCACAGAGGCCACATTTTCAGACCACTTTCCCACATGTGTGGCAGAGCTACATAAATATAAAATCCACAATTCTTAGACCTTCTTTGTGAGATTGGCTTTCACTGGTACGGAAACTTATTCCTGGAGGTCTGACACGACAGTTATCATCACCTTGACCAGCACTTCTCTTAAGAATGGAAGGCCTAGTCTCTTATTGTCCTAGCACTTGCTCTACGCTTCCTTCTGTCCCTCTCTGGCACTGCTACTACTACTATCTTCTGCCTCTCAAAGAGCCATTCGGAGAATTCCGCATTATTTTCCAATTGCTTTGACCTCTCTGGCTTTCTTTCATCTGTCTTGTGCTGGCACTTACAGGTTGTATACTGTGTGCTAGATAATCCAATCCCAGATAAGAAAACATGCTTCCTAAAGATGGACTTGCCTGAGGCTAAATTTTAAAACAGAGAAATAATATGGCTGTTTTGTTTCTTTCCTGTTTCCTCAAAGATGATAGATAGATAGATTTCAGATAGATGAGAGATAAAAACAGTAGATTATAAGTAGGCAAAAGAGAGATATATGTTAGATTATAGATAGATGATATATAAAAACAGATGATAGATAAGTAGACAGATCATAGATAGATGGTTGATAGACAGATGCTATTAAAAAATCTCTTACCTACCATTGGGAATGGCAGTGCTCTGTGAATATATCTCTTTTTATTAAATGAGTTTGGAGCAATTTTCTTAATGATCTGGCACTGTGAATCCCAAAGACAAACACAACACTTTATCTAAAATACCAGTATTACACTTTCTCTAAATACAGAACACTATTTTTACTAGGAATTTGGCAAGCACTTTCAAAATGTCATTTTCTGTTTTCATTCCCTGAGAATTTCCTAACAACCAATATGCATAGAAATTTTAATATGCAGCTGGAATCCTTCAATATTTATTACAGAATTTTAATTGTTTATGTTTTGTTGCCATTGTTTACTCTTCTTAAGTCCTACGTAAGTTTTAAGTTCACTTGTGATCTAGCCATGGACTTTTCAGCCTGCTGCTTCTTTCCCAGCATTCCTAGGACCTCACATGTGATAGTAAGCATTCCGCACATGTCTGTCCAATGACCAGCACACACAATACCAAGGATGAAACAACATTATTTCTCATCACTACTGTGTTCCTGCCACCTCAGTGCCCACCCCCACCCCATAACCTGTTTAATGTTACATTCAAGTTTTTCCTGCTTCAACCATACACAGAAAATGATTTTTACTTTTTCATTCCATATCCACGTATTAGTAATGACACAATTCCATGTGGTATCCAGAGCTCAGGAGGGGAAGGGAGCCCAGCTGGACCCTGACATTAAGTTATATAGTAGATATGTCATATCTACTTTCTATCAGACTTTTAAAGCTGGAAGAGACCTTGGAGATAGCCAAGTCCAACCCCTGGGTTTTACAGGTAAGGAAATCAAGGTCCAGAGACACTGGGAGATGGGGTCAGTGCCCTGGAGCTCCTGCAGGCTTCAGGGGCGGGGTACTTAAGAAGCAAGACTGTCTTTATATCACTGTTGTTTGCCACCAGATTCCTCATCCCCTGCTCCTTCCACATGACCACATTGTGCCCCAGACACTGAAAGTCGTCTCTACTTGTGTTGTGCTTTTTATCGTAAGGAAACTGTGATACACAACTGGTCATATTTCCCTTAATGTGTGGGCTGCCTCAGAGTGCCAAGCTAACTGTGTTGTTTTGCCATTGTGGCTCCAGTGTGGGAGGAGGTGCCGAACGTGGAGCCCAGGAAGTTTGGCAGAGTGGGCTCTTTAAGCCAAAGAAGCCATGGAACAAAGAGGGATTATTCTGATCAATTGGCCAAAGGGGCAGAAGAAAAATCTCAGGCTCCATCAAAGTCTCACCAGCGGCGGCATGAATGCGTTTTAAGGCTGACATGGGAGAACTCATCTCAGAACCCTAGAATGATTATATTGTACTCTTGGATTTCTCTTCTGCTGTGGAATTGTTGACTACAGAGATATTTCTTGGGTTCATCTCTATTTTGCTAGTGTCTAGTCTAATGTTTGCAATATTAAATGCCTCTAATAAGCACTTGGATAAAAGCGTTCATTAAAAAGTGAACTAGTAAATTATGAGGCTAGTGAAGTAGCCCGTAAAGGTAGAGAGTACTAGCCACTTTGAAGCCAATAAGTTTTGAATAAGTCTTGAGTTTGCTAAATGTTGACATTTTAAAATTGTGATTTTGTACAACTAATTGATTCTAATAACAAATCAAAGTCCCTGGCTAAACTTATGCCAAAATTGCTTGTAAAAATCAGTTGTTGGAATGGAGATATAGCTCAGTGGTGGAGAGAGGAGTTGCCTAAGGTGCACAATGCTGGGTTCCATACCGAGTAACAGAAACCAGACAGTGTGGCACACCTGTAAGTCCAACACTTGGGTGGATGAGACAGGATTCAAAGTTTGAGGCCATTATTAGCTACATTGCAAGTGTGAGGCCTGCCTGGGCTACATGAGAGAAAGACAAATGAGTTCTACAGTCATCATTTTCAAAAACTCTAAATTCAAGGCTGGGGTGTTGCTCAGTGGTTAAAACACTTTCCATGTAAGCATGAGGACCAGGGTTTAATTTCTCAGCACTCTGTAAAATCCAGGTCGATCCACCTGGAACCCCAGTATGAGAGGCAGAGGCAGACTAGCTGAATGGGTGAGCTCCCGGTTCATGTAAAAGACTTTGATTCAATGTCTAAGATAGAGAATAATTGTGGAAGACAAGTGACAGCAACCTTGGGTTGCCGTACACATACATGCACAAGCACTAGCATGCGTTTTCTCCTACACAAATGCAGACCTACATACACATGTGTGATCATGGACACACATATGCAAAAGAAAAAGTGTGAAGTTGGAATGCATAGATTTTGACTCAAAAATCCAAATATCAAAGAAACAAAAACAACTTTTTAAAAAATTGTAAATTCCTGCATGTGTGCATATCATTCATCAAAACACACATTGAATACAAGTCATCAAGATACTCTCTGCTCTTTTCATTTACACAGTATTTCTAAACATGGGTCATTCCTTCATAAAAGGGATGAAGGCTCGAGGAACACACTGATTCACAGAATATTGGAGAGCAAGATTCCAGAATCTTTGCCTTTAAATGAGTAACTGCCCAGGTGTCTCCTTCCTCATTCCTAAATATTTAGCAAGCACTTAAAAAAAAATTATTCTTTGTGTCTTTCACATCATGCATCTCCATCCCATTCATTTCCCTATCCCTTTGTGTCCACCTTCTTCCCTTGCAACCCCCCTGCCCCCCAATTAAGTAAAATTTAAGAGAAAAAAGAAGAAAAGCAAGAAGGAAAAAAATCACTCTTGTTATGAAAGCTGCAGCATGACACGGTGAGTCACACAGTAAACCCTTTTATCCGTGTGTCTTTACTTGACAATGTTCACTACAAAGAGTCAGTGGTCTGGCTTGAGGCCTCTGGTTTCTGCTACACTATCAATGCTGGGCCATCACTGGGACTCCTCTTGGACATCCTGCTGTTGCCCTGTGTTGTAGAAATTCTACAGCTTTGGGTCTGCAGGACCGTTCCCTTCACGTGCTCCAGCAGATCACAGATAGGGTGGATGTTGGGGTGGGCCAACTCATAACTCTGGTTCTGGACCTGGGTAGTTGCAGAGTTGGTCAGCCCACCAGCTCTCCCTTGTTCTCACCACCAGGGTAAGCTCTCCTGCATTGCCTTGACAAATTTACCCCTTGCAGAGATGAGAAAGGGGAGGGGCCAGGATTCCTGCCTTTCTGTCCTCAGGGTCAGATCCTCCACACCTACCTTCAGGGTCAGCTCTACTGGGTTACCCAGGTGTGGCATAGGGACCACTCTCCTGAGTGCTGCTGCTGCTGAGGAGCAGGAGCAGGGCCAGCTCTCCCACCTGCCTCGGATGCTGATGGGCAGAGGGTGGGGGTGAGGGCATCTCTCTCCTGTCCATACTGCCATGTGACAGATGAATAATGCTAACAACTATGGGCCTGGCTCTCTCATGCTAACAACTATGGGACTGGCTCTGCCAACAGGTTTGGCTCTATTGTGCTTTCCAGGCGAGGTGCAGGGCCTGCTCTCCCGAGTGTTGCAGCGGGCAGGGTCAGCTCTTCCACCTTTTTGACCTCAGGGCCATCTCTCCCCCATCATGCCGCCACATGACAGATGAGTAATGGGGAGAGAATTGAGCACTTCTGATAAGCAAGGCCCTATTAGTTTACCTTCAGCAAATAATAAAAGTAATAGGAGATTATACCTCTGCAAGAGATGAAACCAATCTTATAGATAAACACAATGAAACATAGGTTAAGGTAGAGTGGAAGGGCTGGGCTCAGAGGAGAGCTTCAGGAGCAGGGTTGGGGACGCTCAGGAAGAAAATAAGGATGTAAATTTGGTTGGAAAGAGGTTCTGGATTTGTATTGAAGTTACTGGCGAGCTCTCAGGAAGCAAGTGCTGAGAATAGCTTAGGTTTGTCTTCTACCCAGAAACTCACAGACGTTGTGGGCGGCATGGTCGCACCATGCTGGAACCTTTGGAAGCTCTAACAGAACCATACCAAAGACTCTTGCTGGGTCAAACAACAACATGAGTGTTTGTGTACCTCCTCAAATTTACATGTTGAATTGTTACTGTTCAGGGTGACAGCATGAAGAGGGGAGGCTCTGGGGAAGATTGCTGGGTCCTGAGGGTGGGGCTTCATGATGGGATCAGTGTCTTTGGGAAAGAAACTCCAGAAAGAAGGCTCCTCCTTTCCACCACATGAGGCCACTGAGGAACAGGCTCGAACAGGACACTGGAACTATTGGTATCTTGCTCTTAAACTTTCTGTTCTCTAGAATTAAGAAAAATAAGTTTGTTTCTAAGCCACCTTGTTTAGGGCACTGTGAGAGGACAGCTTGACTGTAATAAGATGGCCCATCTAAAGTAGTTCAGCTTTGCCAGGAGATGTTTAAAGCTCTTGGCTTCTCTGCAGTCGGGCTGTTCATCACTTTTAAGCAGCACTAAGAACGTGGGACGTTAATAGGTTGAACCTGCAGTACCCTCTGCTCACAGATTGTTATGTTGGGGGAGGGGGGCTAGTCATGAGCACATAGTGCACTGTCTTGTTAAATCTCCCAAACAGATGGCACAGCTCACTCGAGCCACCCCCCTTTAATCACTCCTAGCAGTCACTTGGTTTTCTGATGAACGTGAGTTTATGTAGCTTCTCTTTGGCACCACCAGTTTCAACAGCCAGCAGCAGGGTACCATGCCTAGGTTTCATCGTGTCCTCGCCCCACACATGCTTTTACTTTTATGGTTGAATATTTGAAGACCAATCTTGAACATCATATCATTTCATCTATAAATATTTCAGTATGTATCTCAATAAAAGGAGAGAGACTTGAGTGAGGGCTGTGCTGAGCAAAGAACTTCCTAATCAGTTTGGGAAGGGGGAGGAGGAGGTAGTGGCTTCACAGCGGAGAGGCCCAGCAAACAGCAAACACTGGCTCAGCCCGTGACCAAAGGCGGCATCAGTGGGATGGCCCATGTCAACGGCTTGCTGTGTGTTGCAATGAGCAAAGCACTCGTAGCATCTGTGTAAAACATGTACGTCAGTCAGTGGTGACACACCCACACTGCTTCTTTCATTGTGGCAGCTGTCCCAGACTAATAGAACATGTTCACAGTTGGAGAGCCCGGTTCCAGAGCTGCGGTGCTAATCACAGTCAACTTGACGCCATTTAGAATTGCCTAGGAGACACACCTCTGGTCATATTGATGAGGGCATTTCCAGAGGGGTCTAACTGAGGAGAGGAGAGGAGAGGAGAGGAGAGGAGAGGAGAGGAGAGGAGAGGAGAGGAGAGGAGAGGAGAGGAGAGGAGAGGAGAGGAAAGAGAGAGGGGGAGAGAGAGGGCTCAGCAGCAGCAGCAGCATTCTTTCCTCTCTGCTGCCTGACTGCAGATACATGACCAGATGCCTCCACTCCTGCGGCCAGGCCTCCCACATGGAAGTTTGTCCTCTTAAACTGCTAGCCCAAGTCAGCCCTTCCTTCCTTGCTGCTTTCGGGGAGTACTTTGTCACAGCGATGAGGAGAGTCACCAGTGCCGGGGTGTGTAGGGAGCTGGGCCACATCTTTGTGACTTCTCAGTGGTCTGAAAGTGGAACAGAGGAGGGGCAGGAAAACCACAATGTCGCTGTCATGCTGAGGAGGAAACGTGATACTAAACCAGCTCAGAGAGAATATTTTACATGACTTATTCAGAGCTACCTTCTTCAGAGATATTAGCACCATAATTGGAAATTCAAGCACCTTCCTGGTGAACATTAAGGGTTATTCTGACTATCAACCTGGCTACCAGTCTCAGGTCAGCAAATGTTAGGCTTTCTTTAGTTTCATTCTCTCTCAGGCATTGCTCCAGTCACCCTTTTTATAAAATGGAATAACGAATCTTTGAATGGACTTGATATGGCCTTTTTCCTTGCCCTGTACCCAAGATTTATGGCAATAAAACTTTTTCTTCTGTTCATAATTAAATTATTGACAAATTCTGCTTTACTAGCACCTAACAAAAACAACCATGGTTTATTCTTAGTATTATCTAATGTCCAGCCATACTTTATTTGCTTGCTGTATATAGATTATTCTCAAGCTTAGTAAAATTTGGAAAAGACAGCCTTCTCCCAGGCAGAGACTGGATGACCCTGACTGGCAATCTCTGGAGGGACCTATCGTATCTGCCAGTAATCCTAGCATGCAGGACGCTGAGGGAGGGGGACTGTAAGGTGAGAGCCAGCCTGTGTCCCATAACAAGAACCTGAGTAAAGGGAGATGATAGAGAGATAGATAGATAGATAGATAGAGCGATAGATAGATAGATAGAGAGATAGATAGATAGATAGATAGATAGATAGATAGATAGATAGATAGAGCGATAGATAGATAGATAGATAGATAGATAGATAGATAGATAGATAGATAGATAGATAGATGGATGGATGGATGGATGGATGGATGGATGGATGGATGGATGGATAGATAGATAGATAGATAGATAGATAGATAGATAGATAGATAGATGGATAGATGGGAGGGGAGAGGGCAAGGAGAGCAGAGAAAGGTGAACAGCGAGGAGAGGGGAAGGAAGAGAGAGGAGAGACACAAGAGCAAGGAAGGGGTGGGGAGGGAGAACAGAATGCGGGGCAAGCCTTGACTCTTTAAAAACATCTCAGGATGTTCTCACACAGCTCATATTCTTTATTTAGTGTTACAGTGTGTGTATACATGGGTGTGTGGGGGACGCATGTGCCACAGTGTGTGTGTGGAAGTGAGAAGGCAGCTTTGGGGAGCTGTTCTACCTTCCACCTTTATGTGAGTTCTGAGGACCAGGTCTCTAGGCTGGAGGAGCAAGCCACCCCACCAGCCCCTTGGGCTCTTTTTACCAAAGGAAAGTCAAACTCCATGATGATCAAAGCAGGTACTCAATTCACGAGTTCTGAACTCTGTTCGCTGGATGCTTTTTTGATCATTTGGACACTACTGACCCTGTCACTAGAGAAAAATGCACGTCTGCACATTTATCATTTTTGTTCATAGAGTACTTGAGGCCCTTCTGAAGGTCCAGGACCTGGATTTGGAGCACATGGCACTTCCTCACTCTGCTGTGCTCACGGAACCACTATCAATAGGATCTGGGTGTTCCCTTGTTTCTTTAGAAGAGAACATTGTGTGTTGCCAAGACCCATGGACATGGCAGGGAAGGTAATCTGTGGTCACATGATGAGGTGGAAAAAGCCTTGGCCTTGGTAGCAGAAGACCTAGATTCTGCAAGGATCTTTCAATATTTTAGAAAATCACCCAGCTTTTTAGGGAGACAAAGGTTTACACTGGGAATTGATAGTTGGGATAATCCTACAGAACTTTCATTCTCGCCTTACAAATTTGGAGACTGAAATTTAGGTGAAATAGTACAGCTAAAGAAGTATTCTGTTTATTCATATTTGACTTATGAACGTTCAATATGGCTTCAGAATTGGGCTTGTCTCAATCTGTAACCCATGCTCTTTTCCCTCAGATGACAATGGTGGTCTTCTAGCTGTATCAGGGCACTTCGTGGAAGTGACGTCCCAGTTGTGTGGGCCTGAAAGAGTACGTACCTTGGTCCTTATTGATTCTGTATCTCTGACTTCTTAATAGGAAATTTCTAAGCTCCAAAAAAATCTGAAAACTAAGAATTTTACTCTGTTTTCCAATTTCCACATTACAGAGTTGGCAAATAATGTTGACATTTTTGTGAGGGATAAAAAATGTACAGGCGACTGGAGAGACAGCTTAGTGGTTAAGAGCACTTACTGCTCTTGAAGAGGACCCGCTTGGTTCCCAGTCAGGCAGCTCACAACTGCCAATAACTCCAGCTCCAGGAGATCTAATACCCTCTTCTGGCTTCTAAGGGAAACTCTGTGGTGTGGGAGTGTACACATGCCCCGCACAGACATGCTCAAGCACACATAATGAAAAAATGGAGAATACATAGGAAATAGCTGTGTGAACTGTTAGGCACTATTCAGCCAGGAATACCAATATTAATCACTATATAACAACTTTTGTCAAATATCTCTATGGCAAGGTCTAGGCTACAGTTGGTAATGTGTGCTGTACAACATCACCCTTCTGGGGGAGGGGGCAACTCTAGCTTTGTTGGGCTGACTTCTGTGTGTTTGAGGCCAGCCTAAGCTAAAAGTTGAAAAATAAATCCTCCTAAAATCCAGGTGCAGTGGGAGTGTATCTGTAACTTCAGTGGTGGCGGCCGGTGGGGGTGGTGGTGAGGGACAGGGGTGGTAGTAGGCGGTGGGGGATGGGAGATGGTGGGGAATGGATCTATGGAGTTTATTGGCCATCCAGTCCAGCCAATCTGTAAACTCCATATTCTCTAAGAGACCCGAATTAAAAAGCAAAACAAAACAAAATACAAGATACATAAAAGATTCCCAGTGTTGACCTCTGGCCTCCACCCACAGGATATAAACATGTACCTGTACATACTTGTGCACCCATACATACACTGCACCCTGCCACACACACACACCATCTCCACAACAATCACCATACAACAACAGCATGTTTCTCACACTGGAAAAAGCATGTTAGCTTTCAAATGGATTTGGTTGACAGCTTAGATTTGAAAGCTCTATTTAATGGGTGATATCACAAAGTATTTTTTGAATGTTCATTTATTAATATATTGTTAAATGCATAATTGTATTTTAAGCTTCTATGAATATATCTCCTCAAATTTTTATTTCAAGTAATCTACCTTTCTTAAGATCATTTTTATAAAAAATGATAATTTGAAATTTTTGAGAAATTTCAGATTTGATTTTCAGGTTTATAATTAGCTAAAATATTCTTATAATTTTAGTTGGAGACAAAGCTTTCATATCTATGAATTTGAGACTGGCTTTTCTTGTCCATCACTCATTTTGGTGAGTTGTCAAAACCATATGAAATGGTCTATCTGGTGTAGGGGGGTCACAGGAAATGGCCTCTGGGTATGCTGAGGTATTTATAGTCTGGAACTTACAGTCAGAGGAGAAATCCACAAGTTACTGTCAAGCTGACTTGTGAGTGGAGATAATTCTTTCCATAATTAAAAATGCAGTTGGCTCTCCATCCCTTTTCCTGAAGCCTCCAGCCCTTGGTGAAAACATTTGGCAAAAATGCCTCTGTGCTGTTTACATAGAGATTTAAAACATGATTCCCCATCACCTGACAGGACAGCCATTTGTACCACATCAGCACGGTAGTGGGTACCATCCATCAGGTGGTTGTCAGTCACTTCTTGTTGCTGTGTCCCAGGCTCCTGAGAAAACAGCTTGAGGGAGGAAGAGCTTCAATCCAAAGTCAGCTGGATCCCCTGCTTGGGACAGAGGCTGGGCAGAACGCCGAGGTGGAGGAGAACAAGATGGTGGAGGCTGCTCACCTCACCGCAGACAGGAAGCAGTAAGAGAAAGCCAGGGGAGCTGTATTCTATCCAGGGTGTGCCTCTGGTGGCTTAATCCCTCCAGTTAGGTTCCACTTACTAGTTTCAGTCTCCTCCCAAAAATGACACCCAATTATGAATATGTCAATGGGCATTGATTAGTTCAGCACCTTCATAATTCAAATACTTCTCAATGACTTGGTGCCCCAGCTAGACAGGAGTCTTTTGTGGAAACACTTCATATCCAGATCACAACATGGAAGATGTGTGCAGATTATAAGCAAATATTACAATATTTTATATAAAAGATTTGAGCCCCTCTGTGTTTTATCCATAAGGAGGTTCTCGGGCCAGTTCTCCCTGGAGAGCAAGGCATAATTTATACATTGTAAGTGGAAGCATGTTCCCATTTCCATTTTCTCCTCATTTCTCTTCTCTTTTTTAAACATACTTTTTTATGGATTCTTTGGGAACTTTCCATAATCCCACTCATTTACCAGTCCCTTCATACCTGCCCTTCCCCCCTTGCAGTGCCCCCTCAAACAAAAAAAATTAATTAAAAGAAACCACTCCACTCCTCCATCTTTCCTGCCTCTCCGTCATCTCTTCATCCGTCTGAGTGGCCCTGGGAGCTGCGGTGTGGCACACAGCACACCCTTTTGTCCAAACAGCTTTACTTGCAAATGTTCATTGCAATGAGTTGTTGGTCTGGCTTTAGGCCTCTGACTTCTGACACACCCTCATCACTGGACCCTCACTGAAACTCCTCTTGGATACTCTGCTGTTGCCCAACTCACGGAGACCCCGTGGCTATTGTTCTACATGACCAATCTCTTCACTCACTCCAGTAGGTCGTAGATGGGTTAGATGTTGGGGAGTGCCAACTCAAAGCACTAGATATGGGCCTGGATGATAGCTAAGTTGGTCAGTCAGGACTTCCACCAGGACTACACTCCTCAGGCCTGAGGTGGATCGAGCCCTCGTCATTGGGTTCAGCTCTCTGGCACCCATGATGAGGGTTGGGACCAACTTTCCTGGTGCAGCAGCCAGCGAGGTGCAAGACCAGCTATCTCAGGGCCAGCCAAGGGCAGGTTAGGGCCAGCTCAGCATGGCCCTTGGACTTCAATATGAATGGTTCACGTGGCCCCCAGTGGTAACATGGGCCATGGACATCAGCACATACCCCAGATGTAGCAAAACCATGGACCAGACATGGACCTTGGCAGATTATACCCAGTCATCACCATGGCCCCAGGTGGCAGCACGGGTCACTCAGATCATCAAGGCCCTGGCAGCATCATGGCTCTCTGGAACCTACATGGCCCCAGGTGGTGTCCCAGATCCTGGGTATCTGCATGGCTTTCAGTGGTAACAGGAGCCGTGGACATCAACACAGACCCTGGCTGAGGCAGGGCCATAGACTGAGACATGGCTCTCAGCAGCAGCCCAGACCAGGACATCACTGTGGCTCCAGGCTGCGATGACGGACCCTCACATCAGCCTCTTCCTCACCACCTTCTTCAATTCCGACTCCCTCCACAGCACGTGAACCACTCCGCTTCTCTTTCTCTCCCATTTCTTCACCATATATTTGCTCATCATAATGGCTCCTGCCCCAGCTGACTGGTGCCGGGTGGGCCTTTCTCTTCTTTTTCTTAAAATACATATTTTGTATTTATTCTTTGAGAATTTTGTACATATTCATGTATAACTCCTGCCATAATCACCCCACCACATCTGCCTTCCAACTTCCTGTTGCACACGTAAGTGCACAGCTGCTGTGGTTTTGTGCCCAAGACTTGCACAAGATCAAGCCAGTTAAAATCCGAGCATGGATGGAGGAGGTGGTCATGAAACTACACCCCTAACTGAGAAGCAGCCTGCAGCTGACTCTTGCTGGGGAAGAGAGAGTCAGTTTTCTTCTAGGATATGAACCCTGGAAAGTTGCCCATTCTCCTGTGGGTGGCCCTACACCCAGGCACTTACTAGCAACACTAATATGACTCTGGGTTGAAAAGAACAGTTAATTTTCTCATTCCAATCATATAGAAAAAAAAAAAAGAACCCTGCAGGATTCTCTTGCCTGCTTCGAACTTAAGGCACAGTATCACTTTCATCACCCAATCATCACAATTTTCTGCATTCTGGTTCTTGAACTGAGAAGGCCAATCACTGATCTATTTTCTTCCCCACACAAAATCTACACTGGAAAGCACTCAGTATCGTCTTTGGTGAAACTGCGGAGTCAGAGAGTCATTTTTGTGGCTTTCTTCCACCCTCCTCTCCCATTCTCCCACTTCACAGAATTGTTCTTCTCAGACATGGGGCATTTAAGACCAGTGGTTCTCAACCTGTGAGTAGAACCCCTCTGGGAGTCAAAAGACCCTTTCACAGCAGCCGCATATCAGGTATTGACATTATGATTCGTAACAGTAGCAAAACTACAGTTCTAAAGTAGCAATGAAATAATTTTATGATTGGGGTCTCCACAACATGAGGAACTGTACTAAAGGGTCACAGCATTAGGAAGGTTGAGAACCACTGCTCTAGACTATCAACCTCTCAGGCTTCCAGGACCAAGGTAACCTTTTCTTTTTCCCTTCCTCGTGAGCCAGACTCTCAGCTCTCCAGACTGCCGGGCTCTGCTGGGTACTGATGCCTGATCCTTATTATCTCCATTGTATTCTTTGTCACATTCTCCAGGATCCATTTTTCAGTTTCTTCCTGCTTTCCAACCCTCATCACACACACTGTGCGCCTCTGCCTCCCCTACATGGATGTGGGCAGCTGCTCAGGAATGTCTCACAGTGTACATCTGTTAATATTATTCCTTGGGTGCTAAGCACGGTGGACACAAAAGAACAAGGCTGAGATGTGTACAGGGTCCCAGTCTTGGCTGATGCTTAACCCCGTTCTTTAAGATGAATCACTATCTTTACACCTTCCCCCTATGGCTGACAATGCTTTTTTTTTTTTTCCAGATCATTTGCTTGGATTTCGATAGACCTGAGTTTCCACTGTAGTATACCATTTCCTGGGTGTATGACTTTGGGACAGTAATTGGCTCTTCTAAATATAAAATCTTCTAAATGCATAATGACTATTGGTAGGGTTGAGGATCAAACCCAGGTTTCATACATATTAGGTAAGTACTCTGCCACTGACCCACACCCTTCACTTCCACATTATTGTTATTTTTTAGTGTGTGTGTGTGTGTGTGTGTGTGTGTCTGTGTGTTTGTGTGTGTGTATGTCTGTGTCTGTGTATTTGTGTGTGTGTGTGTGTGTGTGTGTGTGTGTGTGTGTGTGTGTGTGTGTATAAGTGCACGTTGGCACTTTCTGGGTGCAAGCACACATATGTCATGGTGTGGCTATGGATGTGACAACCTAGGGTGTCAATCTTGGCCTTACGACACCTTTGGGACAAGATCTTTTGTTTTTCACTTCACTGTGTCATAGGCTACCCGATCCATGAATTTCTGGGAATTAGCCTGTCTCCACTCCTCATCTCACTGTGGAATGCTGGGACTACAGGTGCTCGCTACTGTGTCTAGCTTTCCGTGGGCTCTGGGCATCTGAACGTAGGTCCTCATTCTTGCTTGCATAGCAAGCAAATTACTCACTAAACCACCTCGAGATCCACCCCTCCCCGACTTTTAAATCAGGACACTAGCTCTTAACTTTGTGGTGCTATCATGTGGGTTAAATGAGAATGTCTGTAGAACTTTGCCAGAGAATGTCCAGCGAATCGTCACTATCAATAGAATTTGTGATTCTAAGGCTGAGGTCCTTCTGCTGAGGTCCCTAATTCATGATTCCAAGGCTGAGGTCCTTCTGCTGAGGTCCCTAATTCATGATTCCAAGGCTGAGGTCCTTCTGCTGAGGTCCCTAATTCATGATTCCAAGGCTGAGGTTCTGCTGCTGAGGTCCCTAATTCATGATTCCAAGGCTGAGGTTCTGCCGCTGAGGTCCCTAATTCATGATTCCAAGGCTGAGGTTCTGCCGCTGAGGTCCCTAATTCATGATTCCAAGGCTGAGGTTCTGCTGCTGAGGTCCCTAATTCATGATTCCAAGGCTGAGGTCCTTCTGCTGAGGTCCCTAATTCATGATTCCAAGGCTGAGGTTCTGCTGCTGAGGTCCCTAATTCATGATTCCAAGGCTGAGGTTCTGCTGCTGAGGTCCCTAATTCATGATTCCAAGGCTGAGGTTCTGCTGCTGAGGTCCCTGTACATGATTCCAAGGCTGAGGTTCTGCTGCTGAGGTCCCTCTGCAGCATTTCAGAAATGAGCCCTGTGTTCTGCTCAGTTCTTCCTGAATGTTCTCATTTTCATTGTGCTTTTTCCAAACACACATTTTTCTATATTGACAGTTGGAATTTAATTCAAGCAGACCTCTGTGCCTTATAATAATCAAATTACAGACAAAGGCATGGGCACGGCAGCCCGAATCTGCACCCACTCTCTGTTGCTTGGCCCTTTGCACCCCGTGTCCTTCTCGTCACCCCATGTTCTTTCTCTGTAGCGATAACCACAGGCATAGCAGTCACAGTTACAGCCTTTTCCCAAGTCTGTGCCCTGTGTCTGCAGCCTTATTGCCATTGTTCAATTTAATCACCACACTGAGTTTGCCTTATTATTATTCCTCAGTTGTACAGCAGAGAACATTTAAATCAACTTAAAATACTTGATTAAAAACTCTAAAGTTCAAAAGGTTGGATGCAGAGACGCCTTGCCCTAAAGCCTGCTCCTACTGTTAGCCTTGGGCAGCCACTAATGGACTTCTCTGAATCACAGAACTTTTATACACAAAACTGTAGATCTACCTATTTTGAACATCCCCTGCAAACTGAATATGTGAGCTTTTGTGCCTGGCTTCTTCCACATCACAGGGTGTTTTCAAGGTGCTTGTGTCTTGTCACGTGTCTGGGTACTTCACTCTCTTTTGAAAATTTATCTGACCATATTTTAGTGTGTGTGTGTGTGTGTGTGTGTGTGTGTGTGTGTGTGTGTGTGTGTGTGTAAGTACACCCACCTGTGTGTGCCACACAGCATCATGCATGGAGATCAGAGAACAAAGTTTGAGGACTTGGTTCTCTCCCTTCTTGGTTTTAAGTCAGAAACTCCCAGGTCATTTCTTCCGTGCTGTAAGCACCGGCTGACTGGCATGTGAGCTTCCAGGGATTCTCCTGCCTCCACATCTCACTCACTCACTGTAACAGCTGGGATCACAGATGAGGCTACTGCAGCTGGCTGACATGGGTTCAGGTCATCAGGTTTTTTCCGCCTGCTGAGCCGTCTCTCCAGCCCTTGACTCCTTCTCCTAATGGCCGGAGAAGTGTGCTAGGCAGATGCATTTTATGTACACATTCATAAGTGGAGATTTGGAGATGTTTTCATCTTTTTCCCTGTCATGAATAATGGTGCTAGTGTAAGAAGTTTTCATGTTATGATACCTTTCCAATCTCCTTACTGTTGGGTTGTATGGGAACTGTAAATTTAATTTGTTTGGAAACTGCCAACCTATTTTCCAATGTGGTCATGTTTTCTATGTTACCAGAAGTACATATTCCTTTGTGTTATGAAGACTCATTGGCTTTGGGGTTTTTTTCTGTAGCCATAAAAGGCTGTTCAGCTGGATTCTTGAGCCTAGAACTGCAGAATAAAGAGGAGAATGGATTGAATGCTAATCCTGTAGGGAGCTTGTGCTGACCTCCCTCGTTGCTGTAGTGGAATGCCTGGTGGAAGCAGCTAAGGAAGAAGGGTTTGTTTTGGCTCTCGGTTTTACAAGAATTTCAGCCCATCATGGTGGACAGTGTGGGAACAAGAGCTCAAGGCATATGGTCACAGTGCCACCACAGTCAGGAGCAGAGTGACAGAGGGCTAGTGGACTCGCTTCCTCCTGCTTTCCTTCTTGTTCAGTCTGGATCCCTAGCCCACAGTATGGGCCCCCACAATGCCGTCAATTAATCTCTGGAAACAGCCAGAGGTAAATCTCCTTGGGGATTCTAAGTTCAGTCAAGTTGACAATAAAGAGTCACTATCCCGTGGAGGCTCTTCCCCTTTGATGAGGTTTTGGCATCCTCCGCTCTCCAGAAATGCCAGGCCATGTCAGCTTCTTGTAGGGGAAGTTTACCTCTTACAGTTTTCTAGCTCTTCCTAATCTGTTTCCAAGTGTGGTGATATATTGTCTCTCCCAATATAGTGTGTACCCTAGTAAAGCTTATCTGAGGATCAGAGGAAAAAGCCAGCCACTATATTAAACATAGAAGTCAGGCAGTGGTAGCACACACCTTTAATCCTAGCATTCAGGAGGCAGAGATCCATCCAGATCTCTGTGAGTTCAAGGCCACGCTGGAAACAGAGGCAGGTGTGGTGGCACATGCCTTGAATTCCAACACTACAGGTCTGGAGGTCTGTATAGACAGACAGGAAGTGACAGCTGGGCAGAAAGAGGAAGTGATGTAGCTGGGCAGAGAGAGGAAGTGAGATGCAGAGCAGAAAGGCATATAGGCGAGGGTATACAGGAAGTAGCTCTCTTTGGCTGAGGATTTCCAAGTGGTAAGAACATGACTGGCTTCTTTCTGCTTTTCTGATCTTTCAGCTTTCACCCAAATATCTGGCTCCAGTTTTTTTTTTTTTTATTAATAAGACTGTTTAGCAATTCATTATACATCTGAGAGGTGTCTAAAATAAATGAGCTGTCTGCTCACAAGTATTTCCTGCCTCAGCCTTCATGGAAATGCATATTAATCACTGAGGTGAAACATGACTAAGTAAATTAAGTCAGCTTTAAGTGATCCAAAAGTTAGAAGCAATTTGCCCTGAAGAATCCTTTTTGTTGTTTCTCCACTGTGGACTTAGTGTTCTAAATATTTGTATAAAGTAATAAATATTATTGTTTTAAGGTAAAAGATAACTTTTCCCCCATCAACATAACATCATTTTTTCTTTATCCCAAATCAAGGAAGACTGTAGTTTTAACTGGGTGGCTTACTTAACATTATGTGACTAAATATGTGTTTCCGTCCAGTTTGTTCAGAGCGCTATCCTCACTCTCGTCAGGAAAACCTATTACCACATTAATCACAATGCTTCTCTCATCACCTGACTGAAACACTGGCCAGAAACAACGGAAGGAAGGAGAGGCTCATGGGTTTGGTTCACGGGTTCAGAGGTGGCCCTCATGGTTGGACAGTGTGGCTGCTGCCAGAGCGCCATCATAAGGTGGTGGAGCAGCTTCTTCACATTTTAGTAACCAGTGATCTGGCTCAGAAGTGGCCTGGGCTATCAGTGCCAAAGGCTAATCCTGGTGGCCTGTGTCTGCCAGCTAGGCCACATGTCCCAAAGGTTCCATAATCTCCCAAAAAAGAAACAACAAGGGACCACATGTTCAAATAAACCTGCTGAGGACATGTAAGACTCAAACTGTAACATAGCACTCCTGGACACACAGGCTCCACCATCTCATCGTGCCAGATGCATGTAGTCTAACTCTCAGAATCCTCATGTCATTAACTATTATCACATTAAAGGAAGTAACAGTCACTATGCAGTGGCACAGAGTGAGCATCCCTATTTAAACAGAAGGACTGGGGGGCTGGCAAGCATAAACCAAACCAAAGGAACACCAGTACCAAAAGGACAGCACCCAAACCTGGAGCTCTTTGTCCAGATCTACAGCTTATGGTGGCATCGCCTGCCCTCTAACAGCCTTGGGTCCCTGACCCTAATGTCTTGGTGCCCGCAGCACACATAGGCTTTTGGTAAAGCTGACTAAACCTGATGCCTGTAACAATCCTTGGTGAAAGTTTTTGGTATCATCAGCATCCTGGGGTCTCTACTGCAACTCACAGCTCCACGCACTAAGCCCCACAGAGCCTCAATGCAGGGAGCTGAACCCTGCTACATGTAGTGTGGTATCACTGGATTCTTTACTGTCTCCTTTATACAAGCCTTCATGCATCTGAACTCTTACACTATAAATAACTGTGAGAAGGGTACCATGTGGACAGTGCCAAATTCTGCTGTCAGCTTGACGTGGACCCTTGCCTCCTTGGATGTGGGTACATTGCAGCGGCCTCCAAGAGCTTACACAGCTGAACTTGGGAAAACCTGTATGGTCAAATTCAAGCAGAGTGCACCAGAGCCATGCCTACTTCAAGCACTCTCCTTTCAAAGGAATTTGCATGTTTTATGTCCTAGAGTCTTCAGTGAGGAAGCTGTATCAACTCCTTCACCCCAAGGATCAGGGAACACCAAGGAGGAGCGATCAGAAAGAATATAAGAGCCAGAAGACGGGGAGAGGTTGATCTGCTGTCTGCTGGACTTGTCAGGCTGCTGCACTTATATCTCATAGCAGATGTGGTCACCTGTGCAAGACCTGGACAAGTTCAAGCCAGTCCAAACCCCAGCCCCTTCTGAGGCCTTCCCTGACTGGGGAACTATAGGGTATCTGAGGACATGGCCCCTAATAAGTTCTCCATGCTTTGGTAGCTGGTGCCATACACATGCACATGTAGAGAACACTAGCTGGACAGACAGGGGGATACACACACACACACACACACACACACACACTATGAAGTTGGGAGGGGGCACATAATGGGGAGATCCAGAGAGAGTTGAAGGAAGAAAATGGGGGGAAATGGTCAAAATTCATTGTATACATGTATGAAATTCTCATATATGAAATTTTAAAAATGAAAAAGAAAAACCTGTCTTTTCTTACTCTACATTTGCATGCCATGTATTCAGTTTGCTTTTATTTTCACTTTCTTATTCAATTCTTCACACATGCACAGTGTCTTGTTTTTTTAATTGAGGGCTTCAATGTCTTCCTTAGGATCCCATATTCAGGCACTCTTTGGACTTTAAACCTTGTGCAACCAATTTCACTAAAGTATTTTGTGGAAAAATGTGGCAGGTAAAACTCTTATCAACATAGTTTCATGTGGTGTGTGTGACATAGACAAAGATGAGGTATAGTTACCCCCATTTTCTTCTGCAATGCTAGTTGGTTATCTTATCTCCATTTTCATTGTTTTTTAATCACCTATAGACCAAACAAAGAAATTAGACAATGTTTTAATTGAAATAATCCTTGAAATATTAGGATCTAAAATAATGAAAATTCTATGAATTGTAGCAGAGTCAGGAAAATGGGATGAAATGGGATCAGGAAAAACAAACATGAGTTTAGCTGGGAACGCTCTGCCCAATAAAAGAAAATTTCAGTGTCAAAATATATCATACTCGTTAGGAAGGTGCTGGGAATTGAAACCTAGGGCCTTGCACATGTTAAGCATGAGCCATACCACTAAGCTATATTTCCAGCACCCTTCCTACTATTGTTGTTTTGCTTAAGAAAGAAAGTCAAGGTTATGATATCCATGAAACATTTTCCAC
Source organism: Peromyscus californicus insignis (assembly GCF_007827085.1). Classification (NCBI taxonomy): domain Eukaryota; kingdom Metazoa; phylum Chordata; class Mammalia; order Rodentia; family Cricetidae; genus Peromyscus; species Peromyscus californicus. Next base: position 8,330,348 of record NW_026294617.1, on the reverse strand, counting down.
AAATAACACACACGGGACTCATATGGGAGTGGTCAGAAAGCTGAGCAAGTAGACTGGCCTTCCTTGATTGACGCCCTCAACAGCCACAAGCCAAGTCAATAGACTACAAAGGTGTTGAGGCTCAGAAGAGACTGTAGCTCACATCCCACAAGCCACCACCAGCAACAGCAGCTGTAAGGACTTGCTCCAGGGACTGGGGGAGGGAGGGAACAGCACAGTCTTACTGGAGCCCACAGTATTTCTTTCTTATGAGTAACCTTAGGTGTGCGTGGAGACCCTGGATGGTCATTACAAAGGTCATGTCATTGTTCTTATAAAGTTTATATGTGTGTGAACTTGGGAGAACCTGGGCATCACAGAGAGTCTGTCTCTCAATGCTCTTTTTCCCCCTATTCTGTTGGGGAACATTATTTTAAGGTGTGTTACTTTTGTTTATGTTGCATTTGTTTAACTCTGTGAAGCTGTGTTACTGTGTCTGTCTAAAACACCTGATGGTCTAATAAAGAGCTGAATGGCCAATGGTGAAGCAGGAGAAAGGATAGGCAGGGCTGGCAGGCAGAGAGAATTAATAGAAGGAAAAATCTGGGACAGAAGAAGAAAGAGCAAGAGAAGGAAGAGGATGCAAGGGGCCAGTCACCCAGCTACACAACAAGCCATGGAGTAAGAAATAATAGAAAGTATATAGAAATAGAGAAAGTTAAAAGGTAGATGGGGATAATGTAAGTTAAGAAAAGCTGGCAAAGGCAAATCTTGGTGAGTTCGAGGCCAGCCTGGTCTACAGAGTGAGATCCAGGAAAGGCACCAAAACTACACTGAGAAACCCTGTCTCAAAAAACCAAAAAAAAAAAAAAAAAAAAGAAAGAAAGAAAGAAAGAGAAAAGAAAAGAAAAGATGGCAAGAAACAAGCCAAGCTAAGACCGGACATTTATAATTAAGAATAAGCCTCCATGTGTGATTTATTCGGGAGCTGGGTGCCAGGCCCCCAAAAGAACAAAAACAAACAACACTACTTTGAAGTCGTAAGCCTTTGAGGCTAAGATGAAGTTTGCAATTCATTCAGGTAAAGACTCTGTCATTTCTTAGCCAGGGTGGGACCCATGATTTCTAACTTCTTGTCTTCATCCTAGGTCTGAGCAAGGAAGAGCCCCAAACAGAATGAAAAGAAATGCATGATGGCATGGAGAAAATGTTTATAAGGTATTTTAAGGTGAAAATTCATACACTATGATATGGCATGACACTCTGTTTTGGGTAAGGGGATAAAAAATGCATGTGTGTTACCTACCAGACAGCTCAGGTTTCAGCTGGCCTCATGTATCTCTAGATGGGGCAGTTTGCAAGACATTTTCTCTTTGAGTTTTCATAAATTTCCCAGGTATTAAAAACAAATATACATAATTTGGGTGGCCAGAACAGAGCCAGTCCTCTCAGAAAGGAGGGCAAGAGTCCTAAGACTGTTGGGCCAGCCATCCTAGGCCACAAAGGCAAGAGCCTTGGAACCCTACAAGTTCCAAAGGGCAGGATGTGAAAGATGTGCCCGGATCGAGCTGCAGTGTGGTGAGGGGAGCACAGAAGGGCATATCTGCATCTGTGAGCCAGAATCCGGGTGATAAGACTGGGAAGACCTCCGGGGCCTCCTTTGCCGGAGAAGGTTGACTCCGTTCCCATTTCCCAGTGCTCTGACTGTTCAAGTACTTGGGGAATGCTGAACCAGGAGCCTTGTGCGTGCTTCTCTAGCAGCACAGAATGAGGCCTGTGGAGGAAGGCTTTCAGGAGGAAGCTTGCTTTGCATCATACATTCTCCATGTCTGCCTGCCTTGACTGAAGAGCTGCTACCATGACCTGGAACAGAGTAGGAAAATGAAATCAAAGCTGTAAATAGATTGCTGGATGGATGGGGTAATCGCCTTCACTGAAGAGCGCATCCTACTTTGAGAGGTCTCAATTTTCAGCCTGTAGGAATTCTAGCATTGAGTGTTGTTGCTGATCTTGATATAATCTCTGCCCTCAAAAGGGAAGCATTCAGGTTTCCATTTCAGAGGAGGTAAAACTGGGAGGGCAGGGAGGTTGAATTACTTATTAGAGTAGGACTCAATCTGGGCCTGCTTGATTTTCAGACCCAGGCCCTTACAAGGCCACTGTCTCCTTTTCTGTGCCTTGGAGTGACCAAAACTTGCTCAGTGTGCCCAGTCCAATGTTATAGGAGAAGGGAAAGTCTGGGTCTGGGTGTGCTCTTAAAATAGAACTAGGCATGAGCAGTTATCGTCAACCCCAAAACACAGCTTGCCTCAAACTAGTTTATTCTGGAGAGAAACGTGATTAACCATGGCCAGGAAACATGGAGTCCAGTTGTCCTAATACTATGTTCCAGTGTGGGAACAGTCTTAGGAAATTTTTCATTGACCAAACAAAGGAAGCCACAAATCAAGTCATTTATAAACTATTTTATTTGCAATTACCTGTGTGTGGTGGGGGAAGAGGGTGAGTGCATGTGAGTGAGGTGCCCTTAGGGGCCAGGCCATCAGATCCCTCATGGAGATGCAGTTACTGATGCATGGGTTCTGGGAACTAACTGTGGGCCTCCAGAAGAACAGTGTGTGTTCTTAGCGACTGTCTCTGCAGCCTCTGAAGGCACTTAATAAAGAACTTGGTGGGAACACTGAGTAGGCAGGCGTCCTGCTTGGTGTTTTCTGCCAACTTGACACAAGCTAGAGTCATCTGGGAAGCGGAAATGCCTCAAATTGGCCTATAGGCAAGTCTGTGGGAGGGTCCAGCTCATGGACCGCAGTGCCAACCTTGAGTGGTCCTGAGTTGTGAAGGAAAGCAGGCTGAGGGAGCCATGACGAGCGAGCCAGTAAAAACACTCCTCCGGGCCTCTGCATCAGCTCCTCCTTCCAGGCTCCTATTTTGAGTTCCTGCCCCGACTTCTTTGATGATGGGTTGTAGTATAAAACTGTGAGGAAGAATAAACCCCATCCTCCCTAAGTTGCTTTTGGTCATGGTGTTTTATCACAGCAATAGAAACCTTAAGGAAGACAGCATGTTACAGTAAGTGAGGACATCTCGGCCTTGGGCCTCAGATGCTATGTGATGACGTTCTCAGCCTTTGGGTTGGGAGAAGCAAGTGGCTTCTTAAGAATACATTTTAAAGATTTTGATAGTCAAAAGGATGCTGGGTCAGACATAGGGGAAGACAATGAGTGACTTTCAAGGTCACTAGAAATAGCCCAAGATAATTTGCCTCTGGTGTGCAACATTCTAGTGCTCCTGGTCACAAAATTCAGTCATTTGGTTTTGTGGAATCTTTCACATGGGTGTGGCTGCTCACACACACACCCCAACTTCAGTTGCCACTGTCTATGCATGGTGGAAACAGGCAGCTGAATCACTTCCATCTTCGTGTGTTTGTGATGGATAGATTTGTTTATTTACTTGGTTGACTCTACACAATTCAAGGAAATAGACATTACCTATTTGCCTATGACCTATTAGTGAGACAGAACTTGGGAGACATCTGCTTTGGAGACAGGGTTAGGTAGAGGAGTATAAGGATACAGGCTTTTGGAAACTGAGCTCTAATGGTGGAGCCTTGACTGTCCAAAGAAGTTCCCTTCCATTTCACCTTCAAATCTCATACTATCAGTTACACAGAGAACCTCAAACAACTTCACTGGGATTCTGTCAAGACTAGCTCTGATGTAGTTTCTGTCTAGTTAACTAAAAGGTTTGCATGTGAGTAAACAACCCAACTTTGACAATAAAAGGTAGGGGTGAGGGGTTATAGCTGGAGGGCAGAAGGAGAGGGATTAAGGGAAATTTTAAGTAGAGGATTTCTTCTCAAAAAATAGCATGGTTCTGACTGATGTCACCTTCAGTGTTCTGAGCACCCACAGTGAGCACATGTATCCACCCTCTCTACTCTCCCTTCCCACTGCACTTGGCTTTGGCTGGAGGCCAGATCAACTCACTGCCCTTGTTGCTGCAGGGTGGTCAGTGAACACTGACTCACCCAGCCGCAGATTGGGCACTGCCAGGTGACTGAGAAATCACCTTCCTCAACTTTCTCTTTTCAGAGAAACTTGCCTTTCTGGTGGTGATTGGTAGAGAGAATTTGCATGCTTCATTTTTCATTCATCCTTCACTCCCTCTGCTCCCCCTTTCTCCTCTTCTTTTGTGTGCATGGCATGCACTGGTGTGTGTGTGTGTGTGTGTGTGTGTGTGTGTGTGTGTGTGTGTGTGTTCATGTTCAAGTGCGTGTGCTTACATATGTGCACATGAGCTGCAAGGTAGCTCATAGCCAGATTTTGAATATCTTCCATCTTCCTAATAGCATGATCTGGGGATGCCCGTCCTACCTTTTTTTCACCTGACTTCCATACCTGCTTCCCTAGGCCACCTCCTCCCGTATCTGCTTCCAAAAGTCCTGCATGGTTTACGTCTTTGCAAGCTGTCTTTCATTAATCTGAAACGTGCGTAAGTGCCTGTCTGCGATGCAAGAGTTCCCCTGTGTTCTCTGTAGGCACTGCTCGGGCAGTCACAGGCACGGGGCCTCAGGAAGCTTGTTTGTATTATGGGATCTTGCTGACGACAGGCTGACTGGAACTGAAGAACATCCCTGACCCAACCTCAGTCACACAGGTTCTTTTCTCCAGGAATTTACATCTGGGTCTGACAAATGCCATGAACTACTAGGTGGGGTACCTGACTGTGTAAAATACCTGTACCATGATTTAGCACCAGCTGTCCCATTTAATCATCTGGCACTTAAAAAAATATGCAACTGTCTGTGCAATCAAGGAATATGAATATGTATATATACCAAATGCCCCATTAATTCTGCTACCAGATATCCAGCCAAATAGATCCACAATGGATTTATTTGGAGCCATTTTTGGAGATCATAAGAGCTGACCCTCGAATTTCTCTACCTCTTATTGCAAATTTTTACACAGGACATGGTAATTGTGCATGTTTGTGGAGTCAAATGTGATAGATAGCATGGTACATGTAGACAGTAGATAACGATCCAGTCAAGGTGTATCTCCTGGAACATTTGCTTGTGTACTGGGGCTTTTGAACTTCCCTTTTCCAGTTCTCTATAAAATATATAAAAGTTGTGGGAAGTGGCTCAGTGGGTTAAGTCCCTTGCCGCCAAGCCTGATGGGCTGAGCTCAAGGCCTGGAAGCCCCTAGTGAAAGGAAAGAACTGATTCCTGAAAGTTGTCCAATAATCCTGACACACCAGTGTCTTGGCATACTTGCAACACCCTCCCCCTCCATACTCTACATAAATACAGAATTAAAACATAAAACATATAAAGAGTATTTGATAGTTGACCGGAGTCACCCGACTGTAGGATGGAAGCCCGGAACAGTTCACCTCTCTAACTGTAGCTTGGTGACTCCTGTCTGACGCCCTCTGTCTCCTGTCCCTCACAGGACACAGCTGTGTGACTTCGCTGTTCTCTCTGCTGCTGAGACAAGCTCTTGTTTCCACACGTGAGTGATGATATGTAGAGCGAGACTTTCTGGGCACGGCTTGCCGCTTCACACCCTCCTCCAGTTCATCCACATTGCTGCAGATGACAGTATTCATTCTTCCTGTGGCGGAATGATATTCCATTGTGCATACAGAGCCCATTTTCTGTATCCATTCGTCTGACAGGGAACTCTTTGTCTGACTCCGAATCTCAGCTATTGCAAGGAGTGCTGGGGCTATACTGTCTCTTCGATTCGCTCACTGGAATTGCTGAATCATATACTAATTTCAATTGAGAAACTTTCATATTCTTTTTCTATTACAGTTTACTTATTTACATTCCAGCCGACAATATATAGGACTCCTTATTTCTCTGCATCCTCATCAGCTTTTATTGGTTTTGCCTTTTTGGTAAAGCCATTCAGGCAGAATGGTAACTCACAACAGTTTTGATTTACAGTTCCCTGACAATTAAAATGGTGAACTTTTTCCCCATATGATTTTTGATCACTTGTACATGACAAGATCAAGTTCTGAGTGAATCAGGGTTGCTCCTCACTGCCCCTGGCTTTACCTAGGATTGTGTCAGTCAGAGGTTTCATTCTTCAGAATGAATTTATTTAATGTACAGTTGATGAAGAAATCCTTTGTTTAAAGCCCTCTTGCTGAGTGTTATGGGAGCAGGGAGGGGAAGAAAGTAAGTTTCCATCTGCCCGTGCTCCTGGGGAGCCAGCCAATGAGCAATGTGTAAAGAGGGCAAAGATCAGAGCACTATACCAAAGAAGGAAGAGCTGGAAGCTTGCACCCAGCAGCACTAGAAGGTTCTGCTTAGCTGCTTGTGTGTGCGGTAATCTATTATTCTTTCCATTTGTGCAAAGGATCAAGGGTTGGCTGAAGCAGCATTCAAATCATGCCCGGCCTCCACAAACAGGCTCATTTGAATCTAGACAAAACCTATCAGACATTCTGCATATTACAGCCCCCATTTGAATTCCTCTCCCGGCACCAATTTTCTAAGTCTTGCTTGCCCTTCTTTTTATTGTTTATCTACTTTGGAAACTAACAAAGAAATGGAGTGGGAAATGGAAAATTACTCTGCTGGAAAAGCCAACCTTTCTAAATGTGAATTTTCGATGCATTTAGAAATATTCTACAGAATTTCTGAGTGTACTGGGATATCCCCACAAACAAGTATAACTGAAATAGTTCTCAGGCTAAGGAGAAAAGAATATAAGTAACACTTACTGACTGCTTACATGCTAGGCATTTATGCTAAGAGCTTAGATGTCGCTTCTTATTTAACAGTCAGAACATCTTTTGAATAATTGTGTCTTCTCTGTGTTGTGGAAGAGCAAATCAGGGCTTTGAGAAGTGCTGGGATGTATCCTAGGTCATTCGGGTCACCTGCGGTGGGGCTGGTGCTCTATCCAGGTCTGTCATGCAGGTCACTTGTAGCAGAGGCTGGCCCAGTACCCAGATCTGTCCACAAGGGTGTGAAGACTGTGTTTTGGATAAGTGCTGTCTCTTTAGTCCTTCAAAGAGTACATGGCATTGGGAACTCTTGATAAAATATCTACTGAAGGAGGGAATAAGGGAATTATGCTCTGGCTCTAGAAGCAACTCTCTAGCAAGTGGGTTAAGTCACATGACCAGCAAATGGGTCGAGTCACATGACCAGTAGGCAGTTCACACTACAGATTCCAGGCTTGAGTTCCGCCTTGATGTACCCTTTCAGGAATGGAAAGTGCCCCTGAAGGGATACCCAGTTTCTAATATCAGTTTTCTAATTGCTAACAGTAAGTGTGACATGAATCCCATGCCTTTCTGGGTTCCCAGTGTCTTTTCTGCAGATTCCCTCTGTTCTCTCAAAGCCCCTCTGCATTCCCTTCTGATTCCAACAGCCATGCATCCCTGAGAGAAACTGATCTTCTAGATAAGACACTCCACAGACAAACTCTATCCTTAGCTACTGTAAACAATCATCTTTCTGAATCTGGTCACACCTCCTCAGGATCCCAAACCCCCAGTGCATAGCAAGATTTGTGTTTTCCTTTCACTTTTTCCTCTTTTTCCATTTCCAACATTATTTTCAAGTAATTCTTTAGACTATGATATTAGAAAATGACATAACAATTTCTTAATAGCCTTCATAGGTTCCCACATTAACTTCCTGCCGCAGTGACATGGTCAGCAGCAGCTGTTAGCACTGGTGAGACCTCACTTCCTGACCTTCAGGTCTCAGTTCCACTTGAGTCCTGCTCGCTCATGCCTTCTTTCTGGTCCAGCACCTGGTCCTGGCCACAGCCTGTGTTCGGTTGAATTGTTTGGCTGTCCCCTGGATCTGAGGTCGATTCACAGTGTCACCCTCTTTAACAAGCTTGATGCATTTCCTTCCTAGAATGTCCCCCAATTTGGGTTTGTCAGAAACAAGAGCGGTAATTTCTCCCTGGATGCTTCCTTTCATGAGCCCTGTTCTGTCAGTTTGCCATCTTAGCAAGGATCGTGGCTGTCGTGGGGACGGAGAGGGAAAATAAAAGGTATCCGAATCCTTTAGCACAGAGCGTCCTAAGACTGTATCATTGTCAATATCCCATTTGCCCCTCAAGTCCTACAAAACCATGAAGGAAGGACTTGCTGTAAGTGAGAGTTTCTGGAACTGAACTTGGGGTGCTGGCAGATGCTCACTCTGCCTCTGCTGCTGCAGCTGTGCATCCACTGAAGTCTGGAGGGTTCCTGGAGGCCCACACGAATCATAGCCCTCTGTGTTCCTCTGTACAGGCTGCAAATGTGAATGTAGCATAAGTGACACTTGAGTGTTTGGATATTGTACGTTCACTGGGAGGGACATGTCTACTCAACCCTGGATCTGGCCTACAAGATGTAAGGCAACCTTTTCAAGGCCATGCAGTTTTAATAGTCTCTAAAGTGAAGTTACTAGATGTTATACTTTTCCTGGGTAAAACATACAATTAGTGTGTGAATCTGGGTTTTACAAGTGATGTGTACGCAGGGTGTTTGTTTAACTAGCTGCAGACTGATTGGCATGCAGGCCTACTCCAATATTTTTCTATTAGTCTGTGAATAGGCAGTCCAATGAATTATTTATTGGGTTCACACATCATGGTGCTTTTCTTTTCTTTTTGTAAAGAACATTCTCTATTGGAAGTCATGGCCTCCTTTAGTCAATTAACCTTCCTCTGTCCGGATCTCCTCTCTTGAGGAAGAAACCATTAAAATCGTGAGGAAATACTTCAAAGTGCAGAGAAAGCCTGTGCCTGCTCAAGACCTTTGTCACCTCCGATTGGAACCTTCCTTCTCTCTGAGTTGATGGCAAGGGTTGTGCCGCACAGACACCCACACTGCGCTATTTTTGAGATGAGTACAGCTTCTGTGAAGGAGGAGAGAGAGCTAGCTGGCCTCTCTTTCTGACAGACCCCAGCCTCATTTCCTGAAGATAAGAGAGGGTGCTGGGCAGGGTTTCTTCAAGAGCTGTTTTATCTTCCCTCTGTCCTCCCTGGTACCATTCTTCCCCTCTCTGTCTCCTGGAATATCTAGATGTTACTGTAGTAGCTCTTCATCCTAGCTGGAACTGTGGTGATCAAGGAGGGAGGTGACCAGCAGGGATCAGATTCAGATGTGTGCTCTGACATCACTGCTGACAGGATTTACTGGGGGATTGGCTCTGTGTGTGTAGAGAAGTCCTGATTTATGGCCTACGTAATAAGAAGGGTGCTCATGCCATGTTCTGTGATGGGGGACTCAGAGAGAGGAATAGCAGGTGGAGGGAGAGGGTCAAGAGTTTGACCTGAGATGTCCATGAGAAGTCCAAGGAAATATGCTGACCTGGAATTTAGGGGAGCCTGCGGGGAAAAAAAAACAGGGGGCTTTGGGGTATATTTGCAGCTACAAATCTTAGTAAAATATCTCACAATATATTCAATATACCTGAGTGTTACAGAATATTTGTTTAACTATGTAAAGATGCGTTGCATTTGTTTATGTTGTGGAATAATTGTTTAACTTTGTAAAGAAGGGTTGAATTTGTTTAGTTATGTAAAGATACATTGTTGTTACCTTGCCTGCCTGAGGCACCTGACTGGTCTAATAAAAAGCTGAATGGCCAATAGTGAAGGAGGAGATGTAGGCAGAACTGGTGGGCAGGAAAAGTAAGTAGGAGAAGGAATTTAGGCTCAGGGAAGAAAGAAAAAGAGACAAAATAGAGACACTGGGGACCAGACCGACACAGAGGAAGCAGGAAAGTAAGACATACAGAATGAAAGAAAGGTAAAATGTCCCGAGGCAAATGTAGATTAATAGAAAGATGTTAAATTAGGTTAAAAGATCTAGTGGGACAAACCTAAGCTAAAGCCGAGCATTCATAATTAATAATAAGTCTCTGTGTCTTTATTTGGGAGTTGGTTGGTGGCCCAAAGAAAAATCCGCAACTGCACCTGAGTCCAATTAGCATATCTTTGTGTTTTAAATTGTATTGCTCATAGTTTAGATGTCTGTTGCTATATTACAAATGACCCCACAGTGTGTGGCTGTGGAATATTCCTTTGTGAATATATGTTACTGTGATTGGTTTAATAAAGAAGCTGACTGGCCTATAGCTAGGCAGGATAAGGGTAGGTGGGAGAACCAGACTAAGAGAATGCTGGAGAGAAGAAAGATAGTCAGAGGAGACACCAGGAGATACAGAGTGAGCAGGATGGGAAGTATGTACATGAGGTAAATGAGCCTCAGGGCAGCACATAGATAAATGAAAATGGGTTAAGTTATTAGAGCTATCTAAAAACAAACCCAAGCTATCAGCCAAGCATTTATTTACTTTTTCTACATGTGCATTTGTTTTTTTAATTAAGAGATTTTCTATTCATTTTACATAGCAACCACAGATTCCCCTGTCCCCCCTCCTCCCACTCCCCCAGTCCTCCCCCATTCCCACCTCCTCCAAGGCAAGGTCTCCCATGGGGAGTCAGCAGACCCTGGTACACTCAGTTGAGACAGGTTCAAGCCCCTCCTCTCTGCACCAAGGCTGTGCAAAGTGTCCCACCATAGGCACTAGGCTCTAAAAAGCCAGCTCATGCACTAGGGATGGGTCCCATTCCCACTGCCTGGGGGTCCCCTAAACAGTTCAAGCTAAACAACTGTCTGGCTCATCCAGACAGCCCAGCCAAGCATTTATAATTAATAAGTCTCTATGTGGTTATTTGGGAGCTGGCTGGCAGGACAGAGCTGACTGGTAGTCCCAACGAAAAACTCCACCTACATGCTGCTTCAAACCACAATGATTTATTTCTGTTTTATTATTCTGTAGGTTGGAATTTCTTCAACCTGCTTTGTTGGTATCTGTCACTCAGCAACAGTAAGCTGGAGCTTGGCAGGAAACTCCAAGATGGCCTCTCATTCTACAGAGCATCTTGTATCCTCTGTGGTAGCAACATAGTCTTGAGAGGGCAAATGTAATGTCCTAGTATTTTCCCAGCCTCTGCTTGTATTTTGTTTCCAGTGTCTCAGTTAGTCAAGCAAAATCGCAAGACAAAGGCCAGAGTCTCTGTAGGAGGATATGGACACTGGGGAGAGGGATTAATCAGAACCATCATATAAGAGTCTACCCTACCTGACTTGACACAGTTAAATAAAGGTGACATGTGTAAACTGTCATGTAACAATACTGAACAAATCTTAAAGATCACTGTTAAGGCACCTTTCAAAGTCAATGCCAGGACCCCTAGGTGCAGGTCCTGCTTTACAAACACACGTGAGGAGAACTTGCCATGTTTGCTGGGTTTTCATTATATTCGGCGGAGCAGAGTTGTAGTCTCTTTTCCTATCCATGCCTCACACTGTCTAATAGACGTTCTGTGACTACATAAAACCTAGCAAACAAGTTTCTCAGGATCTTCTTGGTTTTCATTTTTCCAGTGCTAGGGAGCAAACCTACCTGCATGGATGCTAGATAAGTGTTCTGTCATTGAGCTATACCCATGGCCCAACTGATGCTCTGATTTCGAAAAATAAAAATTCCCTTTTATGTTCATTAAGAATGGCTTTAAAACGAAAGCTTTTAAAAAGCAGGCCACATAAATTCTTCCTGTGATTCTCTTATGTAAAAACTGTGTGTTCATAATTCAAAATTTGAACCTAAAACTTGTTTCTATAATTCTCCAATAATTTCTTTAGCATTTGATTATTTTCTCTGTTAGTCACATCAAGGCCTCTGCAGATGCTGCAACAGCAAAGGACAGATCAGGCTTCAACCATAACTCTTTGCCTCCACCACCACTTCGCAGGGCGTGGTTCAGCAGAGACACGTGTACATAGACATGGTACACAGGTATACTATCCCATCATGAGACTAGAATTTTCACTGTAGAATCTACCAGTCCAATTATCTTTAGATTTCTATAGAACAATACCCATAATATTTCTGGTACTTGGAAATTTTCAAGACAGAAAAACAACTTTGGAGAATGAAGTTTATATATATATGGAGTATATTCACATATATATGTCTAACTATAGAGAGTGCCATTCAGGAGAGAGATCTATCATGACTTTTTAAATTTTTATTTACTTTGAGAATTTCATATATATATATACAATGTGTGTTGATCATATCCTCCTCCTCATACTTCCCTCTCCAGCTCCTCTGAGAACCCCCACACTATCACGACCTCCTCCCAAGTTTGTGTCCCTTTTATTTTTAACTCGGTCCAGTTAGTGGTCCCAGTATGTGCATGGATGTAGGAGCATCTGGATCATACACAACCTTCTAGGGGCCATACCTCTGAAGCAAAGTGACTCCCTCTCCCCCAGCAGCCATCAACTTCCGATAGCTATTTAGCTAGGGGTGGGGCCTTGGGAGCCCCTTCCCTCTCCATGCTGGAATTTCTGTCATCATTATTATGATGAGAATGCTTAGTTGTCTTGGGAGTGGTCTTTTCCTCTCTTCATTGTTAAAGCTCTGTGGTTCCCTTTGGATTCTGACCCCAGATCCTAGACCTAGTCCTGAGATTCGCTCCTCCGACATCCTTGAGTCCCTTGGTAGATTTCTGGTCTGTGCAGAAACCCAATGATGTACAGCATAGCGCCTTTTTGCTACATCTGTAACTTCTCTTCTCTCACCACTGTTGCTTGGCCTGTTCTTCTACACTTCCTGGGTGTATTTTTGCCACTGTGGCCTTGGGAAAGATAATTTAGTCTCTTTCTTTTGAAAAGAAAAGTAACTTCTTACTTGGGATCCAAACACAAAATGCTCCATTCCTTGGCAGAAGCAAGCTTGGTTGCCAGAAGACGTCTTCTGTGACACTTCTAAAAACCTTTCTTCATGAGAACAGCACTGGGGTGTGCTGGCTAAACCACACTGAGTGCAGTGTTACATGGGCAGCAGCAGCAGGAGGCCACAGAGCAAAATAGAAATGGATCGTATGAATGAGTAGTAATGGAGAGAAATAGAAACAGTAAGTTCGATGTCTCAGCGCTGGCCGACTCCTTTCTTTCTGTATTTCTGGTACTAGTTTCATAAAACCCATGGTTTACCTTAATCATGGAAGTTGTTTTAGTTTTGTTTCTGTTGTGACAAAATATCCAGGCAAAAAGCAAGTTCAAAGAGAAGGGGTTTATTTTGGCTCATAATTCTAGTTACAGTTCATCATCTCAGAGAAGTTAAGGCAGGAACACTGAGTGGCTGGTCATGGTACACCTGCAGTTAAGAGCAGAGAGGAATGACTGCATCCCTGCTCCCTTGTTGGCTTGTTCGTTGATTTCTCAACTCATGTACATTTCAGGACTCCCTTACTAGGGAACAGTACTGCCCACAGTGGACTGAGTTTTCCCATATCAGTCAACTTAGTCCCCTACAGATAGGCCCACAGGCTAACCCAGTGTAAGCAATCTCTCATCGAGTCTCCCTTCCCATATGGTTCTAGGTTGTGTCAAGTTGAAAATTAAAGTGAACCATCACACAAATCAAATAAGTTTGTTTCTTCACTTTACTTATAAAAATTAATTGTGAAATTATTTTCAAGTTGGGAAGCCATTGGTCATAAAGGCATATGCTTTCCTTGGTTTTAGAATTACTTACAGTTGGTACTAACTTACATGTTTTCCAAAAGTCAAATGATATTAATTAGTCGTTTACCTAGTTGTCACATACACACAAATACACAGAATTGCATCAGTCAGGCTAGTATCAGTGATGCTGCAATAACAGCTGGTTTTGAGTTTCAATGATATCTAAGACTTATCTCCACCCAGGCTTTTTCCAAGTGTGATTTGGCTGAAGAACTCTGGTCACCACACTCACTCAGGGTCCCTGGATGATGGAAGCTCCATCTTGATTCCTTTTTGATCATACAGACAGAGAGTATGGAATGTGCAAAGTCATGGCTTGACTCCTGACTTTTCATCTTTCTCTGCTAAAGCAAGTCTTGTGGCCAAAATTAGCTCTGGAGGAGAAATCAGTCCAAACCTGTTAAGTCTTCAAGGGGAGATGAATTGGATATGTTGAACAGCCCAATGACTGTACTTAAAAAAAGAATGACCCTCACCAGAAACCCCAGTTATCTAAAATATGTGGGGAAATAATAAAGAAAAGCAATACTCTACACTGAAAAGGAGGGACAATGTGGTTACTCTCCTACACTGATCATGTATGACTTCAGAAAAGTAATTTGGAAATGACTACCAAGAGCCTCGAAATTATTCATTAAATTTGCACTGGGATTATGCCTTCGGAGCACAGGGAGATCCTATCTTACAAATGATTTGACAGTAGAGGTCAAGGGAAGGGAAGTGGGTGAAGTAAGAGGGTGGAATACGTCGCCCAAAGCTGGCTGTGAATGCTGACTGTATTTTGACTGTGGTCTTTATGGGAGAGAAAGCCTCATTCTTCCTATGTCTTCTTCTCCATCCCCCTCCCCCAGCAGACAGTGCAGAGTGACTGTCTCAGGCCTCAGGAGTCTGTGGAGTAGATTCTTTCTCTACATGCCTTCCCGCTGGCCATTTCCTGTCCCTTCAGTCACCTCCAGAGGGTCCCCGAATTCTAAAATCCCAGAGGCTTTGTTTGGAGCCCTGTGCCAAGAGGGACTTCAAGGATGATTCTGGATCTGGCTGTGTATAGGTTGAAGTTTTAGTTAAAACTGCACATGGTCCCTAGTCTAAGGTTGAGGGAGGGGCAAATGCTGCTCCCCTGTACTTCTCCGAATGGCCAGTGGGATGCCCACATTCCTGTTCACCTCAACAGGGCTGTGGGGGAGCCTTGCTTTCTAGTGGGAACTTGTCTTCGATCATAGCATATAGACGGTGGAGCAGAGGGGACAAGATGGAATGATTTCTAATAGCTGAGTGGAGATCTGGTTACAGATTGAAACTGGGAACTTAGGTTGAACAGGACTTTTCAGGAAATTCCATCTAAGCCTCAGCAAACAAAAGCAAATGCAGAGCCCTGGCGAGGCAGGACAGAAGGAGGGACCAAAGGCCTGGCAAGGCCCTGATATGGGTACTTACAGCCTTGGCTTATGTCCTGACATTGGGTGACCTTTCCAACTGTCCAAGGCCGGCTGATTTTAGGACACCTGTCTCAGGCAGCAGCTGGGAATGTCAGTCCCACCTAGTTCCACTCAGCTAGAAGCAGGGTCTGGCCAAGCTACCAGCTGTCACCCTGCTGGTGCCCACAGTTACTGACCTGCTTGTCTCTTGGCTGTCATCTCTTTTATTTATTCTTAACTCCTGCTCACCCTCGTTTGTCCCTTCTTTGCACCCATAAAGACTAAATCTCATTCTTTTGAAGCATTGCTTGAAAAATGTATATTCTAGATATGAAAGTTTCCCCAGGGAGGGCTAAGAACAAACCCTGGGCACCCTGGGAAAAAAAGCCATTTGCAGGTTTCTGAGTTTTCAAGGGTTGTCATAAAAAATTACTACACATCTGGTGTCTCACAACAACGGGACTTTATTCTGTCACATTCTGGTGACCTGAATCCTGACATCAAAGTTTCAGCAGACCCATCTCTATCCTCTTGTGGTTGCTGGCAACTGTTGGCATGTTGACTTCTAGCTGCCTCATCCCAGTCCCCATCTTCACCTCTACTGTCATGTGACCTTCTTCCCTGGATGTGTCTGTGTCTTTGGTCAAATCCTCTTCTTTCTTTTATATAAGTACCACCACCTGGATTTGGAAGTAGCCCTATCTAGATTGAGCTAATGCTCATAGGCATCAAGGTTTAGGACTTGGATGTATTTGGGGGGGTGATGCAACTGAACCCACAGCAATGGATGCACATACAGCAATGGATGCGCACACAGCGATGGATGAGCACTCAGCGATGGATGCGCACACGGCGATGGATGCGCACTCGGCGATGGATGCACACTAGCTTGACTTAGCAGTGTGAGGTCCTATTTAGTCTAACGTGTTGACATGTGGGCTGTGCTTTAAAAGCTGCTCTCCAGAGAAGGAAAGGGAAGGAGACAGCACACCATTTGCACCCAAACTGTAAACATGAAATGTTGAGAACTGGCCAATTGCAGAGAAATAGAAGTGGTGTGTTCTGTCTTGTCTCCTTTGGACATTGTGGCAGGAGCTAGAACTCTGCTGTTCTAACATTCGAGAAGGCTTCATCTCCCAACTTGCCTGCTTTCATATTCTTCTTATTAGGTGTAGACAATACAGGCCCTTTCTGTGTTAAAAAGTGAGTGGAACCTCACAACTGCCTCACATATGATCAATCAAAGATTCAGAAAGGCTGAATTATGGCCTGTCAGTGAAAACACAGGTGAGCAATATAGCTGAGCACCGACCTCAATGTCAGTGCCTTTAACCTATTGTAAACCCATTTTCTTTGGCTTGAACATTCATGTGGAAACCCATTAGCTGGTAAGCACCAGGTCCTCAACTAAAATGATAAAGCAAGGAATCCAGTGACATCACTACAAGCTCACACTGTAGAAGGGGGACTCCGGGGAACATGCAGGATGCAAAGAAATGAAACTGAAGGGAAAGTAGCCCCTGCTCCCTCCTAGGGAGTTCTATGACTGATGGTCTCTTCTGTCATTTAAGTCCCCTTTCAGAATCAGTAGAGGGAGCTTAGAACTAAAGAGCCATGGCTTCCTTAGCTGAGGTAGTTTGGGTACTGTCTTAGGGTTTCTTTTGCCATGAGGAGACACCATGACCATGACAACTCTTATAAAGGAAAACATTTAATTGGGTGGCTTACAGTTCAGAGGTTCAGTCCATTGTCATCATGGATGGATATGGTGGCATACAGGCAGACATGGTGCTGGAGAAGGAGCTGAGAGTTCTACATCTAGATCCTCAGGGAACAGGAAGTAATCTTATTGGGCCTGGCTTGAGCATATATGAGACCTCAAAGTCCTCCTCCACAGTGACAAACTTCCTCTAACAAGACCACACCTATTCCAACAAGGCTACACCTCCTAGTAGTGCCACTCCCTTTGAGGACCATTTTCTTTCAAACCACCACAGGTACTGAGCTGCTCACATCCCAGTCACTCCGACTACTCTGTTGCTAGCCTTTCTTTGCTTGTTAATTTCCCAAGAAGGCAAAATAGAAACGTCCAGATTAGCTGATGGCTGCCCAAGCCTCCCGATGAACTGACTTAAAGTTCACACATGAATGCAGTTGAAGAGAGTTACTTGGATCTTCTACAAGGTTTAAGACTGACAGCCCATAAATATATTACTGATTGCATTCCTTTCTCCTTTGTTTCGTCTCCTATAGCTCATGCAGGCCATTATACCCGGCAGTATCAATTTTTTGTGAATTGACATGTGTCTTGTTGTTTGAAGCTCAAGAACAATTTTATTGGAGTTTAACCCCAGGCCAGGCAAACTGTACATCTGGGCAGCTTCCTGGAGGAAAACAGAGCAAAGCAAGAGGGAAAGGCATACTGTTTGAGGTAAGCCATCATGGAGGACAGCCACATGGTGATGTGTGGGGAAGGGCACGCCAGAGAAAGAGCGAAGCCCTGCATGTTAAGGAAGCATGTGTGGAAGAGAGATAGAAGAAAGGGAACGTTTGCTTAGACTAGCAGGCAGACTTAGGAAGCCGTACGCTGTAAACTAGTGCCTCAACGAATTCTGAACGGCGTGAAGAAGTTAGTAGAGGTAGCAGTGATGGCAGTACTCATGTTTATGCCCACTTCTCCAGAATGTGAGGCAGGGGACTCATGAATTAAAGGCCAGGCTGGGATATCTAGCCACACAGGGAGACACATAGGACAGAAGAAAACAAACACACAAACAGCTAAAACTATTTTGGACTAGTAAATGTGTGGCATGTCACTAAGAGTGCTGTAATCCTTTCTTGGGGGCTCAGTGGTCTAATCTGCTGGCCTGACATTAACCAATAGTCTCTTTTGCTACCTTAGACTTGGGATATAATAAATGGGGAGGAGAGATCTGGCAGGAGAGGCCGCTGTCCTCTGTGCTCTCCGGTGACCACAGTGACCTCCACACCTGAACAAATATCCAAGACCCAAGAGGAACTCTCCACATCCTCCAAACTGGTTGAAGTTTCATTTGATGCTGTTGTTTCCCATTTCAAATGCCTCCCATAATGATAGCCGTCTGGTGAATGGGAAGACAGTCCATGTTGCCCAGCCTGGCCTTCAAAATCCTCTGTGATCTGACCTGGACAACATTATTTCCCAGGACACTCTCACCTTCTGTCCATATTGTGTGAGTGTGTGTGTATGTGTGTGTGTGTGTGTGTGTGTGTGTGTGTGTGTGTGTGTGTGTGTGTGTGTGTCTGGTATGTGTCTGTGTGTGTCTCTGTGCCTCTGTGTGCATGCACATATGTTTGCATGTATGTGAATTATGTATATGTATGTGCATGTGTGTGTAGAGGCTCAAGGCTAATGTCTGATTCATCTTTGATATATCTTCCATCTTATTCTTTGAGGAAGGCTCCCTCAATTAAACCCAAAGCTCCCTGACCCAGCTAGTCTCACAGGAGTACCAGGCAGGCAAACACACCCATCAGGCATGTATGAATTCCAGTCCTCATATGTGCACAGCCAGCGCATCGACCTCTGAGCCATTTCCCCAGCAGCCTCTTGTCCAGCGTTGTTTTCTGGCTTGCACACGTGTGAGCACACACATCTCCGATAGCCAATCAGATTCCACTCCCAGATCTCATCATGGTTCTTCCATGCTAGAATCCAGTTTCTCTTTCCCAAACACACATCACTTTATTTACAGCACCATGACGTTCGTCTGGAACCTGCTTGTGGCAACAGTAAGAGCCTCCTAACGGCCTGTGTCCCTCGCATGCTGGGCCGGTGATCCTCCACACCCTTACCACAGCAAGCTTCCTACATAAAATTCAAGTCCTCTGCTGCTTTTCGGAGTCAATCTTTTTGCTGGTCCTCTGTTGTTCCCACGATGGAGGCCCATACCCGTCTCCACTCTCAGAAGCCCGAACAGTGTCTCCAGCCTCAGCTTCCGCTGGCGCCAGGCTTCCCTTCTGTGCGCTGTGCTATCGGTTCCCTCTTCTAGGATGGTTTATCCACGTTTCCATCACCCTTCTTCAGCTCAACGGCTACCCCTCTGAGGAAGTCTGGGGAATTCTAGCACCCACCTTCTCGCCCTGCCCCGAGGATACTGCTACTAGATACTATACTAAGTTCTTTTGTATACATATCTGGAGGTAGATGTTTCAGGATGCAAGGCCTATGTATTAATTTTATCTGTATATAAAGCTAGCCCTCAGGTGAACATTTTTTCACATAGGAAATTATGGATTTTGGTTTGGTTTGGTTTTTTTTTGTTTTGTTTTTTGATTGGCCAAGCAAATGAATGAATTGAAGGATAATTATGTCATAGTTCTGTTAATTGACACAATCTGGACTCACCTTTGAAGAGAATCTCTGTTTTGGGTTTTGGTTTTTTGGTTTTTTGATACAAAGTTTCTCTGTAACCCTGGATGTCCTGGAACTTGCCCTGTAGATCAGGCTGGCCTTAAACTCAGAGATATACCTGCCTCTACCTCCCAAGTGCTGGGATTAATGGCATGTACTACCACTGTCCAGTCTTTTTACTCTGTCTTTCTCTCTTCCTTCCTTCCTTTCTTCCTTCCTTCCTTCCTTTGAAAGAGAGTGTTAATAAGGGATTTACTAAATCAGGTTAGCATATGGGCATGTTTGTAGGATATTGTCTTGATTACATTAATTGTGCAGGAAAACCCAGTCCATTGTGGGTAGCATCATTCCGTGGATTTGGATCATGGAATATAAACATTGAAAAAGTAAACAAGCTTAAGAATGTGTGCATTCACTTTCTCCTGACTGTGGGAGTGACCAGCTTCTTCAGGTTCCTGTGGCCTCGACTTCTCTGTAATGGCAGACCCTAACCTGGAACTGTAAGTTCAAATAAGCCTTTCTCTCTCAGCTTTTTTGTTAAGGTCTTTGTCATAGCAGCTGGAAAAGAAATTGGGATAAAACAGAAGCTACATATAGAGTTAATGGCCCTCCCCTGCTGTGGGATGATCTGTATGTCAAATGTGTTGCTGACTGGTCAATGAATAAATCACTGATTGGTCAGTGGCCAGGCAGGAAGTATAGGTGGGACTAACAGAGAGGAGACTTGAGAGAACAGGAAGCTGGGTGAGGGAGACACTGCCAGCTGCCATCAGGACAAGGAAGATGTAAAGTACCGGTAAGCCACAAGCCATGTGGCAAGGTATAGATTAATAGAAATGGATTAATTTAAGCTGTAAGAACAGTTAGCAAGAAGCCTGCCATGGCCATACAGTTTGTAACCAATATAAGTCTCTGTGTTTACTTGGTCGGGTCTGAGTGGCTGTGGGGCTGGCAGGTGAGAGAGATTTGTCCTGACTGTGGACCAGGCAGGAAAACATTAGCAACAGTTTGTAAGCAATATAAGTCTCTGTGTTTACTTGGTTGGGTTTGAGTGGCTGTGGGACTGGCAGGTGAGAGAGATTTGCCCTGACTGTGGGCCAGGCAGGAAAACTTTAGCTACAAATGGCGCCCAAAGTGGGGCAAGAGTTTCCACCTAAAACCTAAAAAAAAAGATTCTAAAACGGAGCTAAAAACAGTTCCTAGTTGTCTCTATCAAGTTAGCGGCAGCCTGCCAGTTTGAGCTACTGGCGGGTTCCTAGCATGCGTGCATGCTCGACCTGCAGTATGGTGGGAATGAGGCCTCTGCAAGTGACACATTAAGCTGTGTGGTGGATTTAGCCTTTGCTAGTACAAAACAAAAAAAAAAGAGGTTTCTGGGCTACACGCTACTTTGATAGAAGCATAGACCCACTATTTCTGAGAGTTGATGGCTCCCAGAGCTGGCGGAAAACGTATCACCGCCATGTTGGGAAGCTAAAATGGGCAGAGCCAGCAGCGCCAGCGCCGTTTCAGGCTTAGAAGGCTACAGTTCAAAACAACAGGCTCAAGCTAATATAAAAAAATAAGCCACGTAAAGATGGCTACCACACAAAAAATCTGGATTATGTTCTCTTTGATATTCGTAACTAAAAAAAAACATTTGATTACAAAAGCTGTTGAGTTATGCCAAAATGTATATTTTAAAGGTACCTTGACTTCAAAATTTGGATGTAAGGATATGTTGCTTTGGAAAGGAGGCTCTGCTTTTGTTTCCACAGAAAGCCAGAGGCTATGGATTTGTTCCAGATTAAGGCACATCAGGTTTGACCAGCCAAGACCACCTGAAAGGTCTCCGATGACACCATGGCCCAGATGATCCAACATCCAGAACCGTTTCAAGGCAACTGGCTCAGACGATACACCCTCATGGACTACTCCATAACCCTAAAATATTCTTTGTGTCCCCATAAGATACAGCGGCCCCCTCCAGCAGGAAGTAGTAAGAGAAGCTATGCCCAAATTCCCAAATATACCAAGCTGACTTTGGAGATGTGTAAAGGTTAAAACCTTCCTTTTTAAGAAAAGAAAAGGGGAAGTGCTGTGGGATGGTCTGTATGTCAAATGTGTTGCTGACTGGTCAATGAATAAATCACTTATTGGTCAGTGGCCAGGCAGGAAGTATAGGCGGGACTAACAGAGAGGAGAATTGAGAGAACAGGAAGCTGGGTGAGGGAGACACTGCCAGCTGCCATCAGGACAAGGAAGATGTAAAGTACCGGTAAGCCACAAGCCACGTGGCAAGGTATAGATTAATAGAAATGGATTAATTTAAGCTGTAAGAACAGTTAGCAAGAAGCCTGCCACGGCCATACAGTTTGTAACCAATATAAGTCTTTGTGTTTACTTGGTCGGGTCTGAGTGGCTGTGGGACTGGCAGGTGAGAGAGATTTGTCCTGACTGTGGACCAGGCAGGAAAACATTAGCAACAGTTTGTAAGCAATATAAGTCTCTGTGTTTACTTGGTTGGGTCTGAGTGGCTGTGGGACTGGCAGGTGAGAGAGATTTGTCCTGACTGTGGGCCAGGCAGGAAAACTCTAGCTACACTCCCCTGAAAGGATAAGTACTTGCCATGTCCAGCATGGCTCCAGGTACTTGACCTGATTGGAGTGGCAAAAATATGAAGAAATGCCTGATTCTTCAGCACACAGGACATCTGGGATTAGATGGACTGGGATATCAGATGGAGTATCCTCAGTACCCTGGAAGCTGGGTGTGTTTGTTATACATGGTTTAACAGGGAGGTGGGGTTATTGATATAACTGAATCAAGGAGATAGGGTTTATGGTATACGGCTGAACCCAAAGGCAGGTTTAGTAGTCTCCATAGGAGCAATCTCTGCTGGGGAGTAGACTTCAGGCCATAGACACCTTGGGGAGGCTACACTAGATATTTTCTGCACACACTATCAACATTAGCACTTAGAACAGAGGAAAGGCTCTGCCATCTCCCTGATTCCAGGCTCCACCATTTCCCTGAACCCAGGCTCCACCATTTCCCTGATCCTAGGCTCTGCCATTTCTCTTGGGTCTAAGGCATTGGGGCCCTTGACATACATGGACGGGCCTATGTCAACAACACATGTTCACTCAGGACTTGACTGTTTCCTACAACTACTCATTTCCATGTGTCCATATGTCTTATCCTTGCACAAATAAATTTTCTTTACTTCTTAAGAGAAAAATTTACTTAGGAGATAGAGGAATCAAAACAGAGCACCCAGGAGAGGAAGAAGATAAATACCAGTTATAATGTAGATTGAATATCAAAGCAGAACACCCTTGGATCTCCATTGAAACTTGGGTTTCCTTTGCATAATTTCAAACAATGGTACCTAGGAGACTCTGTTTTAGTTACTTTTCTATTGCTGTGACAAAATTCCATGACTAAGACAACTTATAAAAGAAAACATTTAATTGGTTTGCAGTTTCAGGGAGTTAGAATGATGATGAACAAGGGCATGACAGCAGGAACAGCTGGAAGCTCATGTCTTGATCCACAGCTGGGAGGCACAGTGAGAACAGTGGAGTCACAGTGAAACCTTTGAAACCTCAAAGGTCACCACCAGATACACACCTCCTCCAACAAGGCCACAGCTTCTAATCTTCCACCAACTGAGGACCAAGTATTCAAACATAACAACCTGTGAGGGCCATTACTGTTCAAACTACCATAGCCTCACTGAAGGGCAGCTGACCCTGCCCCACATGGCCTTACCTCATGGGCTTTCTAGAGACCATGGCTGGAGTCTTCACGACCCTGTACCATGCATTGTGCAGCCTATAAACCTACACCATGTGGATAATACTGCCAAGCTCTACTACCTTCTCACGGTGGAGGCTGGCCCTCTCCTGCAGCTGGAGTGGCTTCTGTGTGCCTAGCAGGTAAACTGACGAAACACTTCCTAGGAAGCTGTTCTTGAGCAGAGAACCCCTTTAGCATTTTCAGCTCACGGTGTGTTCTTTCAAATAAGTTTACATTTTTACAAATTATAAATTAGCGCCTTTAGTAGTTAGTCAACAAGGTCTCATCTTCAGAGGACCTTTCCTGTTGCATCAGTGAAGAATGTGGGGTTTCTGTTAAATGGGCTATTACTGTACACAGTTGGGGCTGCTGTATACACACCTTTCACAGTTAGGACTGCTGTATACACACCTTACACAGTTGGGACTGCTGTATACACACCTTACCCTGTTAGGACTGCTGTATACACACCTTACACAGTTAGGACAGCTGTATACACACCTTACACAGTTAGGACTGCTGTATACACACCTTACACAGTTAGGACAGCTGTATACACACCTTACACAGTTAGGACTGCTGTTATTCCAGCTTTGTGTCCAATTTAGAGTCTCTCACACTCCTGACCTTACCAATCTGGCCACTTCTCACGTCTTTCTGCCTCACTTGTTACTCTGTCTCACTGTGGCTCTAGGTAAGCAGTGAACAGGGACCATACCACACGCTGAATGCTCTCCTGCCTAGAATTTCCTCCTCCAAATGCTACTCTTGAATTCAGCCTTACTCAAGTTCTCAGGGCGTAGGCAAAATAAAACAATACTATTTCCCAGAATGTGACACAAGTAGCTCCTAGCCCAGTTCCTAATAGAGCCATTGCTCCTCTCTGAAACCTCACGGGCTGGACCTCCATTCTTTGTGTTTCTCTCAGCCTTATGGTCTTCCAAACTGCCACCAGAGTGACCCATCAGACTGGGATTCCAGAATTCTAAGGCTTCTCTAGCCTCCACATTCTTCCTGTAAATCAGTTCCAAAGGCCCAAGAACAATGTGGACAGGTTAATATTAGCAACAACACAGTCTTGGAGTTGCTTTTCTATATCACTTGCTTTTCCTGTTGCTGTGTCAAAATTCCTAACAAACACAAGTTAAGAAAGGAAGTCTTGTTTGAGTTCAGGTTTTGAGAGTGTAGTCCATCATAGTGGGGAAGGCATGGGGAGGAAACGGGAAGCAGCTGGTCACATGGTGGGAAGGCATGGGGCAGGAACAGGAAGCAGCTGGTCACATGGTGGGAAGGCATGGGGAGGAACGGGAAGCAGCTGGTCACATGGTGGGAAGGCATGGGGAGGAAACAGGAAGCAGCTGGTCACATGGTGGGAAGGCATGGGGAGGAAACAGGAAGCAGCTGGTTACATGGTGGGAAGTCATGGGGAGGAAACAGGAAGCAGCTGGTTACATGGTGGGAAGGCATGGGGAGGAAACAGGAAGCAGCTGGTTACATGGTGGGAAGGCATGGGGAGGAAACAGGAAGCAGCTGGTCACATGGTGGGAAGGCATGGGGAGGAAACAGGAAGGAGCTGGTCACATGGTGGGAAGGCATGGGGAGGAAACAGGAAGCAGCTGGTCACATGGTGGGAAGGCATGGGGAGGAAACAGGAAGGAGCTGGTCACATGGTGGGAAGTCATGGGGAGGAAACAGGAAGGAGCTGGTCACATGGTGGGAAGGCATGGGGAGGAAACAGGAAGCAGCTGGTCATGTGGTGGGAAGGCATGGGGAGGAAACAGGAAGCAGCTCGTCACATTATCTTCTGAGTCAGGAAGCAGAAGTGAGTACTAGTGTTCCATTCATTTTTTTCTTTCTTACTCAGTCTGGGACCCTAGCCTACGGGATGGTGCCACATCCCAGGTCAGTCTTCCCAGCAGTTACCTGCCACTGGGAACATCTTCACAGACACTCCTAGAGGTGTGTGTCTTCTAGGGATTCTAAATCACATCAAGGTGACTGTCAAAAATTAACCATCACACTATATAGTCAAGACAATTGACAACATATAACCACACAAAGACTCTTACACAAATGTTCACAGAAATATTATCTGAAACAGTCCAAAACTGTGGCAGCTCAAATGTCTGTGAAGTGGCAGATGGATAAACACAAACAGATATATCCATAAGATAGAATGTTATTTGTTAATAAAAATGAGAGAAATCCTGACTATATAGCCTGTAACATGAGTGAGTCTTGAAAAAGGCATACTAAATGGAAAAGAAAAATGGAAAATACCACTTATTATACAATTCTATTTATATATAAAACACCAAAAATAGGCAAATCCATGGAGACATGAAGTAAATTAGTGATTGTTGAGGACCAGGGCTCAGGACGTGGGGAGTGACTGTTAAAGGATTTCATTTTTGTGTGATAAAATGCCATGAAGTCAGTGATAGTGATTATAACTTTATGAATATATAAAAAACCACTGACTTGGTATTTAACATTTTTTAAAGTCTAAAAAGGCTACATTTGTTTCACAGGTAATATTAACTAATCGATGCTTCCATGGAAAAGGAATGAAACAAATCCTTGATGAGCGGTCCAGGAAACAGTACTACGCACAGATTATATCGAGTCAGCTGTTCTGTGTCGTATGTTTACCCACCTGCAGGAAAGCAAGGTAGCTTTCACAATGCTGTGCAGAGTCCAAAGGTTCCTCGTCCCTTCCCATGTAATACCTTAGACCCAGCTAGTCTTCCACATGCCAAGTGTAAAGAGTGCCAGGAAGAAAGGAGAAAAAGATCAGATCTTTCTTTACCTGTCTTTACCCCTTGGTCCTGAAAGCCACACTGCCTGTTCCCCAGGAAGCCCTTGTGAGTCTGAACTGAAATCTGTAGCTGCTGCACTCTCTCAGCTTCAGACATGGCTGAATGGCCCAGCATAGGATCTGACTGAACTGTCCTCCGTCCCCACCCGTCTCCACCTACAGGACTCTGCTACTGGACTCTGACTCCAGCTCATCTGACAGTGAAGTCAAGCTTCACCTGGAGCCCCTACAGCTCCCCCTGTGGCATTTTCAGCACATCTGTCCACATCAAGCATTTCAAAGTCAAGGTAAGAAAAATAGATATTAAGGAGTGGATTTTAAGGTTTTGTTTGAACACTCGTGCACTGTTTAGTCCTTAACAAAACAGTGTCTTGCCATTCTGTGAAAGAAGTATTTTCCTCAGAGCCCCAGGTTGTTCTAATTTCATAAGACCACATAGTGTCAGTAAGAGTGAGGTGGAAAAAGCTCCATGGGGGGCGGGAAAGAGACCTCAAGGATGGCCTCCTGGCTCATGCCCATTAAGTCTTAACCTGCCTACGGTTCACCTTTTCTTGGTCTGTGATTTCTTCTTGACCGAAGGCCACGATGAAGATGATACTCCATGACTAACAAGAACAAGCAGAGGAAGTTGTGCTGAAGATAAAGACTCCCTTATCTTTGAGGAAACTGAGTCTCAGAGACTGAATGAATCGGCCAGGGCTGTAGGATGAGGACTCACATCTGGACTTCTACCCCAAAGCCCAGTGGTGTTTGCTTTAAACTTCAGCTCTCCAGGGGTCCTGAGGTCTGAAGCCTGGGACAAATGACTGAGGTGCCCATTAACATATCAAAGTGGGTGCTGGCCACCAGGTTCTCCCTGCATCTCTCAGTCCCTACCTGTTACAGGGCTCTCTTGGCTGCCATATTTCATCCCCTACCCTAAACTACCCCAACCCAGGGGCTGGGCTGCCCTTCCCCAAGAGGCTTTTTGTAGGTGGAGTTTTCTGTCCCTCCTGCCAGCTCCCAAATCACAACACAGAGACTTACTATTAATTATAAAAGCTTAGCCCAAAGTTTAAGCTTGTTTTTAACTAGCTCTTTTAACACATATTAGCCCATATTTGTATTGATCTACATTCTATCACGTGGCTTTTACCTCTACATCATTTTGTGTGTCCAACTCATTTCTTGTCTGACTTCTCGGCCCTTCTTCCCAGCATTCTCTGCCCCCAAAATCTTGCCTAGCTATTGGCTGTTTAGTTTTTTATTAAGCCAATCAGAATGACATATCTTAACACAATGTAAAAGAATATTCCACAACAGCTTTCCCCTACATAGTCAAGCCATTTTGGTTACCCCATCCTTTTTTGGATCTCCTGGCCTCTTGATCTCTAGGTTTCTCTCTTTACCCTCTCTCCCTGCTCCCTTCCTCTCCTCTCCTCACATGGCTCGGGATCATGACCACTATGGACTCTCCCAGATGTCTCTGCCACTGCCTATGCTCTCCCTTTTATCCACAATAAACTTTCTCCTCCACCATACATAGGAACAGTCATGTCCTTTCTTTATTTCTTATTTTTTTTTATTCTTCTGGAACCCAGGACCAGTTCCTTTTTTATTTCTTTTTTTCACTCAGAGCCCTCCCTCACTTTTGTATGGTACTTTAATAAGTATTATATTGTTTTGTAAATTAGTTCATTTTCTGTAGTTTTGCTTCATAGGTCAAGCATAGCATACAAGAATTACATAGAAAACAGGACTTGAAGGGAATCTTACCTGCCTTCTAGGTGTTTGATTTTGGACACATGACTTTGAAAAGCATTCATTTCCTCATCTGTACATGATTTGCTATACAATGTATATTTTCACTTGTTATTCTATACACACACACACACATACACACACACACACACACACACACACACACACACACACACACACACACATTACTAGTCTTTTTGGGGGAGGTGTGTTTTGAGACAGGATTTCTCTGTGTTACTTTTGGAGCCTGTCCTGGAACTCACTCTGTAGGCCAGGCTGGCCTCAAACTCACAGAGATCCGCTTGTCTCTACCTCCTGAGTGCTGGGATTAAAGGCATGCACCATCACCACCTGGCTACTGCTAGTCTTAAAAGACCATTGTGCTCATTACTTTCGTGTCAACTTGACACAAGCTGGAGTCATCAGAGACGAAGGAGCCTCTATTGAGAAAATGCCTCCATAAGATCTAGCTGTACGGTATGTTTTTTAGTTAGTGATCAGTAAAGGAGGGCTCAGCCCATTGTGGGTCCTGGGTTTTGTAAGAAAGCAGGCTGAGCAAGCCATGAGCAGCAAGCCAGTAAGCAGCTCCCTTCCATGGTCTCTGATCAGCTCCTGCCTCCAGGTTCCTGCCCTGTTTGAGTTCCTGTGCCGACTTCCTTCAGGGATGAACAGTGATGTGGAAGTGTGAGCCAAGTCAGCCCTTTCCTCCCTGGGTTGTTTTAGTCATGGTGTTTCCTCACAGTAATAGAAACTAAGACAGCCATCCTTGGTGAGCCATACCTCCTCGAATCTACATCTCTGCTGTAGATCTCCTCCTTGGTCCTGGCCCTGTAGTTAACTTCTGACCCAGAGAATGGGTCAGGACTCAGAAAGGTGCAGGGCAGCCTTTTTCGTTTTCTGTCCCTTTCTGTTGCTGACCAGAACTGAAGTATGCTTTCTCTGATAATTTGGGCTTCCTTACTCTTTCTCCAAAGTTGCGCGCCCTGCCGGGAGGCTGCCTGCTGCCTTGAAGCAGACCTCCACTCTGGTCATTCAAACAGCAAGGCCTTGTTCTTCCTTTCTTCCATTTTCCTCCTCTAGGCGGCTGCTGAGATTTACAGCTCACCTGCCCTGGGGTGCTTTTCTTCTGCACTCCAATAAACTTGTCTTAGAATTCACAAAAGAATCGCTACCAGTGACTCAGTGACTTCTGAGGTCTGATTAAAAGAGGCCCCGCAGCTTCCCCCTTGGTCCCTTGGATCTTTTACTAAGAAGCCCAGTGTTCTGAGATTGCTGCGGCATTAGTTGCTTTTCTGACTCTGTGACTAACTGCCTGACAGGAAGTTTAGGGGAGGAGGGTTAATTTTGAATCATGATTTGAGGACCTATCCATTGTGGTAGAGAGTGCATGGTGGCAGGACATGTTCACAGCTGTGCCATGGGAGTTTGCTCATACCTAAGTGAAGGTGGAGAGAGCAAACAGGAAGAGGAACTGGGCTGTAAAACATCCAGGAACCAATTCCATCAATAAGGAATATTCTGACAATAACCTGTCAGAATAGTGTCACACACACACACACACACACACACACACACACACACACACACACACATTCAAACAAAGGAAACTGTGCAGAAGTTTTCACATTCAAATTGAGGAAACCCAGAAGCCCATGAAGACCTGGAGAGAGGAAGCTGCTGAGGCAGCGGGGGCACCGATGGTCTGTCTAGCTCAGCTAAGAAGACAGCCCAGAGTGAAAGGCTGTGTAGACACCAGGTGCCGGTGGAGGTACCAGATACCTCTAGTTCTGGCAATTTTGCGTAACCAATATCTACAACTTTGAAGGAGGACTTCTCGTCTAAGCCCAGTTAACTAAGGTCCATGAGAAATAAGAAATCATTGTTTAAAGCCCTGAGTTCAGTGGTCCATTCAACAACGGTAGGTGGGCAGGTAGGTAGGCAGGACACATGCCGATTGCAGCCACAGCCACTACTGCCACGGAATAGATATGCTCAGAGGATTGTATGAGGTGGCAGGTTCAACCAGACATCAGGAAGTCAGTGAAATGCAAAGATTAGTGTTGCTAAATTTAATTGTACACCTTACTGAAGTCCTACTGAAGGCCAACTCATGCATTTGTTCCAAACATGCATATTTTAAAATTCTGAGAACAAAGCAGGTATTTGCCTGTGGAAAGCAGGCCTGCCTGAGCCAAAAGCCCTAAGGATTTCTGGTCTCCCTCCCGTTTGCCCTGAGTCTTTTTCTCTATTTTCTTTATATCTGGCTTGTTGGGCTGGTTTCAGCCCACTCCAGTTTCACTTGGGCTAGGATCGTGTCTGCTGTGTTTAGGGTGCTCCTTTGATCTGCCAATATAAACCACTTAAAATTAATTACCACACACAGTCACGCTAGTGCCTGTTGGCAGAGACTGCCTCTCTGTCTTGCTCTCTTTCCAAACAGCAAGTGAATTTTCTTAATAAAGACATCCATTAATCAAAGGACCAGAAGCTCTTATTCTAGAATATTTTAACCTTAATGCACTCTGAACAGTCACGTTCCCATGCTTTTCAGTGCACGAAAACATACATCCATAGATTTGCCCTGGTTACTTATCCAGTAGAGCTGCAGATGGGGAGGACATCGAGGCTCACAAACAGATGGTGATGAAGTTGTGCAAATGAACTATGTAGTGTGCATTTCTTTAAACCAGTAAGTATTTTATAAAAATAAAAGTATTTTATTTGTAATGATGTGCATATCTGTGTCTGGGGGCGGGGTATGTGCACATATGTGCAGGTGCCTTAGGTCAGGGATGTCGGACCCCTGGGGCTGGAGTCCCAGCGGTTGTGAGTCTTGCAATGTTGCTCAGAACAGAACTTGGAACACGCTCTTAACCACCGAGCCATTGCTCCAGCCCAAGACTTTCGTCTTTTGAGACAGGATCTTCCTCTAACTCTCCTGAGCCTCCTTATGTGGACTAGGGTGTCCTCAGGACAATTCTCCTGTGTCAGACCCCACGTGCTGAGATTCTGAGCATGAAGCACCACACCTGGCCAGTCAGGAAGAATTTCATACAGGACACCAGGCATGCAGATGGCTTGGCTCTGGCCATCAATACACTTTCATGACAGTTTCCCATCTGAGTTTCAAAGCTACCCAAAAGAAATCCAAGGCTGGAATTTGTATCCCCGTTTCAGCAAAGTAAAGTGACTTCTTTCAGAGTTCCCACCTCACAGTCAGGAAATAATTCTGTGACAAACATGGTTTTTGTTAGTCAAGAAGTCAAGTTCTGATCAATGATGTGAAAAAACCAGAAATGCACAGGCCCAAGCGGGGGTGAAATCTTCTCTGGGATCTTACACAGGACATTTTATGACACCCTTTGTGCTATCCATCTGCAGCTCCTCGTGTACACCCTTGGGATGGTTATATATGAGTTTGGGGATTTAGATACCTCAGATAAAATGCGCATTCCAGCAACAAATACCTTATAATTAAGCACATTCCTTTTGGTACACAATGTGTGAACAGTCTTTCTAAGTGGAATGAAGATTAGACAATGATAAATAGCCTTTTTCAGCTCAGGCATACTTAATCTTCAAGTAAACAAGACAAAACAAAATAAAGGATTAAGTTTTATATACTAGTCAGTGTTTAGAATTGTAGCGTTATCTGCAGACTATGAACATGACTTTTCTGTTCTGCTGCTGGGAATGTCATGCCAGTGTCTAGCAGGACTTGCTCAGGCTTTCTTCAGGCAGCCCAACTTGAACTGTCCTCACCTGCCTGTTTGGGCTTCAGTAACTGGCATGCTCACAAAGGCAGGGCCTTGGTTGTATTTGAAGAAGAGTTCACGCTTTGAGGAAGACAAGCCCAGGAACCCAGCTAATAAAGTCTGTTATCTGAAATCCCTAAGGGTGAGAAGAGAAAGAAGAAGAAATTGAATGGGGTAAAAATGTGCCTTCAGCTCCATGAGAGCACACACAGTGAAGCCGGAGGCGTCTCATCCAGAAAGTCCACGTTTTCATGAAACAGCTTCGTGTTGGAAGCTTTAGACTAGCGAGGCCTGCAGTGAACCCCACTGTAAGGTTATCAAGACAGTCATGAAGATTAATGGCAGCATAATTATGATGCTCCTCCCCACTTCAGACCCTGCCAGGAAGATAAGATTGGGTCCCGCCAAAAAGAGAAAATGAGTATTTTTCAAGGACACATAGGTCTTGCTGTATTTTCATAGTTGGCTTTATTTTATTTTTGAGTTTTATATATATTCTTTCAGAATTTCTTTTTTCCTTTTATTGAAAATAGATATTTTTCCTCATATAATATATGCTGATTACAGTTCCCCCTCCCAGTTCCTCCTTCCCTCCCCTCCTACCCAGATCCATGCACCTTCTCTCTCTCTCATTAGAAAATAAACAGGCTTCCAAGGAATAATAATAAAATAAGATAAAACAAGAACTAACTCATCAGAACAGGACAGAACAAGCAGGAAGAAAAGAGCCCAAGAAAAAGCACAAGAAACAGATAAAGACACAGAGACTCACTCACTCACACACTCAGGAATCCCCAAAACACTTAACTAGAAGCCATAATAAATGCACAAAGAACCTGTATGAGACAAGGCACCTCCAAAGATGCCTTTGAGTTTGTTGTCTGGTGGCGGTCTGCTGCTGGGCATGTCATCTACTCCTAAGAGTTGTTTCCCCAGTGAGACTCCCTTGGAGAAAACTCAACTTTCATTTGAGAGTGGTTATCAACTGGAGATAGCTTTAGGCATTGCCCACTTCCTTTAGCTCTAAGACCCCTTCTTGTGCTGAACCATGAAGGCTTGGTGCGTGCTGCCCTGTCTCTGAGTTGTTCATAGGTGCATTGATCCTGTTGGCTTAAAGGGCTTTGTTTCCTTGGTGTCCTCAGTCCCCTCCACTCTTTCTACCTCCACTTCCATAGGGTTCCCTGAGCCTGAGGAAGGGATTTGATGGAGACATCCATTTAGGGTTGAGTATTCCAAGGTCTTTCACTCTCTGCATGTTGTCTGACTGTGGGTCTCTGGAATTGTTTCCATTTGCTGCAGGAGGAAGCTTCTCTGATGATTGATGGCTGAGCAAGACACAAATCTATAAGTAAAGCAGAATGTCATTAGTGTTCTTTTTATTGCTATGTTCTTTTAGTAGAATAGTAGTATTTGGTTTTACCTAGGTCTTTGGGCTATCTAGTCTTAGGTTCTTGGTCATCCAAGCAGTGTCAGGTGTGAGCTCCATCTTGTGGAGTGGGCCTTAAGTCAAACCAGATGTTAGTTGGTGACTCCCACTAGCTTTGTCCACCGTTGCCCTAGCGTATCTTACAGACAGGTCGCCACTGTAGAGCAAAGGGTTTGTAGTTAGGTTGGTGTATGGTGCTGTACCAAAGATGATAGAACAGAAGTGTGAAGGCTCTTTAAAGGCACTGGCTTGACTTCTCCATGTTCAATGAGGGCCTTGATGTCAGTTTGTGGAGAGCAACCTGTAGTCTTGGCAATAGTCTGGGCTATTTGGGGGTTCAGAGAACCCTTTTAGTCAACAACTCAATTAGATGTAACCTAATACTGGTACTAGAAACTTCATTTGGTGACAAGAGCTGTCCAGTTGAGGCTCTAGCTCCCCTATTATTTGACAATTTCCTTTAGATCACCTTCATATATGTAGATACTTTAGGACGCTTCTACTGCATTAGGTGTCCATACTAGCCTTCAAATGGTCTTTATTTTAGCTGTCTCTCCCTATATTTCCTCTCTCATTCCCCCTCCCCACGAGATCCTCCCTTTTCAGTACTTCCCATCCATCCATAACTATCCATTCTATTTCTTGTTCCTAGAGAGATCTATATGCCCACCCCCAGTTTCTTATTCTATACCTAATCTCTGTGGTTCTGTGGATTGTAGCTTGGTTATCATTGACTTAACAGCTGACATTCACATAAAAGTGAATACATGCCATATTTATCTTCCTAGGCCCTAGATACTAAGGATGTTTTTTTCCTAGTTCCATCCATTTACCTGTGAATTTCATGATTTCATTTTTAATGTGATAAAGAAAATCACATTTTCTATTAATCTGTTGAGGGGCATCTAGGCTGGTTCAAATTTCTGGCTATTAAAAATAAAGAAGCAATGAACATGACTGAGCAAGTATCTCTGTGGTAGGATGAAACATCCTTTGTGTGTATGCCCAAGTGGTCTAGCTGGATCTGGAGGTAGACTGATTTCCATTTTCCTGAGGAACTGCCACACTGATTTCCATAGTGGCTGTTCAGGTTTGCATACCAACCAGCAATGGAGGGGTGTTCCTTCATGCCACATCCTCACTAGCACAAGCTGTCACTTGTGGTTTTCATCTTTGCCATTCTGACAGGTGTCGGATGAAATCTCAAAGTAGTTTTGATTTGCATTTCTTTGATGACTAAGAATGGTGAACATTTCTTTAAGTGTTTTTCAGGCATATGAGTTTCCTCTTTTGTGAATTCTCTGTTTATATTTGTACTCATTTTTTAAAATTGGATTATTGGTTGTTGTTGTTGTTGATATCTTCGCTCTTTGAGTTCTTTATATATTTTTGGATATTAGCCCTGTATCAGACGTGTACCTGGTAAAAATCTTTTCCCATTCTGAAGACTGGCACTTTTTCCAGATGATGGTGTCCTTTGCTGTGCAGAAGCTTCTCAGTGTCATGAGGTCTCATTTATTAATTGTCGATCTTAATGCCCGTGTTCTGTTCAGAAACTCCTTTCCTGTGCCAGTGAGTTCAAGGCTTTGAATCTATTTGGATTCTTCTACATGTAGCCACCCAGTTTGACCAGCACCATTTGTTGAAGATGCTGTCTTTTTTCCAGTGTGTATTTCTGGCTTCTATATAAAAAATCAGGTGTTCATAGGTGTGTGGATTTACTGAGAGTCTTCAGTTTGATTCCATTGGCCAAATGTGTTTGTTTTGTGCCAATGCCATGTGGTTGTTATTACTGTAAATCTATTGTACAACTTGAGGTTGGGGATGATGATCCCTCCAGCAATTCTTTCATTATTCAGGAGTGTTTTAGCTATCCTGGTGTGTGTGTGTGTGTGTGTGTGTGTGTGTGTGTGTGTGTGTGTGTGTGTGTATGTGTATTTCCACATGAAGCTGAAAATTTTTCTTTCAAGATCTGTGAAGAATTGTGTGGAATTTTGGTGGAGATTGCCTTAAATCTGTAGCTTGCTGTGGTAAGATGGCCATTTTTTACTATATTAATCCTACTGATCCAAATCACTCAGGCTGGTCTCTATTTTATCATGATAACATATGATTGGCAGGAGATTCTGTGGGAGGAGAGAAGAGGAAGTCAGTTGACCAAGATTGTAAAGGTCCCTGAACACCACAAAGAGATCCTTGAAGTATTGTGTAATGGGAAATTCCAGCCACTTACTGGACCTGAATAGCATGAGTTTAGGACAATGATTTCATCTACAAATGGGATGAGTGGAAGGTAGAGATGGGATAGCACCAATGGACCTTGACAGTTGCTGAGGCCTGAGAAACAGAGCAGATGGGTTGGAAGAGAGAGCTGTTGACATGAAGGGTTAACTGTATCTGTGTGTTTACTAGATGTAGAGAAAAGAATGGAAATGCAAAGGGGAATGATACTATATTCTAGTGTGGGTTCACCTTTATCTGGATAACAGCAGGAAGGCAGCGGTTTGGAGAGGAAAATCCATTCCATTCTATGTGTTCTAATTTTGAACTGATGAAAGTTATTTCATATTAAGGCTTGAAGTGAGTAATAGAGCTCATGGCTGGAGTTGGGGACACAGCAGAGGTCGTGACTAAGGTGACAGAAAAAAGTAGAAGGTGGTTTTATGACTGACGCAGTACGGAGACTACGGGGTTGGTACTCATAGAGGAAGTCCAGGTCCAAGTCTTCCCTTTCCACAGCCCACATGGTCTCCCTAACATGGACAATTCTCAGATTCATCCATTCATACTGAGTGGCTGATGACACCATCAGCAGTCATGTCTCATATAGATTTCCAGTTCAGTAGGTACAAAGACTTGAACTGAGAAATTTTGCTGATAAAATAGGAAGTATGAAAATGGTCACAGGATTACCCCAAAGGCCTCTAAAACCTAAAAGTCACTAGACCTAGTGTATTAGTCATTTGTCCTCTTTGCTGCAGTAAGAACTATGTAAAGACGGCCCACAGCTAGAGAGTACAGCCCATCGTGCTGCAGAAGTCTGGGCAGCAGGAGTGTGAGGTAGCATAATACATTGTGTCTGGAGTCAGGAGTCAGAAACAGATGAATGCTGGTACTCAACTCTCTCCCTTTTATTCGGTCTTGGATCCCAGCCCATGGAATGGTGCCACATGCAGTCAGATGGGTCTTTCTCCATCTAAGCATTCCTTTCCAGACACGCCCAGAGGTTTATCTCCTAGGTGATCCTAGATCCAGTCAAGTTCACAATATTACCATGACAACCAGCCACCTCCTTGGCAGTCTGAAAGAGAATGAGTAAAAGGGAGGTTTTCCCAGAGTGTGAACTACAAGTGTGCATGTTCAGTTCACTACTGCAGACTCCATGTGTATTGCAGCTCCAAGTTAATGCCTGAAGTACCTTCATGATTATTCTGGGATGGGATAAAGTGCTGGGAATTTTGCATCGCCTGGCAAGTACATTGTCAGCTAAGGTCAAATGAAGGTGACACTCTGCTTTCTTGTTTCAACTTGTATTTTAAATATCATCCTATTCTTGTTCTATTTAGTAAATTGTAAATATCACCCTTTTCTTAATCTAGAGGTCATAAGGTCAAGAAGGACGTGATGTGTACTATGAGGAAAATATGAATGTCAGGTGGTTTGTTTGGGCCACGTTGCTGTGATTTCAAAGTTAATGCATCTGCAATGTGTTAAATATGCTGTCTTTAAAGAGAAAAACAAGGAGCAAAGAGAAATAGCTTAGTCAGTAAGGTTTGCACAAGCATGAAGACCTGAGCTGGATCCCCAGGACACATGTCAAAAAGCCAGGCATTGTGGCATGCATCTGCAAACCCAGCATGGGGGAAAGGCAGACATTGTGGCATGCATCTGTAAACCTAGCATGAGGGGAATGCCAGGCATTGTGACATGCATCTGTAAACCTAGCATGAGGGGAATGCCAGGCATTGTGGCATGCATCTGTAAACCTAGCATGAGGGGAAAGCCAGGCATTGTGGCATGCATCTGTAAACCTAACATGAGAGGAAAGCCAGGCATTGTGACATGCATCTGTAAACCTAGCATGGGGGGAAAGCCAGGCATTGTGACATGCATCTGTAAACCTAGCATAAGGGGCAAGTCAGACATTGTGATATGCATCTGTGAACCTAGCATGAGGAGAAAGCCAGGCATTGTGACATGCATCTGTAAACCTAGCATGGGGGGAAAGTCAGGCATTGTGACATGCATCTGTACACCTGGGGGGGCGAGGCAGAGACAGGATCCCTGGTGCTGGAGTTACAGGCAATTGTGACTCTCCCAGTATGAACACAGGGAACCCAACTACTGTCCTCTGCAGGAGCAGCAAGTGTTCTTAACCACTGAGCCATCTCATCTGTCCAGCCCCAATTTCTCCTTTTTTAAAAAAGACTAAAAAATGCTGGGTGGTGGTGACATACGTCTTTAATCTCCGCACTCAGGAAGCAAAGGCAAGTGGATCTCTGTGAGTTCAAGGTCCACCTGGTCTACAGAATGAGTTTCAGGATAGCCAGAGCTACACAGAAAAATCCTGTCTCAAAGGCCTTCCCCGTGAAAAAAGAAATATAATAAGTATTTGTTAAGTATCAATTAGTTAGAAGAAATAAAAAACTTACAGAATTTTCCAAATATAAAACCAAAGAGCATTCGACTAGGCCATACTTAACTCAGGGCAGCCTGCTCAGGGGAGTTGTTCTGCCTGCACTGGAGACCAGCTATTTGCCTGCCCTCCAGACCACCCCTGGTAACAGAGCCCTTTCAGGATACACCAATCCAAGTCCAAAATGAGCCACCAGACTGAGCTACTAAGTATGAACTCATTCTCATGCAATGGACCTTCTGGTAGGAAAGAATCTAAAACAGGGAGCAAACCCGCAGAGGGTACATACAGCCAGGACCAGAGACTCCTTGCCGCACAATTTCTTATGGCTAGAGTGATTCTGTAGGGAATGTAGATGGTGGATTACTCTCATTATATTCGACAGAGTGTATCTTCTGCCTTCCTGCCCACCCCCTTTTCTCCTTTCTTTCCTACAAGCATTAAGATCAGACCAAGTATGAGGCTGGAGAGATGGCTCAGTGGTTAAGAAGCACTGGCTGCTCTCCCAGAAGACCTAAGTTCAGTCCCTATCACCCACATGGCAGCTCTCAACTGTCTGTAACTGCAGTTCTATGTGATCCAACACCCTCACACAGACATATGTGCAAACAAAATACTAATGCACGAGTACACACACACACACCCAACATCAGAACAAGTGTTTAATTTTATTGGAGCCTTGGAAGAAAGGAAGAAAGAAACCTGAATATGTTTTGGAATGTGCTGTAGCATGTTGGAAACTTGGATATATATCCAAAGGCTTCTTCAAAGTTAGTCATTCTAGGCATGAGTCTTTCATGTATTTCCCTGCTAAACCATAACAAAATTGATTTTCTGTTGAACTGACCGAGACTAGGAGGCTGTTTTCCAGTCTGCATACCAGGAAGCCCTCCTAACGTTTTCTCTAGAAGATGTTCTGCAGCTGAAGGCCAGCCCTGACCACACAGAGGGACTGACTGCCTGCAGTCACCTTGCTGAGATGAAAAGCCTCTAAAGGAAACTGCATGGGCTCAGATGGCCAACCATCCTCTTAAATGACATGCATCCCCATGTCGTGGATTCTTCAGCAGTTCCCTGCTCCACCTGTTTGATGGGGTAAGTATTCAAGCTGTGGTGTCTATGGAAAAGTGCAGACTTCCCTGGTAGTGGAGTCCATGTTATCTGTCCACATTGGACTAGGCAGGATCCACTTGAGATTGGTTTAATGGACCAAATACTTGGAAGCAATAGAATTTGGTAAGAATTTTGTGTAAAATCCTTGGCATCTCTTGACATACTTTGTAAACAAAGAAGGCTCATAATATGCTTTTAGCTATACATAGGCACACACACGTGTAGGCATATGAATGCACATGGACACATTCAAGTGCATACATCCAGAGACCCTTCATTCCAGGATAGCAGGTGATTCACTTTGCAATCCTAGCATTTTCATTCACTTGTCAACTTCCAACCCTTGCTCAAAAAACTCCTCCAAACGGAAATGCCTGCCCCGTGTCCAACATCCACCTTCCCACCCATGTCCAACATCCACCCTTCCCACCCATGTCCAACATCCACCCTTCTCACCCATGTCCAACATCCACCTTCCCACCCATGTCCAACATCCACCCTTCCCACCCATGTCCAACATCTACCCTTCTCACCCATGTCCAACATCTACCCTTCCCACCGATGTCCAATATCTACCCTTTCCATTGACTGAAACTCAGGGCTCAGTTCAAGTCTGACCCTTTCCTATCTGACTTCTGTCATTCAAGATGTAAGATTCATTCTCATTACTACACATATTAGTAGTTTTTATTTATTTATTTATCTCTCATATATTATATCCTGACCACAGGTTCCCTCCCTCCTCTCTTCCCAGTTCCCTCACACACACCTTCCCTATCCCCCAGATCCACTCCTTCTCCATTTCCCTTCAGAAAAGAGTAGGCTTCCCAGGGATCTCAACCAAATATGGCCTAGCAAGTTACAATAAGACTAGGCATTTCCCCTCATATTATGGCTGAGTGAGGCAACCCAGTAGGAGGAAAAAGATCCTAAGAACAGTAAAAAAAAAAAAAAAGTCAGAGACACCTCCCACTGCCACTGTTAGGAGTCCCACAAGAACATCAAGCTACACAACCATAACTTATATGTAGAGGACCTAGGTCAGTCCTGCAGGCTCCCTGATTGACATTTCAGTCTCTGTGAGCCCCTGTGAGCCCTGCTCAGTTGATTCCACGGGTTGTGTTCTTGTGGTGTCTTCAACCCCTCCAGCTCCTATAATCCTTCCTCCCCCTCTTCCCTGGAACTCTCCAAGCTCTGCCTAACGTTTGTCTGTGGTCTCTGTGTCTGCTCCCATCAGCTGCTGGGTGAAGCCTCTCTAATGACAAGTATGCTAGGCTCCAGTCTAGGAGTATAGCAGAATATCATTAGGAATCATTTCATTGACTAGATCTCCGGGCTATTCAGCCTCTGGGTTCTGGCCCTCAGTTGTGGGTTCCCTTTCGTGGGATGAGTATCAAGCTGGACCACTTATTGGTTGGCCACTCCCACAAGTTCTGCACCACATTTACCCCAGCACAATTTGCAGAAGGGAAAATTGTAGGTATAAGGTTTTGCGGCTGGGTTGGTGTTCCAGTGGAAGCCTTGCCTGGTTATAGAAGATGGCTGCTTCAAGCTCCATAACCCCTCTTACTAGGAGGTTTCACTAGGGTCACTCTCTTAGATTCCAAGGAGTTTCCACTGCATTAGGTTTCTACTTCGTCCCTCAAATGCCCCCAAATCCAGTCATCTCTCCCAGTACTTTCTTCCTCCATCCCCTCCCCTACCTGATCCCTCCTGTTCCCATCCTCACCCACCCCCAGTCCAACCTCAAAATCTATTGTTTCCCCTTCCTAGAGCCTTTGAGCCCTCCTTGTTACTTATCCTCTCTGGGTCTGTGGATTGTAGCATGATTATCCTCTGCTTTACAGCTAATGTCCACTTATAAGTGAGCACATACCTCACTCAGGATAATGTTTTCTAGTTCCTTCCACTTGCCTGCAAATTTCATGAGGTCATTGTTTTAAACAGCTGAGTAATACTCCATTGTGTAAATGTACCACATTTTCTTTATCCATTCTTTGGGACATCTAGGTTGTTTTCAGTTTCTGGATATTATGAATAAAGCTGCTTTGAACATAGTTGAGCAAGTGTCCTTACAGTATATTAGAACATCCTTTGAGTATATGGCTAAAAGTGGTATAGCTGAGTCTTGAGGTAGATAAATTCACAATTTTCTAAGAAACTGCTATATTGATTTCCAAAGTGGCTGTACAAGTTTGCACTCCCACCAACAATGGAGGAGTGTTCCCCTTGCTCCACATCTTCTTTAGCATGAGCTGTCCCTTGCGTTTTTTATCTTAGCCATTCTTAGAGGTGTAAGATGGAATCTCAGAGTAGTTTTGCTTTGCATATGTTCAACATTTCTTTAAGTGTTTCTCAGTCATTTGAGATCCATCTATTGAGAATTCTCTGTTTAGATCTGTACCCCACTTTTAAATTGGTTTGTTGATGTCTAGTTTCTTGAGTTCTTTAGGTATTTTGTACATTAGCCCTTTGTCAGATAAGGAGATGATGAAGATCTTTTCCCATTCTGTAGGCTGCCACTTTGTCCTATGGACAGTGTCTTTTGTCTTACAGAAGCTTTTCAGTTTCAATAGGTCCCATCTATTAATTGTCGATCTTAGTGTCTGCACTATTGCTGTTCTGTTAGGAAGTTGTTGCCTGTGCCAATGCATCCAAAGCTATTCCCTACTTTCTCTTCAGCCAGGTCCAGTGTATTTAGTTTTGTGTTGGTGGTCTTTGATCCACTTGGACTTGAATTTTGTGCTGGGTAATAGGTGCCGATTTCTGAGTTGTAGTTGTTGGATGGGTGTTTTGTTTCTTGGTTTCTGTTTCATTTTTAGTCTTCTGGTCTTTGTGACTGGATTTCTGGCAGTTGGTGTGACCTCTGGTCCAGCAGGGAGTCTTCGTCCAAGTTGGGGGCTGGATTTCTGGTGGTTATTGTGGCCTTTGGTCCAGTGGGGGGGGGTTTCCACCCAAGTTGGGGGTAGGATATGATGATGAGGAGGGGAGTGGAGATTTGGGATATTGAACAGGGGGCACTGAGAGAGTGGAAGAGATCCATGGGTGGGCCACCTATCTGGAGTTCTGGTGACCAGAGTGGCCTATGGTCTAGTAGGGAGTCTCTGTCTGAGTTTACCTATCTGTTCTTCAGACTGGCATGGTCTGCATCTCAGCAGAAGATATCTGTTGGATTTTGGGGCAGGGCTTTGGCTTGGCAGTGTGGGTGGGTGTTGGGGTAGAAAGGGGCATCATTGGGTTGGGTCTTTGGTATCTGAACCTAGGGAGTAGGGATGTTCTGAGTGCAGGTGGGCCCCTTGGGGTTTTTTACATTTCTTCCTATATATCTTACTTTCCTGCTGTCTCCATGGCTGGCTGGCTGGCTGGCTGGCTGGCTTCTGGCCCAGGCATGTCCCTCTCTTCCTCCCTTGTTCTCTTCTTTTTCTCCTCTCTAGATTTCCCCTCCTACTTATTCTCTCTGCCCACCAGCCCTGCCTATCCTTCTCCTGCCTAGCTATTGGCCATTCAGCTTTTGATTAGACCAATCAGGTGCCTTAGGCAGACAAGGTGAAACAAATGCGGCACATCTTTATATAATTAAACAAATGCAGCACAAACAAATGTAGCACATCTTTGCCTAGTTAAAATAATATTCTACAATAGTTCCTTTTGATTTTTAATAGTCTGCCAAATGACATTTCATTCCACAATTATTTGCTCTCCAGTAGATCTTACTGGGATGATACCAACTGAGTGTACTGCAA
The DNA here is from genome assembly GCF_007827085.1 of Peromyscus californicus insignis. NCBI lineage: Eukaryota > Metazoa > Chordata > Mammalia > Rodentia > Cricetidae > Peromyscus > Peromyscus californicus. Next base: position 8,287,972 of record NW_026294617.1, on the reverse strand, counting down.
ATCAATTCTGATAAAACCACCTTTAATTAAAGAAAGCCTTTGCTTTCTTTTCCAAGGTCAATAGAGGTTCCTCTTACAACAACTGTAAGTACTTTGTCCTAACAAACTCATTTTGTTTATTTGTTTGTTTGTTTTTCGGGGCAGGGTTTCTTGTGTAGCACTGGCTGTCCTGGAATTCGCTTTGTAGACAAGGCTGGCCTCAAATTCAGAGACCCACCTGCCTCTGCTTCCTGAGTGCTGGGACTAAAGGCGTGCGCCACCACACTGACTTGTCTGTGTGAGTTTCCACTTTCCCTACCTTTGCTAGAATACTGCTTTAGTGCTGTCGGAACCTGTGCCTTCAGAAAGGCAATCCTAAAACCCCAAGGAAGCTGACTTTGCTTTTACACATTCTGACTCTGATTAGTCAACAGGTCAGGTGGCCTTCTGCAATGTGGGGTTCCCAAAACCGCTGCAAATGTGATAATTTTCTAGAACAAGTCGGTGAACTTAAGCTACTGAATTTATAATTACAACTTTTCAATTTTGTGATTTTATATTTTATTAGTTTATTTCATTTTGTCTAGAAAAAAAAATCTGGGCTATTTGTTGCCACTTGGAAGAGCACGAATTCCAATAAGTTAAATTTACCCTTAAGGAGTAGTAGCTTAAGGATTATGCTTACTAGCACTCAAATGTAACTGGGTTTTATCCTAGGGTCCTACTCAAATCTCTTTTTTCCCCTGTTGACAATCTCATGCATGTCTATATTGAGTTGGGGGCATTTCTACCCACCCCCCGTTATCCTCTCTCACCCCTCATTCTTTTCCCTTATAGCCCTTTTCTTCCCAACCACCCCCTTCCTACTTTGTTGTCTTTTTTGTAAGATGTATTTTTAGTATTTTTAATTATTTGTATGTATATATGTCATTGTGTGAGATTATGCATGTGACTGTAGGTGCCCTCAGAGGCCAAAGTCATCAGATCTCCCTGGAGGTGGTCCTTGAATGAAGGGATGGCATGACGGCTTCAAAGTGTGGCTGAGAAGAAGGATTTTATTGTAAGTATGAGGGAGAGAACAGCCAAAGGCATCTAGAAGTGTCTAGACTGAACTGGGCCATGGTGGGGGCAGGAGGGAGAAAATGGGGGGGGCAAGAGAAGTGAGACGGGAAAGAGAGAGCCTGGAGAGAAAGGGGGAAGGAGGGACAGGTGGGGGGGGAGAACAAGAGAACAATCAGGGCAAGGACAGCCAAGAGAACGCCCCCACATGGCAGGGTTGTACAGTAAAGAAAAGCTGGGGGAAGGGAATTGAAGCCCCTGGGCTGGAGAACTTTTGTAGTAAGGGGCAGGATGAGAAGAGCTGAGAGGAGCCAGAGGCAGAGGGGCCATGCTTTGCTTTGCTGATAGGTACCACAGTTGGCCTTTTGTCCAGAGTTTCTTTGGGACCTGACAGTTGTGAGCTGCCCAACTCAGATACCGGGAACTAAATTTGGATCCTCCTCTGCAGGACCACTATGCTCTCAATTGTTGAGCGCTCTCTGGAGCCCTGGTTTTTCCCTATAGACTCTCAGTGAGGGGTGGGGTCTCATAAGATACCATCCCCATTTGTGATGAGATGATGACGGGGCCACTCTTGTGTGGGTTACAATGCTGCAATGATTGCATGAGCATCATGTCCAGGAGACCCTATTTCTCAGCATTCCACCCCAACCTGTGGCTCCTGTATTCTTTCCACCTCTTCTTCCACGATGTTCCCCCAGCCATAGGCTGATACAGACGCCCCACGTAGGGCTCCACAATCACTTACTCTTGACATTGATCAGTTATGAGTCTCTTTATTAATTGCTTCACACTGCAAAAGGAAGCTTCTCTGATGAATTCTGACATCAGCACTAATGTATAGGTATAAAAGTAGAAAGTAGTGTGAAGCCATGTCCTGTAGTAAAATAACAGTAGCAGGTTCTCCCCTAAAGCCTACAACCTTTCCAACTGCAGGATCATTACGAGGTTGCAGCACCAGGTGCTAATTTTGTCTGTGGAGTGGGCCTCAAATCTGATCAGGAAGCAGTTGGATGTCTTCAGGGTAGTTACTCCACTATTACCCCCATGAGCATACAATGCCAGGTAGTAGTTTGTGGGATGCACAGCTGAAAAGCACGGTTGATGACTTTTCTCCCCAAGCAGCATCCATACATAGCTCCTTTGGGCATCATGAAAGCTAGCTAGCAGGGTGAAAACTTCCAGCTCAGATCCAGCTTGCGTTCAATGTCCCGCACCTCAGCAGTAAGGGTAGCAAGCTAGCAGCATGGTTCACTCCAGGTCTGAGGCCTCAAAATAAAGGAAGCTAACAGCCTAAAACTCAGTCTAAAGTTGAAGGCCCAAGGGTTCTTGGAGCTCGTTGTGAGTCTTGGTGCCCATAGAACAAACAGCACACACACACCCCTAGCCACACTTGGTGCAGAAGATCACAATCATGTTCATTAGATGCCAAACCAGAGGAATGTGTTCAGTACTTAAGGAGACATTGAGAGTAATTAATGGGAATGCTGAGGATAACCATGCTGTACTAGCAGCCTGAGTATACTTTCATCTAGCCAGGTTCACACCGTGCCAGTCACCTTTGAGAGGACATTCGCTTGGAGCAAATATCTTCACCTCTACTGCCCATCCATACTCATCACCCTTAAATTTCTTTGTTAACAATTCTCCACCCATGTTCCTTCCAAGTCTTTGAGTATCCCTCCAACCTTTGGTTACAGTCCATAAGTCAGTCTATAATCATGCACCAGGTCATTTCTTCTTCCAAGCCAAGGAAATAACATTGAAGCAGTGCCCAGTTAGAAGAGTTCCTTCATGGTGATCCTTCAGGGGTCTTAGTTTCTTTGTTTGTTAGATAAGAAAGTACCATGACAAAAGCAGCCTAAGGTAGAAGGGGATTATTTCAGCTCATAGTTCAAGTTACAGTGCATCATGGTGGGGACATCAAAGCAGTTTATCACATCCAGTCCAGAAACATAGAGGGGGGAATGTGTGCTCCTGCTCGGCACCCTTTCTCCATTTACACAAACCAGGATCTGTAGTGGGTAGCCATTCCAGCTTTGATCTGGAAGTTCCAACCCCCATTGAGACTTCGGCAACTGTCACGCCTACAAGGCGGGGCCAAGGGAGGCGCCTGGGGACCGGATAGTGGAGGTGGGCCAAGCAGAGCTCCAGAGAACACCGCTGGACTGCGATACACCTTCCCCAGACCCCGCGACCTACCTATCCCTTTATTTGTAAGTTATGCCATTAAATAAATCTCCCTTTAACTACGTGGAGTGGCCTTAATAATTTCACCAATAAGGATCCCAGTCAGGGAATGGAGCCTCCACAGTGGGTAGATCTTCCCACCTTAATTAATATCATCTACATAATCGTCTACACAGGCATGCCCAGAGGTCCATCGCAGGTGATTCTAGAGCCTGTCAAGTTGATAGTTGACACTATTACAGCAGATGACCTTCAGCATTGCCGTCCCTCAGGCAGTGCCGTCCGTCCCTCAGGCAGTGCCTGTGTACATGTGGTCAGACCATATATGAAACTGACCTGACTCTTCTTTTTCTGTCAGCTGACTGTATGAATGCCCCTCAGGTGCATGCTGGAAGAAAGAGGCAGAAGTGAGGATCCTGGGAATTTGGACCACTTTTTCATGTGACTTATTTTTCCTTTGGAGCATCTTTGTGCTCAAATCACTCAAATACTATTTCTCTTTGAAGATGATTGGTACAATTATCATGGTTTGGGTTTTTATTGCTGTGAAGAGACACCATGACCATGCAACTCTTATAAAGCAAAACATTTAATTTTTGTGGCTTGCTTACAGTCCAGAGGTTTAGCCCATTATTGTCATGACAGGAAGCAAGCCAGTATGCAGGTAGACATGGTGCTGGAGCTGAGAGTCCTTACAGCTTGACCCAAAGGCAACAGGAAGGGAACTGTCTCACTGGGTGTGGCTAGAGTATATATGAAACCTCAAAAGCCCACCTCGACAGTGACACACTTCCTCTAAAAGACCACACCTATTCCAACAAAGCCTCACCTCCTAATAGTGCTATCCCCTTTGGGGGCCATTTTCTTTTAAATCACCACATTCCACTCCCTGCTCCCCAAAGGCTTGTAGCCACATCATAATGCAAAAACTCATTTAGTCCAACTTCAAAAGTTCCCATAGTCTATAACAGTCTCAAACTCATTTAAAAGTCCAAAGTTCAAAGTCTCTTCTGAGATTCATGCAATCTCTTAACTGTAATCCTCTGTAAAATTGAAATAAAAAAACAGATCACATACTTTCAACACATAATGCCACAGGATATACATTACTGTTCCAAAACATAGGGAAGGGAGCATAGTGAGGAAATACTGGATTAAAGCAAGACAGAGAACTCCAAACTCTGCATCTCCATGTCTGACACACAAAAACACTCTTCAGATCTCCAATTCCTTTCAGCCTTGCTGACCGCAATATATTTCTTTCTCCTAGGCTGGTTCCACTCCCTGTTAGCAGGTTTCCTCAGCAGGTATCCCATGGCTTTGGCATCTCTAACATTTTGGGGTCTTCACCTTCACAGCCTCATGAAATGGCCTCTCTACACCTCCATGCAGGGACACCCCAAGAACACTTTTGGTACCTCAGTGGCTTTCCTTAGCCACAGAGGCATGTTTTTGATGTTTCCATCACTGCCTAAGCTTGGCTGTCCTTGAACTTGCTCTGTAGACCAGGCTGGCCTCAAACTCAGAGATGCTCCAGTTTCTGCCCTCTGGAATGCTGGGATTTAAGGCATGTACCACCATACCCAGCTGTAAACTTTTCTATAATTCCTTTTCAGAAGTTGGAAACTTAGCTGCGTGGGATCTTGCCCTGAGGTCACCAATCCCTTTATTCCATTTCTTAATCTGTTTATCTCCTTGAACCACAGGACTCAGCTCCATTCCACTTCCTGGTGCTCCTTTTCTCCTTAGATTTTGCATTTTGTGATTTACCCTGCTCAACTTGCTCCTTTTCATTATAAATCTTCATTAGAGTTACCATTAATAATCAGGGTCTATATCAGGCTGTTTTGATATTTCTTCTGCCAACAGAATTAACCCAAAACTCTTTACTTTAGCCTCAGACAGACTCTTCAGGCAAGGGCAAAGAGCAAACAGACTTTTTAGACAAGGGCAAAAAGCAGCCACTTTCTTCACCAAAATATTACAAGAACGATCTCCAGGCAACATACTAATGTTCTTCTCCTCTGAGACCCTTGAGCCAGCCCCCACAGGTGAAATCACTCCTAACGCCCCTGCCTTCCATGCTCCTACTCTACAGCCCATTAAGCAGTGTTTTCATGACTGGCAGCTCACATTGCATGCTGACTCTATGACCCATGGGAAGTGTTCAGGCTCTTCTAAGGCCCAGCAGCAAGCAAAGTACTATTTCAAAGAAGAAGAAGAAGGAGGAGGAGGAGGAGGAGGAGGAGAAAAGTTAACTGTGTAGGATGGCATGGTTTTGCTGCAGAGTCTTCAGGTCCCCTGCCGCATTTCTCCTATGGGGACACTCCAAAGACTCCAACCAACATTTCTCCTGTCTTTGATATCAAGGATCTGCTAGATGCTAAACCTCAAGTGACAGTGAATTTCACCTAGAAGCCTGACCTAGCAGAACCTTGCTTTGTCCTGGGCCTCACTCAAAACTAAAAGTCTTTTAATTCACAGGGTAACATACAAAAATGGAGAATGTGCTACCTTTAAAATCCAAAGGGGCCACAAAGTGCAGTGGCTCCTTCTTGGTTCCTGGATGGTCCAGATACAATAATGAGGTCTGCACTCTTGAAAGTCCCTCAGCATGCCCTGAACCACTGCACCTCCAGAATCCCACTTAGAGGGAAGCCTTGAATTTTACATGGATATTTTTTCCCATCCTCTGACACATAGGTTTTCACTGTAGTTCCAAATGCTGAGATCCAAAAAGCCTAAGATTCCCAAAGATCAAACTTCTAAAAATGTTATTCTGAAAAATAACAGTTTAAGAACTTGTTAAAAATATATTTGGGTTCATTTTTAAAAGGTGGGAGTGTTTGAAAAAAAAAAAAAATATATATATATATATATATATATATATATATATATATATATATATATATATATAAAATGATTGAACACTTTCAGGGTTGTGTGACCTTTTGACATTAAGACATATTGTCATCTACAAAGTTCATAACTGAACTGTGCAATTGAGTCACAAAGAACATTGCAAAAATATCTCAAATTTTAAAAAATAAGCTTATGGGTTTGTGTTGGACTTCATTCATCATTATGCTTGGCATGGCCCATAGGCTGCAAGTTGAGCACACCTACAAGGCATTGTGAACAATAGAATGGAGAGCAGCGACACCTTGCAAGTACAAGCACTCTCCTGCCCAAGGCAGTAGATGTGAACAAGCAAGCCCTTACCTAAAGGAGGTGGTCAGAAAGCAAGAGGGCTGGAGCGTGGCCGTAGCAGATGGAAGCATGACTGCTCCTGCAGAAGCCTGGAGCTCCTGCACCCACCTTGGGTGGCTCACAGCCCCTTGTAACCTAGCTCCAGGGGATCCGAGCTTTCTTCTAGACTCCTTGGGCACTTGCAGTCACACATCCACAAACCCACACATAGTCACATGCACACATGACAATTTTTAAAAAACCTAGTGTTAGTACTCAGGCATCTACACTGGCCTGCTCAGGGTCCTGACAGAATACCTCATCAGCTATGCTCTCCCTAGGCATAGCGCTCTCCCTAGGTGCATGTGCTAAAAGCAAGCTCCATCATTTCCTGTTCTCTCTTCCCTGCCACTTCTTGTCAACAGAGGCCATCTCTGTGCCCCTTCTCTCTCCCTTCTCCCCAACAAACGCCCCAGTGAGTTCTGTTGTATAATGTGATTTGTGGTGCCCCTGGGCTCCAACCCGCTAAGGTTGCCTTCTGCTATTTTTAAACTACAACACCTAGTAAAATGAACCAATACATATCTATATGGTTAGTAATTGTGTGCATCTAGGTTTATAACTGTGACCATCTGAATTACCATGTTAGACAACCTAAGTTTTTTAATAAGACTGATTTTAAAATGTGAAAGTTGCCTTACACGTGCAGCCGCCCAATGAGCAGAGACCTCAAGACATTTTAATCTTTCTTCAAAATGTGCAAAACAAAACAAAAAAAGGCATCTGTCACTTATTAAGGGAGTCTCAATATTTTTTTCAAAGAGTAGACTGGTGATTTTGTTGCATTTATTTAGTCGGGGACATGTGCATGCCATAGTGTCTGTGTGGAGGTCAGAAGACAAATGGCAGGAATTGGGTCTCTTCTTCTACCATGAGGGTCCTGGGGATCCAATTCAGGTCATCTGGCTTGTTGGCAGTCACCCTTGGCACACCGATGTGTGTGTGTGTACCATGTATGCCATACCATGCTTCACAATGGCCTTTGAGTATTATTGATGGTATGAAGGTACGGGTGAGTACATGTCTGAAGTCCTCAGTACTAGGGACACCCGTGATAAAATGATGAATAAATGCTGAAAGCCTCAGGACCCAGTCATGGTGGTTCTGGTGGCACCGCTCTAAACACTGGAGTCCAGATGCTGGTTGGTGAGCCTTGAGTTCTGATATTCAAGGATTAGAAGATGGGATGCTAACTGGTCTCCCAGTTCTTGGGGAGACCAATCTACCTGTTGTATTTTAAAAATGGCGGGAAGGAGTCATGCCATACAACAGGGCCCATGTGGGAGGTTTATTGAGGGGAGAGGCGAGAAGGGGCCAGAGACCAGTCCCTGGGGATGAGAGGGAAGGAAGAGAAAGAGATAGAAGGTGTACAAGGCCTGCCTTTTATAAGGAAAGTAGCAAATGCACACGGGATGCTCTTAGTGGCTGCAGCTGAGGATGTATCCTGTCAGGACCCTAAGGGCAGTCAGTACAGATGCCTGAATGCTAACAGGCATTTATTTATTATAAAAAGGTGAGGAGTTAAAAAGGAGTAGCAGGTGAAGCGGGATGAGGACACCGTGTTCTCAAAACTGCTTCCTACTGACCTGGGGGGCGTTGATCATCTTTGGGGACTTTTGAAAGCTAGGGTGCATGTCCTGAGGTAGCTGGCTGTTCCACTTCACTGTCTGGGCTCTGTGGAACTGTCTGGTGCCGCTTGGACCTGGCAAGAGTTGTTCGAGGTAGATTCAAGTCGACTTCCTGGAGCTCACAAGAACTTTGAGTTTACAAAATGAGATAAGTTTTAGACACATTAGAAAGCAGCCAAAGGGAATTTAAAATCCTGAACTTGTGGCTATAATACTATAGTGGTAGAGTATAGTGTTTACTCTGCCAGAACTAGACTAATATCCATCAATTAATGTCAAGGTTGTGAAGAGTAACATAGCAAGAGAGAAATCTGGAACATGTTTCATTCTGTTATATATCTCAGATCACTTTCTTCTTATCAGCACTTAAGCTTTCCTATCTTCACATAGACAAGCCTTAAAGCATCTAGTCCTTTCCCATCCCCACAGCATCACCCTGACACCCTCTTTCTATCCCATGTACCAGGAGACACAGGTGGTTGATTACTGAGGGCAGTCCATAGTAAAAACTTACATTGAGATCTGTTCTGAGTTTATCTCTTTTCTGATCTGGTAAAGAACTGGAAGAGCCAGTCCACGAGTGAAAACAGAACAAGTTTGTAGCAAACTGGTATGGCTGTCTCCTGAGGAGGCAAGGAAAAGTGATGGGGGAAAGATCCCCAGGGCCTAATGGGAACAGGGGGAAAGGGCCTGTGAGCAGGGACTGTGAGAGCAGAGGCCAGCATTGCCCTGTATAAGCCATGAGGGCCTCTGCCCAAACGGCCAGCTCTGGGAAAGGACCCTCTCAGGGACCAGAAACTCCATTATAGAATGTATATCTTGTTTATCTAATGCCTTATTTATCAAACATGTAGCCACTTACTTAAATTCTCCAGAAGCTTGGCGTCGAACACTTGGCAAAGACACAGGTGTAAATCTCTAAGTTAGCTTTTGTTAATCTGAATAGATCTTTATAACTTTAAATTTTTATTATCATATAGAGTATATTATAAACCAGAGTTGAATCAGATATAGCTTTACATTTCTATCATTATACAAAAAGTCCACATTAATCCAAATATTTGAGGCTTGTTGCTTGCTTACTCTAGAAGGAGATAAAATGAACAGAGAGCTCATTAGGACTAAGAGGTGTACTCTTTAACCTTAGTAAAAGATGGCTGCCAGCCATGTAGCTGCTTATATCATGATGAGGTCACCAGCTGAGATGGAGAAGAGACACATTTGTGCTGTTTAGAACATGTTTTTCTAAACAATAGTTACATGCACATATACACAGAGTTGAATCCAAGCTTCATACACATACATGCAGAATTAAACCCCACTTATATTTACACATACAGGGTTAAATCCAAGTCACATACACACACACACGCATATTAAACAGCAGTTGAATAAATTAAAAGAAAGGGGAAAACTGGTGAGTGCTAAGCAAGACAAAGCTGGGTTCTCCATCTCTGACTCCCACATTGCAGCAGACCTAGACAGGACATTTAGAAAGAGAAAGTAGACAGACAGAAGCAAGTCTTGGAGCAAAGAAAAAGGAAGTGGAGAATTCTTTCTCGGTCCCCTGACTGCCTGGTCTAAGGAATACTGAGGCCAGTCTCACATCCAGGGGAGTGGACAGAGGCAGGCAGCCCCACCAGAGAATGGAAGGCAAAGCTGTCGGTGAATGAGAAAACAGATTTGTTGCAGGGAAGAGAGTAGATCTGCTGCAGGTGGAGCAGACTGATAAGGTCATAACATGAAGTGGGTACCTGTGGTGAGCCCTGCCAAGGTATGCTGCTGCGGATATCGCTCTGTATGCTGTGAATATGTTGCTCTGATTGGTTAATAAATAAAGTGCTGATTGGCCAGTAGCCAGGCAACAAGTATAGGCAGGACAAAGAGAGAGGAGAATGCTGGGAACAGGAAGGCTGAGGGAGGAGACGCCAGCCAGACACAGAGGAAGCAAGATGTAAAAGTACCAGTAAGCCACGAGCCACATGGCAAGGTATAGATTTATAGAAATGGGCTAATTTAAGATGTAAGATCTAGCTAACAAGAAGCCTGAGCAATTAGGCCATACATTAATATAAGCATTTGTGTGTGTATTTGGGTCTGAGCGGCTGCAGGAGCCAGGTGGACACAGGAAAACTTCAGCTACATATGCCACTAAGCAAACACGACACACACAACAGAGTTAATATGAGAGGTTTATTGGGAGGGGGAGAGCTGAAGAGTGGAAGAGTGAAAGGCTGAATTGGAGTGGGGACTTGAGAGAGGCAGGCAGACAGGAGGAAGAGGAGAGAGAGAAGACAAGGCAAGAGAGGGAATGAGAGGCAAGGAGAGGAGGAAGAGGCAAGAGACAAGGCAGAGAGAATGAGCTCTGCCTGGCGGACACTTTTAAAGGATGCACATGCCGTGGAAAAGGACCTGGAGACAGGTGATGATGCAACTGCTTTGGCAGAGGCTGGGCAGGGGACATGCGGCTTAACAGGATTCACAGCTGCAGGCTTCGGAGTTATCGAGAGCTGAGCAGAGCAGGAAGAAAGAACAGAGAGAAGGACTTGGAAAAAGCTTGAAAACAGGGTACCCCCTTCTATCTGTTGGAGCTGGCAGAAGTTGCAAAGGCCCCATGAAATATCGGGATATGAGGTGCCAGTAAGGGGCCATTTGAAATGATAGGCTTAGCCCTTAAGTCGGGTGGTAGGTATGGTGGTAGGCGCATTTTCCACGAGTGAGGTAGAGAAGATCCAAGGGCTGGAATCACTAGTGTCTCAGAAATTCAGCGAGGACTGACAAGAAGGCACAGGCTGCTCAGTGGACCATCATCCAAAAAAGCTCAGAGCCCGAGTGAGACACAGTCACCTGGTACCAGGACTTTGAGAAAAGCCAGAAGACGAGGACTGTGCTTGAGAAACGAAGCCTCATTCATGGGAAATGGCCAGAAGTGAAGAAGGGGGGCTTACCATTCGTCATTGTTGGATGGAGATTCCCAGTGATCCATGAGGTGAAAAAGTAGAGCTGTCACATGTGGACCAGGTTCCAGGGTCCCAGCACATCTCAGACTGCCAGGAGAGCCTATCCCAGTCACGGCACCAAATGTTGTATTTTAAAAATGGCGGGAAGGAGTCATGCCATACAACAGGGCCCATGTGGGAGGTTTATTGAGGGGAGAGGCGAGAAGGGGCCAGAGACCAGTCCCTGGGGATGAGAGGGAAGGAAGAGAAAGAGATAGGAGGTATACAAGGCCCGCCTTTTATAAGGAAACACAGCAAATGTGCACAGGAGGTACTTTTAGTGACTGCAGCTGAGGATGTATCCTGTCAGGACCCCAAGGGCAGGCCAGTACAGATGCCTGAATGCTAACATCACTTCAGTATGCCAATTCTCTGTGATCTCAGAGTAGAGTGGGCTTGCCACATTGAAGGTGTATCTTCTCCACTTAGTCAAGTCAAATCCTTACATGAATTTCCTGGGGAAATTGTGAGAGCCAAAGTTACATTTTGGGTTTTAATTACTATGCCTTAGAGATCCATGAGACAAAAATGCCTCTTATCTGCAAGCTCCTTGCCCAAGGACAGGTAATTCCTGAAACGCTGGAGGCTACTGTTTATGGTAGATAGGAAGCCACTGCCCTAAACAAGTTTGTTTGACTTGATCAAGTGTGTGGGGAGGTATGTAGACTGGAGCTAGATCAGGATGTAAGCTTACCCATGATTGGACCTGATGGGAAATGCAATGAATTATGGCTTTTCCTTCTTGAGCTACTGCAAACTGTGGGTTATTTTAATTCTGGGTTATTTCCTGGAAACCTGGGTATGGATCTGGCCAGGGCTCATCCACCTGGCCAGTATTTAATTAAAGCTTGCTTCAAATTTGGCTTTAAACTGTGGTAGTGGTCTTATTCTCAATCAGTGGGATTAATAAAACATCTTCACAGCACACCCAACAGTGATTTACCTGGTTTCCAGTAATTCACTCTGCCTAACACGGTGCAGCTATCCTGGATACAATAGAAAAGCACTACTACCCCTCCGACCCCAGCTAGGCTTCTCATCTCTTGGTAGCCTTCTTTTCAGTGCGAACTGAGGCTTTTAGCATTTCAGCGTCTGAGACTGCAGTCTTGGGATTATGATCAACACTGCCGACATGGAAAGGCCTCTCCAAAGCCTGCAGCACTGCTCCTTCTTGCTCACTATGTTTCAAGTCAGTGCGATGTGAACAGACTTGAGAATCCCATAACCCTTAGGAAGACAATTCCCAGGTCATCAGTCCCGGCATCAACTACCTTAGGTCAGCTTTCCTCCAAGGTGCCAAAGAAGGAGTTTCTTACTTGAGTGATTTTGTGAGGGAGCCAAGGCACAACCGTTGAAGGAATTGTGGAGTCAGGACCCAAAAGCAGTGGCCTGAAGTGGACTCAGCTAAGATCCAACCTCAGCTTGGGATCCTCAGGGACCTTTAGAATGTGACTTTTCCATCTTGGTCAAAAGGGCTGAGTGACATCAGCACACTTGACAGGGCCTGTATCCTGGGAGAGTGGTGACTTAGTCTCCTGGGGATACTGAGCTCTTATGAGAAGATTGCTGCTGGGATTGGTCATCCACTAATGGCAGCTGAAGTCACAGGTCCCCAGGCGTGGCATCTGAGGCTCCGGCAAGCCTCCGTGACAGCTGGCATATTTTCCTCCCAAGCTCTGTAGGAAGTGTTGCTAGTATAGGACCTGTGCTTTTTCCTAGGTGTCATAGAGCTAATATTTCCTTTTTTTTCCTAGGTGACATATTTTCTAGATGATAAATATCTTTAATGAATTCACTTATTCTTCTGTGGATAGGTCATCTCAACATTGCCACAGTAAATGATAATAGGATAGTTGTCATTAGTCATCATGTAATATCATTTTCCAAACTGGTGGAGTTTGTTTGACAGATTTCGATAGTTTTACATTTATAACACAAAGGAAGACTGGAGGTGGTTTTCTCCTATGCAAGTGTGGTCTCATGGTCTTTTCCTCTGACTCCACGATTTCTGTAACATCCAGTGTCCCTTGTGCTGATTGATGGCATCATCATCATGGGTCATATTTCCCTACTTGTTTTCTTTAGGTGTAGACACTGAATTTGTTGTTTATTTTCTTTTATTTGGGGTGGGGGAGGTCTTTGTCGTTAAACAATGGACTTCACTCTAACAGGCAGTTAACTTACTTGAAAGCAATTTGATTCCTTCAAGTTTTGCTTTTGGTAGACTAGATCCAGAAGAACTTTTGTTTCAGGGTTAATTTAAGTTCATTAGGGACAGATTCCCTCTCCACACCCTCCCAGTGCCTGATGTACTAGTCTGTCGTAACTTATGGGAGAGTGGACATTTCCCAGGCTTTCAGCCTCATGCTTTTCACCATACACATGCTCAGTATCAGCACAGGTTTGAGCTACCTTTCTATATAACTTGATTGATTGCAATCTCAGTCTCTTTCTTGCCCCTTCCTTCTCCTCCCTCCTCCCACCCCTCCCCTCTTCTCTTTCACCTGATCCCCATCTATTTACTAACAATCCAGGCTGAAACTCAGTCAATGTTCTATTGCTGTAAGGAGACACCGTAACAAAGGCAACTATTGTAAGAGAAAGCATTAACTGGGCCTTGCTCACAGTTTCAGAGGTTGAGTCCATTAGCATTCTGATCTGGGGCAGAGAAGGGAAAGACACTGGGCCTGGCTTGGGCTTTTGAAACCTCAAAGCTACCCATGACACACCTCCTCCAACAAGGCCACACCCCCTAATCCTTTCAAACAGTGTCGCTCCTTGACAACCAAGCATTCGAATCTAAGAGCCTGTGGGGGCTCTTCTCCTTCACACCACCACAGTCACTATGGCAATCAAGGGAGGCTTGCGTCCTACACTTCTGTCCTCTCAGAGGTCGTTATTGTGGTTCTGCTTTACTCTGTCCAAAGTCTGCAAGCAGTTGTCTCATTTTGTCCGGTCTTCCACCTTTGTACCAGTTACTCCTTAGTGGAAAGAACTAGAAATGTATTTATTTATCATGTTTAAGACATTTGCTACTACTTCAAAGTGATTCTTTTCTTTTTCTCTTATTTTATTTGCCAAAGAAGGCTACAACGTTGCCTGGGTCTCTTTAGGTCATGTGCTCAAGACATGAAGCTTATGTCTTGAAGCATGAGTACTGGGAGAAAGGAAGGTCTCTCTTTTTAGATCTAGGGCTTCTTTTTAGAAACAACAGGAGAGGGCTGGTGTTGGGGTGCTCACTTGGAAACTGGAGTTTTATGGTTTTAAACATGGGCTAACCAGGTCCCAGAGAGGCCGAAGGACTCATTTAAAACTACAGAAATCTTAAGTGGCATTTCAGTGTAATGTGTTCTAAATTATTTTACTAATTTCTTCAGCCCCTCTTTCTAAAACAAAAAAAAGTGTTTTAAGTCTTTGTGTCTATACATATCTGCCTGTCTGAATATGCATCGTACACATGCAGTACCCTCAGAGGCCATAAAAGGGCATTGGATCCCCTGGAACTGGAGTTACATGTGGTTATAAGACACCAGACATGGGTTCTGGGAACCAAACTTGGGTCCTCTGTAAAAACAGCTAGTGCTCTTAACTACTGAACCATCTGTTGGTTAAGCAGCGGCGCTTGTGGCTGGCCGAAGGAGAAGAGTGCTGGATGTATTGGTGACAGAAGAGCCATGAGCCATGGTTACCTTTCTAGAGCTTTATTGGGGGGGGGGGACAGACCGTGCAGAGTGGGGATAATACGGAAGGAGAGAGTGCGGAAAGAGAGGGCATGGCTGCTTTTTAGGATGGGACACCTTTGCAGGCTAGTGACGTAATTAAGGACATAATCCTTACACCATCATCTCTCCAACCTGTTATTATTCCTAATTTTTGAAGCACTTCACATCTACTTTAACTCCTTCACTATCCTAGAGAGAATTTAAAGGTAACTTTCAGCAAACTTGAAATGATGATCAACACAACTTACTCTGTAATTTTTGATGCAGTTGATGGCTTTGTTGCCTGATGTTTACTGAGGCTTCTCTGGCTCCTAAATGACAGGAAAGACTCCAGTAAAGGGAACCTCTTCATATGCTATCAAAGGGAGATGTTCAGGTGTGAGGAAGGCCATGAGTGTGGCAACATGACTGGCCTGACTTGTTAGGCAAACTGGAATCTGTGTGGAATCACTGGAATGGGTTATTCAATTTCAGTAAAATGTTCAACATTGGCTGCCATAATCAAGGAGAGGGGCTCTCCAGGGAGGCCACCTCTACCCAATGAGCTGCACAGGTGGCATGGTACTGTAAGGAAGGCCAAGGTCTAGGCTGTTATTACTGCTAGGACTTGGCTATATGACTTCAGTGAGTCATTTCACTTCTCTGAGCCCTTATTTCTTCATTCACAAAATTAGTTTGGATTATGTATATGTTACAAGCAGCAATAATATTGATTTATGGCTGTATTTTCTTTCATCTACATATTCTCTCTCTCTCTTTCTCTCTCGTGTGTGTGTGTGTGTGTGTGTGTGTGTGTGTGTGTGTGTGTGTGTAGGCCAGCAGAACTCCATAAGGTGTTTCTCAGGTGTTGTCCAGCTTTCTTCCTTTTCAAAACTAAGTCTCACTCTCTGTGTCACCACATCCCAGCCCACAGCTCTGGCAGAAGCCCCCTGCTCCACCAGAGGCCACAGTGGCAGCCAGAAACCCAGGTAGGCACCCTTCTCTCAGACCACCAACACAACCTCAGTGCCTACCCAGCCCACCCCCAGCTGGCCTTCCCTTCCTTGTCACCATATCCTGGCCCCCAACTCCAGTGGAGGCACCCTGCTTCATCAGAGGCCACATTGTTCTCTAGAACTCCAGATAGGCAGCCCCTACAAACCCCACTATCAGTTCCCATCCACTCTGTCAGTTTCCTGTCCCCTAGCTCTGGTGGGGGCCCCCTGCTTGATCAGAGGCCACACAGGATACCAGAATCTCAGGTAGTCCAACTAACTGAGCACTGTCTTCCCTCGGTGCCTGCCCAGCCTACTCCCAATTGTCCCACCCCTCCCCATCACCTTATGCTGGCCCCCTACTCCTGCAGAGGACCCCCAACTGGACCAGAGGTCATCTCAGCCATCAAAACTCCAGTCCCCAACTCAGATGGAGACCCTCAAGTCAATCAAAGGCCATTCTAGCTGGAAGACCAGAGAGGAAATGGAAACCAAGGGAAAAAACACCCACCCAACAAAGACAAACTCAGAAATCAGCACCTAGACCTATAATCAACCCAGAGAACAGAGGTCCTTAAAGAGGAAATGAATAAGTCCCTTAAAGAAATAAGGAAAAGACAAACAAGAAATTGGAGGGAATGAGTAAATCCTTTAAAGGAAGTCAAGAAAACACAAACAGTTGAAAGAAATGAATAAAACTGTTCAAGACCAGAAAATGAAACAATAAAGATACACAAACTGAGGGAATTCTAGAAATAGATAATCTAGTTAATTGAACAAGAACTGCAGACACAAGTATCACCAATAGAATACAAGAGATGGAAGAGAGAATCTCAGGTATAGAAGATATGCAAGAAGAAATAAATATATCAGTCAAAGAAAAGGATAAACATAAAAAACTCCTGACACAAAACATACAGAAAATCTGGGACACTATGAAAAGAACAAACATAAAAATAATATGAATAGAAGAAGGAGAAGATTCCCAGCTCAAAGGCCCAGAAAATCTCTTTAACAAAATCATAGAAGAAAATTTCCCTAACCTAAAGAAGGAGATGCCTATAAAGGTACAAGAAGTGTACAGGACACCAAATAGATTGGGCCTATTTGAAAAGAAAGTTCCCTTGCCACATAATAATCAAAACATTAAACACACAGAATAGAGAAAAAAATATTAAAATTTGTAAGTGAAAAAGGACAAGTAACATATAAAGGCAGACCTATTAGAATTACACCTGACTTCTCAACAGAGAGTCTAAAAGCCAGAAGAGCCTGGACAGATGTCCTACAGACTTAAGAGACCACAGATGCTAGCCCAGAAAAACTTTCAATCATCATAGATAGAGAAAACAAATTATTCCACAACAAAGTCAAATTTAAACAGTATCTATCTACAAATCCAGCCCTACAGAAGGTACTAGAAGAAAAATTCCAACCCAAGGAGGTTAACTACACCCATTAAAACACAAAACATACCAGCAAAACCAAAAGAAGGAACACACACACACACAACCAACTCTACTAACAACAACAAAATAACATGAATTAACAATCATTGGTCATTAATATCTCTCAATATCAATGGACTCAATTCCCCAATAAAAAGACACAAGCTAACAGAATGGGTGTAAAAACAGGATCCATCATTTTGCTGCATGCAAGAAACACACCTAAACATCAATGATAGACATTACCTTAGAGGAAAGAGTTAGAAAAAGATTTTCCAAGTGAATGGACCCAAGAAGCAAGCTGATGTAACCTTTCTAATATTCAAGAAAATAGACTTCAAACCAAAATTAATGAAAAGAGATGGAGAAGAACACTTCATACTCATGAAAGGAAAAATCCAAAAGATGGTCTTTTAATTCTTAACATCTATGCCCCAAATGCAAGAGCACCCACCTTTGTAAAAGAAACATTGCTAAAGCTTAAATCACACATCGACCCTCAAAAATTGATAATGCTAGACTCCACTCTCACCAATGGACAAGTCATCCAGACAAAAACTAAACAGAGAAATTCTGGAGCTAATAGATATGATGAACCAAATAGACCTAACAGCTATTTATAGAACATTTCACCCAAACACAAAAGAATATACCTTCTTCTCAGCCACCTGATGAAATTTTCTCCAAAATTTACCACATACTCAGTCACAAAGCCATCTCAACAGATACAAGAAAATTCAGAAACCCCCTGTATTCTATCAGACCACCACAGATTAAAGGTGGATTTCAACAACAGAAACAGAAAGCCTACAAACTCATGGAAACTAAACAACATTCTACTGAATCATCACTAGGTCAAGGCAGAAATAAAGAAAGAAATTAAAGACCTCCTAGAATTCAATGAAAAGAAATGTGCAACATACCCAAACTTATGGGACACATTAAGAAAGCTGTGCTAAGAGGAAAGTTCATAGCATGAAGTGCCTACATAAGGGAATTAGAGAGATCTCATGTTAGCAACTTAAGAGCACACCTGAAAGCTCTAGAACAAAAAGAAGCAAACATACCCAAAAGGAGTAGAGGGCAGGAAATAATTAAACTGAGGGCTGAAATTAACAAAATATAAATGAAAAGAACACCACAAAGAATCAATGAAACAAGGAGTTGGTTCCTTGAGAAAATTAGCAAGAGAGACAAACCCTTACCCAAACTAACAAAAGGACAGAGAGAGAATATCCAAATTAACAAAATCAGAAACAAAAAGGGAGGACATAACAACAGACACTGAGGAAATCCAGAGAATCATTAGAACATACTTTAAAAACCTGTACTCCACAAAACTGGAAAATCTAAAGAAATGGATAATTTGCTACCTAGATATCACTTACCAAAGTTAAATTGAGATCAGATAAACAATTTAAATGGACCTATAATCTCTAACAAAATAGAAGCAGTAATTAACAGTCTTCCAATGGAAAAAAAAAAGCTAGAAGTTTTGGGTGCAGAATTCTACCAGAATTTCAAAGAAAAGCTAACACCAATACTCCTTAAATTATTCCATAAAATAGAAACAGAAGGAACATTGCCCAATCCATTTTATGAGGCCACAGTCACTCTGATACCCAAATCACACAATGATTCAACAAAGAAAGAGAATTACAGACCAATTTCTCTCATGAACATGAAAAAATACTCCATAAAATACTTGTAAACCAAATCCAAAACACATCAAAAAGATCACCCACCATGATCAAGTTGGCTTCATCTCAGAGATGCAGGATGATTCATCATATGGAAATCAGTTAATATAATCCACCATATAAACAAACTGAAAGGAAAAAAATCACAATCATCTCATTAGATGCTGAAAAAGCCTTTGACAAAATCCAACACCCCTTTCTGATAAAAGTATTGGAGAGATTAGGGATAAAAGGATACATAAAAACATAATAAAGATAATTTACAGCAAGTCAATAGCCAACATTATTAAATGAAGAGAAACTCAAAGCAATTCCACTAAAATCAGGAACAATACAAAGGTTGTCCACTCTCTACATATCTATTAAATATAGTAATTGATGTTCTAGCTGGAACAATAAGACAACTAAAGGAAATCAAGGGGATGCAAATTGGAAAGGAAAAAGTCAAAGTATTGTTTTTTACGAATGCTATGATAGTTTACATAAGCAACCCCAAAAATTCTACTGGGAACTCTTACATTTAAAAGTCCCTAGTTCAATCCTGGGTTTTGACACCAAATGAATGAAGAAAAATAAAAAAGAAATGAAAGAGAAAGGACATGACTACTCCTAGGTATGTGGAGGAGAAAGTTTATTATGGATATGTGGGCAGGCATACCCAGAGGCAGGGACATCTGGGAGAGTCCAGAGTGGACCTGACTTTGAGCCACAGGAGAAGACAAGGGAGGGGAAGGGAGAGGAGAGAGAGGGAAACCAGGTGCAGCAGCCAGGAGGCCCAAAAGAGAGCATGGTAACCAAAATGT
Source organism: Peromyscus californicus insignis (assembly GCF_007827085.1). Classification (NCBI taxonomy): domain Eukaryota; kingdom Metazoa; phylum Chordata; class Mammalia; order Rodentia; family Cricetidae; genus Peromyscus; species Peromyscus californicus. The sequence goes on along the minus strand of NW_026294617.1, from coordinate 8,268,221 downwards.
CTGGATTATACAGGGAAGGGCAGCTTGGAAAAGGCCAGCCCAGTCCCTGGGCTAGAGAGTTCAGGGTAGGGGAGAGGGTATGCCAGCTGGGGGTGAGGGGGCTGTAACAGGTAGGGCCTGAGGGATGCAGAAAGAACCTGGCAGCCAGGCCCATTTTAATATGGTAAGTAGACACCTCAGCCATTTTTCCCAGAGTTTGAAACCTAATACTCATAAACACCTTCGGTGAAGTGGCTGGATACTTCACAAAATCAGTAGCCCTTCTATACACAAATGAAAAGGGGGCTGAGAAAGTAGTCGGGGAAATAACACTCTTCATAAGAGTCATAAACAATGTAAAGTATCTTGGGATAACTTTAACCAAGCAAGTGAAAGACTTGTATGACAATAACTTCAAGTTTTTGGAAAAAAAAGAACTTGAAGAAGATATCAGAAGATGGAAAGATCTCCCATGCTCAGGAATCAGTAGGATTAACATAGTAGAAATGGCCATCTCACCAAAAGCAATCTACAGATTCAATGCAATCCCCATCAAAAGTCCAACACAATTCTTTACAGACCTTGAAAGGACAATACTCAACTTTTCATGGGAAAACAAAACCCTAGGATAGCTAAAACAATCCTGTACAATAAAAGAACATCCAGAGAAATCACCATCTCTGATTTCAAGCTGTACTACAGAGCTATCGTGGTAAGAACTTCATGGTATTGGCATAAAAACAGAGAAGTTGATCAATGGAATCTAGTTGAAGACCCATATGTAAATCTACACACCTATGGGAATACGATTTTTTTTTAATAACCAAGTCAGGATTATACAATGGAAAAAAGAAAGAATCTTTAACAAATGGTCTGTCAAATGGATGTAGGCATGTGGAAGAATGCAAATAGATCCATATCTATCACCCTGCACAAAACTCAAGTCCAAGTGGATCAAAAACTTCAACATAAAACAGATACCTCTTTATGAACCTGATAGAAGAGAAAGTGGGGAACAGCCTTGAACACACTGTCACAGGAGACAACTTCCTGAACAGAACACCAATAGGGCAGGCACTAAGATCAATAGTCAATAAATGGGACATCATGAGACTGAAAAGCTCCTGTAAGGCAAAGGACATCATCAATAGGACTAAACAGCAACCTACAGAATGGAAAAAGATCTTCATCATCTCCACATCTGACAGAAGGCTAATATCTAAAGTACATAAAGAACTCAAGAAGCTAGACATCAAAAAATCAAATAGCCCAATTAAAAAATGTGGTAGACATTTAAACAGAGAATTCTCAACAGAGGAATCTCAAATGACTGAGAAACACTTAATGAAATGTTCAACATCCTTAGCCATCAGGGAAATGCAAACCTAAACTACTTTGAGATACTGTGGGATGGTCTTTCTGTATGCTGTGAATATGTTTTATTAATATTAAGCCTCTGAGTGATTCCTTTAATAGCAGCTACAGGACCAGGTGGGACAGAAAAACCTCTGTTTACCTTGAGATTCCATCTTACACCTGTCAGAATGACTAAGATCAAAAACAACTGACAGCTTATTCTGGGAAGATTTGGAGCAAGGAGAACACTCCTCCACTGCTGGTGGGAGTGCAAACTTGTACAGCCACTTTGGAAATCAATATCTCAGTTTCTTAGAAAATTAGTAATAGGTCTACCTCAAGACCCAGCTATACCACTCCTGGGCATATCATATACTCAAAGGACATTCCATCCTACCACAAAGACATTTGCTCAACTATGTTCATAGCAGCATTATTCATAATAGCCAGAACCTGGAAACAACCTAGATGTCCCTCAACCAAAGAACGGAAACAGAAAATGTGGTACATTTACACAATGGAGTATTACTCAGCTGTTTAAAAACAATGACATCATAAAATTTGCAGACAAATGGATGGAACTAGAAAAAAAAAGTCATCCTGAGTGAGGTAGCCCAGGCCCAGAAAGACAAATGTGGTATGCACTCACTCATAAGAGGATATTAACTGTAAAGTAAAGGATAATTATGTTACAATCCATAGACCCAGAGGTTAAGTAACAAAGGAGGTTCAAGGGGGATGCATGGATCTCCCTGGGAAGGGCAATTAGAATAGATCTTCCAGGTGGGTTTGGACAGGTGGAGATGGGGACAGACAGGATCAGGTAAGGGGGTTTAGAGGAAGAGAGCACTGAGAGAGACAACTAGTATTGGGGGCATTTGGGGAGACGAGGTAGAAACCTAGTGCAGTGGAAACTCCCTGGAATACGAGAGTGACCCTAGAGAAGACTCCTAGTAATGGGGGATACAGAGCTTAAAGTGGCCATCTTCTGTAACCAGGCAAGACTCCCAGCAGTGAGCCTGGGACATCAACCCAGCCACAAAACCTTCAACCCACAATCTGCCCTGCTTGCTAGATGTGCTGGGTGATGGTGGTGCAGAATTTGTGGGAGTGGCCAGACAACGTGTGGACCAAATTGAGGCCCATGCTATGAGAGAGAACCCACACCATACACTGCCAGGATGATCAGAAACCAGAGGCATGATAGCCCACAGACCCAGGATAGAACCAAACAGGACTAGCAAAAAGGAAAAAAAAAAGTCAATGACATGATTGCTAATGATATTCTGCTATACTCATAGATTGATGTCTAGCCCAACTGTCATCAGAGAGGCATCATCCAGCAACTGATGGGAGCAGACTCATAGCCAAAGATGAGGTAGAGTCAGGGGAACCCCACAGAAAAGGGGGAAGAAGGATTGCAGGATCCAGAGGGTTTGAGGACACTATGAGAACACAGCCCACAGAATCAACTAAGCAGGGCTCACAGGGCCTCACAGAGACTGAATCAGCAACCACAGAGCCTGCATGGGTCTGAGTTAGGTCCTTTGCATGTATGTTATGGTTATATACCTTGGTGTTCTTGTGGGACTCCTACCAGTGGGGGTGTCTCTGACTCTTTTGCCTGCTCTGGGGACCCTTTCCTCCTACTGGGTTGCCTTGTCCAGTCTTGATATGAGTGTTTGTGCCTAGTCTCATTGTAACTTGTTATGTCATGTTGGGTTCATATCCCTGGGAGGCCTGCTCTTTCCTGAAGGAAAACGGAGGAGTGAATCTGTGGGAGATGGGAGGGTGGAAGAGGGATGGGAGGAGTGGAGAGAGGGGAAACTGTGGTCAGGATGTAACGTATGAGAGAAGAAAAACAAATAACTAATAATGAAAGACTATGTCCCCTACCTGTTTACCGCTCATCAAGCAGCCTAGGCTAACAAGTTCCAGGAATCCTCCTGTCTCCACTTCTCCAGAGCCAGGAAAACTGGGTTTGTTCTGTTTCATGCTTTCTGGTTGTTTTGTCTTCTACATGAGTTCTGGGGTTTGCACTCAGGTCCTCATGCTTGGACAGCAAGCTCTTTGCTAGCAGCCCTTTCCCAGCTCCCCACGTGGTCTTTTTAAGGCATGTGCCTTCAGCTCTGCTATAGCCCCTCATCCCTTATTGCCTTTCTCTAATGGTCTTCACTCACTCTTGTCTCTTCCCTGGCCCCTCTAGTCATTGAAGTTTGCCATTCCCAGGCGAGAACATCTGTGACACTGCCCTAACTCTGATACCTGGTAGTGTAGAGCCTAGGGCTATTGGGCCTCAGCACTCAGGCAGGAGAGTTATAGCACTCTGCAGCTCTGAGTTAGGTCTTTATACTTCCCAGACTCTTCCCTCCTGGACATGATGATGTAATCTCCTTAGGCTTTTTCCTATAAATCCCCTAAAGCCTGCTCTCCATTCCAGTCACAGAGAGTCTCTTCTAGCTCCTGTTTATAGGAAGTGATCTTATGCTGCTTAAGCTGCTGACTTATTTCTAATTCTCTCTCCTTGGTTCAGGGAGGCCGGCTGAGGGCAAGGACACTCTTCAGGAGAAAGACTTGAATCAATAATAAGAGAGAGAAGTGTTGTAGCTATCTAGGTTTCCTAGTGGCTGTACCCAGCAGGCCTGCATAAGAGGATGATTGGACCACGGGCCCGAGTACCAGGTGTTTGTAAGGGTCTATACTTGGCTATAACTAGCAAGGGGGAGGTCCTTTGCCCCGCCCCTTGGCATTGTTATAAATAGTCCTTTGGAATAAAGCTCTGGCCCTTGGATAAGGATCCAGGCCCACCTGAGGCTATCCTGTGTTTCTCTCTGTTTTCTCTCCCCTCTTTACTTCTACCTAAGTCTCTTATCCCTCCTTCCTCAAGAGTCCCTGGGGTAGATAAATGTGGGAGCTGGTCCCCCACAGAGAAGGACACAGGATGTAAATGCAGTGGGTACCACAGCCCCACTCCCTTGAGTTTAACTTTAAAAATCTAGGATCCTATTCGTATATCCCCACACTTCTTGGCCTTTAGCACATCTAGCATTAGTGAGCGCAGGCCTAGTTGTGGGCATTGTGTGTGGCTATCTGCTGGGCTCCTCCTCAGCAGGGGATTTGTGCTCAGTGACCTAAGGGCACACAGCTGCTGAAAGAGTGTCCAAGACACAGGCTCTCCTCACAAAGCAGCTCTGTGCTGCAGGAGCTTCCCCCACCACACACATGTGCACACAAGAGCTCTGTCTTTAAAGTGGTCTTAGGTCTGGGTAGAACTCCTATAGGGCAGGGAAAACAGCTTCTTTTACAACAGCTTCCTTTTAGTAAACTTTAGCTCCCTGGCACCTAGAACTTTCTCTTGTGTCTGAATATATATATATTCAGAATATATATATAGAGAGAGATAGATAGATAGATAGATAGATAGATAGATAGATAGATATAGATATATAGATATATAGATATATAGATATATAGATATATAGATATAATACAGTTTATTTCTTTTAAACATCACCCAAGCCGATGAGTGTCCTTAAGGATCTGCTGACCAAACAGATAGGCGTGGTCTGTGTTAAGAGAGGCCCATCACAGACCGATCTTTAACTGTAGAGTTTCCAGCTATGAATTTAGGAGGATTCCATGAGCCACATAAGAAATAACTTACCAATCACTCTCCTTCCTCCCTCGCTCCCTTTCTTCCTTCCTCCTTGCCTCCCTAACTCTCCCCTTCCCCTTCCTTTCTCCATCCTTTCCTCTCTCCCTCCCATTCTTTCTTTCATTTGCTTTTTTTTAAGATTTATTCTTTTTTTAAATTTTTTTTTTACAATTCTTTTTTTTATTTTATAATTTAATTTAATTTTACATATCAGCCACGGATTCCCCTGTCCTCCCCCGACCTTCCCCTCCACCCCCGCCTCCCCCCCATTCCCATCTCCTCCAGGGCAAAGACTCCCCTGGAGATTCAGCTCAACCTGGTAGATTCAGTCTAGGCAGGTCCAGTCCCCTCCTCCCAGGCTGAGCAAAGTGTCCCTGCATAAGCCCCAGGTTCCAAACAGCCAGCTCATGCACTAAGGACAGGTCCCTGTCCCACCGCCTGGGGACCTCCCAAACAGTTCAAGCTAATCAACAGTCTCACTTATCCAGAGGGCCTGATCCAGTTGGGGGCTCCTCAGCTATTGGTTCATAGTTCATGTGTTTCTATTAGTTTGGCTATTTGTCCCTGTGCTTTTTCCAATCTTGGTCTCAGCAATTCTCACTCATACAATCCCTCCTCTTTCTCGCCAATTGGACTCCTGGAGCTCCACCTGGCATATACCCAAGGGATGCTCAATCATACCACAAGGGCACTTGCTCAGCTATGTTCATATCAACATTGTTTGCAATAGCCAGAACCTGGCAACAACCTAGATGCCCTTCAACTGAAGAATGGATAAACAAAATGTGGTACATATACACAATGGAGTACTACTCAGCAGAGAAAAACAATGACATCATGAGGTTTGCAGGCAAATGGGTGGATCTAGAAAAAATCATCCTGAGTGAGGTAACCCAGACTCAGAAAGACAATCATGGTATGTACTCACTCATAGGGGGATACTAGATGTAAAACAAAGATGACTAGACTGCTATTCACAACTCCAGGGAGGCTACCTAGAAAACAGGACCCTAAGAAAGACACAGGGATTACCCAACGACAGAGAAATGGATGAGATCTATATGAACAACCTGGACATGACTGGGGGTAATGAAGGGCAAGGTTCGAGGGAAAGAGAGCTTGGGGGAGTGGGAGATCCCAGCTGGATCAAGAACAGAGAGGGAGAACAAGGAATAAGAGACCATGGTAAATGAAGACCACATGAGAATAGGAAGAAGCAAAGTGTTAGAGAGACCCACAGAAATCCACAAAGATACCTCCACAATAGACTACTGGCAATGGTCGAGAGAAAGCCCGAACTGACCTACTCTGGTGATAGGATGGCCAAACACCCTAACTGTCATGCTAGAACTCTCATCCAAAGACTGAGGGAACCAGATGCAGAGATCCACGGCCAGGCCCCAGGTGGAGCTCCAAGAGTCCAGTTGGCGAGTAAGATTTATTCTTAACCAGGCATGCAAGCCCCCATCTTTAATCCTGACCCTCAGAGCCAGGCGGATCTCTGAGTTCAAGACCAGCCTGGTCTACATAGTGAGTTCCAGGCCAGTCAAGGTTACACAGAGAAACCCTGTCTTGAAAAACAAAACAAAACAAAACAAAAAAGATTTACTTTTATTATTATTTGTGTGTGTGTGTGTGTGTGTGTGTGTGTGTGTGTGTGTGTGTGTGTGACCTCAAAGGACAGAAGAGGCTGTTGCGATCCCCTGAAGCTGAAGTCGCAGGCAGTTGTGAGCCACTCGGTATGGGTGCTGGAAATCAAACTCACATCCTTTGCAAGAACAGCAAGTGCCCTTAATTGGTGAGCCTCTTCTCCAGGCCCTCTGTAGTTTGGTTTTTGAAGAGGAGCTCACTCTATATAGGTTCTTTGCTGATCCAGAACTGGCTGTATAGAATAGAGTGACTTCTAACTAGTGGCCATTCCTTCTATCCCAGCCTGAGTGCTGGGATCAGAGCTATACGCCACCACCCCTTGAAACCTCTTCATTCTCAAATAGTTCATTTTCCTCCAGGAATAAAGCAGGCCACCCCACTGTGGATCACAAAGGGAGCATGGTCCCTCCTAGACTTGCTGTCTGTGGTGTTTGGTTGAGAATGGCCCCATAGGCTCATACATCTGAATGTTTAGTCATCAAGGAATGGCACCGTTTGAGAAGGACTGGGAGGTGTGGCCTTGTGGTAGGAAGTGTGTCACTGGGGGTGGGCTATGAGGTTTCAAACGCACAAGCCTGCTCCAGTCCTTGTCTTTCTCTGCCTGCAGATCAGGATGCAGTTCTCAGCTACTTCTCCAGCACTACGTCTACCTGTCAGCCACCATGATTCCTGCCATGAAAATAATGAACTAACCTCTGAAACTGTAAGTAAGCCCCCAATTCAACATTTTCTTTTTAAGGGTTGCCTCAGTCATGGTGTCCCTTTAAGACACCGCCCAAATATCCCATCTTCTCATTTTCCAGAGACTTCTCTCTTCTGTGTCATTTATAGCTGTCACAGTGCTGTTGAGATCATCCTGGTCTCAGCTCCTGAAGTCAACTTTCCTTTTCAGCATATGATGACATCTCTCTAAGCAAAGACAACAAGCTCGTGTCATTCAATTTGCTTGTAATAAAACTTTCAGTGGCATAAGGGAGGTAGGAACATCTGTCCATGATGCTATAGATTTAACTATTGAGAGAGAACATTGGATACTGCCGAACAGTAGAGTGCCATGGGTAGAGATTTCTTTTCATACAACTAAAATCTCCAATTCCCAGCCGTGCATGATTTACATGTGATGGCTAAGCACCTGCTCATATTCACTATTAATACAAATACTTGAGAAAAACAACTCTTTCATACCCTTCTTATTATTATCTCCTTTAAAAGAAAATCTAATGATGGACTGAGAGCCACTAGATTTGAAAGTGTTCTTGGAAAAAGTTGCAATGTGTTGCCCAGATCTCAAGATTTTGCCCTGTGTTGATAAGGGGTTTTTATGAGAGAAAGTTCCATGCTGGGAAAGACAGAATCTAAGTATTTTCATTGTTAAAAATAAATTAAAAAAAAAAAAAAAAAAACAGACACACACTAAGCAGCCTCATACTGCGCCTCCAGCTTTAAAGAGACTCAGCAGCACCGTACAGGAAGAGAGCATGTCAACGAGAGCTGCAGTGGTTAGAATGAGATGTCCCCAGTCTGGGCGTTTGAATACTTGGACCCCAGTCCATGGCTCTTTGAGGAGGCTTTGGAGGTGTGGCCTTGCTGGAGGAGGTATGTCACTGGGGTCGGGGGGGTGGGGGGGGGGTGGGGGGGTGGGGGGTGGGGGGGGGGGGTGGGGGGTGGGGGGGTGGGGTTGAAGTTTAAAAGACTGTCCTCATGAGGTCACTCTGCTTCCTGTTTGTGGATCAAGGTGGGAGCTCTTAGCTGCTGTGCCAACCGTTGAGTCTACCTACTGCTCCCCTCCTCCACTGTCATAGTGATGGACAGTCATCCCTCTGGAACTGGAAACCCAAAGTAAGCCTTCCATTTCTAAGTTGCTTTGGTCATGATGTTGTATCACAGCAACAGAAAGATTAGTACAAAAGCAAATGCCCAGAGCTCATTTCTCATGCCGTATTCCTCTTCAAGCAGAATTTGGTCAGATGGAAGAGCAGCACCTCTGTCCACATCGTACTGCACTCCAGTCTGGACAGACTGAGGGCACAGAGACCCCTAAACTGTCTCCTTATGCAGCTCTCAAAGGAGCTGGGGAGACAGCTCGGACAGGAAAGTGCTTGCCTTGCAAGGGTGAGGACCTGATTTTGTTTGTAGATTTTGTAGATTTCTTGTAGATTGTGGTGGATTCCAGAATCTACATAAAAATGATCTGAGCATGAGGACACATGCTTGTAATTCTTGTGCTAAGGAGACAAAAGGCAGGTCCCTGGGGCTCAGTGGCCAGCCAGATTTGCCTACTAATGAGTTCAGGAGAAATGGCTTAGCAGCTATGAACACCGCTTGCTCTTCCAGAGGACCGGAGTTCTGGTTCCAGCACCCATGTCAGGCAGCTTACAATTGCATGTAACTCCAGCTCAGATCCAGTGCCCTCTTCTGGCCATCCATATACACACACATCAATGAAACATAAATGCCAATAAATCTTTAAAAATATTCTAAACATAAATAAACAAAAACCAAGTTGGACAATGTCTGTTGACCAGCACATGAGGTTGCCCTCTAGATTTGATATATCTAGATTTGATAATGTATGCACATTCACGAGAACACACACATGCTGTCTTTGGGGCATTTGATTAGAATATACATCAGAAGCACTATCTTCATGGTGTAATTGTAGAGCATTTAGGCTATTTGAGCAAAACAAAGAGGTAGAGAAAATGAAAGACAAAGCCGTAGCATCTGGGGATCCATGCTCAATTAGGAAACATTCTCAAACAGCCCAGTGAGATGACAGCTTTCGAAACAGTTAGCACCGAGTTCAACCAGTACTCGGGAAAACAGGCGACTTATCTGTCACTAAGGATTTGGGAGCTGGACATGAGCTCTGGGGCACAAAGGCTTAAGATCTTGGCTGAAATATAGGTGAAAGAATTTTACCAGATCCAGTTGTCACTGACACCAAATTTTAGTTAACTGGAGTTCAACTACTGATAGCTTCGTATGCTGACATAAGGTGAAGGAATTCACAAACAAATTGAAGCTGGAGATAAAAATATTCTAATCCTATTACATATGCCTTGAGATTAGATCTCTGGCACTATGCCTCTGGAACATACCTTAAGTTATTCTCACCAACTTGAATGTACAAATCAAAAACTCTCTGTCACTTACTTTCATAGCAACTACCAAGAAATACTTGCTTTAATGTGATAATAAGCTAGTTTTGCTTCACACTGAAATAAATCTTTGAATGCAGATTGTGCCTTCAAGTATACATCCTTAACCCGAATGTGAGACCTTAGCAAACCTCCAGCCTCAGCTGTTCTGTTGAATTCCATTCATTTATACAAAGGCCATAAACTACATGCCCTGCTTTGAGCTGGTGCCCAAGCCAGGCAGAAAGATTATGGCAGTCCCTCACCTGCTTTCCCATGTCAGTTTCCTTTCTGTGACTGTGATAAAATACTCAGATGAAAACAGCTTAATAGAGAAGGATTCTGTTTAACAGCCAGCTGGTCGCATGTCACCTGCAGCTGGGAAGAAGCTGAGTGGAGTCAGACTATAAACTCTCAAAGCTCACTCAGCGATGTATATCCTCCAACAAGGCCCCACCTTCCAAACCAGTGCCGCTGGTTGAGGACCAAGTGTGCAAACACATGAGCCTATGGGGACACTTCCCATCCCCACATTCATCACCGTGTTTTCCTTACTCCTCCCCCATAAACCCCTTGGGATATACTGTTAAGGCTAAGAGATCAGTGCCCAAGCAACAGCACCAATAGACAGCTCATATCTCTAGTCCAAAAGGAAGCAGGAGGAGGAATATCACTCCCAGAACCTCCAGGATAGCAGCAGTCCAGAAAGAGAAGCCACCTGGCAATATCTGTGTTTGAAGAGGTCTCAGCCACTGCGAGATGATGGCCAGGTTCTTAGAGGATGGGAATCTGAAGGTTTTAGTTGAGGCCTCTAAGGGGGGACACTGAGTAACTGAATAATCAAGACTCCAGTAAGACAATTGAGATCCAGGACGAAGAAGGCACAAGATGTAGCAAGAGTGAAAATTTAGGTAAATACCAACAAAACAGATTGCGCTGGAGTCAAGTCACATGTCAACACTGTCACAAGTCAGTGTGAATTAACTCAGGGCATGAGAGCCAGCTCTCAGCTTCTCACACTAGTCACTGGCTGATCTCCATGCGTGACTTAAACTCCCAGGCACGCCCAGATCTCGGCATAGATCTCAGCTTCATCCACGCAATGCTGATTTTGGAGAACAGGTGATGGAGAACTTACAGAATCATTAAGGGTTCCACCCAGATTCCAAAGGAAAGCCTGGGAAGGCCTGGCAATGTCTATGAGTTTGGGGCTGCCTTCAGACTATCCCTTCCAGGGGGATTTGCAAGAATTTCTCTGTCTGTTTCCTGGCCATTAAGGTGCCTGGGCTCTATTTTGTCACACCCTCCCTGTCATGAAGGACTGAAACCTCCGTGTGCCAAAACCAATCTTTCCTCCCTGCAGGTGTTTTGCTCAGGTGTTTGTCCCAGTGACGGAAAGTCTGAGTACTCCACGATGAGACGTCCCACAGCAGATGCTGTCTCTGCCTAGATGCCAGATATGAAGGCAGTGAGTGTCGGAGAGAGAGATGGGGGCTAGAGATAGGTCCACCTCCATCGCAGAATTAAATGAGGTCATCTTGAGTTGGGAAGATTAGACACCATGGAAGGAGGAATGAGAAAGGGAGTGGCTGGGGCCTTGAGTTTTGGAATGGTAACAAAATGCCCAATGTCAGGACAGGCCTTAGGAAAGAAGTAATAGGCCAGCGACGTCAAACATTATTGGAGAAATTGATAAACCACAGCTAGAGAAGAGAACTTCCGTTTCAGCATCAGAGATGCTACTCTTTGTGTGAGCCAAGGTCCTTAGGTGTAATTTTAAAAATGATTAGCTGGCTTAAGTAAAAAATAAATTTACATTTAATATCTTATAGAATCTTAAGAAGAGCCGATTTCTGGGGTTAACAGGAGCTATGGTCCAGTCTCACACTGACAGATATGTTAGGAGCACAGTGCTAGTGTGTAACAGTGTCTACTGAGAATTGAGGGCAGAGAATTTCAACTTTGGCCACCCACTGAAGTTAGATGAAGGACTGTAAAATGCTATCGACCAGTCCCTGTCCCTAGAGATCAATTTTTTTTTAATACACTGCATCAAAGTTTGGCTTAGAGCTTTTTAAAGAAGGGAGTTTATATTTAGAGTGGGTCAACTTCATTATGAATAATTCGTATGGTCTGAAGTGCCCTAATTCTGGGAGTGTATTCTACATCTCCTTTAGTGCTGTGGGGACCAGACGACACTTTTCACTGCTTCCCACACTTCTCAGTCTGCTCCCTAGTGCTTAGCTGTCCTTTACACAAACTGCAACATTTCCTCAGAGCAGGTGTGGCTAACCCTTCACTGTTCTGATGCTCAAGGAAGTTTGAGGCGAGCCCTTCGTGACTGGGTTCTGGATTCCAGAGCTCTTCGGTGTAAAAAATGCACACTTTTGAAAGTGTTTGGCATTTTCTCTAGCCTGTATGGTGGAAGGTTTCTTTCCTTGTTTTCTTCCTCTCTCTTTTCTTCTTTCTTTCTTCCTGCTGGGCACTCAGTCCAGTGCACCATGCATGCTAGGCAGGTTCTCTACCACTTAGCTACATGTAGAGATTTTCTGTGTTTCAAATAGGATCTCTCTATGTAGCTTGAATTGGCTTCAAACTCACCATCCTCTTGCCTCTGCCTCCTCAGTTCTGGGATTCCAAGTGTTCAACACTGAATGAAATGAGGACATAACCGCTCCAAAGTGTGGCTGAGGAGAAGATTTTATTGTAGATATGAGGGAAAGGAGAGCCAGAGGCATCTGGAGGACTGCTGATTGAACTGGGCCATTCGTGAGGGTGAGAGGCGAAGAGAGGAGAGGGTAAACAGATAAACAGAGGAGTCAAGAACCGAGAGAACCGAGAGACAGAGAGAGAGAGGGAGAGAGAGAGAGAGAGGGAGAGAGAGAGAGGGAGAGAGAGAGAGAAGAACCAAGAGAGCTCATGGCTGAAAATCTCAGGGTTGTTATAGGAATCAGAAGCTGGGGGAAGGGAGGCAGAGCCCCTGGGCTGGAGAGGTTTAGGGGAGGGAGGGCAGTGGGTCAGGCAGGATTACTCTGCACTCGGAGAGGCCAGCATACGCACACCTTGGTGTGCTGGTAGGCATCTCAAGACGGCCTTGGTCCTGAGTTTCATTTGAACTTGACAAACACCGTGCATGCCTGGCTTTCAAGGAGTTGGGAGTGTAGGTGGAGCGGAGAGTATGGCACTGAACACATACCTGGCATTTGCAGAGGGCGGTGCTTGTGGCTAAAGAGATGGAGGTGTGGCCGTTTTAGACCGATTCCCTGGAGACGGTATCTAGCTCACTCCTCCTGGGAAGGAGAACACAGAGAAAGCACAGGACTGCTTGAAAACTCCTGTGATGGTTGTGTTAATTCTCAGAACAGGAGCCACTGATGCTCCTACCCTGAACCTCAGTTTTCACGTGTGACCGAGACTCATGCCAAGTCCCAGCAGCCTCTGCTCCCCTTCCCGTATTGCATCATGCTTTATACCTGGAGGCCTAGATGCACCAATCTATATTCTTTATGGCTAAAATTCAGACTTCATGTCCCCAGTGATCTACTCCTGAGCTTGACTTACTTAGAAATTTGAAACTGTGTTTTAGTAGTCTTTTCTTATCACCGAGACAAATAACAGAAAATGCAGATTCTTACAGGGCTGTGTGTGAAGGAATAATAGAACTAGCCACTTGCCAGAGTAACCACTGTTAACATTAGCATTTGTCCTCTCAGTCTTTTTCACTGTTATTTGTGGGAAAGTATTTAGATAAGTTAGTGTTGCAAGCATGCCTGAGGCCCTAGGTTCAATCACAGTTACTTAAGCAAAACAACAGACCCTTAAAAAGAAAAGCTTTAGCATGTACATGGATGGACTATACACGTGCTTCTTAGGAGAAACTTTATGCACAGAAAATAAGCCCAGAACGGAGAGGATCTCCCAGAGACTCCTCTCTCAAAGCCAGAACACATGAAAGCCAGGACTGAGGAGAGCAGGAAGCGTCCCTTCACATCGGCATGGAAGAAGTCCTGCTCGGGTGGCAGAGGCAGAGGAGCCCAGCGTGGATGCCTGGGGTGCTAGGCCCTTTCCCCATTCTTCCTTCAGACCTGAGTGCCCAACAGGAAACGGAAGTGATGGGAAGTGCTGAATTTCTACCAGGAAACACAACTGTTGGGGCGGCGGAGACACAGCCCCGCCCGCCCGCCGGAGCTGGGAGCCCGGAAGCCTGTGACTGGGGAGATGCCGCTCTAATCCTGGAGTGCCAGGCCTGTTTGAACCAATCAGAACCACTCTGCTCTTGAAGCCAGGGAAGGCTTCTGCCTCACCATGGCAACTGACTCCCTGCCGCCGAAAGGGAAACGCAGGCCTCCGTTTGCTTTCTGCTCAGTGTCTGATGGCTGAAGGCTGACTATGTCCCTTGCTCCTCGTTTAGCCCATATGAGGAAAGTCTCCCGAATGACAATGTTGAGATGGAGCAGAAGGGGTTCCATTAAATACATCGCTAATTTTGTCTGGGAAGAAACTCTCTCTCTCTCTCTCTCTCTCTCTCTCTCTCTCTCTCTCTCTCTCTCTCTCTCTCTCTCTCTCTCTCTCTCTCTCTCTCTCTCTCTCTCTCTCTCTCTCTCCTTCCCCATCTTTGGATGCAAGCCAGGGCAGCAATTTTCACTGGAGACTGCCAAGGCTCCAGCGAGTGTTCCCTGGAGAGTCTGTTCTGCTTTAAGTTCGCTTGGCAGGAGAAGAGCTACGGCTCGCTCGGCTTTCCATTCTGCTCCTCACGGAGGTTAGCAGCATACCCTGAAAGTTCCTTCTATGTTGGTACTGAAGCTGCAGATACCGTGGGAACAGTTATCGGCTTCAGCTGATGCTCTCTCCACTGGCAGCTTTGTGTTGAAGCCCTGGCCTCATTTTGAGACCTGAATAGACAACAGTTTGTTAGAAAACAGTATCATTGATTTTAATGGGAACTTTTAGGAAGAGATGGAAAGTCTTTCCTCGTGTGTGTGTGTGTGTGTGTGTGTGTGTGTGTGTGTGTGTGTGTGTGACATTCATGTGTGCATTAATTCGACAGCTATGTATTAGGACCAGGGAAAGGCTCAGTAGAATGCTTGTTTTCAAGCATGAGGATCTAGTCCAGATCCCCGACACACATGTAAAAACACATGCCTGAAATCCCAGCACTGAAGAGGTGGAGGAGACAGGGGATCTCGGGTCTTATAAGCCAGCCAGTCCACCTGAACAAGTGAGCTCCACTTTCAGTGAGACACCCTGTCTGTCTCAAAAAATAATGTGAAGAGTAACTGAGGAGGCACTGAAAACCAACCTCTGGCCTCTACAGTCACACATGCACACACACAAACATGTACACACATATTCCACATACTCAGACACACACACTTACACATCAGTGGTGTGTTGAGCTTTGCCATAGTGTGGAGCCTTACAGAAAATATAACGGTGGAAAGGAAGAAACACCTGTCTTCCTGCTGTCTAGGTGTTCACGATCAAGCATATAATTAAAGACAAATCCTGTGAACAAGTCTGTAGTTAGGTGGATCAAGAGAGTCCTGGAGCACGTGATATGGGAGCCAGCCTTTGCCAACATGGAAGGATTGGCATGAAGCAATTCTAGTCCAAGGAAACCGTATAAACAAAAGTTGTGGGGTAGGAAAGTTGAGCTGTGGCAAACTGCATGATTTAGTGTCATGTGCTTAAAGGTAAGAATAAGAAATGGGCCCAGGGCTGGGGTGGAGCTCAGGTGGTAGAGTGCTTGCCCAGCAGACAGGGAGTCCTGGCTTCAGTCCCCTAGCACCAAATGGACATGGTAGTCAAGACCTGTAACTGCAGTGCCCAAAAGGTAGAGGCTTCAGAGGTTCAAGGTCACCTTCAGCTACATAAGGAATTCCAAGCCATCCTGCCAAAAGAGAGAGAGAGAGAGAGAGAGAGAGAGAGAGAGAGAGAGAGAGAGAGAGAGATTGAGGATGCAATATTTTCAGGGTTCTTGAATGTCAAACTAAGGAGTTGGGTTTTATTCCAGAAGCTACACAATAACATCAGAGCAAAGAGTTAACATGGGTATCGGAGGATGATGGGAGTTGGAAGAGCATGGGTCATGAGAGGTGGGGACGGCCCTGGCACAGTACGGGCAGGACAAAGACAGGTTAACTGAAAAGCAGGGGCAGAACATTCAGTTTCCAGCTAATCCAATGTAGGGCAGTCCGTGTCCTTCACACGGTTCTGTGTACAGTAAATAACTGGGCCTTTTTACCCCAGGCATCTCAGATGAAAGTGTCCTCCAATTCAGTTGCACTGGTTCTAATTACTGCTTCCTCCACTGCTCTGGTCCCCACCTCACACTTAGGGCAATGTAGCGATGACATTCCCAGGTCAGTGACTGCCAAGCTTTAGAGCATTAAAGTCACCTGGAGGCTTTGTCAGAACACAGGCTGTGATATTTTAAGAAACTGAATTTCTGAGCCGAGAGGCAGCTCACACGGTAGCTCATGTTACCCGCCCAGTGTGCTGGAAGCCCTGGTTTCTACCCCCAGCACCGAATGAACTGGATGTGGTGGCACATGCCTGTAACTCCAGCACTTGGGAGGAATCCACAGGAAACTCAATTTAAGATCATCCCTGGGTGTACGTGAGTTTCAGGCCATCCTGGCCTACATGAGACCTTGTCTCAGAGGGTGAGGAAGGAGGAAGGGAAAGAAAACACTGGATTCCAATGAGTGTCCAAGACAGTGATTCTCAACTTAATTCTGTGATCCTTGAACACAGTTCCTCATGCTGTGGTGACCCCCAGTCATAAAACTATTTTGTTGCTACTTTGTAAGTTTGTTTCTGTTTTAAATCATAATGTAAATATCTGTGTTTTCCAATGCTCCTAGACAATCCCTGTGAAAGGGTCATTTAATCCCCAAGGGGGTCATGACCCACAGGTTGAGAACAGTTGTTCTAAACTTGGAGTCCCTCTATTCCAGACCTCTTATGGTTACCTTTGTAACTATGAGGCAGGGACAAGAACAGCAGAGAAAGCCACTGACCCAGAAGACACTTGTCTTGTTCTTTGGACTGACAGTATTGTAAATGTCTGGGACAAAGAGGCGCAGTTATTCACCGAATACAAAACACTGTGAAGGAAGCATCATGATGTAACCTTCTAATCACAACTACAGTCGGGATCAGATCCGCCTCTGCCTCGTGCACTACTGATTTAATTCCCTGAAGTCTTTGATTATTCTGGGTTATGCTGGTTATTCTCTCTCTATTATTTTATATTAAAATTGGGATAACACTGACCACTGCACAGTGGTGTGAGGGACAAATGTAGAAAACCACAGAAAGTATTTGGCTGTATGCCAAGATGGATATAAAATGAAATATGGACCTAGGAAATGTGTATGCCACTTATGAGAGCCTTTGTGTGATAGAAAATAAGGCAAGGAAATTGAAGGACCTAGACTGCCAACATTGGGGAGGTGGAGGCAGGAGGATCAGAAGTTCATGGTCAATCATCAGTTACTCAAGTGAATTCAAGATAGCCTAGGCTACGTGAGACGCTGCCTTCAACTAAACAAATGAATAAAACACACACAGAAATTTCATTCTTCCTACTTTCTGTTTGGCTTTGGTTTGCTTTTTGGATTTTTTTCCTCCTACAACCTTATGCTGTTCGGTTGCTGTAACAGTGTCCCACACGGGGCCGGCAATGTAGCTGTCTGGGAGAGAGCTGGCCTAGCGTGCATGAGGCCCTGGTTTTCACCAGCAGCACTCACTGCAGAGACTGGACGAGCGGCACATGCCTATGAGACCAGCACTCAGGAGCACCAGGAGTTCAAGGTCGTTCTCAGCTACAAAGACATCTGACCTGCCAGGCCATGTTTGTGTCCAAGAAAATGAATAAACAAAAAAGAACACCAGGGCATAGCAGGTTCCGTGAAGCAAGGTGGAGCAGTGTGTGGTGAATTTGTTTGTTTGTTTCCTATACCAACCTTTCCTGAGGCAGCCAGGTGGTCACCTCTGAGTCACCATCTGGCCTGTCAGACCCTTGGGGACACCAAGGACCCCCAGGGTGGTCATAGCTTTGGATTAAGCATCGTCTTTCCATAGCTCTCTGCAACCATCAGCACACAGTCCCCAAAGAACATGGGAAGATTCGTCTTCAGGGGATTTTCTGCTGGCTGGGAGAGTGCGAGGAAGAGGGCAGGAGAGGGTACCTGGATGAAGAGAGAGGAAGTCAACAGTCAAAGAGAGAAGGGAAGCTTTTCTTCGGACTTTTGTGCCTCCCACCTCCACCCCATTAGCACAGTCGTCTTTGTGGGTCTTGAGGCTTTGAGTCTCACCACGAGGACACAAGCTCAGAGGATTTTCCCGACGCCACTGTCTGGGGCTTGTCCCCAGTGAAGAAATCAGCAAGCCAACATGTTTCTTTAACCAGGTAATTCTGATGCTATACCATCACCAGACGGGAAGCAGAAGGCAGACTTGGCAGGCAGTCCTGTAGGCCGTCTCAGGTTGAGCCTGTGTTGTGGGAACTTTGACAAGCAGGGCCCCAATGCTCCCTTGAATCCCCACCCCCGAGGAAAGAAAGGGCTTGGGAGTCAGACACACTTCAGCTCAGTTTGCTGCAGGGGATGGAGGAGGGAGCCTTGAGGAGAACAGACAGTACAGAGGGCTTTGGCTGCTCTGGGCCCATCAAGGTGAACATTGCCGTAGGTTAGCAGAGCTCCATTCATCAAGGTGAGCATTGCCGTACGTTAGCAGAGCTCCACTCATCAGTCGAGAAGGGAAGTGGTTTAAACCAGATGATCGTTTGCTGTGGCAGGCACCGTCCTATGCATGGTAGGTGTTTGGCAACATCTCTCTCTCTTCTGTCATTGCACTTCCTCTTTGGTTAATTCCATAACCCCAACATGTCTAGACATTGCTGATGGCCCAAATCACATGGCCCGAGACCTGCTAAACTCTGGTGCTGAGCTCTGCTGGAAACACTTGGAGAACGTTCATCTATTCCCTGCTTCTAGAAAGGATTAATACTCCCAATGAAAGGACAAATTGGGATATTTGGAGGTATAAATGGAGTTTGATCTCAAAACCTCAAGCACAGAAAGGCAGGTGGGAGATGATGAAATAAGACCCACTTTTTTTTTTTTTTAAAGAAAAGGAGACAAGAAACATGTGATTTGCCTCAAGCCCTAAGATGAGTAAGGGAGAGAAACATGAATTTAGGATCTGACCTTTAGGAAAAGACAAACAACTTCATCACCCCTCTCCTCCTAAACTCCTTCAACCCTGGATCTTCAAGGGAACAAGTGTTACTTGTTTTAGAAGCTGGAGAAACATTTCACCAGGGGCCATGTGGATGTCCATGGTCTGTGCTCCTGCAGAAGGCCATGTGGATGTCCATGGTCCGTGCTCCTGCAGAAGGCCGTGTGGATGTCTGTGGGCTGGGCTGCCACCGGAGACCATGCTGAGGTCAGTGGTCTGTGCTGACGCTGGAGGCCAGGTGGGTGTCCAGGATCTGTGTTCCCGTTGACTATAAAGGACAAGGTAGCTTCTCCTGCAGTGGTATCAATGACTGCAGACTCACAGTTGAGAGTGAGAGACACAGAAGGTTCCTGTGGTAACCCCCACCTCCAAAAGTAACAGCCTAGACAGGAAACCATAGTCAAGAACAGAGGTTTTTTTTTTTTGTTGTTTGTTTGTTTGTTTTTCGAGACAGGGTTTCTCTGTGTAGCTTTGATGCCTGTCCTGGAACTCACTCCGTAGTCCAGGCTGGCCTCGAACTCACAGAGATCGGCCTGGCTTTGCCTTCCACGTGCTGGAATTAAAGGTGTGCACCACCAACACCCGGCATAATCAAGAACTCTTAAAAATTGTGATAAGGATGCTGAAGTGTAGCTCTTCACAACTGAGGGATTCTGGTGGGATTGGGGATGGGGATGGACTCAGTTTTCTTCAAGTGGCTGGCTGCTAGGAGTTTGACCATGCTCCGTGACTAAATGGGCAACACAAATTGGACTTGTTTTTTGTTTGTTTGTTTGTTGTTTTTCCTTATTCTTCTTTCCTTTTTTTTTTTAAGGGGGGCAGAGGTCACAAAGGTGGGGGACGGCCCTGGGAGGACTGAGAAGTGAATGTGATCAGGGTGCATTATGTAAAATTCCCAAATAATCAATCAAATTATTATGTTGGAAAAGAAAAAACAAAAAAGAAAACAGAAATGCTGCCTTGAAATAAAGGAAAAAAACAAGGAAGAAAAAAGCTGGAATTGTTGACTTAAGAACCATAGTTCACATGGTCCGAACGTTGCCACTGCCTCAAGGCCGCCACTAGCCTCTCTGGCTGCACTGTTTCTAGTGGACACATGAGGAGCTGGGGTCTGCAGTCAGACACCTCACAGTGAGGCTGCAGAGGCCTGGACATTCTCTGGGCTTCCCCTGCCTCTGGGTCACTCCCAAAGCCAGCCTCAGTGAGATTATCTCCAACTCATTGCAGTGTTTTCTTGTTTTGTTTTGGTTTTTGAAACAGGATCTCCTGTAATTAGGCTGACTTGGAACTTTGGATGCAGATAAAGATGACCTTGAACTTCTGAACCTCACCCCCACCACCTCCTGCTGCAGTTTCGGGCCTTTGTTACCACTCCAGTCTGTGAGGTGCTGGGAATCACACTCAGGGCTTTGTGCAGTGGGCAGGTCTCTACCAACTGAGCCCCTCAGGGCATTTTCTGGGGATTCCTTTTGTTTACCACAAGGATGTACTTAAGAGTGCTTATCTGTAACAGAGGCATCCAGCCTGGAGCTTCCCCCAGGAGGTTCCCCTGAATTCCAACAGTGCAGGAAAATGAATAGAAAATTGTTGTCTGATGGGGTCTCACATTGGCTGTCCCAAGCCTGGTCCTGGATGTGAGTCTACTCCAGTACCTCCCTCAGGGCCTCTCCCAGCGGGTGGGTTGTGGTGGGACTGTCTACACCCTGTTGTTCCAGAGTAGCTTCCCTCAGGAATTCTTAATAGGACACTTTTCTCCCGCCCCTCCCTCCCTCCCTCTCTCCCTCCCTCCCTCCCTCTCTCCCTCCCTCCTTCTCTCCCTCCCTCCCTCCCTTCCTCCTTCTCTCCCTCCCTCCCTCCCTCCCTCCCTCCCTCCCTCCTCCCTTTCTTCCTTTTGTGTGTACATCATATGTGTAGTATGTAAAAGTCAGGGGAAGCCATTTCTCCACACCCTAGATTTCTTTCTTTTTGGACTTTTTGTTTTGTTTTTTTAAGACAGGGTCTTATGCAGCCCAGATCAGCCTCAAATTCATTATATAGTCCAAAAATGACCTCCCGTCTCCTGAGCCTCCCATCTCCACCTTCAGAGTGCTGGAGTTATAGGCATGAACCACATGTCCACCTTTAAAAGAAAAAAGAAAAGAGAATTTTTTATAGCGTGTTTGTTATATTGAAAGAGAATTTCTATAACATATTTAAAAAGTCAATTTTTTTTTTACAAAGGGAGTCTTAGAAAATAGTTGTTTTTCAAATTGTGCATAAATATTTCATGACTTCTTTGGGTACATAGGACAGATGTCTCATGATACCTTTGTCCCTAGAAACAATAACAACAACAAATAGATAATCTGTTTATTCTGAGCTCTGTACTGTAAACAGGAGCCATGCCATTTTACACCGGAAAACTGAAGCCCAGAGAAGTGAAGAGGCATACTCAAGATCCCGGCACTAAAAGGGAGCATTAAAAAGTGGAGTAGAAATATTTCAGTCTAATTAGAAAGATTTATGCTTTGCACAAAGGCCTGGTACACATAGGCAGCTTGGGAGTGCAAATGCTGGAGTAGTTTGAAGGCCTGTTAAAGGAAGACCAGTTCCTTCTGGTCAAGAGAATGAAGCCTCTGGCCTGGGTAGAGGCCTAACGTCACAGGTGAGCCTATGGGTGACCTGGCTGAGGGACCACCCACAGGAGAGTGGGTTCACCTCAAGCCACACTAGAGAAGGAGGAGCGATTATCCCTTTAATGAGATGGTGTACTTTTCCTTCCAGATTCCAGCCCTTTAGTGCAGTCCCAACAAGCTGCCGAGAGTCTGTTGGTCTGTGTGTCTGTCTGTCTTAGTCCCAACTCACGTAAACTTGTCCCTTTTTTCTTTTCTGTGTCCTTCTTTCCGATACCGGCCAGAGCCTGACCGCTTCCTCTGGTACCTTAGGTTTCTTTACTCCCTCTCCGAAGCCCTCTTCCCCACCATGTGGTGACTTGTTTGTCATGTGGCTGACTTCCATGTTGGTTTAACTCAAATGGCATTGTTCTTTCCTGCCTTTTTTCTTCCCTGCCCCTCCCCCATTTGGCGGCTGAGACTCACAGCTTACCTACTTTGGGACTTTCCTTTTAAACTCTGATAAGTAACTTGTCCTCAAGTGTCTGTCTGAGTCTATTCTTAAATTCTTTCACTAATAGACTATGAACCCCAAGAGGGGACCCCGATTTTCCTGGTCTTATATGGCCGCTTCAGAGGGATACCTGGTAGCTTTCCTCCCACATATATTTACTGAATCCCTATCTTGAGTCATTTTTAGGAAGACAGTACCTTGAGTGAGGTCAGAATTCTTTCCTTGGGTATCAGTGCTGGGTAGACACATGGATGCTGAAAATAACCATGCAGTGTGAAAACTTCCTGATGTCTCCACCAGGCACTACCCCTTCCCTCTGTGACACAGGCAGAGAGGTCAGTGCCCTGACTGTTCATTCCTTCACCCTACATCGCCCCTGCTCACCCCACTGCTTCCAAGGTGGAAGGTACCTCAGCAAAGGCCAGGCCAGCTGGGCATCAGAGCCCTCTCCTTGTCCTCTCTTCTCTGCCATGTGAAACTCTTGCCAAGGACCTAAGTTGGTTTCTAAGCACCCATGTTGGATGACTCACAACCACCTGTAACTCCAGCTCCACAGGATCTGCCTTACCTGGGTACCTGCACAGACACAAAACCCGCAAACAAAAATATGTAAAAGTAAAATATTAAAAAACAAACAAAAACAAAAAACCAATTCTACATTGTGCCCAGAATGCTGAAGGGCAACAGCAAGGCCCACTGCAGGTCAGTGTGGGTCCAGGGACTTGGTGAGGGGTCAAGCTTCAGCTCAGGGGCCCGTGACCGTGTTTCTTGGGGCAAGAACTGCTGACCTTCAACATGGAGCAATTCGAGATTTCTAGGCACTGTGTTAAGTTCAGAACACAGAGGGCAGGGGAGACTGCAGGCTAGGGTAAAGGTCAGGCTTGACACTAGACCGCAAACAGGCTGAGTCCTTGGGTGTGGATTTTAGGTGTGTTCTCTCTCTCTCTCTCTCTCTCTCTCTCTCTCTCTCTCTCCCTCCCTCCCTTTCCCTCTCCCTCTCCCTCTCCCTCTCCCCCTCCCTCCCTCTCCCTCTCCCTCTCCCTCTCCTCCCTCCCTCTCCCTCTCCCTCTCCTCCCTCTCCCTTTCCCTCTCCCTCCCTCTCCCTCTCCCTCTCCCTCCCTCTCCCTCTCCCTCCCTCTCCCTCTCCCTCTCCCTCTCCCTCCCTCTCCTTCTCCCTCTCCCTCTCCCTCCCTCTCCCTTTCCCTCTCCCTCTTCCCTCTTCCCTCTCCCTCTTCCCTCTCCCTCTCCCTCTTCCCTCTCCCTCTCCCTCTCCCTCTCCCTCTCCCTCTCCCTCTCCCTCTCCCTCTCCCTCTCCCTCTCCCCCTCCCTCCCTCTCCCTCTCCCTCCCTCTCCCTCTCCCTCCCTCCCTTTCCCTCTCCCTCTCCCTCTCCCTCTCCCCCTCCCTCCCTCTCCCTCTCCCTCTCCCTCTCCCTCTCCCTCTCCCTCTCCCTCTCCCTCTCCCTCTCCCCCTCCCTCCCTCTCCCTCTCCCTCTCCCTCTCCCTCTCCCTCTCCCTCTCCCTCTCCCTCTCCCTCTCCCTCTCCCTCTCCCTCTCCCTCTCCTTCTCCCTCTCCCTCTCCCTCTCCCTCTCCCTCTCCCTCTCCCTCTCCCTCTCCCTTTCTCTGCTTCTTCCTTCTGTTTTTCTATCTTTCTTTCTTTTTTTATACTAGGGTCCAGCTCCTTCTGACTGGGGGTTACAGGCTTACCCTCCTGGTGACAGATTGCTCAGCTACAAGCTGGGAGACGCAAACCCCCTTCCAGTCAGCCCAGAATTAGGCCCATAGATTTCCAGTTATGGAAGAGAGCTGTTCTGAGTCAGGCAGCAGATGTAAATTACAGGCCTGAATTGATTTTGCATTAATTTCTCGTAGGCTACTCCCATGCTGCTTAAATAGCACTTTTTTACAGCAACGGTGGCATTGTATTCTTCAGAGCGGATTTGTTTCCACCGCAGAGAGGGCTCCAGGAGGACAGAGCAGTTTTTCAAGTTCTTCCTTGGAGAAAATATTTTCACTATCGAGCAATTCTCTGGACCCAGTACTGGATTTGTATGATTCCCAGCCGGGGTTCTGGTCGGCTTTACTGGTTCTCGTTTCGAGACACAAACCTTCTGGAAAAAGCAACCCAACCACCCATGGAGACAGTGAAGTGGTTGTACAGGAGGTCAGGGTGGCAGATAATGGCACTGCGTGTCCCCGCCACTCAGCCAGGCCCACGTGCCTTGTGCTGCGAGCACTTGGCTCTCTCTCGGGATCCAATACTTTGAGAACTCATTGAGTGAAGGACAATAGGCAAACTATGCTCTCTCTACCCCCTTCCTTGAAGAGGAACAGAGCGAGGGACCAAACTGAAACCCTGAGTATAGTATGAGAAGCTCCTATCACCAGCCTGCAGGCAGGCACTCTCCTGTATAAAACTCACTGGCAGGGTTAAGACTAGCCCAGTGGTTGAGCTGTGGTTGGACTGCACACAGCCCGGACGTCAGTAGCCAGTACCAAAGCTGACTTTGTGGGCAAGGACACTCAACCACACTTCTTCCCCAGTGTGGCCAGTGTTTTCTGTTGCATCGATTGGTGAGACGTTCAACAAGCAGTTTGAGAAGATTCTCTCACACCTACTTTTGCACTCAAGTGCTGAGAGTATTAGATCTACAACTCTATAGAGACACCCAGAGTTGGCTAATCTGTACAAATCCTTGGGTTCAATCACTAGCACCCCATAAGCAGTGTGGTAGCACAAGTCTGTAATTGTAGGGCCCTGGCCCCCCACTTTGGGTAGCTGTTGCCTTGCTCACTGACCTTGACCAGATGTCCTCCCTATACTGATTCCCTTCTTCCTGAACGCTCACCAGAGCTTCTTTGTTTGTGTATCCTGCATTTGGTATAAACAGCTTAGATTCAAGAATGTAGAACATTGGGTAGCGAACTTCTGCCCTGCGGGGGTGGGGGGGGTGGGGGGGGGGCGGCGTTCTCCATTGTGCTGTAAGCCTGTATTTAAGGTTTCCTCCCTCTTTCAATAAACGGCATTCGGCATTATGCTGAGGCAAATGACCTGCTGTCTCTTGTCTCTATTTTTTAATCCACAGCCCCTCGTTCGGACATGATAAATGGGTGGTGGTAGCGCGGGCGCTACCGCAACATGTAATCCTAGCTCTCAGGAGGCAGAGGCAGGAGGATCAGAAGTTCAAGGTCACCTCCAGCAACATAGTTTTTAGCCATGCCCGAGTGCTGTGATACATGAGACCTTGTCATTAAAAAGTGGGTGAGGACTAGAGATATGGCTCAGTGGTTGAGAGCACTTGCTGCTCTTGCAGAAGATCAGAGTTCAGTGCCCAGCTCTGTCTGTGGCCCACAGCTATCTGGAACTCTAGCTACAGGGTATCAAATGCCTCTGGCCTCAGTAGGCACTGTGCTCCAATACACAGAGACACACATGCAGATACACACAATTAAAAATAAAAATAAAAAAAATATTTAAAAAGGAATTCCAAATGTGCCCCAGAGAAGAAACAGACCTCCACAAGTCCAAACTTATTTTAAGCCTCCAGAAAAGCACATAGCCTTGAGCATGTGTCCACAGCTTGTGTCACTGTACCCATGATGCACTCTACCCATGGACATTACTGGGAAAAAAGTGTATGTGCATGCATGTGCAGTTATGTGTCTGAGAGGTCATCTGAAGGTGTAGCTCCGAGGAGCTCTCTACTTTGTGGTTTTGAGCCAGGAGTTCTCATTGACCTGTTACCTGTCAAATAGTACAGGTCGGCTGACCCACAAACCTCAGGGATCCTCCTGCCTCTGCCTCCCCTGCACATCAAACACAAGCACATGGCACATGCCTAGCATTTCATGTGGGTGCTGGGGATTGCACTCAGGTATGACAAGGACTTTATCAACTGAGCTATCGCCCCAGCCCTGGACATTACCTAAAGAAAGACAAGGCAGCGGGTGGAGAAGAGACCTTTGTGTCTCAGTCCTTGGCTCCAGAGACTGAGATCTGAGGCCTACATTGGTAAAAGTTCCTGCTTCATGCAGCAAGCCATCTTGGGTTGCACGGGTGAGGGGTTCATATGGCTGAACCACTGCCTGGTGGGATGCCAAATGACTGATCCATCAGATCAATGGATCACATCGTTTGCCAAAGAATTACAGTGGGAAGTGGTAGCCCAAACAGGCCCAGGCCCTGGTAGAAATCACAGTCTCCTGAAGGAGAGAGATTCTTAGAAATGTACTTAGCATGATCAGTGCTGTAAGGAACAGAAAAACTAATCTGAAATATTTGTTTATTGTGATTTCTATCATATATACAACTTCCTAACATATGCAATTTAGAGAATAATTAAGTGCTTATCCGCCCTTTAGGTCACTCAAGTTGAAACAGCTGAAATCACTCCCCTGAATTTTCATGTGGGTTGTTTTGTTTTTGTTTTTTTTTGCCCTGTATTATTTCAACCATATCTACGTCCATTCCTAAACAATACAGTAATTAGTTTTGTGTGGTTTATTCTTTTTATTTTTTACCATGTTTATTCTGTCCACAGTTAACTGAACCTCTTTAATTTGAAGGTTTAGTCAATAAAATTCAGAAAATTTGCGAAAAGAAATTGAGTGAGTCTAGAAGACAACAACGGGAGTTGATTGTGTAGTAAGGTTAATTCAAGGGAACCTCTGGAGTTAAGAAGACATGGGCTGGCTGAAATCTTCCCATAGAAACCTCAGGGAACCACGGTCTTGTTCAGTAGGCACTTGGAAGGCCAGGGTGCTGCTCAAGTTTGGGTTCTAGTGCCACCTTGAGGGCAGAATGAGATAATTTCCATTCTCTGCTCAGTCAAAGGAATCTATCAGCTGTTTTCCAAGCTCCTTAATTTTCTTAAAGATTCATGTGTTTCAAAGTTGCAACAAAGAAAGAGAATTACAGACCAATGTCCCTCATGAAAACTGATGCAAAAATACTAACTAAAATACTGGCAAACCGAATCCAGAACACATCAAAAGAATCATCCACCATGATCAAGTAGACTTCATCCCAGAGATGCAGGGAGGAACATATAAAAATCTGTCAATGTAATACGTCATATAAGCAAACTGAAAGAAAAAACCCACATAATCATCTCATTAGATGCTGAAAGAGCCTTCGATAAAATCCAACACTTCTTCATGATAAAGGTCTTGGAGAGACTGGGAATACAAGGCACATACCTAAACATAATAAAGGCAATTTACAGCAAGCCAACAGCCAACATTAAGTTAAATAGAGGGAAACTCAAAGCAATTCTATTAAAATCAGAAACAAGACAAGGTTGTCCATTCTCCCTATATCTATTAAATATAGTACTTGAAGGTCTAGCTAGAGCAATAAAACAACAAAAGGAGATCAAGGGGATACAAATTGGAAAGGAAGAAGTCAAACTTCCACTATTTGCAGAAGATATGATAGTACACATCAGTGACCCCAAAAATTCTACCAGGGAACTCCTACAACTGATAAATACCTTTAGTAATATGCCAGGATGCAAGAGTAACTCAAAAAAATCAGTAGTTCTTCTATATACAAATGATAAACAGGCCAAGAAAGAAATCAGAGAAACATCATCCTTTACAATAGCCACAAATAATATAAAATAATTTGGGGTAACTCTAACCAAGCAAGTGAAAGGTTTGTGTAACTAAGTCCTTGAAGAACTTTAAGTCCTTGAAGAAATAAATTGAAGAAGATAGCAGAAAATGGAAAGATCTCCCATGCTCATGCATAGGTAGAACCAACATAATAAAAATGGCAGTCTTACCAAAAGTAATCTACAGATTTGATGAAATCCCTATCAAAATCTCAACACAATTCTTCACAGACCTCAAAAGAACAATACTCAACTTCATATGGAAAAACAAAAAAACCCAGGATCTCTAAAACAATCCTTTACAATAAAGAAACTTTAGGAGGCATCACCATCCCTGACTTCAGGCTCTACTATAGCTACACTAATAAAAACAGCTTGGTATTGGCATAAAAACCAACATGTAAACCAATGGAATTGAATTGAAGACCCTGACATTAATCTGTACACCTACAAACACCTGATTTTTGACAAAGAAGCTAAAAATGTACAATGGAAAAAAA
This sequence comes from Peromyscus californicus insignis, assembly GCF_007827085.1. NCBI lineage: Eukaryota > Metazoa > Chordata > Mammalia > Rodentia > Cricetidae > Peromyscus > Peromyscus californicus. The sequence goes on along the minus strand of NW_026294617.1, from coordinate 8,239,977 downwards.
GGAAGCATCTTCAACAAATGGTGCTGGCATAACTAGATGTCAACATGTAGAAGACTGTAAATAGATCCAATATCTATTGCCATGCATAAAACTCAAGTCCATGTGGATCAAAGACTTCAACATAAATCAGGAAGTAGCCTAGAAAGCATTGGCACAGGAGACTACTTCCTAAATATAACACCAGTAGCACAGACATTGAGAGCAACAATTAATAAATGGGACCTCCTGAAACTAAGAAGTTTCTGTAAGGCAAAGGGCACAGTAAACAAGACAAAACAACAGCCTACAGAATGGTAAAAGATCTTCACCAATCCCACATCTGACAGAGGGCTGACCTCCAAAATATATGAAGAACTCAAGTCATTCCTATAAATAGCCCTTTAGCAGAGACAGGAGAGGCTGGTGGATAAGAATCCAGACCCTCCCAAGGCTATCCTGTGTTTCTATCTGTTTCTCTCCCTCTATCCTTCTATCTAAATCTCTTATTCCTCACTCCTCGAGAGTACCCTGGGGTAAAATGTGGAAGCTGACCTCCCAGCTGGGCTCCCACAGATGGTGCCATGAACAGGGACAGAGACTTGGTGAAAGAAGAGAGGGGGTGTCAGGGTATAAGGAGTTATGCCTGATAAGGAATTAAAAATAAAGGCAATGGTATTTTATTCTCAGGAGTGAAAGTTAGATGGCAGAATGCTGAGATTGAAAAGTGAGGCTGCAGGGTATATTTTCTCTCTATCTAGGTTTCTTTCTCTTTTTATCTCTCTTAATATCTATCTATAAAATTAAGAAAAAATGTAAGGTAGATTATAGGAATATAGTGTAAGAAGAAATTTAGAATAAGAATAGAATTAGGAATATGAGGTAAGAAAAAACTTAGGATAAAATAAGCAACAAGACAACAAGAGGAACTATGTCCTTGATTTTCCAACTATGAGACTGTGAATGCAAACTCCTGGGGAAGAATCAGAAAAATCTAAGTCTTGGGAAAAACTCAGTAATCTTTCTCTCTAAAACTGAAAGCTTTCTTGGAAAAAACAGCATTCTCTCTCCAAAAAAACTGGAAGCTCTTCACTTCTTTTCTTCTCATATTTTTTCTCATTTTGTAAGGGCAAAAATTTAACTCACCTGGAAATAACATCTGTCAGAATGAGCAAATCACCTGCAATTGCCCTAGAAAAAACAAAAAACCTCTTGGAATATAGCAAATTCTCTCTGCTAGTCCTGTCTCTCCTTCAAACCAGTATTAGAAAAACAGCATCCAGAATCCCCTGCGACCAGAGCTTATACCCAAGAAAGTGCAGGCAGAAAGCCAAGCAGAGCTGCAGGAGAGGATGGTGCAGGACCTGGGGTGGGGGGGTGCTGGTGTGGAAAAAGCAGTTAGCAGAGCCTGAGCAGCGTGGTGGCAGCAGGGACTCTGTATCTGGGGGAGGAGACAAGCCAGGACAAGATAAAGATCTATCCAGGAGGAAATCTCTCTGAAAAGGTAAAAAAGTTTTATAGCAAGTACTTTCACTGATCCGGTAAGGAGGGGGAGCAAGCCCTGAGGGGTTTTTGCTTCGGGCACCAAAACACCTGTCCAAATGCATTCGGGCAGACAGATGCATGTAGCTAGAGTTTTCCTGCCTGGCCCACCTCAGGACAAATCTCTCTCACCTGCCAGACCCACAGCCGCTCAGACCTGACCAAGTAAACACAGAGACTTATATTGGTTACAAACTGTATGGCCGTGGCAGGCTACTTGCTAACTGTTCTTACAGCTTAAATTAATCCATTTCTATAAATCTATACCTTGCCACGTGGCTTGTGGCTTACCGGTACTTTACATCTTCCTTGCCCTGATGGCGGCTGTCAGTGTCTCTCCCACTCAGCTTCCTGTTCTCTCAATTCTCCTCTCTGTTAGTCCCGCCTATACTTCCTGCCTAGTCACTGGCCAATCAGTGATTTATTTATTGACCAATCAGCAACACATTTGACATATAGACCATCCCACGGCACTTCCCCTTTTCTTTTCTTAAAAAGGAAGGTTTTAACCTTTACACATCTCCAAAGTCAGCTTGATATATTTGGGAATTTGGGCATAGCTTCTCTTACTACTTCCTGCTGGAGGGGGGCGCTGTATCTTTTGGGGACACAAAGAATATTTTAGGATTATGGAGTAGTCCATGAGGGTGTATCGTCATCTGAGCCAGTAGCCTTGAAATGGTTCTGGATGTTGGATCATCTGGGCCATGGTGTCATTGGAGACCTTTCAGGTGGTCTTGGCTGGTCAAACCTGATGTATCTTAATCTGGAACAAATCCATAGCCTCTGGCTTTCTGTGGAAACAAAAGCAGAGCCTCCTTTCCAAAGCAACATATCCTTACATCCAAATTTTGAAGTCAAGGTACCTTTAAAATATACATTTTGGCATAACTCAACAGCTTTTGTAATCAAATGTTTTTCTTCAGTTACGAATATCAAAGAGAACATAATCCAGATTCTCTGTGTGGTAGCCATCTTTACTGGCTTATTTTTTTTATATTAGCTTGAGCCTATTGCTTTAAACTGCAGCCTTCTAAGCCTGAAACAGCGCTGGCGCTGTGGCTGCTGGCTCCGCCCACTTCAGCTTCCCAACATGGCGATGGTACATTTTCCGCCAGCTCTGGGAGCCATCAACTCTCAGAAATAGTGGGTCTACACTTTTATCAAAGCGGTGTGTAGCCCAGAAACCTCTTTTTTTGTTGTTTTGTACTTGCAAAGGCTAAATCCACCACACAGCTTAATGTGCCACTTGCAGAGGCCTCATTCCCACCATACTGCAGGTTAAGCACACATGCCAGGAACCCGCCATAGTAGCTCAAACATGCAGCTGCCGCTCATTTGAGAGAGACAATTAGGAAGCTGTTTTTAGCTCCATTTTAGAATCTTTTTTTTCTCAGTTTTTAGGTGGAAACTCTTGCCACCACGTTGGACGCCATTTGTAGCTATATTTTTCCTGGTCCTGCCTGGCCCTCGGTCAGGACAAATCTCTCTAACCTGCCAGTCCCCCGGTCACTCAGACCCAACAGAGTAAACACACAGAGACTTATATTATTTATAAACTGTATGGCTGTGGCAGGCTTCTAGCTAGCTGTTCTTATATCTTAAATTAACCCATTTCTATTAATTTATTAGTTGCCATGTGGCTCGTGGCTTACCGGTATCTTAACATCTTCTCATGGTGGTGGCTGGCAGTGTCTCTCTGGCTCAGCCTTCCACTTCCCAGCTTTATTCTCCTCCCTGTCCCACCTACACTTCCTGCCTAGCCACTGGCCAATCAGTGATTTATTTATTGACCAATCAGAGCAACACATTTGCCATACAGAACATCCCACAGCACTTCCCCCCCCTTTTTTTTTTAAATTTTGTTATAGTGTATGTATACTTCTACTTTTGTTTAAGGTATTATGTTTGTACAACTCATTTAAAATTGTAATGGATAATTAAGAAATAGATTAATAATTAGTCACCTATGATAATCATACCTGTACATGTTAGTTAAGTTTTCTAGGTATACATAGATATATTTCAGATAGATAGGTAATCTTCAAACACTTCAAAGACCTACAGAATATGGCATTTAAAATGTTTTAAAAATTTAGACTTTCTGGACAGTGAGACATATCTGCTCCTGGCAGCACCAGATTTACTTCAGAGAGGAGGATGGGCATCCAAGACACTCTATATGGAGTTTATCTTCACCTTGGCAAAAATAGCCATTTGGGAAAGAAACTGTTCTTGTCTGGACTGCTTGATCAACGGGATGTGCAGGATCCATAGGAAGGTGACCACTGAACTTTGCTTGGAAAAATGATCCTTCAGGTTCCTGCTTCACAGAGGAAAGTGCCAGACATTCTACAGGACACTGAAAAAAGTGACTGAGAGACTCTAGGCCTGTGAGCTGAAGACAGATGCCCCAATTTTACAAAGGAACTTTAGGTGACTGTCTAGGCTGCCAGCTGTCTCTGTCTACCCTGCAAGACTCCCGAAAGTTGCTTGCATCCTTCTCCCATGTCTCAGGTAATAGTATATCCTTCTGGGGTCTTTGATGTAGTTGAAGACTAGATAGTTACAATTTCCTCAGTTATGATAAAAGATAAGTTAGATATAAAACCTTAGACTCACAAATATAAGATAGATAGGACATCTTCTTTAATTTTGCCAAATACAAATAGACTAGATATTATAAATAGACTAGATATTTTAACTGTAATTCTTGCTTGATAATTGTTTTGTTATATGCAATTTTACTATGTGAAAGTTAAAACCTTCCTTTAAAAAAAAAAGAAAAGAGGAAGTGCTATGTATATCGCTCTGTATAAATAAAATGCTGATTGGCCAGTAGCCAGGCAGGAAGTATAGGCGGGACAAGCAGAGAGGAGAATGCTGGGATGTGGAAGGCTGAGCCAGAGAGACACTGCCAGCTGCCACCATGACAAGCGAGATGTAAGGTACTGGTAAGCCATGAGCCATGTAGAAAAGTATAGACTAATAGAAATGGGTTAATTTAAGATATAAGAACAGCTAGCTAGAAGCCTGCCACAGCCATACAGTTTATAAATAATATAAGTCTCTGTGTGTTTACTCTGTTGGGTCTGAGTGACCGGGGGACTGGCAGGTTAGAGAGATTTGTCCTGACCGAGGGCCAGGCAGGACCAGGAAAAATATAGCTACAGATGCAGCCTGCTCCAGGGGCAATATCAGGTGAAGGAAATACACCTATCAATGCCAGCTCAGGGAGAACAGAAATCTTCTGTGGTAAAAAAGCAAACTCTTGACTCAAAAACCTCCTGTGGTAAAAGCAAAATCTTGAATACAGACCATGTGGATGGAAGTTTTCTCCCAGACCTAGAAAGGCAACCTGGGAAATGTAGTTCAAAGAGTAGCTTGGGAAATGTAGTGATGATATAAGAAAGGCAGTTTGGGAAATGAAGTCCATAACAGAGATGCCAGTACCTGCACTGCCCCCAAACTCTCTTTTATCAGTGTTTTTCAGCTCAAAATGCTATTTTTTTTCCACAATCTTTGTTAGCTTGTCTCCAGGGAATGAGAAACAGGAAAACAACTTGCCTGTCAGGTGGGAATATTTGCTATGAAAAAGCAAGATGGTAAATTGAACATAAACAGGCATTTCTTTTAATCCTCAAGGACAAGGCATGGTGGAAAGAGCCCATGGCAATCTTAAAAAACAGCTTTTAAAAATTAAGGCCAGGCGGTGGTGGCGCACATCTTTAATCCCAGCACTTGGGAGGCAGAGGCAGGTGGATCTCTGTGAGTTCGAGGCCAGCCTGGTCTCCAAAGCAAGTTCCAGGAAAGGCACAAAGCTACACAGAGAAACCCTGCCTTGAAAAACAAAACAAACAAAAAAAGCCAAGTGCAGCTGTGCGTATCTGTAACCTTCTCATTTTTAAGCAAGACTGGAGATAGAGACACAATTTCCTAGGAGCTTTCAGGCCAGTTGGCCAGGAAAGCGCATCACAGCAGCAGAAACACAAGAGGCCCTAGCTTAGCAAGATGCAGGGCGAGAATTGACTTCCATCCCATACTGTGTAGTGCACCTGCACTCTCTCACACATAGTAAGTAAGTAAGTAAGTAAGTAAGTAAGTAAGTAAGTAAGTAAGTAAGTAAATAAATAAATAAATAAATAAATAAATAAATAAATAAATGAAAATGCCGGGCGGTGGTGGTGCACACCTTTAATCCCAGCACTGGGAGGCAGAGCCAGGTGGATCTCCGTGAGTTCGAGGCCAGCCTGGGCTACCAAGTGAGTCCCAGGAAAGGCACAAAGCTACACAGAGAAACCATGTCTCAAAAAACCAAAAAAAAAAAAAAAAAAAAATTAAGAAGGGTGAAATTGTACTCAGAAGCTTTCTGGCTGAGTTTGGTACGATGTGTGGAGCAGAGAAATGTCAGCTCCAATGATGCTTCTCCAGAAGAACTGGAGTAACTTTCAGAATGATATTAAAGCTGACTGTGAACTCTGAACTTTCAGAAATAAAGCGGTGTTGAGTTCACTTATAATTTTTACTATGGTAACTCATGATTTGCATACTCTCTGTCTTGTTGAAAGAAAATAAGTTAGTTTTGTTAAGAGATTCTTTCTAGATGTTTGCTATTAGAGTTTCCTCTTGAATATAAGTTTGGTAAAGAGTTCTTCTAAGAAATCTCTTCCAGATAAGTGCTAAAGTCTGGAAAATAGTCCTATAGAGTTTCCTTTTGAGTGTAAGTTTGTAAAAAGTGTAAATGTTGAATGTAAGTTTGTAAAATGTGTAAAGGTTAAATGTAAGTTCATACTAGAATGTTTTTTATTACTCAATCAATATCTGTCTAGTCCAGACAAATTAGATAAAATTAATTTTTAAAGGATAAACCAAATCAATGACATTAGAAGCATCTTGAAGTTTTTATTACTCTTTTACTTTCAGATATAATGATAGCTTAAAATATAATTTTATGATCTCAGTGGCCCCTGGAAAACTTAAGCAAAGATGTCATAATTAGGGGAGTTTTTCTGTCTTCTTTCTAGAAGTTTCCACTCCTGTTTTTGTTTAGAAAGGGATAGGCCTCCCACAATTGAGTTAGTCTGTAAAAGTGTCTTTATAATTATCATGGGGTTTATGTTTACTTGAGTGGATATTTTGAAATGACTGTTTTCTCTTGGGAATCAAAATAGTCTCTTGAAAGTTTTATTGAGCATCTGTTAGTAGAGAGTTTTCATCCACGAAAAGGACTTGGTGCAGCTAAGACACATTCCAATAAGGATGTTCCATCTTTGTTATCCTCTACTCCTTTACTAGGAGGTGTGGCGGCTATGGAGATCACTGTGGATGTTTGCAAGGTTTTAATAGAGACCTGGGTTAGAGAGTACCCCCTCTTGACAGAGGCTGGTAGCCAAAGATGGGCAACTTTTTTCTTGATAACTTCCTAATGGATTATGTAAAATTAATCAAGAAGGATGATCTAAGACAGGCACAGTCTATCTGAAGAGCCTGGGGGCTCCTTTTATATCAAGAAGGGGGAGTTGCAGAGGCCCACAAAGGTTTCCTAGTGAGATTTGAGCTTGCTTTACCCAGCAGGGCTACATTAGAGGATCGCTTGACCACATGTGTGGTTACCAGGTGATTGGAAAGGGTTTGCACTTGGCTGTGCTGGGGGGTGTCTTTTGCTTCATCCTTGGGCATTCCTATAAATAGCCCTCAGAAGAGACAGGCGGGGCTGGTGGATAAGGATCCAGGCTCTCCCAAGGCTATCCTGTGTTTCTGTTTCTCTCCTCTGTATCCTTCTATCTAAATATCCTATCCCTCATTCCTCAAGAGTACCCTGGGGTAAAATGTGGGAGTCAGTCTTCCAACTGGCCTCTCACAGAAATCTCTTTTGTTGAATTAGAATAAGCACTGATCTCCATGGACAAAGAGGAACTCTCCTAGACATTAAGGTCTGTCTGTGTAAAATGACTCAATGTCGTGAGTGTGGACCTGGCAAAGATGGCTGCCTGCAAAACACCTGGAAGAGGGAAAGAGACTGACATCTGCCCTGTGTCTCCTGATGGGGCTGCAGGTTGCTACTTATCTCTTGTCCCTGGACATGCAAGTCAAATATATAGAGAACAAAATCCTCCCTAAAGTCAGCATAGGCACAATTAAGTGTGTACAGTACCACCCACAGCATTCCTTCACTCAAGGCTGGTAAGACTCTTATTGTAACTTAGAGAAGAGTTCTTGTTGAAGGTCTAGTTCATTCCCTGCTAAAGAGCATTGCCTACTTCTGTTGATTCATTTCCATGAGGCCCTTGGTATGTTTGTCTCAGGGTCCTTACTAGCCATGGATTTTTTGTAGCTCCACTCAGATTACCTAAATCTCGTTTTGTAAAGTTAATTGCAAAGATGTCTTTGCTTTTTCCAGCCTACTTTACAAAAGTTCCTGTTGATAAGCCCCTTGTTACTCTAAAACTGCATTCTTTCTCCTGTGTGTGTTCACTGCACACCTGCCTTCTCTGCCCTATCATCCGTGTGTGTGTGTGTGTGTGTGTGTGTGTGTGTGTGTGTGTGTGTTGGCTGAGACCAGAGGTCCATGCTGGATGTCCTGCTCTTTAACTCCTGACTTATTCCTTTGAGACAGGGGCTCTTATTGAACCTGGACCAGGCTGCAACCCAGCAAGTCCCAGTGATTCTCTGGCCTCCACCACCACAGCACTGGGTTGCAGGCCCACTTACTGCCTTGCCCAGCTTTTTACATGGGTGATGGAGATTCTAACTCAGGCCTCCATGCTTGCACAGTAAGCACCCTTACCTGGGAAACCACACCCCAGGCCCTCTGTCCCACCACCTTTTAATCTTTGTCGACTCTGTTCATTCTCAATCATGTTAATTATGGTCATGTTCAGATGAGGCTTTTGACCTAAGGAGCTACTTCTCAATAGATACAGCATTAATTTTTTCTGTTAAACATAAGCGATACCCAGAAGAGCTCAAGGGGGTAACTGTAGTAATATGTCATAAAACAACATGGGCAATTTCAGCTTTTGCCAAGAGAGGTTGGAGGCAGCTTTGATGATGGTGACAGTTGTTGCTCTGGACAAATAATGCCAAAATATTTTCTTTTCTTTCCTTCTTTCTTTTTTTCACTTTTTGAAAGCACAGATTAACAGCACTCATTTCCAAAATGTTTCCTTTCTTCTTCAAAGCAATGTGGGATTTCAGAGTAAAGTTTAAGGCAGAACCATTTCCAGGAGCAAGGCAGCTTCTGTGGTGGAACTGGCCTTAGCTCTGATGAGTGGGAGCTTTGCTTCTCTATAATACCACATCTTTTTTATTTTGTTCAGCCCCTGGACACTCAGATGCCCAGCACGGCTCTGTGCTCACATGGTTCATTGAGCTCTTTGGTGATTTTTAAAGCAGTGTTACCTGATAAAATGGAGTTGCCCAATTAAGTTCAATTTGCAGACAGATAATGAATAATTTTTAAGTACAGCTATGTCCCGTGTTTTAGAATAAGTCTAGATGAGGAATATATATATGAAAAAGATATGTACTGTTAGATCTAACCAAAAGCCTAAAACTAGAGAAAATCTGTAGAACCCCAATGGAAGAAGGAAATGGAAGTGAGGGGGAAGGCATCTCTTATTCATGGGACAAAAGACTTAGTAGTGTTCAAAGGGTCTCACTCTCCAAACTCAACTAGAGAATCCATGTAACCTACATGTGAGTGCTAGCTGCCTCTTTGTAGAAATAAAGGCAGATCCCCAAATTTATGTAGAGGTACGGGATCCAAAGTATTTGAAATAGTCTTGGGAAAACCAGACAATCTGGAGGACTCACCTCCAGTTTCAAAACTGACCACAAAGCAACAGTTACATGGGCATGTAGGCTAGTGAAACAGAATTGAAGGCCAGAGAGAAACTCATGGATAGTTTGCAATTAGTTTTCAACAAGAGTCCAAAGGCAGGGGGCTGGAAGACAGGAGTCTGTTAGGGCTCAAAAAATGATTCCCCCAAATCTGGCTTTGCCACACCGAGAACTTTGAACTAAAGGAGGCTGGGAGGCTTCAGGAGCAGCCTTTGACCTCCTCTTGCCTGGTTGTCTCACCCCAAAGTAGTTTACAGAAACCAGAGTTCCTCTTCTCCAGGGAGGGTCCCAGAAACCAGAAACATTGCTCTAGTCTTCCCTTGCCTGTCTCCACGGGAGCTGCCAATGCATCATCCTCTGGCATAGCTTGTCTGAGAGTACATCCCAAGACCCTCATTCCAGAAAGGGCCCTGCTTATTCAACAGAAGGAAGAAATGCTACATAGAAAGTTCAAGAAGAATCTAAGTAGACAGGCTGAAGCCATCCTCTGAGTACCGCATCATTAGATCACAGCCTTTTACCCAGTCACACCAGCACAAATTTCTCGTCAAAGCATAATGACTAGAAAGTTTCCCCCAAATCTTTGGTTCTTCTTTTCTGAGGGCTCGCATGTATATAAGTATTCAATTAAATAAACTCATGTTTTCTTCTTGTTAACCTTTAGCAGAAAATCAGCCATGACTCTCATGATGGGAAAGAAAGACACCTACTGTTCACCCTGTGAATCTTTCAACAAAGGGTGCAGAAGCAGCAGTACAACCACATGCACAGGAGTACAGTTGAACCCTGATTTTACATCATCTACAGGGAAACCGAAAATGGATCAGAGACCAACATGAAAGCCAACGTCAGGAAACTAGTAGGAAAAAGAAGGCTTGGGGCAAGTTCCTGTGACCCTGGGACTGGCAATGGATCCTCAGCTGTGGCACTGATGGCATAATCAACAGTGAAAAGAGAAAATGTACTTTATCAAAATTAGAAGATCCTGCTGTGAAGGACACCATCTAGAGAGTGAAAACATACATCACAGAACAGGGAAAGCATGTCTAGAGCACAGAGGCCATGCATGTGGAACATATAAAGTGCTTGCGGAACTCAGCCATTAAGAGACAAAGCAATTTTAAGGATGAGAGACTGCTGGGATGAGCACCTGTCTAAAGAGGATACCTGATGGCCAATAAACAAATGAAAAGATGCCCCACCTGACCAGCCACCAGGAGAATCCCCTGAGAACTTCACTGAGACGCTACCTCATAGCCACGAGGACAGCTGTCAGTGCAATAAAAGGTAGTAACACGTGCTGGTGAGAATATGCGGCCCTCATACATGTTGGTGAGAAGGAAAAATGATATAGCCACTTTGAGAGCACTCCTATATCTCCTCAAAAAGTCAAATACAGAGTTAACATGTGACAGCACATCCACCTCGAAGTGTATATCTAAGAAAAAATAAAACAGAGAAGAAAAGATATGCCTTTGCAAAGAACTTGCAGAGAGATGCTCATTGTTTACAATGGCTAGCGGGTACAAACAACTCAAATGCCCATCTGAGAAATTAATGAATGTATTTTGGTATGCTATTCAGTGGAATATGGTTGGGTCATCAAAGTGAATGAACTACTTGAAAGGTCTACAAGAACAATGAACATCAAAAACATTACAGTAAAAAACTCATCCTGGGTTGGGTAGGTTTGTGACAGATGCAAAGCTTTAAAAGATCCAGTGATGTGGGGAATGTCAGGCCACCATTCTCAAAGAAAACTGGCAGACTGCTGTGTCTCCATTAGGAAAGGTGAGGAGCCTTATTCGGGGGTCCAGTCACCAGCGGGGTTGCGGAGCCCTTGGTCCCCGCTTCGCTGTCCTCTCCTTTAATCCAGGTTTCATAAACCTACCCCTCCTTTTTGTTCCTCCAGCCAGCGTTAGTAGCATCAGCAGCTACTTCCTGTAGATTTTCTGACCTGTGACAACAGGGTCCCATTCTTACAGGCCTCTGCTGCCTGATAGAACTCAGCTCACTCAGATCTTCTGGGGTTCTCTCCCTTCCTGAAAAAATCAACTGGGGATGACCTTTCTTGCCTCTGCAAATATCTTCATGGTGACCCCAGAGGAGCGTTGACTGAATAATGAAACTACAGTCTAGAGATGTAGACATTTCTACCCAACAGTCCAAGCTCCCCTCTAATTCCCTGGAGAACCATCTCATGCACACTAAGTGTCTCTCCTCAAGTGACCAAGCCTCTCTGTGTCTTTCTCAGGCCACAAATGACACATCTGAAGTGGGATAGAGGCTTGCTGTGCCTGGCGGGGTGGTGGATTGCAGTTAAAGCTCTCTGCTCTCTCATTTACCTGCACGTTGTTCCGTTTCCTGGGATCTCGCAAACAAGTTGTTTGCGCCCAAGACTATTACTTGGGTCTGCTCTCGAGAATGTGTCAACCATGACAACCCAACCAACTGCCTCCCAAGCCTTTCTGCCCCTCATCAGCCACTGGGATTCCATCATATCATAATAATACCAATTCATTCCTCTCTGAAAATTTAAATAAAATTCAGACTCTGAAACAAGACTTAGAAACCCTACCTGGCTCATATCTCCAACACTGTTTCTCAGTATTGCTTCTTCATTCACATCAGCCACCCTGGCTTAGCACTTACCATTCTGGCTGTAACATCTCCATCTACAGTTTTACATGCCTGACTCCTTCTCAACATCCAGGACTGTGACATGCCCCTTCCCAGGAGATATTCTCACAAAAGAGCACATTATCTTTGAGGAGACACATACTCAGTACTCTCCACACTCTACTCACTTTCAGACTTTACATCCCATTGAAATTAGCCTCAACTTTTCATTTTTGAAATGGTGTCTTTGTTATTTTACCCAGGATGATCTTGAACTGGGCTTAGCTGATCCTCCTGACCCTGCCTCCTAAGTGAGACGATAGATTATACTACTGTCCCACTTGAAATTACCTTCTAGCTTTGTCTGTCTCCTTATACTCTGTGTGCAAGGATTGGTCTGTTTTGACCATTTCTAACTGTATTCTTAGGTCTCAGAATAGTGATTGGGATATCTCAGACCCCTGTTATATATTTGATACATAAAAAAGACTGTAAAGATGCATGAAGCTTAAAACCCTGAAAATCGCTGTAGACTCCATGCTAGGGGTCATGAATTCACAAGAGTGAGGGTTGGGAGGTTCAATGAAATTAAGAAGTCCAGCATTATAAGATCTGAAAGGTGCCAGGCAGTAGTGGCATGCACACCTTTAATCCCAGCACTTGGGAGGCAGAGGCAGGTGGATCTGTGTGAGTTCAAGGCCAACCTTGTCTACAGAGTGAGTTCCAGGACAGCCAGGACTGTTACACAGAGAAACCCTGTCTTGAAGATCTGAAAGATGAAAGTTAGGAGAAATGAATAAAGAATCTTTGTGTTTCAAGTGGGATTTATAGATGACCGAGGATGAAAGAATAAAATATAAAATTTTGAGTTGAAGTTGTGTTTCAATTTTAGAGCACTTGACTAGCATGCATAAGGGCTATGGGTTTGATTCCCAGTGCTGCACAAAAATGGAGGGAGTGATGGATGGAGGGACAGAGGAGGGGGCTCACAGACAGAATGTTCTACTTTGGTTCCTGTTGCTTTGATAAAATGCTGACCAAAACCGACTTGAGGAAGAAAGGGTCTATTTGGCTTATAGGTTATCGTCCATCATGGAGGGAAGCCAAGTCAGGAACCTCCGCAAAGAAGGAACCTGAACGTAGGAAATGAAACAGAGCCCATGCAGGAATGCTTCTTTCTTGCTTGCTTCCTTTCAGTCACCTTATTATACAGCCCAGGCCCATCTGCCCAGGTATGTCACTGCTCACAGTGGGATGGGCCCTCCCACATCAATCATTAATCAAACCAATGCCCCCACAGACTAGCCTACAGGCCAATCTGATGGAGGCAATCCCTCCATTGAAATTCTCTTTCCTGCTCTGTCAAATTGGCAACCATCACATAGAGAAAAAGTTAGCCATTAGGTTTTCTTTTGCTTATTGCTTGAGAATTTCATGTGTGTATAGAATGTACCTTGATCTTATCTACTCTCTCTCTCCTCACTCCAGCTTTCTCCAGGATCCATAAGCACATCTCCCTTCCTAGTGTTGTTTTTTTTCCCTTTTATAATTATTTATTTTTAACTTACTGAATCCCATCAGCACAGTCCATATGCACATGGATGTGATGTCATCCACTGGGAGGCATGGGCTTCCAAGTCTCCTCTAGATCAAACTTCCCCTGTGTTGTTGAGTCCAATGGTAATTGGTAACCAGGCTGTTCATAGTTGTTCCTTAACATGTTTTCCTTAGTAGTTGGTTTTTATGTGTTACCTTGGCTGGGTTAGGAGAAGTCCAGATTGCTGGTAAAACTCAGTTTCTGAGTGTGTCTGTGGAGGTGGATATGGAACAAATGAGCATCTGAATCAGCAAACTGGCTAAAAGTGACCAGCTCTTATGTACAGGGGCCAGCGTCACGCACATCCTTAATGCCTTGCACAAAGCGAAGGCTGAGGACCATGTGTCTGCAACAGTTCATCTTCATTGTCAACTCAGTGAGATTTACAGTTGATGGTTTTAAAAACGACAAGCAGTGCTGGTTACCGGTGCTGGTTATTGCCTGGAAAGCTCATGAGCCATGACAAAACCCAATATCAGAGCTTTACTGGGGGAGGGGGAGAAGAACCAGGCCTGGGGTAGACACACATGTAGAGAGCAGAGAGAGAGAGAGAAAGAGAGAGAGAGAGAGAGAGAGAGAGAGAGAGAGAGAGAGAGAGAGAGAGAGAGAGAGAGAGGTGGTGGGGGGGGGAAGAGAGAACACAACAGAGAGAGAGTGGGTTCTGTGTTCGGTTCTTTAAGGATTCTCGTGCACATGCACAGGTGGGCTTATGGAGGTATGCCATACATGCACAGATTGCGTGACCACGCTGCACACATAGCATGCAATCACCAGTGCGCACTGATAACGTAAGACTCCTTGCCCAGCTCCTAAACTGCGCATGTGCAGTCATGCAGCTGGAGTGCGGCAGAATTCCAACAACAGTCACCCAGGAAACACATCACTGGGTATGCCTCTGAGAGGATTTACAGAGATTTAACTGAAGGGGTTGGGGGGAAACGTACCCTGAGTGTGGGCTGGGGTCCCAGACTGAATAACAGTAAAGTGAAGCACCAGCATTCAGCTCTCAGCTTCCTGACTGCAGACAGTGTGACCAGATGCCTCATGTTCCTGCCACCTGGCCTTCCCATGGTGGACCGTATCCTTGCAAACTGTGAGCCGAAGCAAGTGCTTCCTTACACTGCTTTTGTCTGGTAACGTGGTCATACCGGTGAGGAAACTAGCTAACCCAAACCCCTGAGCTTCCCCTGAGGGCACAGGCCTTTGTCTCTGGTGGAACTCTAGAACTAGCCTTGGTGTTTCTTTTGTCTGCAGATAACAGACCGTGAGACTCTCTGGCTTCCAGGAACTGATGAGTCAATTCGCCTCTAAAGAACTCAGGATTCAGAGGTAGAGGTGGAAGTCTACTTCTCAGACAGGCTGACTAGCAAGTAGCTAACCTTCTCCCTTCGCCGGCATCTCCTCAAAAACCAGGCGTCCTTCTGCTCAGCCCCTACTTAAGAACCCTTGCCTACCATGGCTCCTGCCTACCACTTCCTGTCAGCTACTTGCTGACTCAGCCTCCTGACTGCAGGCTAATTGGATTTAATCAAAGAAATGTAACACATCTTTGTATTGTTAACAAAAGCAGTGGGAAAAAAACGCAACACACTTTAAAATAATATTCCACAACAACCCTTGTTGCACCGTAGCATGTCACAAGGCCTGGACTGTCTTGGACCCGATTCCTTTGCTGTTGTTCAGAGGAATAAATTACAAGAGGAAATTCAGGGTGACTATCACTCAAACATGCCACATCTAAGACAGTAACTGAGATCTTTCTGAAGCAGTTTCTGGCCCTGCGCATAGGCTTTGCTATAGTTTAAATCTAGAATGTTCCTTGATAGTCCATGTGATAATGACTTAGTCTCCCATTGGTGCTATTGAAACCTAATCGAAAGTTTGGGGTATCTCTGGAGGTAAACTCTTGAGGGGTATATGGGGACAATGGCCCCCCTCTTTCTCCCCCTTTGCTTCCTGACTGCCATGGAGCAAGCAGCTTGCTACCCTGTTTGTCTGTCATGATTCATGGCCTCACAGGCCAAAAAACAGTGGTGCCAATAGACCACAGGCAGAAATGGCCACAAATTGTGAGACGAAATTCTGTTTTAGCTCAGGTGTTTCAGAGACAAAAGTGGCTAACACCAACTTTGGCGATTTTCTAAGCACTTTGGTCAAAGTGCTTGATTGATCCATTCCTTACCAGAAGTCCTTGCCTCAGCTCCTTCAACAGTAAAATCAGAGTCTTGATCTGTAATGGAAAGTCAGCTTTTTCATTTCTTCTGATTTTCATCCCTAACTACAAATCAAGCAACACACACATAATCTTTAGTCTGGCTTAAGGCGAACTGGCTTTGGTGCTGTCTATGGACAGTATAGACTGGTGGTCTCTTGGCTCCTGTCTTCAGATCAGACACAGGTTGACTAGTGGAGAGTGTGCCTGCCTGGAAGCAGGTTTTCTTAGGGTGTTGTTAATGGTCTCTCAGTCCTTCTTTGAAGGACTCAAACATACTGGGCATGTGGAAGTAAGAGGAAAGGAGTGGCCAAGTTGAAAAGCTATGCTGTAGTGATTGACTTCTGCACCAAGGACTCATGTGGCCATTATGTAAACTCAGGTGGGAGTCTCAGTTTATTTGTCTCTGGCTAACATCACAGAAGGAACACTTGGGAAGAATCTTACTTTTCCTCAGGCTCTTAATACTCCCGTATATTCCAGCTTTAAATGGTGATACCAACATCTGTGCTGAACAGCAGTTTTTCTTCACCAGGTTAAAAAGTAATAACCATAAATTCATGCACCTTATTTTTTCTGAGTGATAAAGTAGATAGTTAGTTCTCCACGACATCGCTACTATTCCTGACCATAAGTATTTTTCAATGTACATCACTATCTCAAACCATGAACAACCCAGAAGCTTCAAATTAGCAGAAACAAAAGGAAAGCATGATGTTTAGTGTTTCCACACAACACTTCTGTTTGCAGTGAAATGCTGCTTTCAAAAGGCAAGTCTTCTTTGTGACCTCCCTGACATAAAACGTCAAAGCCAATTCCCTCCCTTTCTCTCTCTCTTTTGACATCTAATGAAAGGCCACAATGTTCATTAATATACATGGTATCTAATGCACTTGATTTTTTTGGAAACAGGTTCTTTCTGTGTGGCCCTAGCTCACCTGGAACTCAGTACATCCACTTGGCTAGGCTTGAAGTTGCAGCTCTTTGACTGTTCCTATAAGAGAACCCAATGGGAACATGAAGACTATGGCTTGAGGTTTTCTAAGCACGGAAAGAAAGTGCACAATGAAGAAGCAGGATACTACCAAGGAACATCAACTCACAAAGATAAGGCAAGAAATACATATACTCGAATAAGCCAAGTGCTCTAATGTGGAAGGGCATCATTTGGATGCATGTAGCTAGATTCCATGCAGACTACCATGCTCCCTCCTCCTTCCGTTCACACAGCTGCACGCTGTTCTCTCCCTGACTAGTATAACAAGCAGAATGTCATACTTAAAATAATGTGTGACTTCCAATACTAGGTTATGAAAGACATATGGCTTCTGCTTCCCCTCATGGACCACTCATTCTTGGAGAAGCCGGCCACCGCATCATGAGGTCACTCCTTCTTGTAGAAGCCGGCCACCATGTTATAAGGTCACTCAAGCAGCCCCATGGTGTAAAGATCTTCCCCTTAGTGCATTTCTGGTGGTGCATCATTGGAGGTACCTGGGTGTCAATTTTTGGGAAATTACTGAGTGAAAATGTGCTAATTGCACAACACAAAACACAGTGACTTAATGTGAAAGAACAGAGTTGTCTATCTGAAGGAGTTGAATCTTGGTACAATTCTATGTTACAAATAGAATGTGATGTATACCATGGTGTGAACAAAATTTACAAAACGTTATACATTTTTCAACATATTGAAGTGAAAAGATAAACGTAAAACTCATACAAATGTCCCTTATGGCAAGGGAGAAATGACTGGGGTACCAAGATAAAAGCAAATCAAACAAGAAATGAGATCTTAATAGGTCCTGAGTGGTAGACTATTACTAACTGAATCCTTTGCAATGGAAACTCATGTGCAGAGGTCACCCAGAGATCAAGAGAGAGGGATGGAAAAATAAATCCAGATATTGAAAAGCCAGGCATATGAAAATGGTAAAAGATAAGGCTATCATCCAGTGACATCCCAGACCAATCTGAAAACATAGGGAGGTCTGTGTAGAGAGCTGGGCCATGGTTATGGGCAGAACGGTAGGAAGTAGGGGCATAGAGAGACAGAAAGTCAAGCTGCCTCTCAAGAACCCCTCATTTTGGCTTACATGGTGGGTCTTTGCATACTTGCCTGGAGAACTCAATGGTAACTTTCTTGTGAATGAGAAAATGTTATAAAAAAAGAAGTTCAGGAACTAGCATGTCTGGATTTGCAAAGACTTCCTGTTTGCTTCTCCTAAGTCACTGAGCATTTGCCTACAGAGTTTGCTGGCGTAGTTCTAGGCCAGCCCTTCTGCCTATTGTCTAGAAAGTAGAGAGTCAAATATCATGGGAAAACTATTTCATTTTAATTTTTCATAATCTTTTAAATGAGGTTTTTGACCTGACATTTAATTCCATTATCATAATGTTAACAACATTTCACAATTTAAAAATAACAACTGAGGCTTTTTAAATACCAAAGAAAGATTTATAAAATCGACTCCTTATTGCATAATTCTAACAAGAAAAACAGTTCCCATTTCTTTGGATTCTGCTCCAAGCTTTATGGATGGGTGTAATCAGCCTCACATATCCTAAGCGCAGGGAGGAGAGGGGAAAGATGGCAACCTTTCAGTTCATTTTTCACATTCTTAGAGCAACAGGATCGGCATTATAGTCCACTTAAATGAGTGTGAAAAGGAAGATGGTACCTTCAGGGAAAGGAGGCGATACCTGTAGTAGACAAGAGTTACTATATCCCCTCCCCCGCTGCCACCAGGATTCTTGGGAAAGGTGACAAACAAAAACTGTGTGTATTGGGGTCAGAGAGATGGCTCAGTCGTTAAGAGCACTTGATATTCTTGCAGAACCCTGGGGATTGGTTCACAATTGTCTATGACTCTAGTTCCAGGGGACCTGACACCCTCTTCTTGTCTCCATGGGCACCAGGCATACAAATGGAGCACATATAGACAGACAGACAGAATATTTGTACATAGAAAACTTTAACAAAATCTTAAAATAAAATAATTGTGCATATTTAAGATATATAATATGATAATTTGTATACATAGGCACAATAAATGATGAACACAGCCAAACATATACATCATTTCACGTGAGTACTTGTGGGTGAAAGCATTTAAGATCTACCCTCTTAATAAAACACAGTTGTTATTTATGAGAGCCCTGTCTTAGTTACTCTTCTATTGCTGTGATAAAACACATTGACCAAGGCAATTCATTAAAAAAAAGTGTTTAATTTGGTTTCAGAGGGTCAGAGTCCATAATGGTAGAGCAAAGGAACATCTAAGATCTCTTATCTTGACCTGTGAATAGGGGGCAAAGGGAGAGAAAGAAAGACAGCATGTAAAACCTCAACATCCATCCCCAGTGACATGCCTCCTCCAGTAAGGCCACACCTCTTAATCCTTCCCAAACAGCTATACCAGCTGGACACCAAGTATTCAAATGTGCAAGCCTATGGGCGCCATTCTCACTCGAACAACCACAAGCCCCACGTGGTACATTTGGATCTCAGAAATTCATCTTTTAACTGAAAGTTTGTGACCTTGGCCATTCTTTCCCATCTTCCCCATGCCTGGCATCTGAAAAGTAGATTCTACTTCTTGCATTGCCACAAATGGCAAGATTTCCTTCTTTATAATGGTCAGATAATGTGTGTGTGTGTGTGTGTGTGTGTGTGTGTGTGTGTGTGTGTGTGTGTGTGTTAGGGTTTCTGTTGTGGTGATAAAACAGCAATGCAAAAGTAATTTGGGGAGGAAAGGTTTTATTTCAGCCTGAAGTTCCACATCTCACTCCATCACTGAAGGAAAGTTAGGCAGAACTTAGAGCGGAAACCTAGAGGCAGGAACTGAAGCAGAGGCCGTGGAGGAGTGCTTCTTAGTGACTCGTTCCTCATAACTCACTTGTCTGCTTTCTTATACACCCCAGGACCACTATCCCAGGGGAGGCACCACCCGCAGTGAGCTGGGCCCTCCCATACCAATTGAGAAAATGCCCCCACCAGATTGCTTTGTGGGCAAACCTATGAGGGCATTTTTGATGCCCTCTTCCCAAACGACTCAAGCCTGTATCAAGTTAACATAAAACCAGCCAACACAATGTGCATGTGTAATGTGATATACATGTATAAAGTCTTTTTATCTATTAACCCATTCATCTGTTGATAGGTATTGTATCATTCAGGGGCATCTAAAGGACTAGAGCTTTTAGAGTGAATATACAGCAACTGAATTATATTTATTAGACTGGCTTACAGGCAATCATCTGAGTAGCCCAACAAAGACTGACTCAGGACAGAAAGACTTAGAACTCAGTAGCTGTTCAGCTCACCAGGCTGGATGTCTCAGCAGTCCCGATCTAGACACTGGAGTGCTAGAGGATTCCTGGAGAGCTGCTGGTCTTCAGTCTACATTGGATCCTGAGTAAGTTGTGCTCACTGTTGGCCACAGGAACAGGGAAGATAAACTTGCCAACAAGAGTGAGGACAACCAGGCAAAAAGCAGAAGATTCCTCCTTCTATGGCCTCTGAACTGGTCAGCCCCCAGAAAGTGCTCCCCCCATTTAGGGTGGGCTTTCTGCTTTAAATGGTCTGAGTAACAAAACCCCTTACAGGAGCCCCCCCCCCCCCCCCCCCCCCCCCCCCCCCCCCCCGCAACTTAGTTTTTGGTTGAATCCAGAGGCAATTGAGTTGACAAAGAGACCATCATAGGTTGACACGTAGGTTGAGTCTGGACTTTAGCCTTGGTGAATAGTACCGTAGTAAATATGAGGCGCAAATACCTCTTTGATGAACTGTATTAGTTACTGCGTTATTGCTATGATCAATGCCCTGACAAGCAATGCTGAGGAGAACAAGGTTAATTTTGGCTGTAGTCCAGAGGGACAAAGTCCCTAAAGTCTGGGAAGGCTGGCAGCAGGAACAGGAAGTGGGACAAGGCTATCAAACACAGCCTCTCGTGAGGTACTTCCTCTAGCAAGGCTCTGCCTTCTAAAGGTTCCTTAACCACCTCCCCACCCTCTGCCCCCCCCATCTCTGAAACAACATCAGCGACCAGGTGTTCAAATATGTGAGCCTGTGGAGGACATTTCTCATTCAAAGCACAATACACACTGTTTTCATTTCCTTTATATATACAGCATACCAAAAATGGGATTGCTGGACTGTAGGCAGCTCTATGTTTAATTCTTTGAGGAAGCCACTTATTGCTCATAATGGCTAGACTATCACTCTACCTGATGCTATTGATGCCCGCTGCATGAGCCCTCAGCCTGCCTCTGCTACTTGAAGTCATGCAGGGCAGATCCTCTCAAGTGGAAAGCTTCGCCCTTGGTACCCTTCCTCTTCCTCCATCCCGCTCTGACTCCTGACAGCTGGCTGAACTTGTGTGAGGGGAACTCCAAAAGTGACAGTTTTGTTTGACATGTTCCAGGTCATCTACTTCTATCCATTCAAGACAGCAAAGCAATGACAGCTCGAATAAAAAGTTCCGTCCACATCTAACTTGTGAACCAATGAGCCTAGTTGGAATTGCTTACAGAGCAAATTACAACCAGCTTGAGATTTGGTCTCACGGCAGGCACAGCGGCCATCAGGGAACTCTGATTGCGGTAAATGGACCTGACGGGTGGGTGGTTGTGAACACAGACAAACGGAAGTGGGGTCTTTCCTCCCTCTCTCCTCTCTTTCCTTCGTTCATTTTTCTCCTTTTTTTTCTTTCTCCATGTCCCTTTTCTCCTTTCTTTTCCTTTAGTCCTTTCTGTCTCATTCTCTTTCCATTTTCTCTCACTCTCTCTTGATTTGGGTGCTGATCATGTATTCATTAAACTTGTGAAAAGTAATCAAGTTGTACATTTATAATATATCCATTCATTATAAATGTGTTATACAAGAAGTGTAAAAATTATGTGGGTTAGTTCAGGTAGCAGTGCTAGAAGCGAATAGCATGAGGTCTTGGAGAAATTAAAATGTGTAAAAGGATAATCAGAATGTTCTGACGAAATCTTTCTCTATGTATGAACTACCGTGGAGTCACAAACATTAAGCCAGTGCCAGTTTTACTTGCTCCTAATTCTGTGAGTCAGTTTGGGCTGGGTTCAGCTGCAGCATTCTTTGAGTGGATTCCTAGGCAGGTCGGCTGGATCTGAAGTGGCCTTGCATGGCCTCCTCACTGCATCTGGCATCTGATGCCGGCTGCCATCTCACCCCTTTTGGCCACACGGTCTCTCATTCTCATGGTGGCATCACTCTAAGGCACTAAGAGAGGATGCTGTGGTTCTCTCAGAGCCTGGATGGGAAGATATGTAACATCTTAACATGAATTTACATCCATCAAAGGAAGTCCCATGTCCAGCACCCAAAGGTAATGGGGAGCACTCTGCTGACCTGGCCAGTATATGTCCACGTAAAAGGAAGAGCTAGCATTCATTTCCTGTAGGAATCAATACTGTGGGTCATTTGTATCTAGATATCTTGGTTTTTCCATAAGGCCAATAACCAAAATTTTACACGAAATCCCCCATTTGTATTTGGCAGCTAATCCTCAATGTTAGACAACATTGCTCGCTTCGGCTAAACATATCTGTGGGTTAGGCATGGCCTGTGAGCCTGCTTACAGCCTTTGTACCAGATAACAAAATGGAAAATAACAGGAATCCCCATTCTCCGAATAAATGTAGAAAGGTAGTCTGGGGATATACCTTATAGGAAAGTACTCGCTGCCATCTCTGAGGCCCTGGGCTCCATTCCTAGACACTTTAAACAAGTAGAAAAGAATTTCAAAATCTCTCTCTCTCTCTCTCTCTCTCTCTCTCTCTCTCTCTCTTTCTCTCTCTCTTTCTCCAGCTGGTGAGACTTCAGACTTCAGTTTGGACTCTTCTTCTTTTTCTTTTTTTCTTTTTCAACAGGGTTTCTCTGTGTAGTTTTGGTGCCTGTCCTGGATCTCGCTCTGTAGACCAGGCTGGGCTTGAACTCACAGAGATCCACCTGTCTCTGCCTCCCGAGTGCTGGGATTAAAGGCGTGCGCCACCACCGCCTGGCTTGGACTCTTTTTCTACCATCAACAATGGATGCATAATAGAAACAGAGACAAAAACATCTAATATCTTCTTACCTCAGTCTCCTGTGTCTGCCTTCCAGCTTAGACCCCCCACCTGGAGATTACTATCACTTGATTGCTGTTTTATTTCCACTTTCTGCTACTAGAAACAGAGTGGGAAATTTATAAACAATACAAATTTACTTGCTCACAGTGTTGGAGCCTGGGAAGTCCAGGAACACATGTCAACATCTGGCCTCGGGACACTGCAGAAGGGCCATGAGCCCTGGAAGAGAAAATGGGACTGACTGTGTTCCGTCTTCATGAACCCAGTCCCCTTGTCGCTGACCTGCTCTTTGGAAATGGCATCGATCCACTCACAACGGCAGAGTTCTGGGGGATCAATCATCTCTTCAGGAAGGTTCCATCTCTTCGTGTTGGTTCAACAGAAATTAAGTATCAACACGAGCTTGAAGGGGGACATTCCTGTACCTCTAAGTGTTAGGGAGTTGGAAAGGGGGCAAAGTGGGGGGTCAGGAAAACACGGACAGTGTGAAGTGTTTTGAGGAGGCTGCAGCCCAGGAAGTTCCTCATATCAGCAGTTCTTCCTGTGGGCGGTGACTATGTCTTCCCTTGGTGTCCTCAGAGAACGGTGCTCCTCATACACCAGTCTTGGTTGGCCTCTCCACATGCATTCAGGTGCCTCTTACTCTGGTCACTGTTCTTTTGAGAGTGGAAGTAGCTTTCCGTTCCATTTGCTGAGCACAGGGCAGTGGGCGCCCTGGTCTGACTTGTTCACTGGGTTATCCCCAGTACCTTGATGGGGTGCTGCTCAATGTGTCATCACTGGATGCCACATTCATCTTTTAGAATAAACTGAAGGATTAGGTTGGAGTTAGTCACTGTGTCATTGCCCCTCCCGTGGAAGAAGCCTGTGGTACAGAAAGTGCTGTGATTCTGAACTTGGCCTTCCTTGGGGGCTCCACTTGTGTGGAGAGGACGATGTCAGGGACATGTGGTGCCATTTCTATCTCAGTCCTGTTGACTCTGGATATCCCCATACAGAATGAGAAATCAGTTTCAAACAGATGCTGCTGGCATCACAATTTTAATTGTATAATGAATGCATACTTCTATCCTAAAAAACAAAACAACAACAACAAAAAAACCAAACAGCAACAACAACAAAAACCTAGCCAAGGTACTATGTGCAGAAAAGGCTGGTTCCATAGCAAAGCCAGATGTTAGTATCATCTGCGGTGTCCCATGGAAAGCACTCTCAGGGACACAGACGTCCCTGATTTCAGTTCTCAGAAGACAAGCCCAGCCCAGTGCAGTTCCAGCTGCACACATGTCCAGTCGCGCACATGTCCAGCCACACACATGTCCAGTCACACATATGTCCAACTGCACACATGTCCAGCTGCGCACATGTCCAGCCACACACATGTCCAGCCGCGCACATGTCCAACTGCACACATGCCCAGCCACACACATGTCCAGCCACACACATGTCCAACTGCATACATGTCCAGCCGCGCACATGTCCAGCCGCACACATGTCCAGCCACACACATGTCCAGCTGCACACGTGTCCAACTGCACACATGTCCAGCCACACACATGTCCAGTCGCACACATGTCCAGCCGCGCTGTTTACAAGCCCTTAGCTGAGGAAGCTTGCTCCAGCCAAGCACATCTTTCCAGAACCCAAACCATGTGAGTCTCCTTCCCAAAAGGACGTGACTGCATTCCTAAGACAAACACATTGCAAAATTTTGGACCCTGGGACAGGGAGGCTGGATGACTCAACTGATGGAGAAAATGAAAAGCCCCTGAATCTGTTGGTCAAGGTGGTCCCCCTGCATCTTCTGTAGAGGGACCAGAAAGCCTTTCTAAAGACAGGTAACATTTGTTATTTATGGGGTGTCAACTAGGAATGTAAGGCACCATGTGTGGGTTCATTCTAGTAAAAGCCAATTATCAAAACTAGGAGGTCAGTCTGGAATCGACAAGCCTTCAGTCAGAGGCCTGACAGGTCCAGTGACGCTACCACTTGGCATTTGCTGCTGGTGGTATGTGCGCTCCAGCTGCAGGACATCAGCTTTGCGTTGAAAACACTGGTGGATTGGTGTTTGGGGCTCATGCCATTTTCTATGACTAATTTAAGTGGAATAGTCAGGAGGAGGACATGATGTCCAGCTTCCCGGAATCCAGCAGGCCCAGAACAACACACTGTGAACCATATCCATCTAGAATAAAGTGAAAAATGACGTTGCTTAGAAACAGAGGGTAATCAAATCCATGGTTTGCTTGGACTTCTTTCCAACTTGACTTTAAAACTTGAAATTTAAAGTGACTGTTGCAACAAATTTCCCTTTATACAATGTTTGATTGCTTTTAAAATTAATAATCATAAATGGTAAAAGGAAAGATGAAATAAATCTAAATTAAAGCATGAAAAGTTTGATGCTTTTAGGTTTTTGTTTTTGAGGCTAGTCCTGTGCAGCCCAGGCTGGCCTTGGCCTCACTGTGTAGTTGAGCAACCCTTCTGCTTCTACTGCCAAGAGCTGGAATTCAGGAGTGTTTTGCCTTGCTTTGCCTTGGTGTACTGAGTCCTTCCAAACACATGAGAAGCAGGGATGTTTCATGTGTGAATAAAATTATTGCGAGGAATCACATTATGGACTTGCTCTTCTTTAGCATCTCTTCTCACTCAAATCAGGGCTGGGAAGATGGCTCAGTGGGTAGAGAGCTTGCTTGGGAAGCGTGGTGAGCTGAGCTCAGCCAGTCAGAACTCATGTAAAAGTCAGGTGCTGATGCACAGCCAGAGACAGGTGGATCTTCAGGCCCACTGACCAGCGTTCTAGCCAAAATGGCAAGCACCAGTTCCAGAGAGACCCTGTCTAATGAACAAAAGAAACAGTGGAGGGCAATAGAATAAGACATCCTACATGTGCACACATGGGTTAGTGAGTACACCTGCACACACACACACACACACACACACACACACACACACACACACACACACACGCACAGATTTTTATTCTGTGCCAGACCCCCCTGAGCACCTTTCCCAGCACACTTCCGGGTTCAAGTGTCCAAGGCTGAGGCCTGGGTCAGCTCACTTCAGATCTGCAAACTGCCAGAGAGTAACTGACCTCAGAGAGATTTCTGAGGAAATGAAAACACATTCATGAACTCACTCAAAATCCCCTTTTCTCCCCCATTTCCTGGAAGGGAGGGTAGAGGGAGCTGAGGAGACATGCAGGGTCCTTCCAGCTCTGTCATAGAGGGTGGCAGCAGCTGAAACACTAACATGCTAATCTGAGGCAGGGAGGGAAGAAGAGCAAGCCTGGGTTAAAACAGTGATCATCAGTGGCTGAAAGTGTAAGCTAAACACGATCAATTTCAGAAGTTTGTTCTACACTGAACGCTTGCATCCTTCCCCAAATTCTTCTGCTGAACCCCCAACCGGCAGTGTGATGTCTGGAGATGGGTCTTTGGAGGGTCATTAGTTAGACATCATGAGGGTGAGGCCTTTGCGATGGACTCATGCCTAACAGAAAGCAAAGCAGCAGGGCTCTCTCTCTCTCTCTCTCTCTCTCTCTCTCTCTCTCTCTCTCTCTCTCGTGTGTGTGGGTGTGTGTGGGTGTCCCTCCCTCTCTCGTCTCCTCTCCTGCCCTCAGCCCCTTGCTTAAACCAAGAAGAGGCCACATGGTGACGAGGTGGCCTTTGCCATGCCTGGAAGTTCACACTGACTAGAACCCGCCCATGCTGGGACTCTGATCTTGGACTTCTGCGGTCTAAGTAGATAAACACCAGGCCTGATCCCGGTTTTCCCAGGGAATGTGCTTGTCATCTAAAATGGTTTCCACATGTGAAGAAGCAGTTCACAACCACCTGTGACACCTGCTCCTGAGGATCCAACGCCCTCGTCCAGGCTCCACAGGCTCACACACAAATGGTCATGCTCACAGACACATACATACAGATAAAATAAAAACATAAATCGTTCTTGAGAAGAGGCGCTCTGGTTAGAGACGAGGAATGATTGTAGGAAAAACTGTAGATTCTTTTTTTTTTTTTTTTTTTTTGGTTTTTCGAGACAGGGTTTCTCTGTGTAGCTTTGCGCCTTTCCTGGAACTCGCTTTGGAGACCAGGCTGGCCTCGAACTCACAGAGATCCGCCTGGCTCTGCCTCCCGAGTGCTGGGATTAAAGGCGTGCGCCACCACCGCCCGGCAAAACTGTAGATTCTTAAAGGAAGAAGTAGAGGGTAATGGAGTGTGCTGGCGAAGGATGGGAGCCAGACAGAGGGGACAGTGGGGGAGGGGGACAAATGAGAACTAAGTATAATGACACCTATGTATGAACATGTCATGAGAAAATCTATGACTTCATATACTGACCTAAAAATATTTTAAAAGCAATGTAGACTCTGTGTATGTGTATATGAATATACACGTGTGTGTGTGTGTGTGTGTGTGTGTGTGTGTGTGTGCGCGTACAAGTGTATGTCTGGAAGTACTGAAGCTAACACTGGAGGGTCTTCCCTTTCGATGCCCACCTTACATTTTCAAACAGGGTCTCTCACTGAATCCAGAGCTTCTGGAATGCGTTGACTGGTGGCCAACAGCCTTGGGACCAGCTTGTCTCCTCCCCGCCAGGCTAGGCTTACAGATGAAGGCCACCCTGCCCATCTTCTCACGTAGGTGCCAGAAACCCATACTCAGGCCTCATGTCTATGCGGCAAACACTTTACCATCTACACAGAAAATCAACTCTCCCAACTCATTCTGGCAGATGTTTTCCTCGCAGCTGTATCAATTCACGATATATTACAATTTGCCCAAGTTCTTACGGAAGAGATCACTGTACATAATTTGACCACCTGCTGACAAAATTGTCTTTGAAAAGCACTTTAAAAACAAATGTTTTTATTTCACAATATAATGCACAATCAGTCCCTTAAGTTTCTCTGTGCTGCCCTGCGGCTCAGGATTAAGGTCACCCCACTTCATGGATACTTGATTTGAAGGGAATTGCTGCATCCCACTTGCTACCACAGCACTCAGCTTGGTGCATGTCCACAGAAGCTCCCACAGGTCTGACCAGTTTCTACTCCACTTCTTCTAATGATAGACTTTTCTGCTTCTTGAAAACAAAGATTGTTACAGAGATTGGCAGAACATCAGGTGAGTGCTGACCGGCATTTCAAAAGATTGCGGTTAATCGGAAATGCTGAGCAGATCTGAACTAGCTTTTCAGGGCATAAACTAGTCACATTTTAAAGTCTTTATCAGATATGGCAATGTAATTTCTAGAAGGCAGTAGTGGTGTCAAAGAAGGGCAGGCAATCAGCTTGTGGTAGAGCCCATGTTCTAGGCATCTTGGTAGACAGCTGAACTCTGTAAACAGTTACCATAGGAAGATATTCATTACACTGAATTTCCCACAAGGCCCCGCCAAGTACATCTCTTTGCAGGTAAGCATCTTATCTTTGAGAAGATGCAGTAGGAAAACTTTCCACAGAAACCAACGGGGAGAGTCAGTGTGGTCTTCAGCTCATCATATCATGTATCATGTATTCACTCCACAGACATTTATCAGCATCTCCTTTGTATTGGGCACTGTTTCAGGCTCTGAAGACTAAATAACCCATGAAGTTCCTGCTATCTACGGCTCCCATTCTAGTAGGTGGAGACAAACACAGATCACAGGATTCACAGCATAAGTTAGCCATCTGAAAGCTGCATGTCCTCAGTCCAGGGTAACCACGAAGTGCAGAGAGGCTGACGTTGGCCACAGCAGCCCACTGCACATCTGTTGGGCAGGCTTACGTCATTCCTTCCTCCAATACAAGCTCAGTGTCCCTTGTCTACACAGTGGGGAAAGGTCAGAGTAAATGACTTATTAGGGGTTCTTGCCAGTCCGTTAGGATCGTATCAGAACATTGGGCACAAAACCAAGAATCAGCTAGTTGACCATTTTAAGCTTTAAAATTTTTTTAAATAAAACACAATAAATCTTTAGATATTCCATGCACATTGAATATTTTAAATGCAATGTGATCTTTGTCTGCGTCGGGTCTTATTCACTACAACTATAGAATGAAATCATCTCACCATCCTTGGGCCATACAAGAAATAAGTTATTTATTCATAAAAACAGATTCATTTCCATTGTTGATTACAAAATGCACCTCATTTGTGGAATGTTCCGTAGGGGTGACATCCTCCCTTGGATGTGACTGTCACTCTGTTGTTAAACCATAACACTGGTTTTGTGGTCCTGTGTCATCTTTTAAACCAGCATATTTGTTCATGAAAACATGGGTTGGGAGTCGCTTTGAAGAGAACCACAAAGGACCTGAGGCTTCCAGGAACCCACAGATGCTCCTAGGATTCGAGAGGAACCCTGAAATTTGGTCTAAAAAGGATACCATACCATCTGAAAGTGGATATCCACATTTCAGACTGGGACAACGTGAATTACTGTTGCAGCTTCTTTGGAAGCCATGTTGAAATGTTACTGCATAGTTATCAGTGCAAGCAAAGTAGCTCCTCTTTATAATCAGCTTCTTTTCCCCTAAGGAAGACATAGCAGAAAGACCAAAGGGTCAATAAGGCCAGACTCCTGCTTGTCAGCTGGAAGGCTTATAACACCTCTGCTTCTTTTGGAAGACAAATCGCATCCATTGGATCGCTTATGGAGAAATCCAGCTTTGTCATCAATCTGGTGGCTAAGGGGGACAGGGATTCTACAGACTGTGGGGAATCTTGTCCTTTATCTGAACTGGATTCCCACTGACACCTTGGAGGTTCTATCTGTGTTTATCTGGTTGCTATGTTTTGGTATACCTGGCACATGTTTACAAATATTATCGGGGGCTCAATGACAAGGACACAGCTTGGCAATATCTTTGGGAACCAAGGGAAATTCTTCTTCAGTATTGGAATTTAATGCCTTCCTGTTGTCAACAGCCACTATTGCTGTCCTCAGAAGTGCCTGATGTGGGTAGCTAGGCAAAGCCTGTTCTGTCCCTGCAGTGACTGAAAAGGAACAGAAAGCAACTTCTTGGATTAGTAAATACTCTCATGTCAGAACCACGTGGGTCCAGCATCATCTGGAACCTTGGGTCTCTCAAATTGGCTCTCCACATCTTTCATTGATCAGCAGTCTCTTAAACAGGGCTGTATGGACAAGTTGAGGGCATCCTGGTGGGCCCCAGCTGCCTTAATTAGCATCAGAGAACAAGAGAGTTCAGGCAACTTTTGGCAGTTTGAATCACAGTTGCAGGCCGATTTTTGTTAGCAAAGGAGATGGGTTTTTGATATGTATTGTGTAATTTGCATCTGTGTTTGGTATTGTTTGAACGTATGCTACCTCAAGGACAGGCAGGATACATGATGAAGGCTTGCTT
Source organism: Peromyscus californicus insignis (assembly GCF_007827085.1). Classification (NCBI taxonomy): domain Eukaryota; kingdom Metazoa; phylum Chordata; class Mammalia; order Rodentia; family Cricetidae; genus Peromyscus; species Peromyscus californicus. Next base: position 8,209,731 of record NW_026294617.1, on the reverse strand, counting down.
ATGCAGAGAGTCCTTACATCAGTGTGACCACTGACCCCTCATTCACTCCAAAGAGTCCAGTAGGTTGGTCCACAGGAGTGTATCAGGCCTGAGTTTGGCTGTGAAGTCCTTAGGAAGTCACCATATGCAATATGGTCTTCAGGTTAGAAATCCTTGACTTGCAGCAGAGTTTGTCTTATGTCCAAACCTCCATGGGCAACCATGGCTTCTTTGGTTCCTACAGAAGGCAGGAGGTTTTCCTCAGATAGGAAATAAAAAGGGAACTGAACCAAGAAGCCTCGGGTCTTCCTCAGCTCCCCCTCAGCGGCGAACGGGGTCATCTTTCGCTAATATGGGGCTTGCTTATAAAGTCTCTCAGCTGTATTAAATTGTGCACCTTCATCATTCGGAAGGCAACGGAACACCTGTTAAAATACAAATTGGAAATTGATTTATTTATTTAAAAATAAGCACGTGTTCCTTATGGAAGATATTCATTGCATCAGGCAAAACCTTTGTCTTATGAAACATTAATTTTATGTCAAAGCACAGGCTTAAGGGTTACTTTTTACAGCTGGGTGTAGTGGCGCGTGTCTATAATCTCTAACACATGGGAGCTGAGGCAGGAGAATCCTAAGTTTAAGACCCTCTGGGCTATGTAGTAAATCCTGGTTTCAAACAACCAACCAAACCAGCCAACAACAGTTGCTGTTTCTATATGCTACAAAGAAACTGTTAGATTTGTTTTCATTTTAAAAGGCCACACCCACTTCTTACTTTATCATCTATGGTGCTCATTAGCCACAGAATAGAGACAAGCTAGCAGTAAAGAATGCTTGCTAGGAAAGAAATTCTAACATAATAACCATCCCTGAATTTCCCTGGACATGCTTGTCTAAGGGGAAAATTCCAAGGTCTGTTTCTCTAATTTTTCATTTTGAAAGATACACATGTCAACAGTTGTTAACATGTAACACTTTGCTAACTGAAATATGGTTCAGACACCACAGCACTTTACCCCTGTATATTTCAGTAGGTGTTGCATAAAAACCAGGACAGGAACTTACAGAATCAGCATCATTCCTATACCCAAGAGATGTAATTCCACAGGGTCATGTGCAGATTTATCCTATTATGACCAAAATGTCTTTTCTCTCTATTTCTCCCCAATATCGGGGACTGAACAGGCAGTACGATGAGTTTCTAACATTCTGTTGTCATATGGCCTGCTTGATCATAACCTGGAGTCCTCAGTATGAAATAAAGCGACATAGACTGTCCTGTCCCAGTAAAAAGACAACACGTCTGTATAGAGGGGCTCTGGGAGACCTGAAGGAGAACGCGTTCTTACCCAGTTTCTCACAGATGGTTAATAAATCTGGCTTTCTCCTGAGGTAACCTATTCCATCACCAAATAGTACTTAACCCTTTAATAACCACAGGGAGAAAAAGGAAAACTCAGAGAGCCAAGCCGTTGCACACAGTTCCCACTGGACACCAGCTGAGATGGGATGAGCACCAGTGTGATCATCTTTGGATAATAATGACCTACCTTCTCTTTGTCACTAAACACCTTGAAAAGCTGGCTAGTCATAGGCCCCTGATGCTTTTGGCGACAGCCCTGCATCCTATGGAGGACAGGATGTCACACTAAGGCCTCTTCTAAATGATAACCCAGGGCCTTGTGCATACTAGGCAAACACCCAACCCCTGAACTATATCCCTGGCCCTTTGATCTTTGCATTTCAATGTCTACAAAGAGATAGCTTTACAACAGGGAGGTATATTGATTATTTTATACTAATAATAGTCTATCTGTATCAATAAAATTGTTGTAAGAATGGAAGAAAAAGGGTGGGGAGGGGTAAGGAAGTCTCACCTTATCATAAATGGTAGCATTCCGAGCTGCTGTTGAAACCCAAATCTCCTTGAAGAATTTGTCACACACAGGATCCTGAAGGTCCTCACTCGGATCAGAGAGATAGCCAAGGACGAGCCTGAAATACAAGAGCCTTCTAAATGAGTGACGAGAAGATGTTACCAGTGGTAACAGCAAGGCAGGTCAACCGCAGGGACAGAGATCTTTGGCAAGGGAAGACAAAGAGGCCATTAAACCCATTAAAGCTTCATTTTGTTCTGGAAGAATCCTTGTAATGTGGCCTAAGATGGCCGGACCCTTAACCATTAAGGTTAGCACCCAAACACTGGCCAGGAGGCAATGTGGAAAGCCCCTTTCCGAGGATTACCTCACTAAACGCCAGCTGTAATTATGCCCATTTTACAGATAAAGGAATTAAAGTGGGGGAGATTACAAAACCTGTTCAGGTTCATATAGGTAAGAGGTCCTGTGACGTGACTTCTGTTTCCCTCCCTGCTTCTTATCCGCCCTCCCCACCTGGATCCCACTCTACCCATCCCTCTTATCTCCCCCCCACCCCACTCTACCCATCCCTTTTATCTCCCCCCCACCCAGGATCCCACCCACTCTACCCATCCCTTTTATTCCCCCCCCATCCCATTCTACTGATCTCTTTTTCCCCCCACCCCGGATCCCACTCTACCCATCCCTCTTATCTCCCCCCAACCCCGGATCCCACTCTACCCATTCCTTTTATCTCCCCCCCCACACCCCGGATCCCACTCTACCCATTCCTTTTATCTCCCCCCCCCAACCCCGGATCCCACTCTACCCATCCCTTTTATTCCCCCATCCCATTCTACCCATCCCTTTTATCCCCCCACCCCAGATTCCACTCTACCCATCCCTTTTATCCCCCCACCCCAGATTCCACTCTACCCATCCCTTTTATCCCCCCACCTCAGATTCCACTCTACCCATCCCTTTTATCCCCCTACCCCAGATCCCACTCTACCCATCCCTCTTATCTCCCCCCCCATCCCGGATCCCACTCTACCCATCCCTCTTATCTCCCCCCCATCCCATTCTACCCATCCCTTTTATCCCCCCACCCCAGATCCCACTCTACCCATCCCTTTTATCTTCCTTCCCACCCCTTGGGCCAAGCACCATGCATAACTCTTGGATACAGAAGTGAGTAAGAAAAGCATGACTTCCCTTTACATAGTTAAATTTGGTGAATAGAGTGAATAGTCAGCCGTGGCAAGCAGAGTTAAACACAGTTGTCACAAACAGAGTGTGTTTTGAAAAGGAGAGGAGGGTATGGCCAGGGAGGTTTTCCCTTCTTCCACTGGGCTACCAGCTCCGGATCTAGTGGTTTTGTTTTTTGTTGTTTTCATTTTTCCCCTTTCATTGAAAATAGACTCTTTTGTCATATAATATATCCTGATTACAGTTTCCCCTCTTCTCCTCCCAGTTCCTCCCCAGCACCCCGGCCTCTGGATCCACTCCCTTTCTGTCTCTCGTTAGAAAAGAACAGGCTTCTAAGAGACGACAACAAAACAGGACAAAATGAAAAATAATAAGATAAAGCAAAAACCATCACATCCAGTCCCAACAAAGTAGCTCCGATGTTTTAAGATCCAGAACAAGATCGGCTTTGTAAAGCCTTCCATAGCTGCCCTTCTCTGGTCCTGAGGGGATGCTGGGAGCCCGGCGCTTTCCCACTCTTCTCCTGACATGCTTTGTTCTTATTGGAGAACTTGCAATATTTTATGCCATTTTTATTTTCAACAGGTCCATTTGTCACAATAGAATACAAATTATTTGAGAGAGTATGGCTTGGCTATTCTCATACCTCTGTAAGTGTTGGTTTAAATAAGTGGTGCTGGTTACTGTGTGAGGAGAGGTCAGAGGCATGACAAAACCCAGTACATATGTGCATATCCATCCACTGTTCAGACATATAAATGAGACTCTTCCTCTTGAGAAACCTGCATGGATATGTGTGTGTGTGTGTGTGTGTGTGTGTGTGTGTGTGTGAGAGAGAGAGAGAGAGAGAGAGAGAGAGAGAGAGAGAGAGAGAGAGATGAGAGAGAGAGAGAGTGCTGTGGGATGGTCTGTATGTCAAGTGTGTTGCTGATTGGTCAATAAATAAAACACTGATTGGCCATTGGCTAGGCAGGAAGTATAGGCGGGACAAGGAGGAGAATAAAGCTGGGAAGTGGAAGGCTGAGTCAGAGAGACACTGCCAGCCGCCACGATGACAACCAGCATGTGAAGATGCCGGTAAGCCATGAGCCATGTGGCAAGGTATAGATTAATGGAAATGGATTAATTTAAGCTGTAAGAAGAGTTAGCAAGAAGCCTGCCATGGCCATACAGTTTGTAACCAATATAAGTCTCTGTGTTTACTTGGTCGGGTCTGAGTGACTGTGGAACTGGGAGGTGAGAGAGATTTGCCCTGACTGTGGGCCAGGCAGGAAAACTCTAGCTACAGAGTTCCCCAGAGGGATGAGTGTCAACAGTGAAGATGACCCAGTGTGGCTGGGCAATGCCTAGGTAAGAGGCAATGGACTAGGCTGGAGAACAGCCAGAGGACGCAGAATTCCCTAACTACACGGAAAAAGATGTCAAGGAGCAGTTTGTCAAACTTATGCAAAACTGACTTCTGTGATCTAAATATGAAATGGCCCCAACAGGTTCATGTGTGCAATTGCCAGCGGGGTCGTGGCTTTTCTTGGGAAGATTGTGGGATCTTCAAGAGCGAAGTCTTTAGGAGGGGAAATGTGTTGTTGGAAATGGGTCGCTGCAGTGGGTCTTAATATCTCTCTCTCTATCTCTCTGTCTCTCTCTCCTCTCTCTGTCTCTCTGTCTCTCTCTCCTTCTCTGTCTGCCTCCCTCCCTTCCTGATAAGGGAAAGGATGGGACCAGGCACCTCATGTTCCTGCTGCGTGCTTTTCCCCCCACGGTGGCTTTGTGTCCCTTGAACTGTAAGCTAAAGTAAACCCCTTTCCTTAGTCTGGCTTCTTGTCAGTTGTTCGGTCACCACAACAGGAAAATCAACCAGCACAATGACTGTGGTTTAATAATGTGGACACCATTCAGCTGTTATCCTCTCTGTGTTTAACAAATGCAGATTTACATCATTGTTAATAGATACAGAGTTTCCCAGCAGGTACAGTTTATGTAACCAATTATTTTATGATGGACATTTGTATCATTTCCAATTTCATATTATTATGAGCAAACATCATAATGAATGTAATTTAGACATAATATGTAACATTTGGTGATTTTCTATGATCATTTGGAGAAATTCCAGAATGAAAATTTCCTAGGTTAAAGAATATGTGGAACTAGGCAGTGGTGGAGCACGCCTTTAATCCCACCACTCAGCAGGCAGAGGCAGGCCAACCTCTGAGTTCCAGGCCAGCTTGGTCTACAAAGAGTTCCAGGAAAGCCAGGGCTACAGAGAGACCCTGTCTCGGGGGGGGGGGGGGGGGGGGGGGGGGGGGGGGGGGGAATTTGAAATTATGCTGCACCATACATTCTCCTCACATCAACAACAACAACTTGCAAAAATTCAGTCTATTTCACAGGTATTAAAGGCAACTCACTTCCATCTCATTCTGGACTTTTTCTGCTACATAAAATCTCTCTAAATCAAATGGATCTAGCACCAGGGGTATACTAGGATTCTTAAATTTTATAACCTCAAAAATTCCATTTCTATTTCAAATAATGTTTCCTTTTGATTACATGAGAATAACTGCAAAAAAGAAACGATCAACACAATGTTTGCACAGCCCTGACTAGCTGCTGAGAATCCAAGCAGAACCTGAGTCACCAACTCGGAAGAACAGAGAGGCTACAACAATAAATTAGAAGAGTACTTGGGACACATAAGACAGTGAAAGGTAAGCATGTGAGGTATTCCCATGAGTTCATTCTTTAATAAGAGGTGAGATCATGTGTCCACCAGCTTATGATTTGTTTGTAGGAAAGCTATTTAAACAAGTGTATAACAGGCAACACTAAGTTCTAGAGTATTTCCCTTGTCAGCATTAACTACATGAAAATGAGCGACATAATATATGAAGAAGTTAGGGTGATCTTTGAAGGATAAGATTTGAAGGAAAATGACTTTGCTTCTATGCCTATATGTATTTGATATTTAACCACAAAATTAGGGAGGCAGAAACATTGCAAAAAACTACCTCTGTTCTTCCCATTCTGCACACCTGTCATCTCAAGTGGTCCCGAGCTTGCCTGTGTGGCCCATGGCTTCTGGTTGGATCTGTAAAGTTGGGATACTTTTCTAGGACTTAATGGACTGTTTGGCGCATAGCTGTGACATTCAAACCCTGGTGGTTGATTCTGTCTCTATTTAGAATTGATTTCACATTGAAATATGTCTCTCAATTTCTGCTCAAAAATAGCCCAGATGGAAAATGGATTGAAGCCGCATGCTAAAGTGAGAAAATGACTGTGCTCTAGGCTACAATATTTACCTTTGGGAACACTTCCAATAAAGGGAAGGAAAACTGACGTGATTTTGTGTGTGTGTGTGTGTGTGTGTGTGTGTGTGTGTGTGTGTGTGTGTGTGGTGCTTTTTAATATATTATCTGTATTTGCCACTGAGGCAAAGTTAAAATCGTTGTTTAAGAACAACTGCCTTTTGAAGACAGTGTGAAAATGTCCAGGAAAAATAACATATCTTGGAATTAATTTCTCATGAAAGGCATAGGATCATCATAAGGAGTAAAATGAAGTTTTACTAAAGATCAATCCTCATTATGGAAATCCTAAAACTTGAGTAAAGAACAAGGAACTGGGCATGGCGAGATGGCTCAGTTGGTAAAGGCCTTGCCTTGCAAGCACGAGGACCTAAGTTCAATCCCCCAGACCCATAGTGGTATGTGCTGGTAACCAGTGCTGGAGAGATGAAGATCCCAGGGGCTTTCTGGTCACCCAGACAGCTTGGTGTAACTGGTGAGGCTAGTGAGACATGGCTTTCTGGAGCCAGCCTGGCCTAATTCATGAATTCCTGGCCAGTGAAACCCTGCACAGCACCTGAGGAAGAACACTTGAAGTTGTCTTCTGACCTCCACATGCATGCATACACACAAGCCCCTGCACATACATAGGCACCTGCACACACACAGGCACATGCACACACATGAACATGCACACACATAAGAGAAAGAAAGAGAAACAGAGACAAGCAGAAAATAAAACACTATATAAATTAGGGCCCATGCCTTCTTCTTCAGTAAGATGACTCAATATTACAAAGACATCAATTATTTTATGTTGATCTATAAATCTGCTATATTGCCAGTTAAAAAGAAAACTAAGGACATGAGAGAATTTGAGTAAGTAGTTCTAAAGTGCATGAGAAAGAATGAATATTTAGAATACACAAATTTGTTCTAAAGAAAACACTACAGTGAGGAAGCAATGTGACAAAAAGTAACGTTAAAAGCTGAGGCCACAAAAATGAAAATGATGTCACACGGGCCTATGAGAAACTGATTTCTCTGTGATTTTTCTGTGACGGAGATGGGAGGAAAGCTGAAATACATGGCATTGCCAGTGTTATTTATTATGCAGCACAATGTTATTCATTAAGTGGCACTGTTTACCATGCAAGAAAAGCCATGAGGTATGACAAAACCCACTCTAAGAGTTTATTAGGGGAGGAATTAGAAGGAGGTACTTAGGCCTATGGGAAATGATTGTGCAAGAAGAGGGTGGAGGGATAGATGGAACTCACTTTTTTACAGGTTCCTCCTGCACATGCGCATATGGGCTCACATAGCTACATCACCCATGCGCATAGATTGCGTGATCACACTGTGCACAAATTACGTGATCACGCAGCACACAGATTACATAGGAAGTAAGGCCCTGGGATGACTAAGCCTCTTGCGTGGCTACTAGAGAGTGCATGCACAGTCATGTAGCTGGGGGAGTGGCCAGGAATCTCAACAGCCAGTATCATGAAGATTGAACATCAGATAAACTTCTGAATGTGGTGCACACACCTAGCACACAAGCACTTGGTGGGTGGAGGGGGGAGAACCAGAAGTCCATGGTCATCCTTAACTACAAAGTGAGTTCCAGCTAGCCTTGGCTACACAAGATTCTATCAAAAAAATTATTTATTCATTTATCTATCTATCTATCTATCTATCTATCTATCTATCTATCTATTTTAGTAAGGTCTGGTGACACAGGCCTTTAACTCAGCATTCAGGAGGCAAAGACAAGCAGATTTCTATGAATTCTAAGCCAGCCAGGGCTACATAGGGAGACCCTGTCTCAAAAACAAACAAACAAAACAACAGCAAATGTTTAAAAACAAGTAGGTAAACAGTACTACTTCACACACCTCTTGACCAGTTGAGGGAAAGAAAATCTAGAGACCCTGTCTCATTTCTTACATTAAAACACGCTACTCTGAGAGGCATGGTGGTGAACACCTGAAGTCCCACCATGAAAGAGGCTGAGACAGAAAGTGTTGTGGAATATTATTTTAAGATGTGTTACATTTGTTTATGCTGTAGAACATTTGTTTAATGATGCAAAGATGTGTTGCATTCTTTTATGTTGCATTCATTTAACTCTGTGAAGCTGTGCTACTGTGCCTGTGTAAGACACCTGATGGTCTAGTAAAGAGCTGAATGACCAATGGTGAGGCAGAAGAAAGGATGGATGGGGCTGGTAGGCAGAGAGAATAAATAGAAGGAGACATCTGGGAAGAGAGGAGAAAGATCAAGAGAACAAGGAGAGGAGGACACTAGGGACCAGCCACACAGCCACACAGCCACACAGCCACACAGCCACACAGCCAGCCATAGAGTAAGAGTGAAAGTTAGATTACAGAAGTAAGAAAAGGAAAGAACCCAGAGGCAAAAGGCAGACGGGTTAATTTAAGTTAAGAAAAGCTGGTTAGAAACAAGCCAAGCTAAAGCTGGGCATTCCTAAGTAAGAATAAGACCCCATGTGTGATTTATTTGGGAGCTGGGTGGCAGACTCCCAAAAGAACAAAAACAACCACCAACAAGAAGGTTTTGAGTTCAAAGTTGGCTTCGGCCATATAATAAGACCCTGTAAGAAAAATAGAAAAGAAGCCACACATGTTGATTGCGAAATACAAAACGGAAACAAATACTAGGAAAAAAGCAAAAACCAAAATCCAAAAGTAACCGTTGATCTTAGGCCAGGGAACATATTCTTGACAAATAAGTAAAGGAAAAAATCAAGAAATTTGGTTAATAATTTCACCTTAAATAGGAGTAAGAAGAAATTGCTCAACCATATTCAACAAAATAAGTAGTCATTAAAAGAAAGTTAAACAGTCCAGAAAAATGGGCAAAGAACATGAAAAGGCCAGACAAATTCACAAAAGAGCAAGTATTCTTGATTAATAAACACAGTGTAATTGACCTAAGAAGGAATTTGGGGAAAATGCAGCTTCCTTTGTCTGAGAAAAATTGTCCCTTCTTTTGCTCACATAAAAAAACAAGCAAACAAACAAAAATATTTACCTTTTTTTCATATTAGCAAAAAGTTGAGTCAAACATAGAAGTATGTTTTTAAGGAATTATGGCATACACACATGAAGCATGATGCAATCATTAAAATGCTACAGGATAACACTGACATAGAAAAGCATGTGTGGCTCTTAAATAATAAAGAATACTCAGGGGCCGAATCCCAGCACTTGGGAGGCAGAGGCAGGCAATCTCTGTGAATTCGAGGCCAGCCTACAACATGAGTTCAGGACAGCTAGGGCTGTTACACAGAAAAACCCTGTCTCATAAAACCAAACAATAAACAAATGAGAGAGAGGGAGGGGAGGGAGGGGAGGGAGGGGAGGGAAGGGAAGGGAAGGGAAGAGGAAAGGGAAGGGGAAAAGAAAGAGGAAAGGAAAGGGGGAAAGAAAGGAAAGGAAAGGAAAAAGAAAAAGAAAAAGGAAAAAAGAGACTATTCAGGGGCTGGCCTGATAACTCAGCAGGCAAAGTTGATGCCTCCAAGTCTGAAGACCTCCTGAGTTTGATTTTCAGGACCCTCAATGTGAAAGGAGAGAACTGACTCCTACAGGTTGTCCTCTGACCTTCACATTCATGTGTGCACACAAATAAGAAATAAATCTTAAAAATCAAGAATATTCCGGACCTGCAAAATTCAAATTTTGTTTTTTAAAAATAGATGAATATATATAAATACAGGAGTGAACAAAAAGTAGACTGCTAGATGGCAAATGTTAAAATTGTCAACATACTGTGAGCTGTGGAGAGGAAACCCTTATTGTATTGCTAGGGATGAGAACCCATCCAGGGTTCCAACAAATAATTAAAGGTAGAACTGTATTATCCCACCCATGTTATTGTGTTATATCCAGAGAAGTTAGTTCAGTATGCCAGAGACAACTGCACTCCCATGTTCGTTATGACGTTACGCAGAAGAGCCAAAAATCAGAGACAAACTAAGTGTCCATCAGCTGATAGGTAAATAAGGGAAATGTGGCTTGTCCATACAAATGGATGCTCTTGAATCACACAGAAGAGTGAAATCCTGTCATTTATGACAACACGGATGGAACCAGTGATCATCGAGGAATGAGCCAGGCGTTGAGAGACAGGGATGCTTTGACCTCGTAGATGGAATATGGAAAAGACCTCACAGATGTTTGAGAACAGAATGATGGTCGCCAGTGCTGGGGCATCAAGGAAGGGGTCATGAAACCAGGTTGGTCAAAGGGAACTAAGCCGTTGTAGACAGGAGTAAGATGTTCTGGTGTGCTTCATGGGAGACTTTGGATGGTGGTGGACTAGCTTCCCAGAAGTTAGAAGAAAGGATTTGAATGTTCTTGTCACAAAGAAAGGTCAGAGGCTTGAGCAGATATATGTGCTCAGGCTGGAGAGATGTTCATCAGAAAAAACACTTGCCATACAAGCCTGCTGACTGAATTTGATTTCTGAAACCCATTTAAAAAGCAAGATGCAGTGGTGCACACCTTTAATCCCAGCACTCCTACAGTGACATGGGAGTGGGAAGAGGAGAGTCTCCCAGGAGCTCACAGGCCAGCTAGTCTGGATTACTCACCAAGGCAGAAACAATAGACCTCTGCCTCAGCAAGGTGCACGGAGAGAACTAACTCCCCAAAGTTATTCTCTGATCTCCACATATGTACCACGGCACATTCCATACATGTATCAAAAACATTTTAAGTTATTCTCACACTAATCTAGATATTACTCAGTGAACACATATACAAAAACATCACATAGCACTTCATAAACCTTTGCAATTTATGTAATCAAAGTTAATGGTGGAATTACAAATGAATTTACCTTCTTGTTGGTATTTTATATTTGACAAATTTCTACAAGAGAAAATTGGTTGTAAAGCAGACTCCTGTCCCTCTATATTAGTATATGCCTAAAGATGTATAAAGAAGCCTGCCACTCCAAAGAGAATACTTAGGTTCACCCACAATGGAAAGGACATGACATTTCCAGCTTAAAAAGTGAAATAATTATTTCCTTGCATATGCTGTAATAGGAAGCCAGTGGGTTGGTTAGCAGGGCACTGACTCTAAAGTCTTCCCTGCTAAACAAAACAAACCAGCAGCACTTTTTTGTAATACCAATGGTTTGAAAGAATTCTCACTGGGCCAAACAAATAGTAATAAAGGAGACAAAATAAAATAAAACAAAACAAAATAAAAACAAAAAAAAGGAGACAAATAAGCAATGACAGCGGTTGAAAGGTACTGATGTATTTTGAGGCATGGCTCTGCTGAGTCCTTTGAGCTGAGAGCAAAGAATGGGTCTGTCTGGAATGAAGCTAAATCTGGGGAGCATGTCTGCCAGAACTGTAGGAAGAAGCAAGATGACCATCAAGACGGCTGTTGTATTGGCAAGGAGTCTCTCTGTGTGTGAGCCAGTTGCCAAATGGACCATTATCACATGGAGGCAATGGTGTCATTGCCAATGACACATTAACAATGGTGTCACAGGCATCCCTTCCCCAAGCAGCACAAAACACAACCCTTGGCTACATCGGGGCACCAGTGTGTCACACTGTGGAGCCACTATTGGGAGCTCGAAGGTCCTTGCTCTCACAGACAGGCACTAAGGAAAAGGGAATGTCCAAATGCAGGATTGTCTTTTTGATGGCAGAGATGTATAACTTGTCTTTCCAACCAGAAGGCTGGGGACGGGGCTGATTAATAACCTGGTGACTTATGATCTCTGTAGCAACAGGCCACACCAAGATCCCACAGGCAGGACTGGAGGTGGCTTATAGTCTAGGTGATGTTTGCATTATCTGTATGTCCAGGGGCTCCCCCGAGCTCCCACAAACAGGGCAAGATGTGGTTAATAGCCCAGATGACCTCTACACTATCTATGTGACTGAGACCACATCAGATCCTTCTCTAGCTCTTCAGATAACACATGTGGCCTATCTCTAGAACTCACCCTGATGGAAGAAGTGACACACTTTGAGAATCAGAGTTTCTTTGATGTAATTATGCCTCCTTGTGCACCAGGGATTGAGTTACAACAGGAAATGTTTTTCAAACTTGCACTGTACTTATGTGCAATGTACTTATGTACTGTAAATATTCCTATAATAAACTACTCAGGGTCAGGGTAGTTTGAACCAATACTGGCTAAGTCATGTTGAACCTTCTTGCCTTACTCAGATTGGCACTCTGCCAGCCCTGGTGGTCACAGATACCCCTATAGGTCACAAATGAAGTGATGTCACAGCAAGGGCAGTTCTAGAATCCTCAGGATCTCCTGACCAGGTCTACAGCTGGGAGAGAGGTCAAGGTGTTGACAGACCATACAGATTCATACACCTGGAAAGGTTTTACCTGGTCCTTGCTTAGTTCTGAGGTAAGGAGCTAGATGGCAGTGAACAAAGGAATGATATGATCTAGAAGGTTTAGAAGGACCACTGTTGATAATAGACTAAAGGGGCTGGGGGCAGTTAACCCTAGCCAGAGAAAACAACCCACTTAATCCCCCAGGGTCACACAGTCCTTATTTCACAGCCCTCAGTATCCTGTCTGTCTTGTAGAGAACCAGGATCTCTCATATCTAGAGTCCTTTTAAACTTGGGAAATGTAGTGTTCACACTTAAATCTAATCCTAGCAGCCACTAAAATACTTTTAGCAATACTTATCATATCCTCACAATTTATTTTGTGTGCCTGAAGATGCTCATGTCACAGTGCATGCAGAGGTCAGCGGACAACTTGTGGAATTTGGTCCTTTCCTTTACCACGTGGTCCCCATGTGTGAGTGACAACTTAAAGGTTCTCTCCTTCCACCTTGTGAGCTGAGGGGATTGAACTCAGGTCATCAGGATAGGTGGGGAGTGCCTTTACCTGTGGAAGTACCTGTTTATTTAGATTTTAAAAGTGAAGTTACTTTAAAAACTTAAACAAATCCTACCTAGAGGGTTTGATCTGGACTGACCTTAAATTGATTACATTTAAAATGGTAGTTTGTGCTATTATTCATAAAGATGGCAGGCTATTAAAACAATGTATGTATATTTAGAGTCATTTTCTATACTCGTATGTATATCCTGCACTCTGAGAGACATTGTTCTAGATTTAAAAAGAATCTGGCACGGCAGGAGTGCCAAGGGGGAGAGGTCACCCGAGCCCCAGCACTGCGCTGTGAACTAGGAACAGGCCTGGCTCTGTAGGGTCACCTGAAGCATTGCAGCCGGAGTCCTTGGGCGAAGCGGCCGGCTTGGTACTCTTTTCCATCCATCACTGAGGGGACCGTCTCTGTGTCCTGCACTATGACGGCCATTTCACTGTCTCGCTTTCCCAGCATGCTCCGGTCATTGATGTTGGCAGAACCTAACGGGAGGAACAACAGAAAAGAACAAGTTCTCGTGACAGCCACAGCCGACGACGGCCGACCCTACTCCATGCTTCTGGCTCACGACTCCCCAGTTTTGTCCAAGTTATCTAGGGAAGGTGTAGTTTAGGGAGGTAGGGGCCTCCTCAGGATTAGCCCAAGTGTGGCCCTTGATCATTCTAAAGCAGCTTAGAATCACAATGTCACCATCTTTGTCAGGGATTAGCTTAGCAGATGGCACCTGGCATGGTTCTGGACCACACAACATGAGGGAAAGTTTCCAAGAGCGTCTGAGAAAGCAGAACTTTATATCATCTCTCCCATCCCTTGGATATTGGCTCCAGAAGATTCCCTCTACAGCCATCTTTCTACCATGAGGGGCTAACCCAACAAGTCAAGGCCGAAGGGCAGAAAGCATGCTCAGAGGCTGAGAGACAGCTCAGCAGTGATGAGCGCTTCCTGCTCTTCCAGAGGACCCAAGTCCACTCCCAGCACCCATGTCAAGTGGCTCACAACATCCTGTAGCTCTACATCCAGAAGACCTGATGCCTTCTTCTGGCCTCCATGGACATCTGTTCACATGTGTGCACATACAGAGATATACACAATACACATAAGTGAAAATAATTGTAAAAAACCTGCAGAATGTCATGGAATATTACTTTGACTATATCAAGATATGCTATATTTGTTTATGTTGCAGAATGTTTAACTATGTAAATGTGTGTTGCATTTGTTTAACTAGGAAAAAGTGTGTTACATTTGTTTATGTTGCATTTGTTTAATTCTGTAAAGATGTGTTGCTGTTTCACCTTGCCTGCCTAAGGCACCTGATTGCTCTACTAAAAACCTGAATGGCCAATAGCTGGGCAGGAGATGGATAGGCGGTGCTGGCGGGCAGAGAGAATAAGTAAGAGAGGAGAGAAGAGAGAAGAAAGGAGAGAATGAGGGAGAAATTGAGGGAGATGCTCAGGGCCAGCCAGTCAGACAGCCAGACAAGGACATACAGAATGAAAGAAAGGTAAAAAGCCCTGAGGCAAAATGAAGACCGAGAGAAACAGGTTAAATTATGTTATAAGAGCTAGTGGGACAAGCGTATGATAAGGCTGAACATTCATAACTAATATCAAGTCCCCTTGTCATAATATGGGGGCTGGCAGTCCGAGGAAGCCTGCTACAGCAAAATCCGGAAGACTCTAGTTAACGCTAGAGCTTTCTTCTACTGTTTATGAAACGATACGGTCTCCTGACTGTGTCACATAGTTTTCTACCTGCATCGCAAAGGACGCTGGTTAACTGAATCATGAAGGAGTTATTCTAGAAATTGTTAGGGTTTTGTTTTTGTTTAAAAACAAAAACCAAAACACAAGAACAAGCTTTCTGGTCTTCAGCTTTTACACAACAAGGAATGTTAAATGGCAGGAATGCTTTCACAGTCACTGGCTAATCTGAAATACAGTCTGCCATTGATGGCCGAGACTCTCCACCTCTGCTGTGTGGCAGGCAGCAGCTTTGGTGTCAATTTCCCTCTGTTTTGAAACCTCAATTCAGGGAGGTAGCGGTGCATGCCTTTAATCCCAGCACTCAGGAGGCAGGCAGAGCTCTGTGAGTTCCAGGCCAGCCTGGTCTAGAGAGAAAACCTCAATTCACCAAGGATGTTGACTTTCAGTTAGGAAGGACTAAGCTTTCATTTGTTTATTTTGTGATGTGTAGTCTGGACTTCCTTTTATTACCTGATTCCTCACAATAGAAGAAATTCTGTAGTGGATCATGGTAAAGCATACATATGCACTAAGTAGCTTTAGTATTACACCATGAGGTTTGGCGGCTTTTTTTAATTAAAATATAAGTACATGATTTCCCCTCTTCCCTTTTCTCCTTCCAGCCCTTCCAATGGCCCTCCCATTGTCTTTTCTCAAATTTATGGTCTCTTTTCAGTTGTTATATATGCATATACCTATAACAATAATGATACAGTTGGATGTATAAATGCATGAACACACCTGCTTAGTCCATTTAGTGTTACTTGAATGTATATGATTCCGGGACTGACCATTTGGTACTGGATAACCAGTGATGGGGTTCATCCTGTGAGAGGACCATTTCTCCCACCCTCAACATCCCTTAGATGCCTGCGGTTCTTTGTTTAGGTGTGAGACTTCCCCCTCCCATGTTAGGTGTTGTGCTGGTTCTGGTCTTATTTAGGCAGCCGTGTTGGTGTGACCAGGGCTGCAGGTGGGGAGAATTTACTGGAATGTAGCGTTTGCATCCCCCTCTCTAGCCCAAGCATTCCTCCCTAGGTGTATGAACAGAATTCCCGTGGTGCTTTTTGGGGACTTGGCTCTCTTCTGCCCTAAGCAGAGGCCACTCCAAGACTGTGTCTGCAGGACTGGGTGGTGCTTCTCTAGCCAAGATCAGAACCCTGTGATGTGGGAGCCAGCCTGGAGCCCCCACATATTTATCCACTAACCCCAAACCCCTCCCAGGGCAGCCCCCCCTGACTCCTGCGGGCAGGAGTACATTCCTGGCGTTGTGATATGTTGGAGACAGAAGTAAGTGCTGTCTGCATAAGCCAGCCTAACAGGCCTAGCAGGAAGATCTTCCCCAGAGATGCTGTGTCTCTCCACATGGCTACCGGGCTGTAGAAACAATGGGTACCGAGGAAATGGGAATTCCCCCGAAATCCCATGCTGGGAGAAAAAGAAGGTTGCCACCAGACAGGAACTTGTCTCCTGGCAAGAGATTCCACAGAGGTTACAACTTATCAGAGCACCTTACAACATGAAACTGAAGCTCACAAGGATGAGTCAGCGGTGGGCAGGGCCACACCTTGATGGGCAGTGCCTAGATGTTCATAACCTTGGCTCTCTATTTAAACCTCAGTCTTACTGCAGAACCCTGAGGATGGACTTGGGGGCTTCGCTGGGTCTCTTTTCCCGCTAAGATGGCCACATTGAATAAATATCTCTCTCTCTCTCTCTCTCTCTCTCTCTCTCTCTCTCTCTCTCTCTCTCTCTCTCTCTCTCTCCCCTGTTTTCCATTATTAAACTGGCTCTTTTAATTGACTTGTTAAGGAGTGTGGCTTGGGGCACAGGCTGTGACCCTCAGGTTTGATAAAATGAGGACTAGCGATCACATCCCCAGAACCCATGTAAATGCTGGGCAGGCACCGAGATCCACCTGCAACCCCAGTGTAAGGTAGGCAGAGACAGCCAATCCTGGGGCAGGTTGCCTAGCTAGGCTCCAGATCTTAGATGAACTTAATACATAATACTAACAGGGAAATACTGATAAGTATAAATGTTACCTCCAGTCTTGCTGTTAAATATTTCTGTGTTCTGAAAATCAAACTCAGAAAATGAGTTGCAGGATTGGGGCATACCTCATTTCTACATAAAAAAGAGGAAGAGGAAGGAGGGATGTGGGTTACATAGAGTGGTTATAGGGTCTGGGTGCCTTTTGAGGAACACAGTACTGGAGGCTTCCTTTGGTGATGAGAGACACCAGCCAGGGCTCCGTTTTCCCCGTTATTTGGCAATTTTGATGAGATCACCTCCGCATTTGTATACATTTGGGGACGCTTCTGCAGTATTAGGTCTCCATACACCCCTTAGACAGCCTTGTTTAGATGCTCCTCCCTGCATTCCCTCCGTCATCCGCCTCTTCCCTCCTCCTCCTCCTCATTTGATCCTCCCGTTCTAGTCCTCCACCTTGTCCATCATACTTATCTATTTTATGCCCCCTTCCTAGGGAGATCCATCCCTACCTGCTAGCCTCTTACTCTATCCCTAATTCCCATGGTTATAGGGATTGTAGCCTGCCTATTGAAGATTAACAGCTAATATTCACATATAATTAGATACACACCATATTTGTCTTTTTGGATCTGGGCTACCTCACTCGGGATGATTGTTTTTTTCTTAGTTCCATCCATTTACCTGGTTTTATGTTGAGGTCTTTGATCTATCTGGAGTCATGTTTTGTTCAGTATAATAAGTCACTATAGAACAGTGGTTCTCAATCTTCCTAGTGCTATGACCTTTTAGCTCCTCACGTTGTAGAGACCCCCGACCATAAAATTATTTTTGTTGCTACTTCACAATTGTAATTTTGCTACTGTTACAAATCATAATATAAATATTTGTGTTTTCTGATGCTCTTAGGTAACACCAGTGGAAGGGTCATTCAAATTCGGGGGTACAATCCACAGGTTGAGAACCATTGCTATTGGGTAAAGGATGTTGGAATACAACGCTTTTTTAGAAAACAGTTCTGCACAAATATCAAAATAATCCATTTCTCTAGTCTTTCTCCCTATGTGTGTATATGTATACAGATATTCAAGCTATGTTTACAGATATTTAAATACATGTATGCACCTATATACACACTGAGATACATACCCTTGCTTCAGAAATACATTTTTCCAAACTATATTCTAGATAAGACATCTCATTACTGCTAGTTATGAGATTTTTTTTTCCTTTCTCAGTGGAGAATAGAGACAAAAAGGACATATAACTGCCAAAAAGTGTCAAAATACTCCATGACATTTAGCTTCTTAAAGACCAGGGAGTTACCTTAATACAGCTAAGAAGCTATGTTTTATTTAAAACTGCTGGGCATGTCTTTCTGTATGCTGTGAAAGTGTTGCTCTGATTGATTGATAAATAAAATGATAATTGGCCAGTAGCCAGGCAGGAAGTGTAGTATAGGCAGGATAAGCAGAGAGGAGAATGCTGGGAAGTGGAAGGCTGAGTCAGGAGACGCTGCCAGCCACTGCCACCATGAGAAGCAAGATGTGAAGGCAGAACTGGGAAAAGGTACCAAGGCACGTGGTTAAACATAAATAAGAATTATGGGTTAGTTTAAGTGTAAAAGCTAGTCAGTGGTAGGCCTGAGCTAATGGCCGAGCAGTTTAATTAATATAAGCCTCTGTGTGTTTACTTGGGTCCAAGTGGCTGCAGGGCCATGTGAGCCAGGCAGGAACAAGGATCACTTTAGCTACATAAAACAGATGAGCAGGATTCCCAGCAGTGCCGTGCACCATCTCTACTGGTAACACAAGTCTCTCTCTCTCTCTCTCTCTCTCTCTCTCTCTCTCTCTCTCTCTCACACACACACACACACACACACACACACACACACACACACACACACACGCACACACACACACACACACACCACTCACTTTTCAGAATGATCATGTGCTGGCTAGTTTTATGCCAACCTGACACAAGCTAGGGCCATCTGAAAGGAGGAGACCTCAGTTGTTAAAATGCCTCCATAAGATCTGCTTGTAGGGCATTTTCTTAATTGGTGATTGATGGGAAGGCCCAGCCCACTGAGGGTGGTGCCATCTCTGGACAGGTATTCCTGGGTTCTATAAGAAAGCAGGCTGAGCAAGCAGCACCACTCCATGACCTCTGCATCAGCTCCTGCCTCCAGGTTCCTGCCCTGTTTGAGTTCCTGTCCTGGCTTCCTTCAGCCATGAGCTACAATGTGGAAGTGTAAACCAAACCAGCCCTTTCCTCCCCAAGTTGCTTTTGGTCATGGTGTTTCATCACAGCAATAGAAACCCTGACTATGACAAGTTATTAATGTTCTGCATCTCATTCATCTTTCCAGTGTTTATTCATTAACAATATTAAATGGGAAACAATTCAGTGATGTTGACGCAGGATGTTCAATGTTTATAAAACCAGAAGGAGACTGAATATCCACCCTTCTGGCCCAGAAGGTCCAATCCAGAATATGCACGCCTCTCTCCTGAATCAGTGAGGGGAGAGCACTCGTGCCGTTAGTTGAAGAGGGACATTGATCGGAAAACAGGACGATGTCATTTCACTAAAACACAATTCTCTCTCCACTTCCACCCGGATCAGCAAAGCTGACAGTTCCACACCTTGATTGAGAGTATCCAAAACATAAGCATAGGAAAAATACTGGTAAGCACACTGACAGCAAGACTTTAGCATCCTTCTGGCCTTGACTGTGACCTGACCCTAGATCTGTAGGGAAGGTCAGATGATGTGGGATCAGCACAGACCACACACAAGCTTCTCTTGTTTGAAATGTTCCCTTGCTGATTTCCTCTCCTCCCAATCCCAGAACTCTAGGCATTTGGACTCAAATAAAAATAAGGGAATACTAAAGAATTAATCAAATGGGGGCTAGTGGCATGGCTCAGCAGATAAAGACACTTGCTGCCAAGCCTGAAGACTGGAGTTCAGTCTCCAGGACCCTCTTGGTGGAAACTCACTCAAGCTGGCCTCTGACTTCCACACACAAATGCAGAACATGCACAAAATCAGTCAACCAGTCAAATAAACAAAAGTAAACATTTTTAAAGAATCAGTGAGATCAGCAGGTGAACAGATGTGAGGTTTAAGGCCCTGCTTCCAAATACTGTGACTGCACGAAGTCCCTTTCGTTGCTCTGGATCTCTAATTCTGGATAGGTTAAAAAACAAAACAACAACAACAAGACAGGTTAGGGAGGATGTCGCTGAAACAGTGGAGGTGTTCTATGACAAATCTCAGATGCCACAGAAGCACAGAAAAGCAAGGACAATTGAGGCAAAGAAGCGTGGGCACAGACCTCATACTTACCGATAACAACTGTGTTGTCATCAGCAATTAGCAACTTGCTGTGGACATAGATGAGCTCAGTGACTAGGTTCCCTTCCAGCTCTGCATGTGTTCTCAGGCCACAAAGTGATATGTAATTTATCCACTGATTACCAACTGGGAATCAAGAAGAAAATATTAAGATCAATATTAAGATCAATCGACCATGTCCAACGAAGGTACATCAATTTTGTTTTCCAAGACATATAGACCATTTAAGCAGGCTATTTAGAAATATATACATATATGTGTGTAATATATATATATATATAAAAAATCTTTTGCAAAATTTAGCCAGGAACTCTTATGATAAAGGGAATTTTATTAGTAACTTGAATGAGTATCCTAGTTTCATTCTGTTGCTGTGACAAAACATTGTGTCAAGGAATTTTTAGGGAAGGCAAGGGTTTATCTGACTTATCCTCCCAGGTCACAGTCCATCACTGAGGGACGTCAGGGCAGGAACTCAAGGCCGGAGCTTGAAGCAGAGGCCAGAGGAAGGATGCTGGCTAGCTCACCCTCCGGCTTGTCTCCTGGCTTACACTTAGCTCATATCTATCCCGGATCCACCACCCAGGGTTGGTGCAGCAGCCCGCATCGGACTGGACTCCCTACACCAACTAACAGTAAGTGTCCCTCATAGATACATCCACAGGCCAACACGGGGTAAGCAACTCTTCAACCGAGGTTTCCTCCTTAGGCGACTCTAGGCTGTCATCCAAGTTAACGAGGACAATGACTACATTACAACAAAATCATATTGGAATGTCTTCTGCCTCTGGCTGAGGCAATCTAGAAATTACTCCAATCGGAGCCCTTCCATGATTTGGTGAGTTAACTACTGATGTGTGGAGGCAGAAAAGACGACACAAGATTTCAGTGTCACGGCTGCTTCTGTCTCAGCTGACACCTGCGGCAGCTTAAGCCAGAGGACCGGTGCTTGTCAAAACCATTGAATGAATGTAGCACAGTCGGCACTGAGTGGCAGTTAAGTCTGCTGACTACCTAGAACCGTTGCCAATTAAATAATCCTCCCCAGGATGGGGCAGAGTGCCATGAACTGCTGTCTTCATGACAGGGCCACCGTGCTCAGGAACTCACACTCGCTGTGGTCACCTGTACAGGAAGGGGCCCCATCAACATTCCATCACAGGTGGGGGAGGGTCTCACGAGAGCCTGTCCTTCCAGAGCTGTTGGCACTTACGGGCTGCTGGCGGAAGAGCAGCCATTTCTTCAGTGGGGTAACCACTGCTAAGCTGCCCATGCTCCTGCAAGCAATGCTGACTAACTTCAGCGAGTCACTAAAAAACTAAGCAATATGAAAGCAGGAGTGGGATTGGTTGAGGAGGAGGAGGAGGAGGAGGAGATGGGAGGGGTCCACAAAGGGTGAAATGAAAATACATCATATGCATGTGTGCAATTGTCAAAGGATTTTTAAAAATTCTCCCTTCAAGATCATTAATATTAAGAAAAGAAAATAAACTTTATTATGCTCGACACTGGGAGATTTTGTTTCAAGCAAACAGTAGCAGGCTTGTACTATAAATAGCTGCTCACTCATCTTACCATGAGAGAAGAACTGCATTCCACACCAAACTATAGTCACTATCATGGTCTGAGTGTTGGTCACAAGGTTGTATGGTCCCCTCCCTCACAGTTGTCCTGACAAAGTCTAAGACTCAGAACAAATGGAGAGGAGCCAAGCTGCCATGAATTCTAACAGAAAGAAAAGTTGAGACTGTGTCTTTCTCTAGGAGATTATGAAACATATTAATAGGTCCAGTGGTAACTCAGGTTCTGTTTGCTGAGCCCCATCTATTACTTAGATGTTCTACTTTGCCATGGATGCTCTATTCAGTTCAGGTATCTTGGAAAGAAAGTTATTCCTAAGTACTCACAGGGAGTCCGTCACTGACAGATCATCTTCTCTGAATGTACGTGAATGATCTCAGAGCTGTGTTGATGCACTGGTGCTTTTTACTTCTGAAAGCTCTACAGACATTAAATATTCACAAATTCCACACCCCATGAATTAGTGTTACATTAGAACAACGTTTAAGTTCCAGATGTGTGTGACCTGCAGCCAGCGGGTTTCATGAGCCCTAGGACAGTATGAACAAGGCCCAACACAAATCACAAACATACTTAAAACATTGATTTGGCGGGGGGGACAGAGACACAATTTTTTGTAACTTAATTCCATACTTCTTGAGCATGAATTTTGTAGACGGAAATATCAAGAGGCTGGACATGGACCACTACTTCCTTTAGAAAACCTCCTCTGACCAGGCAATGGTGCCACAGGTCTTTAACCACAACACTCAAAAGCAGAGGTAGGGGGATTTGTAAGTTCCGGGACCGCCAGGGTGACACAGAGAAACCCTGTCTCAAAAAACCAAACAAAAAAATCTCCTCTGATTAAAAAGAAGGGAGTATGTCCTCCCTGAAGTCCTTTGTGTCCACACAGTTCTGGAAAATACTTCTACAAATGCCTGGTTTTTAGACACTGTGGAGTACATTTCTCCAGCGCCAGCACTGTGCTGCACAGCCTGGCATCACCGTTACTTACGGTCACAGAGCCTGAACTTCCGATTTCTCCATATCATCTAGGGCGGGCGTGTGATCCCGAGAATAACATTTTAAGACATAGGTCCTCGCCCATCTCGCAGGACTTGCTAAAGGCGGGTTACAGCGCTGCATGTGGGGTTCAGTGGAGGCGTTTAAGGCCCCAGGGAAGTTACAGGGGGAAGGGAAGGGGAGAGAGGGGGAGGGCAGTGGAGGAGAAGGGAAGGGGATGGGAGATAAAATGTCAGCAGATAGACACACAGGATGAAAGGACAGATCGAGCCCCAGAAACTGTCCTATAAGGCTGGAATTAGGGTTCCGAGTGACGTCTTGGTGGATAAAGGCTTCTGCCTCACAAACCTGAGTTTGATCCCTGGAACCCATGGAAAGGTGGGGAGAGAGAACTGACTCCTGAAAGCTGTTCCCTGACCTCCACACGGGAGACGTGGCATGTGTCTTCCACCAGTAATAATTAAATGAATAAAGTATATGAAGAATCTGAAAGCATTAAAAATCATTTTTAAAAGATCAGTTATATTGACTAGTGGCCAGCAGCCTGGACTTTAAGATGTGTCTGAAGGCCACGTTTGCACTGTTGGCCTATCAGCCAAACACTTGTTGATCAGGGATGCCCAGCCTTTCCACAGCTGGCCTGTCAATCAGCCAAGCATGTGTCATCAGGGACACTCTGCCCACAGAGCATACCACCTCCTACTCTGCCTCACTCAGTGAGGCTCAGAAAGTGAAAAAGGGCCCTGAGGGGAAAACTAACAGTGCAGATTCTCAAGGAAGAGGGGGAGGAAGGAGGAGGAAAAGGGAGAAGGAAGGAAGGAAA
This sequence comes from Peromyscus californicus insignis, assembly GCF_007827085.1. NCBI lineage: Eukaryota > Metazoa > Chordata > Mammalia > Rodentia > Cricetidae > Peromyscus > Peromyscus californicus. Next base: position 8,185,965 of record NW_026294617.1, on the reverse strand, counting down.
GAAAGGAAGGAAGGAAGGAAGGAAGGGAGGGAGGGAGGGAGGGAGGGAGGAAGGAAGGAAGGAAGAAAGGAAGGAAGGAAGGAAGGAAGGAAGGAAGGAAGGAAGGAAGGAAGGAAGGAAAAAGAAAAAGAAGAAAAACGGAAGGAAGCGGGTAGGGAAGAGAGACAATAAGAGAAGGTCCTGGCTAGCAGGGAGCCGCCACGGACAGTCTCCGGGGGCCTGCCAGCTACAACTGGTGTATCTATGACAGTAATGAATTCCACCGCCCTCCTCACGTGCTTCCTAGTGAAGGGAGACAAGGAAAATTGAGAACAGGCATTTTATTCTGTGAAGAAAACTGACTTCACATGAAACGAACACAAAGTCAGTGGTGCTAACGCAGTGCTACCAAGTTACAAAAGAGGAAAACTCCAGCAACACGGATAAACACCACTGTGAAAGCGGGAGACAAGTCCTGGGGTGATTCCCAGGTGATGGGGTATGGGACTCTGCAGACAACATTCCAGAACTAACTATGACTGACACTGTTGTCTGGGTACCAGAAGGAAGGTGGGCTCCAATGTGTGCTGGAAGTTCACAAGGCCATTTTGATTAAAAAAAAAAAAAAAAAAAAACACCAAGAATTATCACCTAAGGCTTATTACTTAAAATTGGAGTTTCGGGTATCTGTGTATTTATAATGCCATTTGAATACTCCTGGCCACTAATTTACTTGGTCCTAAAAGGTTATAATTCACAAAAATTATAAAAAATGGTAAGGAAATGCTTTAAACTGGACATCAGTTCTCTGGAGATTACAGGCTCCGAGACTGGCTGGGGCCTGAATTCTTTTTCAGGACATTTAACTTCGTCACAGTTGCAGTTTTGTTATTCAAATTGACTGGAGCGCCAACCTCTGGGCACTGCAGTCTGCCACCCAATCAGAGAGGAGGCTGCTGGGGCTTTAAAACCCACCAGCACTAACAAACCAAACCAACAACATGACCCTCTGCATCAGAAAAGGGCCCTGTGTAATTAGTCTTTTCTCCCCGTGTTCAGAATGTGGACATCCCCCACCAAGAGGCCCTATGTTGACTTGTTCCCAGGGTGCTTAGAAACTTTCCCCCAAGCAGGCTTGCCATTGAAATTGTTTCTTGTGTTAAAATCCAATTTATTTTCCCTGAATGCAAAGGCGAAAAAAGGGTCTGGAGCCAAAGAAAGAGCTTTCTATTAAGCTCGGGACATTTTCACAGTTGAGAGACGAAAGAATAACGTGCTTTGATTCCTTACTCTCCCATAATCTCATGTTCACCTTCCAAGCCCCCATCAGGCAGCTTGGGATGCCTTTCCTACTCTGTCTTATCAATATGTCTTTTATATAGATTGATTCATCAACCCATAGAGATGAAGGTGATACTCTGGGACATCTGCTCTCTCCTGGGTACAGTTAGTGATGTGCATAACTAGGTCTGAACAGACAATCAGTGAAACTTCCTAAATACACAACACTGATAGACATGTGTGCATACATAATATACCTGTACGGCAGTGGTTCTCAACCTGTGGGTCATGACCCCTTTAGGGGTTGCATATCAGATATTTACATTACAATTCATAATAGTGAAATTACAGTTATGAAGTAGCAATGAAAATCATTTTATGGTTGGGGGGTCACCACAACATGAGGGTCACAGCATTAGGAAGGTTGAGAACCATTGCTGTGGGCAAGTTTAAGCCTATTTATTCTTTATCTATCTTTTTTTTTGGGGGGGCAGAGTCTCACTATGCAGCTCTGACTGTCCTGGAACTTACTATGTAAACCAAACTGGCCTTGAACTCATAGAGACCGGCCCCTGCCTCCTGAGTGCTGGAATTAAAGATGTGAATTACCACATCCAGCTAAACCCATGGCATTCAAAGCTACCAAATCCCCTAAAAAGTCATAAAAGTCTATAAATGTCTCCAAAAACTCCATAGCATGAAGCTTTCCCATTATAATTGTATACACAGGGCTGGGAATGTGGATTCAGTACAGAGTGCTTGCTTAGCATGTGCAAGCCTCTCTATTAAATCTATTAAATAAGTGCAAATAAAAAGTATATAGTTCAATAGGTATATTTTATAGTTTCGTTTATTTATTCGAGTCAAGGTCTCACTATGTAGACCAGGCTTCCAACTCTCAGAGATCCCTGTGCCTCCCAAGTGCTGGTATCAAAGGTTTTGCACTGCTGCACCCCACAGATGTTTTTGTTTTAGGCAGAGTTTTTGGGATTCATCTTTTATGTATCCCAAGTTGTCCTTGAACATGCTGCATATCTAAGGATGACCTTGAGCTTCTGAGCCTCTTACCTCTATTTTCTGAATGCTTGGATTCCAGATGTGCACAACTTTACAGGTTTATATGGTGCTGGGATTGAACCTAGGGCTTTATGCAAGCCAGTCAAGCACTGTGCCAACTGAGCTGCATCCCCAGGTCCAATTCAGTAGATTTTTAAAAAGTATATTCACAAGGCTGTATAACCATCACCACTACTTAATTTTAAGATATTTTATACTCCCATGCCCATCTAATTGGCATCTGATCCTACCTACTCTCCCCAGACTTTAACAGCCACTATAGAACTTTCTATTGCTATGGATTTGCCTATTAAAGACATTTCATAAAAAATGTAACCGTACGGCACATGGCCTATTGTGCCTGGCTTCTTTCAGTTGAATACTAGTCCCTTATATATATGATGAGCAAACATTTTTCTCACACTCTTTTTTCTTTTTCTCTCCTCCATTTAAGAATGTACTTCTAGAAAGAACTGCAGCAGGGAAAGGGGGTACCTTGGTTTTTTCCCTTCTTTATCCACAATCGTCTCAAACATTATGGAAAATGGTTATGGTAGAGGCTGTAAGGAAGTACTATGAGCTCATGGATCACTCGGATTAGCATAGCAAAAATGGACATCTTACCAGAAGCCATCTGTAGATTCAACACAATTTTTTACAGACCTTGAAAGAACAATACTCAACTTCATATGGAAAAACAAAAAACTCAGGATAGCTAAAACAACCCTGTACAATAAAAGAACTTCTAGAGGCATCACCATCCCTGACCTCAAGCTCTACTATACAGCTATAGTAATAAAAACAGCTTGGTATTGGCATAAAAACACACACATTGATCAATGGAATTGAATTGAAGACCCAGACATTAATCCACACACCTATGGACACTTGATTTTTAACAAAGAAGTCAAAACTATACAATAGAGAAAAGAAAGCATCTTCAACAAATGGTGCTGGCATAACTGGATGTCAGCATGCAGACGAATGCAAATAGATGCATATCTATCACTCTGCACAAAACTCAAGTTCAAGTGGATCAAAGACCTCAACATAAATCCAGTTACTCTCAACCTGATAGAAGAGAAAGTAAGGGATAGCCTTGAACACATTGGCACAGGAGACCACTTCCTGAATATAACACCAGTAGCACAGACACTAAGACTGACAATAAATGGGACCTCCTGAGAAGCTTCTGTAAGGCAAAGAACACTGTCAATAGGACAAAATGGCAGCCTACAGAATGGGAAAAGATCTTCACCAGCCCCGCATCTGACAGAGGGCTAATCTCCAAAATATATAAAGAATTCAAGAAAATAGCTATCAAAAACCCAAGTAATTCAATTAAAAATGGGGTACAAACTTAAACAGATAATTCTCAACAGGGATGACCCATATGGGGCTATGGTGGTGGATAAGCTGAGAATACAGTAGACAGTCCTCATGAGACTCCTCAGTTATCACTGAAATGATGAAAATAAATAATACAAATTGTAGAGATGTTTCCACTGTTTACCACCCATGCACCTCATACACAGGTATTTTCATTTGAACGTTGGCTTGGGAAATTTAATGAGAAAATGTGGTTTACCTAAGTTGAGCATTTTCTGAAGAAGCTTGGGTGAACAAAGTTCTATAAGCACACTACATGGACATTCACGGATACCACGACAGTTAATTTGATTACAATCTGGGGTGCGTGTGTGTGAGGGGTTTTCTAGATCAAGTTAGTTAAAGGAAGGTCAAGTGTGAGCAGCACCATCCATGAGTGGGTTCCAGACTGAATAAAAAGGACAAAGGGTACACCAGCATTCATCCTGTTCTACTTCCTGACTGTGAATTCAATGTGACCAGCCTCCACAGCATCTGCCACCATGACTTCCCCCACCATGACGGACTGCACCTTCAAACCGTAAGCTGGAATTGACCCCTCCCTCCCATAAGCTGCTTTGTCACATATTGGTCAAAGGAACAAGGAAAATAATTAATAGATGCTGCCACCTTATCTTCATATCCAGTCCAATTAACTCTTGATGTTTCCTTGAAACAATCACAGAAGAAAAGAAAAACTACTTACGCTCTGGCTTTAATTGTCCAAGGATGGAGTTCTCCCCTCTGCACATGGTTCTGAAAACATGTAAAGGCATAGTTATGGAGGTTCCAACAACCAAGTCTTACAGCAACACCTGTGGATGTAACCCTAACCCAAGCAAAAACAAGTACTTTCATAAGAAAATGCTATACCCACTTTCAAAAGGTAAAAACCACAATAGGAAATATTTTTGTAATGTTACTGAAAAGACATAATTATTATTTTTTTTTTTTTTTTTTTTTTTTGGTTTTTCGAGACAGGGTTTCTCTGTGTAGCTTTGCGCCTTCCCTGGAACTCACTTGGTAGCCCAGGCTGGCTTCGAACTCACAGAGATCCGCCTGGCTCTGCCTCCCGAGTGCTGGGATTAAAGGCGTGCGCCACCACCGCCCGGCACAGACATAATTATTTTGATGTGAGTCAATAGAAGAGTTATAAAATTGATATCAGATTTCAGAAAGAGAGATGGGCTATGAATGAACTTTCCCTTAGAAAATTTTGTGATAGCAAAAATAAGACTGAGGATTCTTCGAAGATAAGAGCGTTTACATAACCATCCTGCTTTCAGGGGTGAAAGGGGCAAACCCTTGTTCGTCAGAGCATCAAGAAGTAAGCAGACTATTATACAGGGTTATTTCCATCAGAATAAGCAAAAATCTGTCAATGTGAAAAATCAAGTTTTAAATAATGGCTCTGTTGATTTTTGTTCCTCAAGACTGTTAAATACTGATGACTCTAAATGATGGAAAAGCAAGGGTTTGTGAGGCCACCTCTGCCCTAGGAGCTACCACAGTTCCAGGGGGAGACATTTTTTCCAGTGGTGTAGTCTTGGAAAGACTCGCTTCCACAAATCACCTCTCATGTGTGCTCCTGTAAACAGCACTGATGGAACTCACTGGTTCATGAGAGCCGGGGAGGAGAGAGAAGGATGGAAAGCAGATGGGAGACTAGTTGGGAAGAGGGAGGGGAGGTGAGAAGGGACAAAAGAGAATAAAGGGAGTGGATATGATTAAAATTGTATGTGTGTAAGAAAATGTTATAATAAAAATTCGCCATTTATAATTAGTATATGCTAATAAAAACTTTAAAAATTAAAGTAGAAGATAATTGAGCTGGATGATAATAAAATTTTTTTAAAAAATTCTATGTTCCATCTGCCTGTTGTATGAATGTAATTAAAAATACAGCTATGCCTGGAAAGGCTGATATTATTAAAGTCTACACTAGCAAATAGAGATGCTTTTGCATAACAAAAGGTTTGCGTTGCTGAACAACAGCCAAATGTGTCTTTCAGCTGGTTCAAAAATCAAAGACATAGTCATAGGAAATACTCAAAACTGACAGTATTCCAAAAGTAATATTTGAATTGCCAAGAAAGCAGATAGAGAGCAATTAATTAAACATCATGTTAGTGACATATGCTCACAAAAACATTTTTGGTTATGTACTAAGTCAGATAACATTAGACATGGACCCATCTTCAGCTCAGTATGTAGAAAAAAGGTAGTCACTGTAGCCAGGTGAACTGGCCCCTGGGATAACAGCATTAGCACCAGTATTTACTTCAAACCCTGGCAGATATGCAGACACAAGTCAGAAGAATCAGAGGAAAAAAGAAACCAACTGTTGGGCATCGTGGTGCATGCCTTTAATCCCATGCATGAAGACCTGTGTTCATCCCCAGAACTGCAAACCAGGCAAGTGGCACACATTTATAATCCACAGCACTTGGGAGGTAGAGGCAAGAAGATCAGACATTGAGTCATCCTCAGCTATGGGGAGTTCAAAGCCAGCCTGGGCCATATGAGGCTTAATATCAAACACTACCACAATCCCACCCAATAGTGCCCTCACACCGTGTCATGAGCATCAGCTGGGGTCTCCGAAGCCAAGCATGGGGCATATAACCCTCCACCCAAGTGTGACGAAGGCACTGAGCCCTTCTCTGTTTGGTCCATTGTAAAGTCTCATTCTCCCCTCCCACCTCGAAAAGGAAGACTAGAAAAGTGTGAAACATAAGGAAATATCCCGGTTGTCATCTTCGTGCTGTCTAACTGAATGCACTCAAATTGTATCATGTTAGCACTTAGACTTCTTTTTTTTCAAGCACTTATACTTCTTGTTTTACTTTTCTCTACTTACAGAAAAGAATAAAGGGATCAGTGGTATAAAGATATTTTTTCATTAATATCATGTATTAAAAATCAATATAAAGGCGACACTAGTTGGGCAGAGATGGGTATCTCTGAGGTTCGAGGCCAGCCTGGTCTACATAACAAGTTCCAGGCAGCCAGGGTTACAAAATGAGATCCAAGATAACAGAGTAGGAGAGAGAGAGAGAGAGAGAGAGAGAGAGAGAGAGAGAGAGAGAGAGAGAGAGGAGAGAAGAGAGCACCATCATGTATGACTGTGACATTTGAATGTTACCACTTAGAAAAGACTAAGGTTTGAAAGTAAAATGCTGAACAAATGTGCAGAAACCCTGCAGCTCGCTTCCCAGGCTTCCACGCATGATGCAAGGATCAAAGCAGAGGGCTTGGAATCGGGCACCTGTAGTTGAAGTGCATTATCGCCTGTAGAGCATTCCCTCCTCCTGTGGAAATGTCTCCTTCGAATCCTGGCAGCAGTGGTATCACAATGTACACCCGGTATCTCTGGCCTTCCCTGCAAAAGCCACATGCACAGAAATTCACACACACACACAAGCAACAGTGACATCATCAGTCAAGCAGGTCACGGGCTTTACAGACAACGTGAATGCTTTCACACAGCCTCCTCTGCTCAACTTGGACGGCCCTTGGATCCCGGTTATTGCTGTTATGTGAACGAGAAACGAGAAACTCGTTGGCAGTGAGGTGGGAATTGTGTCTGCTTTCTTTTCTGTATTGTAGTCCTTTGCAGGACAGAAGGTGGTTTAAAGTTAGTCTTGCTGGATCTCATGGAAGAGGGTGTCAGAAGTGGCTTACAGCAAAGTTTAGGAAAAGGTGTTATCACAACGATGTGTGTGTGTGTGATTTTAAGTAAGATTCTACTTTATTTAAATATACATACCCATATGTGTAAATATAGATAGATAGACACATATAAAACAAGTTACAGCCATATGGAGTCAGTTCACAGCTCGGCAAGCTGAGGCATTCCATTTATAACTGGGTTCCCAGGGCCCATGTCTAAGGAGCAAGCACACGGGATTCAGGATGCTTTCCACAATAGTCATCATTACTTAGGAATTCTAAGGATCTAGCCACAGAATGTTACCAGGGATTCTTCAAGAATTCTGAGTGACTAGTGTTATTTTTATTTTATTTTTTTAAACATGTGTGTGTGTCCATACAGGTCAAAGAACAACTTATGAAAGTCAGTTCTCTCTACCATGTGAATCCCGGGGATCGAACTCAGAATATCAGTCTTGGCAGCAGGCGCCTTTACTGGCTGGGTCACCTCAGTGGCCCTTTATTTTAAAAATTGAACTGTTGTTATTGTGTGCATGGGGTGTGGGCACACATACATGGGGCGTGGGCACACATACATGGGGCATGGGTACACATACATGGGGCGCAGGCACACATACATGGGGCGTGGGTACACACATGCTACAGCCAACATATGGAGAGACCAACTCTATGCAGTTGGTCCTCTCCTTCCATCTTCACATGGGTTCCAGGGACCGAACTTAGGTCACCAGGCTTGGTGGCAAGCTCCTTTACCCACTGAGTCAGCCCCAACCAGGTTCATTTTCAACCCCCAGCACATACAACACAGTATCTGCAGGCTTCATTTCCCTTTAAATGCTGTGTGTGCCGCTCTCCTTGGCCTCAGGTTGGAGAGCTCATGTGGCAGCTCTTACTGTGGGAGTCCCAGACAGCTGAGGCCTCTGGAATTGTTTGTAGAACACACAGGGAGAAAAGAAAACTTGGAAATGAGCGAGGATCCCTCACAGTACGCAAAAAGTTTGCTTGAGTACATTTTCACTGCTGGTTAATTCTCGTGTGCCGTCCTGCTTAAACCTTTTATAACACTTAATCGTCAGAACTTCTTATGAACAGCAGAAGTGCCCCTTCTCATGAGAATATCCCTACTCGGAGGGCTCAGAGCTGAATGTGCCTGAATGTCCACATGCTCATGGCGGTGTGTGACAGAAGTGACTGTCAGGGGACCAGAGTGTGGAGTCAGCTTGGCGGCTGGGCTGAGAAATGAGGCATGTGAAGTAGGCTGCTGTAATGTCGAGGATTACTCACTAGATGGCAAACACAGTTTGGGCTGGAGAGAAAATATGAACAGCCTGAGTTATCTGCTTGTTTAGGAGAGAAGGCACAGTCTTTAAATGGTAAACAGGATGAGGGAAAAGAGCAGAAAGCCCTAAGCCGTTTTCCCACAGCAGCATTGAAAAGTCCAGATGTGTGCAAAATGGATATTTAAGGACCACACCATTTAGCCTCCACTGCTTTTCAAGATAAAATCATATTCCAGCAAGACCCTCCACAAGCACCCCAGTGATGCCCACTGTACCCCGCCCCAACCCTGCTAATGAAACTTGGCTCCTCAGCTCCTAGCCCAGGATGGACTTCACAGCTAGGTCACCTTGGTCCATGAGGCTTCCTGAAGCCTCGGTCAGAAGCGGGTCACACTGGCCTCTTCTTTCCCACAGACTGTGGCCAGGAGGTTGACCCATCGGTTCTGTGGCTCACTCCATAGTGACATGCTCATGGCCTGGGCTGAGGGCTGACCTGCTCCGACACACAGGGTGCATGTCCACATAGCTTTCTGTTTTAGGCATCATCAGGAGAGGACCCGTGCTCTCAGTGAGTACTGTTAGCTAGTGAGGGTGGGGGTAAGGTCGGAAGAATGCTTCAGTGGAGAACAGGTCAAGCTGTAGGTACTTGGTATTTTTTCCTTAATTATATTTAACTTTAATTTTCATTATGGTAAATATATAAAATGAAAAATTGGGCATTTTGGCCATTGTAAGTATATGATTCTTCATCATTGTGTTCATAATTTTATGTGGCTACTTTCCCTATTCAAACCATCATAGATAGAAATTTCCCAGAGTCCCTGGTGATCTCTAGGGACTTACTTTCCGTTTTTATGAATTGCCTGTCTGGATTTTGCACATAAGGGTCCTTTTGGGTCTAACTTGTTTTTCTTAGCATAGTCCCCTCAAGGTCCGTCTACAGTATGGCATGTGTCGGAGTTCCTTCCCCTTTGTGACCGGACAGTATCCTGTGTTATGCATACACTTGGATCTGCTGGTGGGAATTCAGGCTGACTTTGCCTTGTGGCTGTTGGGGAAAAAGCTGCATTATTAGGCAGGGCACAGCGGTATATGTCTTTAATCCCAGAACTCGGAGAAAGGCCCATGTCTAGGAGTTTCAGGCTGCAGTGGTCTATATAGTGAGTTCTAGGTGAGTTGAGCAATAGAGAAAGACCCACCTCAAAAAACAAAAACCAAGTTCAGTTGTTGGTATTGACATATCATGTCTGTTTGACCCATTTTCAGTTCTTTCTCGGTACATACTCAGGGATGGAAACATTGAGTCATGTGGTTATTCTATGTTTAGTACTCAGAGGAACCAAAAAATAAATCCTACTTTCCAGTGAGTAATACAATGCAAAATCTAAGAGGTTTATACAGAGAAAAACCCAAAACCTTTCCCCTACTTTTGTCCCAACCTCTGTTTCCATCCCTGAGGAGTCTTGCCCTCAGTGACCTCTGTGGTCCTGTAGACACAGTAGTCCACGATCTAAACACATGTATGTATTCCTCTCTTCCACACAAGGTTAGAGTGTTATGAACACCTTTCTGAATGTTGTTTTTTTATCATTTAACAGTACATCCCAGAGCCCCTTCCACATGAGAACACAATGGAGGCAGGACAGTCTCCTGCATAGCTGACCCTTAATGTTGAAATCACCACTCTAGTCACAGGAATTTAAATTGTTGCTGACTTTTTTTTTAAAGTATGTGAAACAATTACTTCCATATATATGATATGTATGACATATATATGATATATATATAGTATTGTGCAACATAAGTCACTCCCCAACACTGTCACTCTTGAAGGCCCAGTCTAGGTGGTGATGTTTGTGGTCCCTGAGGTTATTATGATGAAAAAGTGACTTTAAAATGGAGAACTCATATGAAAATCCCATAAAGCATCCTTGCAGTCTACACTCTGTGAGACCCTACATCCACATGACCTTGCTTCCTGCTCTCTCTTAGTCCTATGAAGGCCTTTGGCTGCTTTTGACATGGTGGTTCTTAGCTTCCTGGATGATGAAAATGTTAAGCATGTCCCTCAAACTAGCAAAAATGACTTATATTTCACTACTGTTAATAAGTTGGGGGGGGCGCCCTGGAATTTCACCAGCAAGGCTGAAGTTGAGTGGAAGCCAATGAAGAGAAAACCCTGTGTGTCAGTCTGTCCAGTGTGTGGTTCCAGCTGTTACGGTTCCGAACTCTCTGGAAACATGGCACCCCCAGAGCATGAGCAGTCATTGGGGAAGGAGTCCCTAACAGGCAAGATGACTTGTATTGAAAAGCAACGTAAGAGTGGGTGGGAAAGGAGCCGTGAGTAATGAACGGTCAAGCAGGCAGATGCTTTCACCACTGGTGCTAAGATATAATTGTATAAAATTCCATCTTCAAGATTCTTGTTAAAGTGAACTTCTAAAATTCACAAACTCTTATGGCAATGTGACATATAAGAGCTAAACAATGGAAATAAATGTCCAACAATAAAAAGGCAACTAAGTTATGTTATAGCGGCTAGAACTGCTCAATAGCAAAATATTCCAGGTAGCATGTTTAAAATGCCCCAAGCAAAGCACTAAGAGGACACAAACATGGCAGCTAACCTCGAGATGCCCAGTCATCTCTCTTGCACGTGCTGATGTCCTTGCTTGGTACCTGGAACTGGGAAGCAGGCCTTGTTCCTAGGGTGGCGATGCAGAAGGGAACCAGGACACAAAGAAGTGTGCTTTCAGGATGAGGCAGCTAGACAAAGACCCTGAGAGCTGAGGCAGGAGGATGAAGATGTAAGCACAGGGGCTGGAGAGATGGTGCCAGGGTTAGGAGTGTGCCCTACTCCTTTAGAGGAGCCTGTAACTCTAGTTCCAGAGGATCCTACGCCCTCTTCTGGACTTCGCAGGAACTGCACTCATGTATAACTCCCTACACACATTGACACACATGCATACATAGAAACAGGTCTTGCTGGGGCAGTGGTGCTCACGCCTTTAATCCCAGCACTCAGGACACAGAGGCAGGCAGACCTCTGAGTTCAAGGTCAGCCTAATCTACAGAGTGAGTTCCAGGACAGCCACAGGGCTGCGCAGAGAAGTCCTGAACTGAAAAAACCAAAAACAAATAGTAGGTCTTTTTTTTTTTTAATTAAGAATAAAAGAAGTAAGAGCGAGCTACTGAAAACTGTTCTTCCACCCTGAACAGAATTCCAGAGGAAATAGAGCAGGCCCCAGCCCACTTCCTTTTTACTTATTCTATATGATTTTTTTTACATTTATTTGTATGCTTGCAAGTTTTCCTCTCTCTCTCTCTCTCTCTCTCTCTCTCTCTCTCTCTCTCTCTCTCTCTCTCTCTCTCTGTGTGTGTGTGTGTGAATGCATATGCGTGTGTCTACATATGTGTATGGAAACCAGAAGTCAAACTCAGGTGTCATTGTTTTGAACCCTGTCCACTTGCTTTGAGACAGGGTCTCTCGCTGGCTTGGAACTTGTCAGCTGGGCTAGGCCAGTCAGTGATCTCCAGGGATCAGCTGTCTCTGAGTCCCCAGTGATAGGATGACAAGCTTGCACTGCTGTGCCCAGCCTTTTTCTGCAGGTTGTGGGGACATGGGAACAGTCTTCATGCTTGTCAGTCTACTACTTTACTGAGGGAGCTCTCTCTCGAGCCCATGGCTGTGGACTGTTGAAATATTCCTATTGTTGTAAAGTTGTTTGCACCTTTAAAAGCAGAGGAGTGGTTCCTGCCAAGTTGGTGATAGTCTCTCCATTCCCCTCCAGTTCTTTTTATGTTTTATGAGACCCTTTCCCTCTCACACCCTCCTCCCTCGCGCCTGAGCCCCTCAGCAGCATGGAGAGCAGTTAGAGAAGTGGGTCAGCTCACGATTGGGTCACAGAACATGTAGGGAAACCCCAAAGAAGCTCAGCGTGCTTCTACAGGGATGAGCAGTTGAGGTGGGAGGTTCATGACTGTGAACTGGGAGACACTGAGAATATGAACTATGCAGCAATGATGAATGCCACCAGAAATGGGAGTAATTGCAGCTGGGGCTCCTCAGGACTTTGTAGAGAGGGCACTTTAGACTGTGGTGGGATCAGTTGTGTTGGACTTAGATCTGAAGCCTCTTGTAAGGTCAGGGCATAACCCTTTTAATTTTGTGTTTGGCAAATCTTTTAAGATGCAATAAATCCTTCTGCCCTCTCCATTTGTAGATGAGGGAATTGGTCTAAATCTACCAGTATGCTGGAATGTCCTTAACATGACTTAACACTGATCTTTACCAACTGTAGAAGAGGCTGTGTAAGCTGCGATAGATCATGTTATACCCGAAACACACATAGGAGCATTTTCATTGTTCATCTTTTGAAAATGGCAAGCTTTGAAATGTAAGAAGGTTGGGTTAGACCAGCATATCTATCAGACTTCAACTTTTCCCCAGGTTTGATAACATTTGGTAAGACATATCCCCAAAAGAAACCCACAAAATCATTAAGCCTAACTGCTCTCCATCCTGTCCCATCCCAGTCGGGACACAAATTCAGGCTCAAAAAGATCGCTGGCCCAGCCTTGTGTCCTTTTTATATCTAGACGCCGAGATGACCATTCCTAAGATTGTTTTGGAATAAAATCAAAGCAAGAAAATGATTTCAAATGATCTCCTGCCGGGGTTTATCTTCTGTGCCCTGGGGTAACCTCTTCTCTAAACATTTTCTAGAGCTTGGGAGATAGCCCACAAGGAAAAAAAAGAAGAGCTAGCAATTGTCACACTGGAAATGTTTCCCTTCGTTTTCTGATAACAACAGCACAAGGCTTCTGCACCCTGTCTGGCATGCCTTTCCATGGCACAAAATTACAGGATATGAAAATTATAGGATAGACATATCCTCTGCTGAAAGAAACTTTATCCACCAAATAATTACTTTAAGAAACAAAATATTTGTATGGTTTTGAATAAAATAGCTCTCTCGGCTTTTTTGAAAACTTAACTATTAAAAACTGCCTGCTGCCTTAGAAACAAGGGAAGTTTTGAAGCTTGGTGCTAAGGAGAAGAAGCTGAAGTCCTGGAGACCTAGTTACGTTTCTATTGCTGGACCAAAGACCCGACAATGGCTTCTTAAGGTACTGTCTTAGTCAGGGTTTTATTGCTGTGAAGAGACACCACGACCACAGCAACTCCTTTAAAGGAAAACATTCAACTGAGGTGCTGTCTTACAGTTCAGAGGTTCAGTCTATTATCATCATAATGAGGAGCATGGTGGCATTCAGGCAGACATGGTGCTGGCTACATATTGATCAGAAAGCAACAGGAAGTGGACTGAGACACTGGGTGGTATCTTGAGCATATATGAGACCTCAAAGCCTGCCTGCACAGTGACACACTTCCTCCAACATGACCACACCTATTCCAACAAAGCCACACCTCCGAATAGTGCCACCCCCTTATGAGATTATGAGGGTTAATTACATTCAAACTACCACAGGGAACAACTTATTTTTGCTTACAATATGAAGACACACAGTCCATCATGGTGGAGGACACACAGTCCATCATGATGGGAGGACACACAGTCCGTCATGGTGGAGGACACACAGTCCATCATGGTGGAGGACACACAGTCCATCATGGTGGGAAGACACACAGTCCGTCATGGTGGAGGACACACAGTCCGTCATGGTGGAGGACACACAGTCCATCATGGTGGGAAGACACACAGTCCGTCATGGTGGAGGACTCACAGTCCGTCATGGTGGGAAGACATACAGTCCGTCATGGTGGAGGACTCACAGTCCGTCATGGTGGGAAGACATACAGTCCGTCATGGTGGAGGACACACAGTCTGTCATGGTGGGAAGACATACAGTCTGTCATGGTGGAGGACACACAGTCCGTCATGGTGGAGGACTCACAGTCTGTCATGGTGGGAAGACACACAGTCCGTCACAGTGGAGGACACACAGTCCATCATGGTGGAAAGACACACAGTCACAGTGGAGGACACACAGTTCATCATGGTGGGAAGACACACAGTCCATCACAGTGGAGGACACACAGTCCATCATGGTGGGAAGACACACAGTCCATCACAGTGGAGGACACACAGTCCATCATGGTGGGAAGACACACAGTCCCTTGTGGGGAGGACATGGTGGCAGGGATCTAAGGCATTGGTCACATTGCCTCCTCAGTCAGAAAGTAGAGTGGACAGGAAGTAGGGCCGGGCTACAAAAGGCCTGAGTTAGGGGTGTGGCTCACAGGACAGAATGCCTACCCAGCATGCATAAAGCCCTGGGTTGGATTTTCATCACAGCCTGAATCAGGTCTGGTATCACATGACAGTAATCCCAGGACGTGAGGGGTGGAAAGAAGATCAGAAATCCAAGGTCGTCCCTGGCTACACAGTGATATCAAGGTTAATCTTGACTATAAGAAACTGTCTCAAACCACTACCACCACACTGACTCCGACACACAGCGGCTCACTTCCTCCAGTGAGCTTCTGCCTTCTAAAGGACCCAAACACAAAACAACATCAAGGGAAGGTCCACATGCTCAAACATTTGAGCCTGTGGGAGACCTCTCACAGTACCTGGTGACTGGGTTGGAGTCCCAGTACCCCCATCAACAGCCTTGTCTGAGTAACTTAGTCTCAGATGCCTCCTCTCGGGGGTGAGAGGCGCTCCATATCCAGCCCCAAAAGTTGAAGACTGAATGAAGCAATCCATGAAAAGCACCTGTCAGGAAGACTCAGAAGTGACCCCTGACAGTTTAATTCAATTAAAATTAAAGTTAGCTTTTGTATCACCCAAGAATGACAGGGTGGACAGCAGCCTGACCTGACAGGACAGCGCTGGCAAGCACTTCATGATGCCTCGAGGTGTGGCATCTCAATGAGAGATCCAGGCAAGACGGTCTGGTGGGGAAAGGTGCTAGCAGCCAAGCCTGACTAAGACCCGTGTGGTGGAAGGAGAGAACTGACTCCCACAAGCTGTCCTCTAATCTCCACACATGTACGGTGGCATGTGTGAACCACACACATATACACACACATAAACAAACAAACACAAACAAATAAACACAATAAAACTTTTTTAAAAAGAGAAATAGAAAAATCAACTGGAAAGCGAAATCTGCTATAGTTCCGGCTGGTCCCCAAAGGCAGAACACTTCAGTTGTGAGCCAGTGGTTGGAAACTAAAGTAAGGATTTTTTTTTTTAATTAAAAATAAATTATGTTTTTTTTCAAAGCAAGTTTTATTCTATAGTATGCATCTAACAACTTAAAATAGGGAAGATTAAACATTTTTTGGTGGGAATCTTTGTTTCTAGTACAAATAAGAGTTTTGATTTAGTGGTTATGGCTCTTTATACTCTTGATTTAAGGTATGTAGTGTGTTTCCAGATGACATGGGCCTGGAATGCTACAATGGCTTCACATTAACTGGTGCTTTGTCACCTGACTGACACCATAAACACTCACGTAGACATGGCGTGGTTCTTATTGTTGATGAAAAGGCAGCATTAGGGAAACAATCTGATAGACTGGGAAGGTGGCTGCATATCCATGGCTGGCACAGCAGGAAAGGCCCTAGGTCCCAGACAGCTGGATCCCCAGGATGCTAGAGCTCAGTTGGCCACTCACAGCAGCCATTCACTTGCCAACTGTGACTCCCCACAGCTCTGAGAACCATCTGGGAAGGCTAAACAATTATTGAAAACAGCGTGTTTTTAAAGCAGCTCAACCATACAGTTTTCAATGCTGTTCAGTTCTAACAGACACAAGAAGTCAACTGCCATTGTCATTGTATATCAAGTTCCTGGTGACAGTCATAGGAGATGCACTCTCTCACCCCCTGGCTTTCTACCAAAGCAGGGAAATTCTGCATGTCAAAATAGGCAGACTCGAGGTGGTCCCCAGAAACCATTCGTTCATGACAGACAGTGCCTTCAAATGTTCCTGTCTATATCAGTTGGTATATTTCCATCCCTTGGGTTACTCAGCCATGGTAGAGATGATTGGAAACAGAGGGTCTTAACTTATCCTGCCTGCCCAGACACATTTGAGTTGTCAAAGGCATGTTTCAAGTGGCCTGGGAGCTGCTTCCAACTCTGAGACAGGTTCAGGTATTAGAGCAGACACGATGTTTTCTGCAGCATTTCCCCTGGCTTCTCTTCATTTACTGCGGAATGAACATGGGCTTGAGAATCTAGGTCATGGACCACGTCACGGAGACCCGGCAGAATCCTGTTTCTGTGAAGAATGATGGCCGTGGAAAGGGAGTAAATGGCTCTGGGGAACTGGGACAAGGCTCCATTCCAAGGCTGGCAGAAAAATGAGACAGCCTAGCAGAGGTGGCACCTTGGGGACTCAGATCTACCCGAGGTGCGAGGGCCCTGGCTAAGGCCCATGTTCCTTGCTCAGGCTTGGCAGTTGGCTGCCACTTCATGCATCTGCTCTGTGGGCTCGTCTAGTCCTTCTCCGGCCACTGAGCTAGACATGCTGCTAAGAATGTGTCTTTGGCAAGAGAGATCTATGAAGAAAGAGAAGGAGCAGGGCCCAGGCCACTGCTAAGCATGACGGGTCCCCACCTCAGGCAGCCTGCAAATGGGGCTTTGTGTTCTGTCATGACCTTGCCTAAGAACACTAGCCCACAGAGTTCAAGTTATTAAGTAAAATCAAAAGGTACAGTCTGAGACAGACCCTGCCTTCCACACTCTTAGGATTCCCTTCAGAATCAGCTCACAGGATCGCTGGGGAATATGTGATCAGAAAATGCCATGAATTCTTCCCTGCTCTAAAATTCTAATTTTAGGAATATATCAACTTTCTCGATGAGAATTGAAACAGTAGAGAAAAATGTTCTTGGGCTGCAGCGACAGCTCAATCAGTGAGGTACTTGTCCTTCAGGCATGGCGACCTGGCCTGAGTTCAACCCCCAGAATTCACATGTTTCAAAAAGCCAGCTGTGATAGTACATGATGTTAATCCTGTTGCCTGGAGGTGGACACAGATGCATATTCAAGACTGACTGGCCACCCAGCCTCGTCTACTTTGTGAATTTTAGACTAGTGAGAGACGGCCTCAGAGAGAGAGAGAGAGAGAGAGAGAGAGAGAGAGAGAGAGAGAGAGAGAGAGGGAGGGAGGGAGGGAGAAGAAGGAAGGAAGGAAGGAAGGAAGGAAGGAAGGAAGGAAGGAAGGAAGGAAGGAAGGAAAGAAAGAAAGAAAGAAAGAAAGAAAGAAAGAAAGAGGGAGAGAGAGAAAAAAGGAAAAGAAAGAAAAGTAAAAAGAAAAAGAGATAGGAGATAGGTAGATAATTACATAGATGTGTGTGTGTGTGTGTGTGTGTGTGTGTGTGAGAGAGAGAGAGAGAGAGAGAGAGAGAGAGAGAGAGAGAGAGCATCAATGTTAATCTAATTTTTTTTGAGATAGTCTCTGTATAGCCTGGCTATCCTAGAACTATGTAGACCAGGCTGGCCTTGAACTCACACAGATCTGCTTGCCTCTGGTGGGATTAAAGGCATGCACCACCATGCCTGGCTTAACTTAAACATTTTATTTCAGTATCAGTCTTGATTTTTTTTAAGTTCAATCTTTCTCTTGGACATACTTTCAATTGAGGTCTTTTACCTCCTCTACTCACTTTGAAGTACTGACATTCTAAAGCATTTCTGACTTGAATACTTCTATACATTTTAATCAATTATTCAATCTTCTTGTCTAGTGATAGCCCACAGCACCTGAGGAATGGAAGCTGAGGCTATCCTCTGGCCTGTACACACAAACACACACACACACACACACACACACACACACACACACACACACACACACACTCATACACACACACACAAACACATACACACACACAAACACACACGTTCACTCACTCTCACAGGTGTACACATACACACAGAAAAATATCCTCTCAGGCTCTCAAACAACCCAACCCCAGCTTGCAGGTACCTATAGGGAACTAAGAGAGATGAACGTTCCAGTTCATTCAATTGCATTTATCAGTTAATGACAGTTCCAAAAGTCACAACCCACCATTCACCGCAATGAACTCATTTGCCGACTTAATACTGTTCTGTGATTTACTACAACTTCATAAAACCATGCTTTTTTTTTTTTTTTGCTTTTGCCAAATGTGCCTTCTAAATAAAGCAGGCACCTCGGCATCAATGAAATGTCAAAGCTGATGGAAAAATAATGAATTCTTTCAAAGTCCCCCAATTGCTCCAGAGACTAGGGAGACCAGGAGTGTGAGAAATCTGTGTGCATATGTACGCCCAACTGCAAGCAAGGCTGTTTATAAATCCTTTCTGGTGTCTTTAAAAAGTATCCAGAGAGGAAAGAGTAAATGTTGCTTGTGAAGCCAGACACAGACACTATTATTCCTAGCTGTCTATGTGTTCCAGATGAGTGCCACACAATCTTGGCTGTGCCTGGGGCCATCTTTGCAGCAATGTACAATCCAATGGCCTCCCTCTAGGAAACTGTAATCCAATCCAGCCAATGTGAAGCTGGGACAAACTGTGTGCAGTTTTACAGAAGCCTGGTGGGGATTCTAATGAGCAGTGGAGAGTGAGCACTGCTGAGCATCCACAAGATGCCCAGAATGCAGGCCTAGCCAGATCCTCTCAGCACGGGGTGGAGGCAGCCATCCCCACTGCTGAGAGGCCTGGCTGCTGACTCCCAGTGACAACCTTCTCCAGATGTTACCCTCCATGGACCAAAGGAACCTGCTTCATTCCTTCCCATCTCTGGGATCAGTATGTGTAGTGACTGGTGAAGGGGAAAGTGCCATAAAGGCCCACCCCAGTTATCTCCACTCGAGGAAACCCCGTGTGGTGAACGCACCTTTCTTCCTAACCATCTATGGATCATATTCACAAGCTATCAGGAAACACTTGCTCCTTCAAAATCCTGAAGACTAGGGGCTTGGAGCTATTGTGGCCTATTGCTGAGAAGCAGCCTAGACAAGTGTGACGGTTAATATTGACTGGGTTAATACTGACGGTTAATATTGACTGGGTTAATACTGACGGTTAATATTGACTGGGTTAATACTGATGGTTAATATTGACTGGGTTAATACTGACGGTTAATATTGAATGGGTTAATACTGACGGTTAATATTGACTGGGGCCTTGGGCTGAGTTAAAGCAAGGAAAGCAAGCTGAGTACCAGTGTCCGTCTCTGACTATAGATGTAAGGCAGACATCACCTCACATCCTGCCATCCTTCCCCACTGTGGCAGACTGTATCCTCAAACTATGAGATAAAGCAAAGCCTTCCTGCCTTAAATTGCTTTGGGAGGCATTTTGTCATAACAACAAGAAAAATAAATAACAGCACAAATCATATGATCTATTGAACATCCACAACTACCAGACCCACTTCCACAATTGTGAAGATTCAATAAGATGATATAAATAAAAACTATGAAAGAGATAAAATATTGATAGTTACCATTAAGATGTAATTCATTCTAAAATCTCTACATATTATGTGAAAAAGGATGGAAAAATGGTTTTGTCTCCAAAAGTGTATAAATGTGACATTTTTCACTGCATACATTCAAAGGCTTTAAATAGTGAGGTGTAATGGCTCTGCTGATTTGTCTACTTTTGCATGGAGTTCAAATTAGCCACAAACAAAATCATTAGTCCCAGAAGTCAAAACAACTCATGGAGGGGTGCGTTCAGGATGGTGTAGCCATAGTCTGTTCAACCAATAGCGCTAGGGCATCTATATCCACAAACACAGTGAAAGTGGACCGCTAACTCACACGAAACACAAAGACAGCTCACAGTGACTCAAAGACACAAATATTACCAGACAAAACTAAAAATTATCAGGACAGCAAGATAGCTCCGTGGGCATGTGTGCACCTACACACACACATACACACCAAATCAAAAACAACATTTTTTTACATGAAAACAAATTCTTAGAAGAAAATACTCATAAAAAGCTGCCAGAGAAAAAGTGCTTGCTGCCAATCCTGACCGCCTGAGCTTGATCCTGGGAACCCACATGGAAGGAGGAGAGAACTGACTCATGGAAGCTCTATTCTGAGCTCCACACATGGATGATGTCATGTGCTGTGTATGGGTGTACCATGTGCATACACATACGTAATAGTAGCATCATTATCAAAATAAACATAACAAAACCGGTCGAGCGACATCTACTTTGTGAACATGCTAAGCTGTTGAACTATTCAGTTTATTGGGGGGATTGCATACTATATGGATATGATCAGAATAAGACTGCTGAGAAATAATTCTATGAGCTAAAGAAATATGACATTTGGGAACAAGAATTGAAATATAACCCTGTGGCAACGTTTTCTGTCTGCTCTGTTTGGTTTGTGTGAGCATAGCTCACTATCTGCCATGAAATAAATCAGAACACAAACCCCATATGTGGGAAAAAGGCAGGCCAGGAAGCTGATTGCATCCTGGAAAAATTCAGATTCCCACCAAGATAAACTGAATATTTCACAGCAACGGACTCACAAGACAGCTAAAGAAGAGTCCATTTCCAACACAAGCTTTTGTAACCACCTCATGCAAAGCAACAGCAGCTACAGTAGTTTGGCTCAAACTGCTGTTCAAAGCGAACCTTACCTGTGGGCTTTCAGGATTCTTTGGGCGATAGCATCGCCCACCTTGTTGAACACGACTTTATCATCAGCGCAGCTTATAAAAAATTGGTTCTGTGAGAAAAATAGGACACTTGTATGAGGTCTTGTTTTCTCTGGAAGCTGTGGAGAATGAGGGAACAAACACTATACTGATTATTTAAAAAATGGTTAACACATGGATATGCTGAGGCCAGAGAATCCCACGAGGAAAGCAAATGGCTCAGAGTATGGAAAGTGTCATGTGACCCCAGGTCTCATGAGCATTACGTCATTCTGTGAATAGTACATCTTCCTCAAGTCGAAGGCTTTGTGGCTTTCCTAACACAAATGTCGAAATTACATTCTTAGAATGCTAAGGACATTTCTAAGTTAGGTTTCCTTTTGATTCCTACACCGCGCACATGCTTGTGATAAACGTTCTACATTGGCAAGCATTCTGACTGACAGAAGTCCTGCTCATTCAGGTCTCTCCAGTGTTTCCTAGCATCTGCTTTCACTTCGTCTTCTGTCTTTGGGTCTCTCCTGACCCTGAACTTCTGTCTTAAACAGTTGCAAATCTCTTCCAAAGAATTTTTTTTCTGTGTGGTGTGCATGGTCATGGGTGTGTGCACATGTGTTTGTTCTGGTCAGAGTGCCCATGTGTGCTTGTGGGGGTTCCAGCCTGCCTCGGGAGTCACCTTTCATCTCTCTCCACCTTATTAACAAGGCAAGGAAGGGCTCCCAACTGAATCCAGGACATGGTGAGAGTTTGCCAGTCTGCTCTGGGAATCTCCTGTTTCTACTTTGCAAGTGAGGGTAGGGCTTCCAGGAAGTTCACCCAGCATTTATGTGTGTGCTAAGGATTTGAACTCTAATCCTTCAAGCTTATATGGAAAGGACTTTCTCCAGGGGGTCATCTCCCTGGCTCTCAAATATATATAAAAATATTTGAAATCTCTAATATATATATATTAGGAAAAAGTTTTTATTTGTTTTAAGCACTTCTGTTATTCATTGATCTATAAAATATTCTTTAAAACTATTGTTAGAAAATGGCTACATTATTATCCTAATGATCCAAAGGATTTTTATTGCTGCATAAAAGAATGTTAAAAACAACCAATAAATATTATGAGTACAGCCTATTGAAATAGAATCCAGATTGTTACAACACAAGTGTAATTTTCTAACAAAATGAATCTTCAAGCAATATTTTCTAACCATCTCAAGGAATAACTCGAAGGAAATTTGCGCCCTTTGACAGCAGTACCATTTTTATAAGTGCACAGGATTTTACACAGCAGGGAACACATAGGCACAATGGCTCCAGGAGACAACTTGCAGGAAGGAATTGTGCAGACCCTCTTCTGAGAACATGATTCGAACAACTCTTGCTGCAAAGAAGGTTAGCATGCCTCATCAGCTACAAGAACAGACTGCCACATGCCATGGCTTGCTTGTTTTCTCTCTTTCTTTTTTTCTTCTGAAGATTAAGGTACATGCTAACTGTTTACCTTGATGCGTATCACCCAGAGAAATGCCCACAATCATGAATGCCCACATGGCATTGCTGACCTCATTCAATGCCATGCTGGCATGGGCAAGAAAAGTTGGCTGTAATAGTCATGATGGTCAACTTGATGGAATTTAGAATCACCATGGAAACCAGCCCATGGGCATGTCGGTGAGGGCTTATATAGATTAGGTTAACTGAGGTGGTAGGACACACCCTAAGTATGGACAGCTCCGTTTCACAAACTGACCACAGACTGATTAAAAAGGCAAAGGGAGCTGAGCACCCATATCCATCACCACCCTGCTCCCTGACTGTGTGTGTCATGTGACCAGACACCTCCTGCTCCTGTGGCCTGACTTCACTGCCATGACGGACTGTAGCCTTCAGAACCGCCAGCCAAAGTAAACCAATGCTGCCTTAATTGCTTTTGTTAGCTGTTTACCCTGGCAACAAGAAAAGTAACTAAGATGCTGGTGTTAAGGCTATTTTAAAAAATGAAACAAATGACTGGATGCTGGATAAGGCAACTGTCACATCTTTTGCAATGACAGCATCATTCTCACAGCTAATGATAACAAATGTCCTATTAAATCCCTGGTTTCCACAAATGTCTGTTATCTGAGGCATGATCCCATGTGGGACACACAGGCATTTAGGCTGCTAATATTTTGAATTAGTTTATCTTTCTCCGGGTCTGAGAAATAAGTAAAGCTACAATTGTTTGCTGATGCTCCTTAATCAACTGCCACTCTGTGGAAGGGAAGAGTAGCAGGACTCTAAGAGAGGGAAAACAGGGTTCATGGTCTTCCCAACAATCCACTTCTGGCTAAACATTCTATTTTTATTCAATGGAAAATAAAACCAGGATAAAGGATGGAGATAAGTGTTGGTCTGCTCCCCCCATTATTGGGATTCTTTATTTTTCTCAGGGGTTCCAAAGAGTTTTGTACTATTTCTGTATCTACTTTGAAGTTCAATTAAAGTTCCCACAGTAAAATCTTGATGCTCTCAGATTTTCTCATGGACTCTGAACATAGTCTGTGGTCTGGAAAGGCTTTATCATGAATAGTGGCTCTCAGTTTTAACGTCCTCACATCACCCATTCCCACATTCCCTTCCCTGTCTTTCCCTACACCAGGATTCCCCATAGCACACGTACGTGTGTGTGTGTGTGTGTGTGTGTGTGTGTGTGTGTGTGTGTGTGTGCATGAGCACGTGTGCATGTGTGTGATCCCCTGAAATAGCACATGCTTCATGCTAGACTTTCTAACCATACCCCAGTGAAAACCTCCACATCCATGCTGGGGTTGTTCCAGGAAAAAAAAAAAAAAAAAAATATATATATATATATATATATATATATATATATATATATATATATATTCATAAGCTGATACATGTTAGTACCACAAGGGCTTGCAAGACTCCATTAGTCTTGAATTAAAGATGGTGCAGAGTGAATTCAGGTATGCTGGGAGATGGAAATACAAATGACCTCAATCAGTATTTCCCTGGAATCCTTCATAACTCAACTCATGCTTATTAATATGGACTCCTGAAATGGGGTCCCTACAGTCTTAGATGATACTTGGTGTCCTGTTTAGTTTTTCGTCAACTCGACACAAACTGAAGTTGTCTAGGAAGATGAACCTAAATTGAGCAAATGTCTCCATCAGATTGCTCATGGGCAAGTAATTCTGTGGAGCGTTTTCCTGATCGATGATTGATACGGGAGCATCCAGTCCTTCAATGGGGCATTGCCACATTGCCAACCCTGGGCAGGTATTCCTGGGTAGCGTAAGAAAGGAGGCTGAACCAGCCATGGGAAGTAAGCCAGTAAGCCACGTTCCTCCATGGTCTCTTTGGTTCCTACCTCCAAGTCCCTGCCCTGCTTAACTTCCTGCCCTGACTTCCCTCGGCGATGAACTGTGACGTGGAAATGTAAACCAAATAAACTCTTTCCTTCCCCCAAACTGCTCTGGGTCGTGTGTTTGTCACAGCACTAGGAACTTAGACGCTTGGAAGGCAGGCGGCGTAACTGACTTGCTGACGTACTTACTTCAATGTAGATGTAGTGCTTGCTGTTCTCTATCACATAGGTGTAGGCAGTGTGGATCGACTCCTCGTGGTGCTTTATCCCAGCAGACCAATCAGCAGCAGATCGGAGCAGCTGCAAGACAGCAGTCAGCAGCGAGAGAACATCAGACAACAGAGACGACACCATTTGTACTGACACAGTCGCTCCTTTTCCTTCTAAACCAGTGACTAGCGTGGCTCGAGTCCCACGTGATACAAGGGAGCGTTAGAGCGCACTCAGAAAATACTCTTGTGACAGCGAATCTTGTCCTTTGTCACAGCTGGGAAGAAGGAACCTCAGCTGAACAACTGCCTCGTCACACTGGCCTGTGGGCAAGTCTCTGGGCATTTCCTTGATTTCTACCTGATGTAGGAGGATCAGGCTTGCTGTGAGCAATGCCACCCCTAGGCAGGTGGGCCTGGGCTGTATTAAAACGGTGTGAATGGGAGCCAGGGAGCAAGCCAGTAAGCTGATTCCCCATGGTCCCTGCTTCAGTTTGTGTTTTGGCTTCCCTGGATGATGGACTGAAACCTGTAAGATGTAATAAGCCCTTTTCTCCCAATTTCTTTTTGGGCATGGCACTTACCATAGCAACAGAAAAGCAAACTAAAATAACACCCTTCCATCCAGGATCATTTCATTCAAAACTTAAAGACTTAAGTTGTGGCTCCTACAAGGAATATTTCAAGACTTATTCAGGTCACTA
Source organism: Peromyscus californicus insignis (assembly GCF_007827085.1). Taxonomy (NCBI): domain Eukaryota; kingdom Metazoa; phylum Chordata; class Mammalia; order Rodentia; family Cricetidae; genus Peromyscus; species Peromyscus californicus. The sequence goes on along the minus strand of NW_026294617.1, from coordinate 8,160,390 downwards.
CACTAACTTTGTCCTCTTTCCCTATGACAGTCCTTCAGCTGCACTTGCATACAGGTCAAAGACCCTGTTACAGAGCAGAGATTAATGACCATGACCTGTGTATCAGCAAGACTCATACCTAGTAAACAGGATGCAACTGTTGACTAACGATGACAGCATTAGCAGGTGCATTTGAGCTATGGCAGATCAGATGATACAGAGCAGACCGTGGCTGTGCATGGCTGCAGGGTGGGCAGGGGGGGGCAGGGGAACACTGGAGGCATCCCTTGGCCTTCCCAACACTAAATGACTTTCACTTGGTAGTCCTTCCAGGATTTTAACTGTTGCAGTACGACGTTTACTTAGTATACACATCTTGGTTTTCTTAAGCAACTGCATATCATCACAGAAGAATCATCAGAGGCCTGAGCACGTAGCAGTTGGGAGAGTGTTTGCCTAGCATACACAAAGCCCTGTTTGCCATCCCTAGCACCCCATAAGCCAGATGTCACTGGCACATACCTGTGAGCCCAGCATTTGGAGAGTGGAGGCAGGAGGCTCAGAGTTCAGGTCATCCTTGGCTACACAGTGAGGTTAAGACAAGCCTGGACTACAGGAGAGCCTGTCTCACAGGAGTAGAAGTGAGAAGAAAAGGAAGGGGGCAGGGGAGAGGGGAAGAGAGCAGGAGAACTGGAGAAATAGATTTGTTGTTTCTAATTGAAATGAATGTTGAAACTGGTCCTCACAGAGTCAGTTAAAATCTCAAGTGAAAAGGACGGTTGAAGTAAGACTGTAAAATCTAACCCAGGAGACAATCAGCTTCACATATATTATCTATAAAAAGGTCTGGTAAAACACTTAGTAATTTTAAAATAATAGGTACCAGCCTAAGGAAATGTGAAGCTAGTGCTTGCTAAAAGTCATCAGTGTGGGGGGCCAGGCTGTGGTGGCGCACGCCTTTAATCCCAGCACTCAGGAGGCAGAGGCAGGAGGATCTCTGCAAGTTCGAGGCCAGCCTGGTCTCCAAAATGAGTTCCAGGAAAGGCACAAAGCTACACAGAGAAACGCTGTCTTGAAAAACCAAAAAAAAAAAAAGTCATCAGTGTGTCCCCTTCAAAATTCAATCTTGATCTGGATATGGGGTACTTATTAGACAGGATTCCCCCAACACTCAGTGCTGTATTTCAATTTTGTCAGGTAAATACATGTCAATATGTGAAGTGGAAAATGTAACCATGAACACGAATCAAGTTAAAATGGTCCAGGAAATAACAGATCTCCAAGGAACTGTGTTATTAGTCACCAGATAGAAACAAAGAATAAATGAAATTTTCAACTCTTGGTCTGTTTAGTTGAATGGTAGATGTTACTGCTGGGCAGTATGACCCCAAGGATGCAGACTGCGTTGTAAAGGTTCTCAGAGCACATCCCCATTCAAGTCTGCAACACTGGGTACAGCTGGCACCTGGCAGCTCATGATGAAAGACAGACCCCACAGCTCCGGGTTAGAGCACCTTCACCTGGCCCATTCCAGTGCCATGGAGGCTCCATTCCCCACCGGACAACTGAGTGCAGTCTCTCAGTTCCCTGTCTTCACCTCCCAGCCCTTCCTCTCTCCCTCAACTGCTGTTGAGACAAAACGGCAGAACGAACGAGTTGGTCTCACCATAGTGAGACCCCTTCGTATGTTAACCTCACGACTTAATTATAAATCCCAACATGGAAATAAGCCTAAGTGGTACTCAGTAATGCACAGCTCTGTCAAGTTACTGGCTGAACTTATAAGCAGCCCTGACAGGAAGCCCTAGCCTTCCCCTGAGAACCAGAAACCTACACTTGCTTTTCTTTCCCACTCTCAAAATCGACTCTGATTCAAAGACTCAGTAAACTCATGCATGGAAGATAAAAATTTGCAGCAACCAGATGTCATAGCAGGTGTCAACTCGCATGTCATATCAATTTGGAGTGTCTGCCAAGCTATAATGAAAAAAATTCTTGGGGCAGGGTACACTGATAGGCAACTCTGAGGTTGATTAGCCAAGCCTGCCAGGAAGAAAAGCAAGGAGGTCAGATAGCTGTCATTTTTCCATGAAGCACAGGTTATCAGAGGCATTTAAATGTTTAAAGTCAAGCTGTATGCCCAGAAAACATAACCCATTGTATGGGGCAGACCATATGCCAAAGCGGAGGGTCTCAAAATGCTTACAACATCCAAATACCGGACGTTGCCCAACTCCCGAGGGCTCATGGATGGTTATGAATCCCATTGGCTATTCCAAGCCTTTCCTCACAGTGGAAAGTCACTTCATTAAGAACAGTCATCATAGCCAGGCAGTGGTGGCACACGCCAGCACTCAGGAGGCAGAGCCAGGCGGATCTCTGTGAGTTTGAGGCCAGCCTGGGCTACAGAACAAGATCCAGGACAGGCACCAAAACTACACAGAGAAACCCTGTCTCAAAAACCCAAAAGATAAAAAATAAAAGAGTAGTCATTATCTGGGGGCAAGCTTGAAAGTTAGATTTTAAGCAAGAGAGGCAAAAGAAAAAAAGTCACTTGGGATTATTGGTCGTTTACCCTTCTAATTAGTTAAAATTTGCCTGTTGCCCCAAGAGCAATGGAAACTAATTTCCCTTTGGCCCTGCCTATGTGTTTGGCTTTGGAATCTTGTGCTGTGGGATGTTCTGTATGGCAAATGTGTTGCTGATTGGTCAATAAATAAAACACTGATTGGCCATTGGCTAGGCAGGAAGTGTAGGCGGGACAAGGAGGAGAATAAAGCTGGGAAGTGGAAGGCTGAGTCAGAGAGACACTGCCAGCTGCCATGATGAGAAACAGCATGTGAAGATGCCAGTAAGCCACGAGCCACATGGCAAGGTATAGATTTATAGAAATGGATTAATTTAAGCTGTAAGAACAGTTAGCAAGAAGCCTGCCACGGCCATACAGTTTGTAAGCAATATAAGTCTCTGTGTTTACTTGGTTGGGTCTGAGCGGCTGTGGGACTGGCAGGTGAGAGAGATTTGTCCTGACTGTGGGCCGGGCAGGAAAACTCTAGCTACAATCTTGAAGTTGTATAAAAGCATCGTAATCGCGCTCCCTCTTCAGTGGTCTAGAAAGTTCCCTCAGTCGTTCAGAGCGCCAAGCATGTGTTGATGGATCTGTTTGTTTCCTATTTACGAATCATTCTCCTCCTTCTGTTTCATTGGCCTCCCAGCTTGTCTCCGTTTCAATTTTTGAAACAGTGTAATAGAGACAAGCCTTGCGGCCATCCCCTCACATGCAAAATAATACCCCAAATGTTCTGGAAGTAAAATCTAGCCTACACTTTCCAGACCTCAAATTTGAATATACAACATGAAAATGGCATGAATCTGACTTGATGGTTTAGTGACAAAAATCATAACCAGGACTGGAAATTTTCCTTTGCACAGTGTCCTATTTTTTAAACTAAAAATAGCCTCCTCATTAACCACAACCTTTCCCCTCTCATACAATGGGCCTAAGAGGAATACATAAAGAACAGAAGTCTCTCTTGCAGGAAAACTTTCAGGACGTTCCTAATATCTGCACCAAGTTTCTTTCTTCTTTTTCACCAGAATGCTTCTATTCCCTGTAAATTCAGTGTGGGTATGTATGTACACACACACACACACACACACACACACACACACACACACACACACACACACATATCATATATAATATAATTAATATAATATATATTTTAATTCCTTGTTACTTCCTTAAGTGTCCAAGTGAATTATGGACAAAGATTGCTTAGGACAAAAGTGTGTGTGTGTGTGTGTGTGTGTGTGTGTGTGTGTGTGTGTGTGTGTGCCTGTCCCTCAGGGTGAGGCTGGCATCCATTCCTGAGGATGCCCCCAAGTGGCAGAGTCTGAGGAAAAAACGAAGTGCTCCCTAGACCGAGCCTTGCTCTTCCAGTCTGGGCTAAAAACAACCACAGTCAAGGAAGTGAAGACATTGACCTAGGCCTCTGCCTCCTTCTCAAGCACCCTCTAACAACCCCTTTGTTTGAGGGCCTGCTGCTTAACTGGCTAGGCAATTTTCACAAGAACAGCCTTTTACCAGAGCCAAAGGAAGAAGGCAGTCTTGAGGCTGAAGAAGAGAAAGAAAACATAATGTTTAAAAAAAGAGACTCAAGGAGAGATACATTCGTGGTAAGGGTGGGGTGGGAGCAGATATGTATGGTTGGGTAAGGGTGGGGTGGGAGCAGATATGTATGGTTGGGTAAGGGTGGGGTGGGAGCAGATATGTATGGTTGGGTAAGGGTGAGGTGGGAGCAGATATGTATGGTTGGGTAAGGGTGGGGTGGGAGCAGATATGTATGGTTGGGTAAGGGTGGGGTGGGAGCAGATATGTATGGTTGGGTGAGGGTGGGGTGGGAGCAGATATGTATGGTTGGGTGAGGGTGGGGTGGGAGCAGATATGTATGGTTGGGTGCGGGTGGGGTGGGAGCAGATATGTATGGTTGGGTGCGGGTGGGGTGGGAGCAGATATGTATGGTTGGGTGCTTTGGGGAACCAAAAAGATACAAAAGAAAGACAGGCAATGGGAGATGGTCCTAAAGGATGTGACAGAGGAAGCATTGTCACCTTGATGGGCCTTCTGTGGCTACAGTCACCCTAGGACATACCGGAAACAGTGTCCACCTTTAGCACTTAACAGCCTCAGAGCTGGAGCCAGACTGCAGGCAATCAAGGTCCATTCCCACCGCTGACCCATGCAGGCTGTTTGTTTGGTTTTGAGAGACAGGGTTTCATTCTATAGCCAACGGTGGTCTTGAACTGGTGGGCGTCCTCCTGCCTCAGCCTCTTAAGTGCCAGCACCACCATGTCTGTATCATTTACTCTGGTTTCAAACTACCAAACTTTAGTTCCATTATCTGCAAAGACAGGGGCTGGGCAGAAGTACTTCTCATACATTGTTGAAAATAAATAAGGAATCTACAAAAAGTCGCGAGTGCTGGCCATGGAGTAAAACTTCCTTGTTCAGTAGCACCTGCTGCTGACCAAGACCCATGTTCACACATGGTGATCCATGAAAACCTAGCCTGTAAATGGAAAAACAACTCCATGAATTCAGGGAATTCACATCCATGTAAGTGCACACAGCTGCTTTCTCTCAGCTGTGATCAAGCTACCGTAAGGACGAGTGACAGGAGAAGATACTAACACCAGTCAATGGTTTCACAGGTTTTAGTCTAGGCAGACCAGCTCCACTGTTTCTGGGCCATGGTGCAGCTGAGCATGGGGCAGGGAGCCCGTGGAAAGGCAAAGTTGCTCATCTCGCGGCATCCAGAAAGCAGACACAGAGGAAGGCTCAGGGACAAGGTATAACCGTCCAGGAATGCCCCTGGTGACCACCTCCTCCAGCAGGAACCTAGCACCCAGTTTCCAGCACCTCTTCAGATAGCATGGCCAGGTGGAGACCAAGCATCAGTGTTATGTTCAGATCCTAACACCCCCTTTCCTGCTCTGCTTTTGCACCCATCTGCAATACAACACCTTTTCTGTTCTCCAAACGCATCCATTGGGTGTAACTAAAGAGAACCACACAAAGGAGCTGGTAGAAGCTGCTGGAGTCAGTTCTCAGGTCTGGGTGACTTTCTCAGAAGTGACAGTACCTATGGGTCTCCATTCTACAAGGTTCAGTTCCCCTTTCCTTGGCCTGGCCACACCACTCCTCTGTGGAAGAGTGTGCAAGGGTTTTCATATTACCAAATACCTGGTTCCCTTCTGCAAATGAATAATGGCTAGCTATGAATTGCTGTGGAACAATCCTTTTGTACACTATGGAATATGTATTACTCTCATTGATTAATAAAAAAGCTGACAGGCCAGTCAGCTGGGCAGGAAGTTAGGCAGGAAAGCCAAACTGAGGATGATGGGAAGAAGGCAGGTGGAGTGAGGAGAGACACCAGCTAGCTGCAGAGCAAGCAGGACATGTAAAAAAAGAGGTAACAAGCCATGAGCCATGTGGCAAAGCATAAATAGAAATATGGGTTAATTTAAGTGTAAGAGTTAGCTAGTAACAAGCCTGAGCTATCAGTAGAGCATTTATAATTTATATTCGGCCTCTGAGTTATTTGGGACTAGGTGGTCAGGACAGGAAACATCCATTTACAATGAATTTTCTCAATTATTTACTTTACCATGTCAAATATTCTTTTTCTCCATTTCAATAAATAAAAAGACATAAGGATTTTGACTTAGAACCCTTCTAATGATTCCAAAGTCAACTTCTTCCTTGCAAACTTTTGAAACATCACAGTAGTGGTTTTCAACTTGTGGGTCATGATCCCTTTGGGAGTCGAACAACCCTTCTGATACTCTACTGGGGGTATCGGATACCCCACATATCAGATATTTTACATTATTGTTCACAACAGTAGCAATATTACAGTTACAAGTAACAGCAGAAATAATTTTAAGGCTGGGGATGACCACCCCATGAGGAACTGTATGACAGGGCCGCAGCCTTAGGAAGGTGAGAAGCACTGGGTGTAGAGCGTCAAGAGCCAGCACTGACAGAACCCAGAGGACTTTGCCCAGTGGGGGATTTTTGTTTCTTTTTTTATTTTATAATTTAATTTAATTTTACATATCAGGCACAGATTCCCCTGTCTGCTATCCTAGGCTTTCCTAGCTTCCTGCCGCAGCCAGTTTTCAGAACCACAGCTGTTTAGCTGAAAACCAGTAGAACCCCAGATTTCTCTAGGTTTTATGCATTCTAAATCAGGGGAGGGCCCTATAAGAAAAAGGACACAAAATTAAATATTCATCTTTTTTGAGACAGGGTTTTCTATATCCCAGGTCAGCCGTGAGCTTGCTATGTAGCCAAGGATAACCGTGCCTTTCTTATCTTCTTATCTCTGGAACTGCAGCATGAACTTATACTCTGAGTCTTATGGGATGCTGAGGACCAAACCCAAAGCTTCAGGCACACTAGCCATCAACCAGCAGGGCTGTAGCCCTAGCCCTAGGGACAAGGGTTGAGAAAGGACTGAGCAGTGAGTTGTCCTGACCCTAAGGTAGGGCCCCTTAAAGAACAACTCATTCTCTCCCCTCGTGGCCTTAACTTCAGGTAGCCAAGAAGTAACCCTAGGTTTAGGGACTGAGAGGATAAAAGTTAACTATAAAAATATTAGGTTTGGGGGTTGGAGAGATGACTCAGCAGTTAGGAGCACTGACTGTTCTTCCAAGAGACCCAAGTTCAGTTCCCAGCATCCACATGGCAGCTCACAGCTGTCTGTAACTCCAAAACCTGACATCCTCACACAGACACACATGCAGGCAAAACATCAATGCACATGAAATAAAAATAAATAATTCAAAAATATACATATTAGGTGTTGAGGATCAGAAGGACAAAAGAAACTATTATCTTGGAATTAAAGAGCTCACGAATAATGTATTTTCTACTTTGGTATCCTTGTGATTCCAGTTGTCACTGTCCGACAGCGAACCCCGTGACCAACCGCACCCACAATGTTGCAATTCATTTTCACATTTTTATTTTTTCTCCAAGATCCACCAAAACGGGTTTAGTTATCTAGTCACAAATTCTAACAGTGGCTTCTATTTAGTAATAAACATAACTATTACTCCTTTAAAAGTCGGGGTGTGTAGGCATTTGAACTTTATGTGGGCTCCAAGCTACATCAGGTGAAGTCACTAAAAGGTAATTAATACAGTACAGCGACCCTTCAGTTATTAAAGATGTTGAGTGGGAGTCTCTTTGGGGCCTGAAGGGAGAAGATCTGACTCACACAGTTCATAAGACTTCCTGTGAGGAAGAGGCCTCAGGTATGAGGGATGATCCGCTAAGGCCTCAGGTGCTGTGGCACCGCCTTTCCTGACTTGGTGGTTTTCTGACACACTGTGCTGAGCTGACGGTTGTCCTGTGTTTCTAGAAATGCCGAATCCCTTTTTCACTTCCTTCTCCCGGCCACTCTCAGATACACTTTTGTGTCACACAGAACAGACATCCCATGGAGCTGTGGGAGCATTCTCCAGGGTGACCTCAACTCACACAGTGGCCCACCCAGCATGACACAGTCACATCCCTCTCTAGAGATGCCGTCAGTGACATTTAGCTGATTTTCCTCCATTTGAGTCTCTTGCCCCTCATTTTCGGTATGTCTGTGTCTTCCCTTGGTCCCGTCCCTGCCTTCATTCCTGGCTTAGCCCCACAGTGGCATTAGTACTTCCGGCGACTCCACCGCCCTGGCTTTCACTGGAAACTCTTCATACATGTGAGCCTCAAGCTCCAGTGGACTCAGACAGAAGCAGATGAGAAGAAATAAAATGAGAATCTGTCCGATAAACTTTGAAAATGGCCCCATGGCACACAAGCTCTTCAGTGGCTCCTTGACATATTAACATAACGAAGGCACAACTTTTGTTTGTTTGTTGTTAGTGAAGAAGCCTTGGAAACCCGTTTTCTGTGAAATCCTCATCAGCATTTCACAGGCAAAAGCCAGTTTAGGAAAGCTGTCATAGGTTAATCCTCACTGGTGATGGGCAAGTTCAAGGTCACTGACCATCATCTTCAGACCCCTCTTCTGGCCTTACACTAGCTAGCTACATTACCCTCTCCAAGGACAGTGGTTTACAGCAGGTGGTCTCATTCCTCAGGCACAAGAACAAGCTCTGCCCCTTCTTGTTAACAAGCTCTTAGGGCATTCAGGTGAGTTACCAAAAGAATTTTCTACTGTCTCTTCCCAGGAAACAATGTTTCCAGAGGCAGCAAAACTGTTTTTTATCCCCTCCTCTCAGGACACAAATGATGGCTTACAGTGTAAACAGATGGTGCTTAAATATATGCTTGTATAAAGCATATGGTATTTAAACATGCTGGCTGAGTCTCGATGTAATCAGCATGGGCTAAAATATCTCAGATATATAGATATCTATAGATACAGATATAATCATATATATTACTTGTGCATGTGTGTGGGCACACACTTGACACAGGAAGGGTGGGAAGGTCAGAGAAGAGCCTGCAGGAGTCTCCTCCCACCACGTGAGTGTAGTGTATCAAACTCAAATCATCAGGTGTGGCTGGCAGCAGGCACTCCCACCACATGCCATCTCCGCAGCAGATCAACAATACATTTTTGACCAATACTTAACAGAAGCTGGCTTCAGTAAGATGACCCCCACACCAATTTTAATGCAAGTTCAAAATTTTATTTTTGGTTTTTCGAGACAGGGTTTTTCTGTAGCTTTGGCGCCTGTCTTGGATCTCGCCCTGTAGACCAGGCTGGCCTTGAACTCACAGAGATCTGCCTGGCTCTGCCTCCCGAGTGCTGGGATTAAAGGCGTGTGCCACCAACGCCCAGCTGCAAGTTCAAATCTTAAATCCTGATTTTCTCCTAATACCAGCATCCTTGTTTCATCTTCTAGAATGAGTAAGCTCTCCTTATCTACATAGAATAAATTAAATAGGTTCATAAAGTATTCATCAACCTGTATGCAAGTGTACAGCACTCCGTGCTTCCAAATTTAAGGCCTTAATATCTCTGTAAACTGGGGTGAGCACATATCTACTACAGGAGCTTTTCTCAAGTTTGTCCTATTTTTTATTTTTCTTTGCGTGTTTGCATGTGGGTGGTTAGGTGGATTGCCCTTGTGTGGGTGGGTACACATGCACATACGTGTGATTCACGTGGAGGCCACAGGACAAGCCTGGGTATTATTGCTTTTGAGCTAGCCACCTAGCTTTTGGAGACAGCATCTCTCACTGGCCTGGGGCTCACCAGGCTGGCTGGCCAGTGAGTCCAGGATCCTGTGTCCTTACCTCCCCAGTGCTAGGATTACAAGCACACATCCAATGCCCAGCCTCTTTCCACAGGTTCTGCGGCTCACACTCCAAGCCTCCGCTTGTGTGGCTATCTCCTCCACCCTGGCTTGTTCTTTTTACTGTGTTGTTTTGTCTCTGTTGTGATTTTACTTTTGGTAGGCACATGCCTGTGCTTGCACATAGTGCAAAGGAACAGATTTAGACACTTCATTTATAAAAGCATGGTCACTAGAATCCCTGTCTGAATTAGGTCAATCCACACTGGAGACATGAAGAGCGAGCAGGGTACTGGGCTTCGGCGGAAACAATGCTTTTGATGTTACAAAGGCAAAGCCAAAGGGGGCCCACCCTCACTCTGTCCCTGGATAACTTCAAGACAAGGGAGAAGTCATTGATAAAGGAGCCAACTGTGTACAACTGAGCCAGAGCTTGGATCCATCGGTAGTGGGTGGCCCTGGATAAACCTCAGAGTCCTGCTGGTCATGAGTTTCCTTGTTTGTAATTTGAGAGGTTGGAATGGAAGCTATAAAATTTTATGACTCTATTAAACAACTTCCTACTCTTTTAAAAGGGCCTCTAAAAGGTATTTGGTTAATTAAGCACTAAATTCAATTGAATGAGAACTCCCTTCCCAGACTCCAAGTTTCAGCCTCATCCCTGGTGCTTGAGCAGCCCCAGCCCCAGGTTTACTGCGTAAAGTGTTGCTAGGGTCACCTCTCAAGGAATTCTGGGAACCCCTCAAGGGATTATAGGAGCAGCTATGCCTGCACTGTGGCCTTTATGAGGACATGCATTTATTAGACATAACACATGAGTTTTAGAAAGACGGGGAACTGAATTCACTAAGAGTAAATACAACACTGAATTTTCAAAGATCCACTTAGGCATGCCTCAGAAAAGAAAACGCTTACTGGGAAATCTGAAGCCAAGGTGGCAGTCACAGAGACATTACCCAGCAGCCCTTTGCTTACCTGCACTCTGGCGGGGACTGCCTCAGGCACCTGATACCTCAGCTCATGTGCAGTGGTTTGTGATTTGGGGAGCAGGAAAGGGTAAGAAAGGGAGCGGTATTTTGGCTTCATAATCTGAAACAGAAAAGGCAAATTCAAAAAAGTTACAAACGAGGAAAGAGATCCATTATTCCTCACTTGGAAGCGAGAAAAGAAATGCAGGTTCCTTGGAACCAAAATAATTATGAACGGCTATTTCTAAGTTAAAAGCTGGAAACTGTCTTTCTTTTCTGCATCCCCTTTCTCATCTACCTTTGCGGCAGGCATACATCCTTTTATATTGTAGGAGAAAATTAGATGTAATCCACAGTTACGGTGATATATAATTGCAAAAATGAAATTCTTATTTTGTCTTACTATCTTGTAAATGTCTTACCACAGCAATTAGGCATGATTTCATTTTAAACAACTTCACAGCAAAATAGGACTAAGGATCCTGATTTGATTCATATTATTCAGGAATTCAGAGCTCATCTGTCACTCTATAACTCTGGACACTAAAGCAGGAGGAATACTGTGAGGTCCAGGCCAGGGTGGGCTACATAGGAAGCCTGTCTCAAAAACAATGTTTTTAGCACCATTAATTAGCATTTTAACTAGTTCTGGCTGTATTTGAACCATAAGAAGTGATGTGGAAATACTTTTTCTGGGAAAAGATTTTTTTTTTGAGGGGGCGTGTTTCGAGACAGGGTTTCTCTGTGTAGCTTTGCACCTTTCCTGGAACTCACTCTGTAGTCCAGGCCGGCCTCAAACTCACAGAGATCTGCCTGCCTCTGCCTCCCGAGTGCTGGGATTAAAGGCGTGCACCACCACCGCCCAGCAGGAAAAGATTTTATACCTAAAAATACTATTGAGTGTTGTATTAATTTATCCTCCCAGGATCAGGGCATGGGAGCAAAGGAACTGTAAATATTAGCAATATTTTTATTTTTGACAATACAGTAGATTAAAACTAATATTGTGCCGGCCAGTGGTGGTGCACACCTTTGGTACCAGCATTCAGGAGGCAGAGCAGGGAGATCTCTGTGAGTTCAAGACCAGCCTGATCTGCAGAGCTAGTTCCAGGACAGCCAAGGCTACGCAGAGAAACTCTGTCTTGAAAAACTAAAAAAAAAAAAAAAAAGTAATATTGCTTTGCTTACTCAGGCATCCCCTCCAAACTTGAATTTAAAATACTGCACTGATTTTTTTTTTGTAACTCTCACATGAATGGTAAGTAAACTAATGCCCTAAGTTTTTCATGGAAGTAACTCAACTAGGTCCCTTTTCCAGGTTATCAGAGCAGACAGCGTCATTATTTAAGTTAATGTAGGGGCCTTAACAGCACCAATGACAAGGCTGAATTTCTGCATGGTAGGGTCTTGCTTGCTAGCTTTTAACTGGGTTCCATCTGGAGAAAAGAAATGTCTCTGGCTTATCCTGCTTTCCCTGCTCAGAGCCAGCTCCACAGTCCTGTGCCAGTGCAAGGCCAGGCCAGCACAAGATCTGAGCCTCTCATCTAAACAAGCCCTGCAGACCCTATAGTAGTTGTCTACATACCTACGGGTCCTGTCTCTGCAAATACTTGACACTTCCGTTTACGGGGTTCAAAGGCTTAAATTCACAGGATGTGATTGCCGCATTTATCCCTTCACATCCGGAGTTGTCTGTCATAATACTCCAAGAGACAGCTTCCTTTTTTGTAGTGCTCGGAAACTCAACACTATGACAACGATAGCCCCAGCAATAGATGGTGTCACAGATGTGGCCACAGCAGTCCTTTCCTGCCAAGCCTCTGAGCTTCTCCTCAGCCAGGGACCAATGTGGGCCAAGTGCTAACAACATTGGTACCTTCGTGAAGTTCCAGCGCTGGATGAAGTGACGAGCCACATCACGAGCTGCCTTCCCATGGACCACAGAACCAATATCATGCCAAGGCATCCGGGGCATGGAGTACCTGTCAATGAAATCTGCCCAGGGCCACCAGGCAAGGACACATCACTAAGGTCAGTGCCAGGGGACAAAAACACTCTGACCCCAACCAGGACATAACATAGTCATGCTCAAGGCAAACACAGATTTTCAATCAAGAAATTCAGTCATCTACCCCACTCCACTAACCCTATATATGCTCAATATTAATCTACAGACAAGGCAAGATATGAATTGGTACAAATAATCTAAGCCTGCATGCTTGATAAGATTTTCCTTTTGATCTACGACAATAACAGCAGGCTATCTATATACACAACACCATACTGGCCACCTCTTAGATACAAGCACAATCATTATCTAAGATACATCCTCTAATAAAAGAAGACAGAGAAAATAAATACAAAAGAATGTGACCAAAAGAAGGTTACCCTCTGATGGAAAATTTCAGCTTATTACCCTAAAATATACCTGTGGGAAATTTTAAGTTTTATGTTTTTTTTCTTACCACTACAACAAAAAGCTCATACAGGTATGACCAAATCAGCTCTCCAAAATTTAACCAAAACCTCAAAGACAAAAATAAACAGCCATGAGGCCCCGGCTCCTCATTGAGTATCTACAGGTTGTTAATGGCAGCCAGGGAAGGGAATGACATTTTCTTCAGTGGTGTAGCCACTTGTGAGTCACCTGTGCTCCTGTAAGTGACCCCTTACCCATGCAAACCTAATTAAACTCACTGGACCATCAGAAGTAGAAGGGTTTCTCATTGGAAAGAGAAAGGGGGTCAATGGGAATGGGAGGGAGAAAAGAGGGTAATGGGGGTGGGTAGGTCCAAAGTACTTCATATACATGTATAAAAATGTACATATGGTCAATAACTGTAAATAAAAACCTTAAACAAAACAGAAGGCATTTGGATCATGCACATGCATACTTGCTGAGATGCCCCAGAGTGAAAAACACAATAGAGCCTGCAGCCACCCTCCTCCTGATACTCACCAGCAAAAGGCTTGTCCAGTTGGACCCAGTCCTTGAAGACAAAGTTGCAGTAATCCTTCCCATGCCAAAACCTGGTCTCCCCATGGAGTTCTCCCACACCTGTCTGCACACTTCGGATGGAGCCAGTGTCTGTGAACATACCAAGATTGGCTCAGAGACCGAGAGTTGGGTCGGCCCGGAGAGGGTCCTCCTGATCCCCTGCTGAACACTCCACACACCCTCACTTTTCTTCCTGGATCCTGTCACTAGGACAGCCTGTGTCCATTTCATCAGGGACTGTGGGTTGACGTAATGTTCCAACACTCCCGAGCCTCTCTTTAGGTAGCAATGCAGGCTCTAACCAGAGTCATCCTCAGACCATGGAAGTTAACGTTCTTGGCAATTGAGTAGCTTATTCTCAAAGCCTACCAGGTCAGGGAGACTAGACCACAGAGTAAAGAAAGAATTCCCCAGGTGGGGCGCCACAAGAACACTACGGCCAGGTGAGGATGGGAGCACACTGGACAGAGGCAACAGGAGCCAGGTACCTCCTCCCTTACCAATACGGTGGCTATTCATGCCTTTCTCATCTCAAAAAGCATGAGCCTCGTACTTACAGGCAGTCCATGTTCCAGCCCCAGAATTAGCTATAGGCACCATGCTTCTACATTTGGGGGTCATACAGCCTTCCATGTAGAGAGTATGATTTGCCCTAGATGGCAGCCAAGATCTTTCAGTCTCTAACATTCTATACTCCTAAAATCACAAGCATCATCCACAGAAACAGAACAGACAGAAGCTCACAATTGAGGCACCAAAGCAGCAGTTTGCAGCAGCGTTCCACAACGAGCCTAGCGGACCACTCTACTTAAGAACTGACACCTCGAGTTAAGTAGTGCAAAGGCCTCAGGGATGTGTCAGTCGTAAAGACAACGAAGCAGGGTAGAAGCCGAACGGAAACCACAGAGGTAGTACTAGGCACAAAAGAGGCGTTAGACAGGCAGACTCGGGGTGCAAGAATGACTGGTGAATGAATAATAATAGTACCACTTGAAGAGGCCAGTGAGAGCTCTACTGGCCACCACACATTACCACTGCCTTATCACCCCAGAACTGTCTTTGTGAAATGCAAAGTTGGTTCAAGTGCTGAGGGATTAGTGTGTGTAGGAGTTTCTCCCGAACCGGCACCCATCTGTCTTTTTCTTCCCCGTCTTCCCTTCGCTTGGCCCCAGGCTTCAACATGCCTTATTTTTCACTCTACTTTACGGGCTGATCCGCCTTGCCTCTCTGCAGCTTGCGTGTTACCCATCTGTGTACAGTGCTCTTCCCTCCCGTTGGCCTGATCTCTTAGTCGTTCGTTATAGGCCACATCATCCCAACCTCAAGAGAGACAGAGCAGACCCCTTCAGGGAGTGGCATCACCAGCACTGATGTCGTCCTGTCCGGAAATGCCCTCCCCAGGCCTTTGACCAGGCCATGCAACTGCATCAAACGCTGAGTGGATTTCCCTCCTCAGAGTCAGCACCATAACCCTTCACCATCTGCTGTAGCTCCCAGTATCCAGGAAGTAATTAATAAATGTTTGCAGAACAAATACTTTTATGCAGTCACCACACACCTAATATTCTATCTTAAAATTAATAATTAACTTTCCAAAGGTCACTAAGTATACTGAATGAAAAATGGTTTAAAGTGTCAATGTCAACAAAAGCAACTATTGCTTAAAGCAGACCTCTATTATCCTCTCCCAGCTGTTGGCTTTCCTGCTGTGCACACCTGAAAGGAAAGAGCATGTGTGGGCTGCAGGCTACCCTGCAGGCTCTTCATAGCAAGCATGGATCTTGTTGGGAAGGGAGACTTGAGATAGGGAGGTAAGTAAGGAGGGACAGAGAGTGAGACTATAAAATAAATGATGAGTCAATCCCAAACTGACAACACACAGAAACAGAGAGCTGGCTGTGTAGACAAAGGTCCCTGCAACTGAGCCCGGGGCCCTGAATCAATCCCAGGGCTCACACGGTGAAAGAACTGACTCCCTCAAGGTGTTCTCTAGTCACCACAGGCCTGCCATGCCACATGCGCATGGGTGCACCCCCACCCCCACATTGTAGGAAAACATTAAGAGATACAAATGTAACTATTAAGTTTGAGATACAGTATTAGTTGTATTTATATGTATGTATAAATATATTTTCATCAACTTGAGAAATGAAGCTAAGATTCTAACACAGGCACCCATACACTTGTTGAAATATTATGATAGGTGGTTATCATTTGAAAAACAAAAACGAAAGTAAATTTCTAGTCTCAGAAAACAACCTTGACAGTAACTGAATTCATATGCCCACAATTCAAATATGCTTTTGTTTCTAGCCAAGTCTCAACTATTCCTCTTGAGGACGCAGTCCTCCTCAAGACACACAGAGGCAGCTGTGCACACATGGACAGCTGTGAGCAGGCACACCAGTACCACATCTGGCTCCCAAATGACATCATCACAATTGTGTCTCTTCTCCTTGGTGCCCTGTACCAGTTCTCTACGCCCTTGTCTGCCAGCAGCCAAAGTTTGCAGAAGGGCATCTTCTGTTCTTGCCAGGAGTCTCCAGGCCTTGCTGTGGTCACCTCTTTTTGTCACACCTAACACTAAAATTGCCAGCATCATGCAGCATCAATCCCTCCATGGGTAACTCAGTTCTAGCCTCTCAGGCCTCTGTGCTGCTCTCCACTACTCTGCCCAACTATCTTCCTCCCATCACCACTTCTGAAACCATAAGAATAGTCTGATCATTCCTCAGGAAATTTCCATCTACCTCAGTCTTGAGCACATTGGCACAACCTAGTTGGATCCTTTTACATCAAGTATATCCTTCAAAGAATCTTTACCTTTAACCACCACCACCACCTCCTCCACTACAGTGGGATGTTCTGTATGTGTGAATGTGTTGCTCTGATTATTATTATTATTATTACTATTATTATTGATAAATAAAACACTGACTGGCCAGTAGCCAGGCAGGAAGTATAGGCAGGATAAACAGACAAGGAGAATTCTGGGAAGTGGAAGGCTGAGTCAGGAGACACCAGCCTGCCATCCAAGGAGCAGCATGTAATGGCACACAGGTAAAGCCATAGGATATGTGGCGATACATAGATTAATAGTTATGGGCTAATTTAAGATATAGGGCTACAGCACCACTTTGAGATCTTTGGCAGCAGTTAACTCTGCAGCTCACACACGATTGAGCCTGTATGATAATGAGTATTCAGAGACGGGTAATGCCTGGGGGTCGCTCACCAACCTAAGACAGAGCGCCTGTGTGGCCTGGGCATGACAGGTAAGGTGACCTGCTGACGTCCCACGCAACCTAAGTCAGAAGCTCATTTTCTAGTAAAAGGGGGACCTGTAGGGTCCTGGTCCCCATTTTGGATAACTGTTGCCTTGCTTGCTGACCTTGACCTTGATATCCTCCCTATGCTAATTCCCTGCTGGGTTCCACCCTCCTGAATGCTTAAGGGAAGTTCCTTGTCTGTGTACCCTGCATAATGGGCATTAACAGCTTAGATGCAAGATTGCAAAACATCGGTAGCGAACTTTTGCCCTCTGGGGTTCTCCCATTGTGCTATAAGCCTGTATTTAAGACCTCTTCCCTCCTTCAATAAATGACATTCAGCAAAAAATTAAATAAATAAATAAATAAATAAATAAATAAATAAATAAATAAATAAAAAGATATAGGGCTAGCTAGCTTAAAGCCTAAGCCATGGTCATGCAGTTGTAATTAATATACGCTTCTCTGTGTTTACTTCGGTCTGAGTGGCTGCAGGACTGGCAGGTGAGAGAGATTTGTCCTGACTGCTGACTGGCCAGGACACAGGAAAACTTCAGCTACACCCCACCATGGTGTTCTCCAGCACTTTTTGAATTAGAAGATTTCAACCTGACTCACTGGAGCCTCCATAGTTGACCTAGACAGACTCCACCAGCCCAGTCTATACAAAGTCCAGAAATATAGGAATAAGATAAAAATATAGAAATAAAAAATTATAAGCTTAAGAGATGGAAGCCGACAGCCGTCAGCTTCGCTAGCAAATGGGGATTAACCTTTAACTGGGCCCTTCCGTGTTTTATGATGGGCAGCTGTGTCAGCAACCCAAATGTTAGGTTTTTTTAAACTAAAGATTGCCCTCTGTAGTCTTGGGGTTATGTATTTTTTGGTAACCCCCTACCACTTATTTCGGAAACCAAAGTTAACTTTTAACGAGTTCTCCGTGACAACCTGTTTTGCATTGCTTCGTATTCCTCCCACTCTGGGAACTCAGCTATGTCCGGAAAAATTGCAGGTTTAGACAATCATCAATTAACTGTGTCAGGAAGGGCTACAGGGATATACAAACATCATTTAGATGAAACCCTCTAAAACCTTGTTAATGGAAAATTGTAAAACCTGAAAAGCAATTTGTCTCTAAAAGTTCTTCAGAATTGTAAAAATTCTTTTGTCCATGCCTAATGCTTACTTCTTGCTATAAAAAAGGGGCCAGAACCCGCCTCAAAGGGCCACAGCCTCAAAATCTCGAACCCTGGCTGTGGTCTCAGCTAGCTGATAAGCTTTTGTGCCCCGGGGTGATTTTCTTTTCTATCTCTGTTTTTTCTGGAATAAAGTCTGCTCCTGTTTTAATAGACTCTGGCGGTCTGTCCTCCCTTATTTCATGATCCCAGACCTAACAGTAGGAATCCACAACTCCCCAGTTCCCAAACTCTAAAAGCCCAATGGTGTGTTCACGGTTCATGTTTTATCAGAAGCTGACCTGAACTGACGTGAAGTTATCCTGACTGCATTGTACCACTCAGGACATATATGTAAATATGCAGAGTTTGCTCACATGCCCTGGACTGCTGGAGCCTGCTGGAAGTGCCACATAACACAGGCTGTGGACATGGCATCACTTTTCTATATCCCAGCACGTTCTAGATTCTGGACCACGTCTGACTCCAGGGTTTCTTGTAGACCTCTGTGGATTTGTCCCACTTCATACCTAAGTTTGAGAACTGAAAATAAGTTCTTTTAGTATTCATTTTCAAATCTGTGCCCTAAGATAGAACATTATCCCAAAACAGCTGTTCTCTCCTTTCTCACTCTCTACCTTCCAAGTCTTTTGCAGTGTTAGGGCCTCATGAGTGCTAGGCAAGGCCTCTACCACTGAGCTACATTCTCAATACCCTACATTTTCAATCTATATTCATATCCGAGGGTAGTTCCAATCCAGGTCCTGAATGAGTTATGTGTTTTTGAAAATGTTCAGTCTTCAAGCTTTCTAGATTTCCAAGTGTGTGTGAGGGGTCGTGACCTTGTCTGGAGTCTGTCAAGAAGGTTTCACCTGCAGCAAGAGTGCTGACCACCGTGCTAATCAGTAAAACATTTCAAACTATTTCACAATCAGCTATCAGACAGTAAGCTGGTTTTCTTTTTTGTCTTGTTTTGTTTTCAGACAAGACCTATCTGGACTTCGCTGGCTTCAAACTCACTATGGAAGCCAGGCTGGCCTCAGGTTTGCCACAGTCCTCTGCCCCTGTTCCCCAAATGCTGAGACTGCAGCTACAGCTACCATGCCTGCCTGAGCTAAGCTTCTTGAGGGAACATGGCATCTTATGCACCCAGTGCACTGCAGCCCAGAGAAGTCTGGAGAAGCCTTAACTTACCATTACCACCCCATCAATGTGAAATCCTGCTGACTGATCTGCTCAGTATTACTTACAAAGGAAAGCTCAGCAAATGCTTCCCAAATATAAGAGGAATCCAATCTGTATTTAAAATAGTGTCAGGCAAAGCAATAGAAACCTGTGACCATCCTTAGAACATAATTCTGAAAAGACAAAAAAAAAAAAAATCCTTGAGGCTGTGAGTTCAAGGCCAGCCTGGTCTACAACGTGAGTTCCAGGACAGCCAGGGCTGTTACACAGAGAAACCCTGTTTCAAAAACAAAAACAAAACAAAGCAAAAAATCCATGAGGGTGGCTGAATGCTCTTTGAATTAAAATACTTGTTACAGAATCTGCCATGGTTACTGACCTCATTAAGAGGAATTAAGTTTAGCGCAGTCTTTCTGCTTAAACCCTGCAGTGATCTCGCCTGTGTTAGAAGCACAGCAAGAAGGCCCTTGTGCCCACAGATCTCCAGAGAAACCTGGAATGCTAAGCACACAGGATTGTCTTTCCAGTAAGAAAGATGAAAAACCTGTTCTTCCATCCAGAAAGCTGAGAATTGGGAGTGATAAACAGGGGGTGATCTGTGTTACCTGTGTTACCAGGCCGTATGAAGTCCTACAACCAAGACTGCAAGTGACTAGGAATCTAAATGACCCTTATAGCCAGAGGCTCCCCGGAACTCACACAATTAGGACCAGATGGTGGCTAATAGCCCAAATGACCTCTACACTCTCTGTTTGACCAGACCAGGCCAGAACTTTAGGTCCTTAAGCTAGTACAGGCAGCCTATCTCTAGAACCCATCTTCTTGGAGGAAATGAAGTGTGCCCTGAGTTGAGTTTCAATGTAATTATGCTTCTTTGTGCACAGGGGATTTTATTCCATCAAGAAACTTTTTTTTTCCAAATTATCCTGTGCTTAAGTACACTGGAGAGAAACTGTCACTTTTTAGACTCCCCAGAATCTGATCCAGGTTCACAAAGTCAGCCTGCACCTGGATTTCATACTTATCTCTTCCTGTAGTTCACTCCCCTGCCTGGACACCTGCAGGGACCCCTCACACCTGTACCCTGCCCCTGCATACTGGCCTCTGCACGCACGGCAAGGCCTCCTGGGAGTCCCTTCCATGTGGCTATCTGTACATTAGCACGACCCACGGACTTCCCCAGAGATGAAATTCTTACAGTAGCCTACAAAGCTGCTTATAATCCATCCAGTCCCCACCTTCTTGCTTTTCTAACATTCCCATCTCCACATTTCTAGAACATCCCAATCATTCCCCTGCCTTGGGCTCTTTGAATTTGCCGTTGTTCCTGCTTAGGACACCTCCCCAGAGTTTCTTATTCTCCTCCTCCTCTCTTTTTGATCTCTAGTTCAAACTCAACCCATAAGAGTATCATTCTTTAATCAGGTTATTTTTTTTTTTTTTTTGGTTTTTCGAGGCAGGGTTTCTCTGTGTAGCTTTGCGCCTTTCCTGGAACTCACTTGGTAGTCCAGGCTGGCCTCGAACTCACAGAGATCCGCCTGGCTCTGCCTCCCGAGTGCTGGGATTAAAGGCGTGCGCCACCACCGCCCGGCTAATCAGGTTATTTAAGAAGAGTAATTCACCCCTCTGCTTTCACACCATTGGTCTCCACTGTAATAATTATCACTGCTTGATATACTACAAGCAACGGTCTGTGTGTGTAATACCCATCCTTATTACCTTAATTTCATTCATAGTACTTAGGACGGTGGTTGGCATGTCATAGGCGCTCAGTACACATTTATTCAATTAAGCATGCAAGGGGGCTGGAGAGCTGGCTCGGTTAGGAGTGCATGCTGTTATTTCAGGGGACCCGAGTTTGGCTTCCTGCATCCACCACAAATATACACATGATTAGAGTTAAAATAAGTCTGTAAAGAACAATGTGAGTTTCTGCTTTAATGGCTGCTCTGTCTCATTAAGGATGACCCAACCCCCTACTTCCTTATCATTCTCAGAGGCTAAAATTTGAGTTGTTTACTTCCTCCTTTTCTCTTAAAATAAACATGTCTCCAGTCAGTGAGTGGAGGAGACTGTAAATGCTTGTCAAGGCCACTTCCCAGCAGCATCACAGTGGGTCTCACACCCTCAGCCAGGGTTGGCCCAATGTGCCTCAGTTCCACTTGCTCCCCTCCTCCCCGCCCCTCCTCCGCCCTGTGTACCCCACTGACTGTCAAGGGGCAGACCCTTTCACACTTTAGTAACCTCGTTCTTCTATTCCACTTTGAACCTCACTTATAAAGCAGCAAACACACAACACCAGAATGGCCACTCTCCAGGCCTGCTTAATTGAGAATGTTTCTTAATATTTACAGCTGCAGGTACCTGTCTCTGTCCCCTCGGTAACCCGAAAGCTTCCAGACTTCAGAACGTTGAGGTGCACACAGGCACAGACATAAATGAAAGTTGTCGCTAAATTCATATGCCAATCAAGAACTAGCCTTACGTTAAATAACTAAGACATCTCCCGTATAATGTTTCCTATTTTTAATTGGGTATCAATAGTGTTAGAATTTACAAGATTAACAGTTACACTGAGCTTTGGTTCATTTCATATAGTTAATGCATTTTAAAAATTGCTGTGTCTGGGTCCATGTGATGGCTCAGCAGATAAAGGTGTTTGCTACCAAGCCTGGAGACCTGAGTTCAGTCCCTTGGCCCCACTTAGTGGAAAGAGAAGACCAGCTCCTACAAGTTGCTCTCTGACCTCTGACCTCTGACCTCCACACAGTCACCATAATAACCTAGGCACACTCATATATACACACAAAACTAAACACATAGAATTTAAAACAATTTGAAAGCTGGATTCCTAAAGAATGTTGGAGCCACTAAGTTCCAGCCCTACTAGTCAGGTCCCCTGGAGATTCATCCCGCCTGTCAGCTGGACTCCAACATCCTAATCTAGCAGAATAAAATCTTAGCCTTGGGGTCAAGCCAAGGTCAAATGGACGGGGTGTTTGCATTTCTGCTAAGTTTCACATGTAAATACGGAGCACGAGGACTCTGGTGAACTGGGACTACACTGGGCAAGGGAGTCTCTGGCCATCCGGGGCAAGTTTTCTCATCTGTGACAAGGAGACAATATTCCTGTCAGGCATTGCAAGCATCCAGGGCAGTGTGGGAGCAGCTGAGCACTCAGCTGCTGGTTTATTGTGCTAATTCCTCATCCTTAGGTCAGAGGAGTTGCCAAATAATTTAGGCCCTGATAAATTCTTCTCATAAAAGGTATCAGACAACATTTTCTAACTCATCCTGTGGAAAACATGATAGCTCTACCAAAACCTTCACGATTTTTTCAACAAATGAAGTCATATTTTCCCCACTTTCTCGGGGACTCTGTACCCCAAGTGTGGCCTCTTAACACCAGTCACCACGTCTCAGCCAAAAGTGGCATTTCCTGTTAACTGGGAAAATGTTGGTCTTTTCCACCTCAGGGCCTTTGCTGGGATCATTCCCTTCACCTGCAACACCTTCCCGTCCTCACCTACCTCTGAAGCTTCCTGTCCCCACCTACCCCTCAAGCTTCCCGTCCCCACCTACCCCTCAAGCCACTGTCAGACCCAGTGGACAAGCTCCCTACTCGAAACATCTCTCTGGGTCAGTAAGAGGAAGTCCTTCCGCCTTGCACAGAACTCTGTGTGTGTGTGTGTGTGTGTGTGTGTGTGTGTGTGTGTGTGTGTGTGTGTGCTTGTGAATACATGCCTTGTGCTACAGGGCTGCTCAGCACGTTTTCTTCTCTCCACCACTGGAGTGTAGGTTCTCAGAAGCACAGAGCTTGCACTTACATGGAACAGGTCCTACCTATCATGGGACACGAAGACTGAGCAGAAAGCCGTTCTGAACACACACTCACTGTGCTCACACAGCAGAGGAAGCAACAGAAGCTGAAGCCCGTGGGCTTCTGACTAGCAAGTCACTTACCAGTGCTGTGCCCAGTGAGCCCCTGCCGGGACTCACCAGAAGGGCGAAAGAGTTTCAAGTGGGGCTTTAAACCATGGATTAGATTCTGGTGACTTCTATAGTGGTTAAAATAACCTGGAGAAAGTTGAGAGTTCTTTTTTGTTTTACAAGGAAACGTTTACATATATATGTATATATCTATATAAAATTTTCTAAACTTGAAAGCAAGCTTAATCGTTTTTAAAATAAACAGGTCTACAGAAACAGCCATGAGAGCTAGTGTGATAGAAAATCACAGAGCTCTAAGCAAGATTTGCAAAGAATAGTCAATTCATAAGATAGAGAATATCTGATGTCTACTGATATATTTCTGGATGAAAAGAGAAATACATTTCTTCTACAAAAGGTTTGTAAAGTACACCTAAGGCCTTCCTTTTCCCTTTATAGTGTGTCATATTTTAGAAAGCTTTAGTCATTATGGGACCATCGAAAGTTTCAACAGTGGTCGTTATGACTACTTTGTATTGATATTAAATACGTTTCTAAATGAGGCAAAGGAAACCAGACATGGAGCTCAATTGGTAGTGTGCTTGCTTACATGCACAGAGAGAGCCCTTGGTTTAATCCCGGAACCTTATAAAACAGGCATCTCAGTGCCTGCTTGTGATCCAGACTGGGATGGACAGGAGCCCAAGATCAGTCTCTACCACATAGTGAGTTTGAGATCAGCCTGGGGTACGTGAGACCCTGTCTCAAAATACAAACAGTGCCAGAGGTGCCGTGGTGTCACAAGGGACGGCATGGCCATCTTGAGGCGTTACTCACTGAATGCCACCACAGATTTTTTAAAAGCAGGTCGGCCAAGGCCCGGCTGCGAGGCTCACAGCACAGCCTCGAGACGGTCCAGCAAAGGCGAGACTCACTGGAGGCGCTGTCGATGCTGCTGACGCTGTCCGAGTTGTGCAGATGGCGACGGTGCAGCTGCCGATAGAGACTAAACTTGGAGAATTTCCGGGGCTTTCCTATCCCTTTCAGCTTGCCGTCTGTTTCATCTGTACTCTTCATGCTGGGCTCGTTTTTATGAGATTCATGTTTATCCTTGAGGTTTAAGGATTCCGTAGACTCTATTGTTGCTGCCTGAGAAAGTTATTAAAAAAAATGTGTGACATGTAATGGGCTTTCACTTCAGTAGAGCTGAGAGGAGCTTTACAGACAGTGGTGGTTCCCTCAGAACAAACTCACCATAGAGTCTCAGGTCAGCCATGGGGTGGTGGTGGATTTGCAGTCAGATTCTTCTGTTTTTATTTTGTTTTTGAGATAGAGTCTCTCTACATAGCCCTGGCTGTCCCGGAACTTTCTATGTAGATCAGGCTGGTCTCAAACTCAGAGATCCACCTGCTTCTTCCTCCCACGTTTTGAGATTAAAGGTGCGTGCCACCACACCTAGTTAAAATTCTCAAAATTTCATTCACTGACCCTTTTCCCTCACACTAATTACACTATTTAAATCCACTGTTAAACTACACAACTTCTCTGATGAACTGACTTCCTCTGTCAATCATTTTCTTTGTTGCCCAATGCTGTGGCTTGAACGAGAAATGTCCCCCACAGGCTGTTTGAACACTTAGTTGGTGGCAGTGTTTTGGAAGGCTTTAGGAGGTGGAACCTTGCTGGGGGAGGCGAATCACTGGGGGAGAGCCTTGAGGTTTGAGGGCTTGTCTTCCCCGAGCTTCCTCACTGCAGTTGGAATGGGATGGGCAGGAGTCCAGCTCCTGCCTCCACACCTTCAGCAGCATGGACTGCACCTAACCTGTGGCCAAGCAGCCTCACCGCCCTTATGTCACTTGTCCAGCCTTGGGTCACTTCGATGAAAAAAGCTAACCCATGTGTCTAGGCAGTACATTGCTCTTCCTCTCAACCCTCAGAAGCCAGCACAACGTAACCATCAGTAAGTAAGAAGAGCCCGTGACATCTTTGAATAAGGACACTGCATTTTGGCAGTGGAGAGCTGAAACCCAGAACAAGCGTTCTGGCAGCTCTTGATTAGCAGGGACTCTGAGAAGTTATTAGTTAACTTCCTGCTGCAGTTCACTCTGAGTGACCCCAGACTGATCTGGTGATTTTTGCATCCGTAAGTAGGAAAATGCTAAAAACAAATGCACACACTCTTATAAGTGAAGTGCACAAAACGAAGCTCTGGAAGCTTCCTGGGATGGGCTTCTCATTCTTATTTAACCTAAGTACCAACTGTCACACATTTTTGTTCATGAACACCTTCTCTCAAATAGAAAATTAAATCCCTACTTTGAATAGAAAACCAGGGAGCTGATTGAGATAGCATATGCTAAACCGCTATACCGACCTCACGCTCTCTCTCCCTGTGGGAGAGAAGCCGAACGAAGCTGGGTTCCGGGTTAGGCAGGTAGAGCAGGCTAGTGGGTATGTCCATCACACCTCTCGGATGCCACCTCTGAATTACAGGGTCAGTCATGCTATTCATGGGTTTAGACAAGCCTGTCAGTTTTGTGCTGTCCCACAAAGGTGACAGGTACTTACTGTGAGAGAGCCCATGGACAGTCCTGAGGTGACTCGCTTCACACTGCCCACATCTGTGAGTCTGTGTTCATCATCATCCCACCTTCCATAGGCGAGGTCAATCCCACCCACAAAAGCCACCGATTGGTCGATAATGACAAGCTTCTCATGATGAGCCCACAGATAGACACTGGATGACACATGGTCTGGGTGCCTCATCACCTGGAGAAATCCACAAAAATGTGGTTTATAAATGTCCGTTACATCACAATAAAATAGGTCTGCTTTCTCCCTGTAAACATTTAAAAAAATAATTCAGGTACAAAAATGTGTTCTACATATGCCTAAGAAAGTCCCTCAAACTTCAAATTTCATTCAGAGAAAGACTTCTATCCAGTTTTTTCTTTCCTTTCTTTTCTTTTCTTCTCCTTCCTTCTTTCCTTTCTTTTTTTAAGGACTAACCTGGCTGGTCTCTTGAGATCCTCTTGTCTCTGGCATTCCAAGCGTGGGCCCCCACGTGACCCTCTTCTGGTTTAAGTCCTCAGCCAGGTGAGGTGGTTTAAGGGAGCTGGCATTTGACTTGAAGGGCAATCATTAAGGCTAGATCAAGTTAGCAGCTAGAGTGCTCTTTCCATCCCCTCCAATAGTTACCCTTGGCATAAATAAATTAATAAATAAGTAATTAAAATACTTAGCCAACATGCATTTATGGAAAGACGTTTAATAAATTATATTTGTACTCCAATGATATGAGCACACAGATACCTGGACAGCTCCTTATGTGAAAGTGCTTGGAAATGCTGAGAAGCTGCTTTCAGGATGATTCCCTACATGATCCTATTGGACCTCTCTTATGTTGATGTTTGTAAGTAGGAAGACACAAAAATGTTGGCTTATACTTTTATTTACTGTAGTAGAATACATAAAACACAAAATTTACCACATCACCAGTTTTGATGTGCAGTTTTACCAAGGTATTGAGCTAGCCAATCTTGAGAATGACTGGTATTAGCGCTTCTTTAAATGCTGGGTGGAACTCATCAGGGCACCATGATGGAATCACAAGGACCCCATACTTTTCCCATGGAAGAGGTTTTTCAGCTGCTGATCACAATCTCCTACCTAGCTATGCCCATCCAGATCTTATACCTTCTTCTGGACTAGCTCTGGCAGGTTTTGTGTGGTTCACCTGGTTACCCAGCATGCCTCTGTTCACATTAATCTTAGAATCCTTCCTGTCACTGTGGACTTTTCATGCTGGCTCCACCTTCACGTCTTGTCTTCAGAAACTAGAGGCTTTAACTGGTCAATCCTTCTAAGAACCAACTTTTGGTCACCGATTTTCTTTTTCTTTTTTCCCTGTTCTCTTTGTGCCACATCTGTGTTCTCATCTGGATTTCCTTCCTCCTGCTGTCTTTAGGGTTCCTTTGTTCTCCTTTGTCTGGCTCCTTACTTGGAAGTTAAATGACATTTGGGGACCTTATCTCTTTTCTGATGAAGAACTCAAAGCTCTAAGCATCTCCCCTTTACACTGTTTTTGCTAAGTCCTATGAGCTTTGATATGTTCTTTTATTTTCCTTTGACTCTAAGGACAAATTTGATGTCTTCTCCTCCTCCAACAGAGGCTCACTATGTAGGTCTGGCTAGTCTGGAGCTCATCATATAGACCAGGCTGTCCTCAAACACACAGAGATCCCCCTGCCTCTGCCTCCTGAGTGGTGGGATTAAAGAGGTGCGCCACCACGTCAGCCTGAATTCTTCCTTTAAAACTTTTAAAATTTTATCTATTTATGGTTTTTTGAGACAGGGTTTCTCTGTGTTGCTCTGGCTGTCCTGGAACTCACTCTGTAGACCAGGCTGGCCTTGAACTCAGAGATCCACCTGCCTCTGCTTCCCAAATGCTGGGATTAAAGGAGCGCACCATTACTACCTGGATTAATTTTATTTTTTAAGTTAGCATACAGAATGATAGGTTCCCTGATGAAGGTTTTATACGTAAATGTCACACATTGTTCTTGTTGATTCTCTTTCCCTTTTATTGCTGACCATCTTCCTGACCCCAGATAAGATCCCCTACTTCCACATGACATGCAGTGCATATTCTTCTCTCTCTCTCTCTCTCCTTTCCCTCACCACACCCCCCCTTTCTGAGAGGGTCTCGCTAAGCAGCCCTGGCTGATCTAGAATTCAGGACATAGCCTAGACTGGTCTTGTGCTTCCGGCAATTCTTCTTCTGCTTCGGCCTCCCAAGCACTGAGATCACAGGGATGAGCCACTACACCACATCTGACAGCTTCCTTCCTGTAATGTTCTAGGAGCTCCTCCCTGTTGGGGATCTTTTTCAGAAGTCCATGCATGTCTACGGCTGAACAACAAAGAGCGGAGTTCTGTTCCTCTGTTTATTATCTGCCTAGCATTTCAGTTGTCCATGCCTGTTAGCTGTCACGAGCACTGTGGCTAGCACATGTCCATGTGAGTCTGTACATAGATCTTGGTCTCACTTCTCTTGGGTGCAGACCTAGAGGCCCAATTGCTAGATCCTATGGTAACTGTACCCCTAACTTTTGAGGAGCTAGCAGATGGTTTTCCAAAGTGACTGTACTATTATTCACTCCATCAACATGTATACTCTCTATCATCTCAGCAATACTAGCTATTACCTGACCGCTGATTACAGCTGGCCTAGTGGGTGTGAGGTAGCATCTCACTCGAGTTTTGACTGGCATTTTCCTGATTCTTAGTAATGTTTAATGGTTTGGCCATTGGAATCTTCTGTAGTGTCTGTTCAGGGCCTTGGCTCATTTTAAATTGTCTTCTAATGGTTGAATTGTACAAGGACTCTGTATAGGCTAGAAACACACCGCTTCTCAGATCTATGATTTGTAAATATTTTCTCCTCTTCTGTGGTTTGCTTTTTCATGTCCTTGATGGTGTCATTTGTTGTATTTTTTCTTATTTTTCTTTCTTTCTCCTCCACCTCCATTTCTTCACGAGGGTTACCCTAGTAGATTGCAGGGAGTTTCCATTGCACTGGGTTTTTACCTCACTGTTTCAGAATGTTTGTTTACACTGTAAAGATGTGTCTCTGCCCAAGATGCCATTTGATTGGTACAATAAAAAACTAAATGGCCAATAGCTAGGCAGGAGAGAATAGGCAGGACTTCCAGTCAGATGGAGAACTCTGGGAAGAAGAAAGGTGTACTCACCAGTGAGACACAGGGGGAGCAGGAGGTGCAGTATGGAGATGAGGTAACAAGCCCCGTGGCAGAATGTAGATTAAAAAATATGGATTAATTTAAGTTATAAGAGCTAGTTGAGAAAAAGCCTAAGCTAAGGCTTTTGTAATTAATAAGGAGTCTTTGTGTCATTATTTGGGAGCTGGCTATCTGAAGATAGTCCAACAAGAAAGTAACAACACCTCACCCCAAAATGCCCTCCCATTCCAATTGCCTCTCCCAACACTCTCTCCCTCCATCTCTCCCACACCCGACTCCTCCTTTTTCCCATCCCTACACACCCCCAGTCCACTCATGAAATCTATTCTATCTCCCTTCCCAGGGAGATCCATGCATCCCCCCATGAACCCTCCTTGTTACTTAGTGTCTCTGGGTCTGTGGATTATAGCATGATTATCCTTTATTTAACAACTAATATCCACTTATATATAAGTCAGTACATACCATGTTTGTCTTTCTGGGTCTGGGTTAGCTCACTCAGGATGAATTTTTTCTAATTCTATCCATTTGCTAACCAATTTCATGATGGCATTGTTTTTTTAACAGCTGAGTAATACTCCATTGTGTAAATGTGCCACATTTTATCCATTCTTCAGTTGAGGGTCATCTAGGTTGTTTTCAGTTTCTGGCTATACTGAATAAAGCTGCTATGAACATAGGTGAGCATGTGTCCTTGTGGTAGGATGAATCGGGTATATGCCCAGGAGTGGGATAACTGGGTTGCTGTGGGATATCTTTCTGTATGCTGTGAATATGTATTGCTCTGATTGGTTGATAAATAAAGCTACATTGGCCTATGGCAGGGCAGGATGGAGCCAGGTGGGAAAATCCAAGAGAGACAGTGGGAGGAGAAAGAACAATGAAGCAGATGCCACCAGGAAAAGCAAGATAAAAAGTGCCGGTAAGCCACAAGCCACGTGGCGAGGTAGAGATTTATAGAAATGGATTAATTTAAGATGTAAGAGCTAGCTAGTGAGAAGCCTGAGCCATTGGACCACATAGATTAAAAATAATATAAGCCTCTGTGTGTTTACTTGGGTCTGAGCGGCTGCAGGACTGGGCAGGACATAGAAAAACTTCCAACTACACTGGGTCTTGAGGTAATTCCATTTTCTGAGACACCACAATTTGTTGTATTCTTTTCCGTTGCTAATGTCACAAAATCACACCTGGTAAATGAGTGTTGAGACGCTGCAAGGTGACTTATCCTCTTATCCTCTTGGCTGGTTTTTAACCAAGTGAGATACATAGTTGTTACATATTTTAAGCCTGCTAGAGAGTAAGTCTTGTGACTTAATGGCTGAATGATATTTATCAATCGATTTTAGGTCTAATGAGATTTCAAGGAGCTTTTCCAAATATTTCACACTAGATACTGTTGGTCTAAAAATCTACAGAATTTCAAATCCTAGAAGAAGTCTCTTTAATGCTATCAGCAATCAGAGAACTGGGTGGTGACTTTATGTCCAAGTGGTTTGGCAGCGTGGAGAGCAGACAGAACTCGATAAAACAGTGCAGGAAGCAAGTTCTTTGCTCAACTTTCATTTTCAGTTATCAGGGTTAGGTTGAGAGATGTAAGCTCTACTCACTCCCATCAACAGAGGGAGTATAAGGAACTATTTCAGCTGAACAGACAGGTCTCAGAAAAAATTTTTTTTAAAGCATTCAGCATCATTAGTCATCCAAGAAATACAAAACCATTTGAAGATTCCATCTTGGCTGGGTGGAAGAGCTGGGAAAACAAACAACAAATGCTGGAGAGCGTGTGGGGAGAGAGGAGCTTCAGTCACTCTAGTGGGTAAACTGGTACAGCCACCGTGGAAACCAGGGTGGAGGTCTCTCTAGGAAGCTAAGCCTAGAGAGTCAGAGGCCAGCCCAGTCTACAGAGAGCGCTCCAGGCCAATCAGACCACATAGTGAGATCGTGTTAAAAAAAAAAAAAGGAAAAAAAGAAAGAAGGAAGGAAGAAAAGAAGGGGGAGAGAGAGAGGGAGATAGAAAGAAAGAGAGAGGGAGAGAGAGAGGGGGGAGGGAGGAAGGAAGGAAGGAAGGAAGGAAGAAAGAAAGAAGGAAAGAAAGAAAGAAAGGAAAGAGAGAGAGAGAAAGAAAGAAAGAAAGAAAGAAAGAAAGAAAGAAAGAAAGAAAGAAAGAAAGAAAGAAAGAAAGAAAGAAAGGGAAGAAACTAAAATTAAAACTGTCATGGGGCTCAGCTGTACTCTTGGGTATATACAGAGCTAAGTCACACCACACAGATTCTTGTACATCCATGTGTATTGCTGTTCTATTCACAAAGGCAAGCAAATGGAACTGATCCAGATGCCCATCAATAGATAAATAAAGACTATGTGGTATGTATACACGATAGAATTTTATTTAGTAGTAACAAATGAAACAATGACATTTTCAGAAAAATGATGGAAAAGCAAACTATTGTGTTAAGTAAAGTAGCCCAGACCTAGAAAGACAAATACCAAATGTTTTCTCTCATGTGTGGATCCTAGATTTAAACATTCATAAATGTGCACATCTATAGGGTGTGCGTAGGGTCAAGAAACTGAAACGGGATTGTGAGAGGGGAAGAGAAGTCTGAAGGGAACAGGGAGGGGAAGAGGGTATGGAAATACATGTGACATAAAAGCAAAATAAAGGGAGCTAGGAGGACGAAGGGAAGGGGAGCAGGAGGCTGTGCGAAGGGAATGGGGAGGGAACAAGGTGTGAAATACTCATCCTTTTGTATGCTAAGAAAAGCAAAACAAGACAGTATAACACTGCATTTCTGAGGGTTTGATGCTGTTCATTCAAAAATGAAGAGTAAGGGAATCTATATGGAAAAGGCTCCTGTGGGACAGTGAGAACTGGTACCCGGTACCTTTATGTTGGGGTGCAGCCGCATCAAAGTCCTCTTGCTGTATTCGCTGTTGATTCCGAGGGCTAGCTCCACCTCTTTGTAAAGCATTATGAAAATCCGAACGCCTTGTTGCTGTCAAAGGAAAGAGGAATGAGCGTCGGGAGGGCCATGACTCCCTCCCTCCCTCCTTCCCGGTGTCAGAGCTCCTTAGTTCTATAAACTGGTGTGAAAATAGTCAATGAACAGACAGTACGAGGAACGGCATGTATTATGTCAAGACACAAACAGAAAATACAGAAACTTAGGTGTGGTGTCAAATACTGGTTATTCCAGCACTGGGGAGGTGGAGTCAGGAGGAACAGGAGTTCAAGGCCAGCTGAGGCTACATGATCTTATCTCAAAAGAAAACCATCCTCATTCCCATAGGTTCAATCACAAGAGTGTTGGTGCTGGACTACTTGTAAATCCAGGATGCAGAGACCAACACCTCAGCTCCTGAAGGTGCCCAGCAGCCTGAATGCCTTTCTAGACACCCCCAAGCACTTGCCACTCAGGAGAACTGTGACCCAAGCCTTTGAGGCAGCAGCTAGTGCCAAATGCATCCTAAATGTCTCAGGGCAGAGACTGTGTAGAATTTTTCTTGCCTGAAAAAAGAAATTGTTTAAATGGAGGAGACACTTTTGAATCTTCAAAAATGAATGTGCTAGCTCTTAACTCACAACTAGATTCTTAATGTCCATGTTACTAGCAAAAGGACTTCGCTGTAGCAGTAGCTGTGACGTGGACTCACAAACTAACACATATCTGCCCCTGGACTGTGTGTCAGAAGAAAACAGACAGGGCTGTTGGGGGCCATTTCACTGTCACACTAAATCAGAAAGTGCCTGGTGAACTCCTGCCGAATTGTACCATCTGACTAGCAAGAGCCATGTGTTCACAATACAACTTCAAACAACATTAAGAGTTCGTGCTTTTAGGCAATAGAAAATGGAAATAAATACACAGTTTCCAGTGTTATTCTGCCAACACTGTATAGTGTATGAATTCCTTATAAGACCACATCGCTTCACTGGCTAGTTATGCCTGAAATGAGTCTACGGTTATGGAAGGTCGCTAGATTTACAATCAGGTATTTATTAAATGTATTTTGTTCTGAAAAAAAAAAGTCAAAATTAATCTACGTGACACACATGCTTCATACACTTGCTTGGACATGCATGTGCACACACATACATAATTCCATTTCTCCAGTTAATGTCTGGCCTTCAGAACGTATTTATTGCTCACTATAACTATTCAATTACTAGAACAATGAAATATGGAAGTGCAGGGCTGACAAGCGGCCTCAGTAAATAAAGGTGATTGCTGCCAAGGCTGGTGACCTGAGTTTGATCCCTAGAACCCCCGTGGTAGGAGAGAACCTCTACACATACACTACAGCATGCGTGCACACTCACACGTGTGTGCATGCATGCACACACACACACACAGAAGCACACACACATTAATACATGTATATTTTAAAGAATGGTGTGCTGGAGAGATGGCACAGCACTTACAAGCCTGTAGCGCTCTTGCTGAGGGTGAGAGTGTGATTCCCAGCTCCCATATCAGGCAGCTCAGAGCTCTAGCTCCAGGGGATCTCATGCCTTTCTCTGGCCTTTGAGGCACCATGCATATGTATACATGCTTACCCAACAAACATAATTAAAAACTAAAAGTAAATACATTTAAAAAGATAATCAGAAATATATAATTTGAATAAAGAAATAAGGACACAAAAATGTAGCCAAGAAGGGAACAGGTTGATTTTTGATGACCTGTCAGTCAGTGCTCTGTAATAAAACACTAATTGAGGGCACAAAGGGAAAATTATTTTTTCCCCTTCTATCATTCGGCTATATTTTTCTATTTAAGTATGTTAGAATTTATCACTGAACTATGGTCAGTGCTAAAAAGAAGTCTTTGGGGAGAAAAGTATAATTCAAAGTTTATAACCCAAAATTTCAACCTAAGTAATATATGCATAAATCTGACCTCATTCCCGGAGGTTCATTTATTTCAAGTGGATAAAATTCTGCTTTTGCTTTTAGAGAGTGTTTCTCTAATTCTTTTGTGTGTATGGGTGAGAGTGGTGTATGTGCAGCACACATGCATTCCCATGCACAGGCACCTGTGAGAGTGGAGATGTGTGGCACACATGCATTCCCATGCACAGGAGCCTGTGAGTGTGGTGATGTGCAGCACACATGCATTCCCATGCACAGGAGCCTGTGAGTGTGGGGATGTTCTGTATGGCAAATGTGTTGCTGATTAGTCAATAAATAAAATACTGATTGGCCATTGGCTAAGCAGGAAGTGTAGGCGGGACAAGGAGGAGAATAAAGCTGGGAAGTGGAAGGCTGAGTCAGAGAGACACTGCCAGCCGCCATGATGACAAGCCGCATGTGAAGATGCCGGTAAGCCACGAGCCATGTGGCAAGGTATAGATTTATAGAAATGGATTAATTTAAGCTGTAAGAACAGTTAGCAAGAAGCCTGCCACGGCCATACAGTTTGTAACCAATATAAGTCTCTGTGTTTACTTGGTCGGGTTTGAGCGGTTGTGGGACTGGCGGGTGGCAGAGATTTATCCTGACTGTGGGCCAGGCAGAAAAACTCCAGCTACAAATGGTGTCCAACGTGGTGGCAAGAGTTTCCACCTAAAAACTGAGAAAAAAGATTCTAAAACAGAGCTAAAAACAGTTCCTAATTGTCTCTCTCAAATGAGCGGCAGCTGCCGGTTTGAGCTACTGGCGTGTGCGCTGGATCTGCAGTATGGCAGGAATGAGACCTTTGCAAGTGGCACTTTGAGCTGCATGGTGGATTTAGCCTTTGCTGGTGCAGAGCAAAAGGGGAGGTTTCTGGGCTGCACGCTGCTTGGATAAAGGCATGGACCCACGATGGCTCCCAGAGCTGGCGGTAAACGTAGCCATGTTGGGAAGCTGAGGTGGGCAGAGCCAGCAGCCACAGCTGCTGCAGTTTAAAGCAATAGATTCACAATAAGACAGATTCAGATGCAATAGTTTACAATGTGTGTAAAAGATACGTAGGCTTGAAAGAGACAAAAAAGGTGATATATAGAGTTATAGAAACAAATACATAGTTTTAAAAAAATAAAGTCTTTAAAGAGACAGTAAAAGTAATATAAAAAATAAGCCACGTAAAGATGAATATTACACAGAGAATCTGGATTGTGTTGTCTTTGGGATTTTTAACTGCAGAAAAACATTTGATTGTAAAAGCTGTTGAGTTATGCCAAAATGTATATTTTAAAGGTACCTTGACTTCAAAATTTGGATATAAGGATATGTTGCTTTGGAAAAGAGTCTCTTCTTTTGTTCCCACAGAAAGCCAAAGGCTATGGATTTGTTCCAGATTAAGATACATCAGGTTTGACCAGCCAAGACCCCCTGAAAGGTCTCTGATGACACCATGGCCCAGATGACCCAACATCCGGAATGGTTTCAAGGCAACTGGCTCAGACGATACACCCTCATGGACTATTCCATAATCCTAAAATTTTCTTTATGTCCCCATAAGATACAGCGCCCCCCTCCAGCAGGAAGTAGTAAGAGAAGCTACGCCCAAATTCCCAAATTATATGTAATTTTACTATGTTAAGGTTAAAACCTTCCTTTTTGAAAAAAAAAAATGGGGGAAGTGCTGTGGGATGTTCTGTATGGCAAATGTGTTGCTGATTAGTCAATAAATAAAATACTGATTGGCCATTGGCTAGGCAGGAAGTGTAGGCGGGACAAGGAGGAGAATAAAGCTGGGAAGTGGAAGGCAAGCTTGCTGCCTATGGACATGGATCTGAACTCAGGCCCTCATGGTTTTACAGAAAACATTCTTAACCACTGCACCTCCAAATTCTGCCTCTTGAGCTTAAAATATTAATATTCATGAAGCACAGTATTTGCAAATTAGGTACTTGGTCTAAAACCTGCAGTTTCCCACTCAGCAGGTTAACTGGTGGATTTTTGAGATAAAGATATTAACTCTCATGGACTGCACCAACACCTTCCAAATATTACACCTGGTAGTTTCTTCCATACCATGCCTTTTCTCACTTGAATAATGTGAATCTACAGGAAATAGAGTATAAATTCTGTCCCCTTTTATCTTAAATACCAACGACAAATAAGGAAGTAATTACACAAATGTTATTTTTAATGGGGCTTGTCTTATATACTTGCACTTGTACCTGTAATAAACAGTTAATGCCTGTCAGATTACCATAATAATAAAGCAGTGATTTCTTCCCTTTTGCATACCATATCACAGGGCAGCCATGAACTCCATAAATGACAAAATGCACTCCAGATCACAACCCAGCCATAAACTCCATAAATAGCAAAGTGTGCACCATATCATAGCATAATCATAAACTCCATAAATAGCAAAGGAAATCGTTCCTTTGTGATAAGGCCATTTGCTTTGTTGTAACAGTGCAGGCTTATGAAACCATAGAAGCTATTTTGGTAAACCAAAAGCCAAATCTACAGAAGACAGAGGCTAAGTTTGTAATTTAAATGTAATTCTTTGAAGTAGCCTTCCTATATGCAAACAGCAATTGTGCAGAGATAATGATCAGTAAAACACTGCAATTCATAAAAGCTTAAAAGAAGCCGGGCGCTGGTGGCACACGTCTTTAATCCCAGCACTCGGGAGGCAGAGGCAGGAGGATCTCTGTGAGTTTGAGGTCAGCCCAGTCTATGGAGTGAGTCCAAGACAGCCAAAACTGTTACACAGAGAAATCCTGTCTCAAAAAACAACAAAAAAGCTTAAAAGAAAAAAATTACCTGAGAATTAACCTAACCAGATAACGAAAGTCCTCTACAATGATCATTTAAAACACTAAGGAAATTCACTAAAGACAACAGGCTAGAGGTGTAGCTCAGTTGGACGTGTGCTTGCCTAGCTGGAAACCCTGGGTTCAGTCCCTAGTACTGCATAAACCAGGCTTGGTGGTGCACTAAGCAGGAGGATTAGAAGTTCAAGGTCATCCTTGGCTGTATAGTGAGTTCACTGTCAGCCTGGGATATATAAGACGGTAGGATATGAGAAGAAAGGGGAAAGATCTATGTTTCAGGATTGGCAAAGTTTATTTTGTGAAAATGGCTGTGTGCCCAAAGGCCACCTATAGGTTCAATACAATCACTACAAAAATTCCAATGGCATTCTTCATAGAAAAAAAGAAAAATCCTAAAATTCACAGAAGCGTGAAAGGCCTCAATAATTAAACAATGTTGAGCAAAAAGCCAATGCCTGAGGCAACACCACGTCTGATTCCAAGTTACACCACAGAGCAAGAGGAACAAAAGCCGCAGAGGACTGGCACAAAACACCAACACACAGCTCAATGGAACAGGAGAGAGGCCCAGAGTTAAAGTCACACAGTATAGCCATCTGCTTTGTGGCAAAACATTAAAAAACAACCACAAAAAAAGGATTGGCAAAAAGACATCCTCTTCAACAAATGCTCCTGGGAGAACTGGGTTCAAAATGTAGAAGAATGAAACTAGATCCTGGTGATATAGAAATATAAGATATAGATATGATAAGATGAAAGGGTAAACTATTGAATCTACTTTTAAAGAGCAACAACTTGTTTTACATTGGTATAGATTTTAACTTATAGATACAAATTTAAAGCTAATTCTGTTATACATATGTATATTTCTACTTGTATTTAAGGTATTATGTTTATACAGCTCATTTGAAATTGTAATAGATACAGATTAATAATTAGACTTCTATAATAGTCAAACTTATAGTCATGTTAAGTTTTCTAGGTACACATAGATATGATTCAATTAGGTAGGTAATCTTCAAATACTTCAAAGACCTACAGACTATAGCATTTAAAATGTTTTAAAACTTAGACTTTCTGGACAGTGAGACACATCTGCTCCCGGCAGCACTGATTTACTTCAAAGAGAAAGATGGGCATCAAAGAAATTCCATATGGAGTTTATCTTCTTCCTGGCAAAAATAGCCATTTGGGCAAAAAACTGTTCTTGCCTGGAC
The DNA here is from genome assembly GCF_007827085.1 of Peromyscus californicus insignis. NCBI lineage: Eukaryota > Metazoa > Chordata > Mammalia > Rodentia > Cricetidae > Peromyscus > Peromyscus californicus. Next base: position 8,122,363 of record NW_026294617.1, on the reverse strand, counting down.
TGCTTGACAAAATGTTGCATTAACTGGACATGCAGGACACACAGGAAGGTGACCACTGAACTTTGGAAGGCAAAATCATCCTTCAGGTTCCTGCTTCACAGAGGAAACTGCCAGACATTCTACAGGACACAGAGAAAAGTGACTGGGAGACTCTAGGGCTGTGGGCTGAAGATGGATGCCCCAATGTTGCAGAGGAACTTTGGATGACTGTCCAGGCAGACAGCTGTCTCTGTCATTCTGGATTTTTGGAAGTTGCTTACAAAATGCTCTTCCTGTTTACTTAGCTAATACTGTATCCTTCTGGGCTCTTTGATGTAGTTGAAGACTAGATAGTTATAATTTTCCTTGGTTATGATAAAATATAAACTGGATATGAGACTTTAGACTTACAAATATAGGATAAATAGAATATTTTCTTTGAATTTGCCAAATATAAATAGACTGGATATTGTAACTGTAATTCTTGCTTGATAACTGTATTTTTATCTGTACTTTTGCTATGTTGGAGTTGAAAACTTACTTTTTGAAAAAAAAAGGGGGGAAGTGCTGTGGATATTGCTCTGTATACTGTGAATGTATTCCTCTGATTGATTGATAAATAAAATGCTGATTGGCCAGTAGCCAGACAGGAAGTATAGGTGGGATAAATAGACAAGGAGAATTCTGAGAAGAAGACTGAGTCAGGAGATGCCAGTCCACCGTCCAGGGAGCAGCATATAATGACACACAGGTAAAACCACAGAACACATGACAACATATAGATTAACAGAAATGGGCTGAGTTTAAATGTAAGAGCTAGTCAGTAGTAAGCCTGAGCTAATGGCTGAGCAGTTTTAATTAATATAAGCCTATGTGTGTGTGTGTGTTTACTTGGGTCTGAGCAGCTGCAGACTGTAGGGCTCCAGGAGCCAGACAGGACCAGGAAAACTTTCAGCTACATCATGGCCTCTCATCCTGTACAAAAATCAACTTCAGACCAGGCACAGTGGGCAGGATTTTGATCCCAGCACTTGCAAGGCAGATGAAAGTGGATCTCTGTGAGTTTGAGACCAGCCTGGACTACGTAACAAGTTCCAACCCAGCCAGGACTATACAGTAAGACCCTTTAGGAAACTGCTTTTTCTCAGAGAAGGAGAAGGGCACTATTAATAAGCACTATTAATAATTAAGAAGGCTCTCTGGAAGGACCATTGTGAAATAACACGTTTCTTATCTTTGCTGAACTTAAGTCAACAAAGTTCTAGAGTGAACTGAAAAACTGCAGACACACATTCAGTCCTCCTTCCTAAGGAGCCTGTCATTAGATACTCTGGCACAACAGGACAAACACAGGGGAACTTTGGGGGCTTTGGACACAGAACACACAAGAAGACAATGAAAAAATACAGTGGTAATCAAAAGGACCCCATTTCATGGCCAGCTTCTTCTCTTTATTCAGAGTAGCATGGTCCAAACATTTCCAAAGCACAGCCAAGTCTGTCTGCTGCATGTCATTATCTTGTACAACCCTCCCAGAGGAGGAATTCATTGTTTGTCAAGAACTTTCCTTGGGGTGCAGTAGTAGGAGAAGGAGAACCAATTGATGAATGTTAAAGTCCCTGTGTGGTGGTGTTCAGTTGTAATACCAGCACTTGAGAAGGGGAGGCAGGAGGATCAGGGCTTAGATGCTAGCCTGGGCTACACGAGATCCCATCTCAAAAAAGTGGTGAGGGGAACATGGGGCTGTGAGATGGCTCCTCAGATAAAGGCACTTGCCTCCAAGCCTGAATTTGAATCTTACAACTCCCTCAAGTTGTCCTCTGATGTCCACACATGTGTGTACACACAAAAATAAATTTAAAACAGAATTTAAGAAAAAAATTTAAAAGCAGAAATCATATCCTCACTATTTAAAGATAAGAAACACTGGGCTACCATAACACAAATATCTATGTATTTTTATCAGTTTTGTTTAAATATGGTCCTGGAGGTTAAAGATGCCCCTTTTCTTCCCCTGTAAGCCATCCCAGCCTCCTACTGAGGATCCCACCGGTTTTCTGGGTAGAGGGGTATGGCTCTCTCTCCCATCTCTAGTACAGACAACTTTCCCTATGACAACTGACTATAGCTGCAGTCTTGTGTCTTGTGATGAAAGAAAAACTCAAGTGGATGACAGATTCAATGTGAAACGCAAAACCCTGTGACTGCTGCCAGCTCACTGCTCTGGAAAATTCCTTTGGTGTCAATCTCACATTTCTAAGATTGAAACATACACAACTGTGGTGCAGAGCTCTGGTTACCGTAACTTAGGCAACATATGTTCTCAGTTCCTAGTGTCCTAACGGCAGAACTGTGGTAACCAGAGGCAAGGGTGCCTGAGCCATCAACAACGTGCTGTCAAGACTGGCTGGCACTAATGACAACATCACATATCAGAAGGCCCAGGAAAGATGGTATTATCAACTTAGTTGTCACCAGAAAAACAAAATACGCTATTATAAGAGATGTTGACCTACATATCAGGTATAAGGCAGACAGATTTATAGATTCTTCTTAAAAATATTAAAAAATAATCTGTACAAAGAAGAGAAATGTTTCATTTTAATCAACGTTATGGATCTCTGTGACACACTAATACAAAAATAGCTGGCAATTGTAGCGCCTCTCTTTAATCCCAGGCCTTGGGAGGCAGAGGCAGGCAGAGCTCTATGAGTTCAAGAACAGCCTGGACAGCAAGGACTGTTACACAGATAAACCCTGCCTCAAAAAACAGATAAATAAATAAATAAATAAATAAATAAATAAATAAATAAATAAATAAATAAATAAATAAATAAATATTATGTCACACCCTATTCTTTTTTAATTTAGCATGTGGCTTTCAGAAGCTAAATTATGTATGAGAAGCAATGTTCATGTGCACATGACATATCAGATTGGAATAGTCCAAATGTTAAAAATTTTATGAACAAAGTACAAATTCAGTGCAGTGAGATGAAGGAGAACACTCCACTAAATGTGCCATGGAGCCAACAACCCTTCATAGCATCACTGTTTCTCAGGGAATTAAAACATATCATTACCCACAATTTAAGATTACAAGTTACAGAATGCTTCTAATCTGAAAACACAACACTATCATCAAGATGTAATGTTCGTTCACTATGGTATTCATTAGAGACTGCAGCAGGGTTTGTGGGTCGAAAACTATGAGAAGCCATTCCAGTGATGTAAAAGGCCAGGGACCTTGAGGGCAGAAGACAAATGCATGCCAGGTAACAGGCAACAAGAGGTAGAGGGCCAGGCTTGCAGGATCTTTCTCCTGAGCCCTGGTCAACATTTGCTACCTTTCTTGGGCTACTTAGAAGTCTACAGAACCCTCGTACTCTGGGCATCTCAAACGGACATCTCTAGGGTTGGGGATGCAGCTCATGGATAGATAGCTAACAACCTGGGCTTCTTCTCTAGTTCAGAAAGGAAGGAAAGAGTAAGGGAGGGGGAGACAGAAAGAAGGAAGAAAGTCAAGGAAGAGAGAGAGGGAGAGGGAGGGAAGGAAGGAAGGAGAGAAGGAGGGAGGGTGAGGAAGGGAGAGAAGGAGGAAGGGAGAGGGAGGGAGGGAAGGAAAGAGAGGAGGGGGAGGTGGGGTATGGAAGGAAGGAGAGAAGGAGGAAGGGGGAGGGAGGGAAGGGAAGGAAGTAGAGAATGAGGGAGAGAGGAGAGAAGGGGGAAGGGGAGACAGAAAGAGCAAAGAAGGAAGACAAAGGATGATAGGGAGGGTGAGGGAGGGAGGGAAAGAAGGAGAGATGGAGGAAGAGAAAGAGAGGGGGAGGAAGGGAGGGAGGGAGAGGATTTCAGCTCTATGAATCCACATTCCCTCTGCTGTCTCTCACTACTATTGGGGAATATTATTTTAAAATGTATTGCATTTTTTTCCTACTGCTTTTGTTAACAATGCCAAGATGTGTTTGATTACATAAAATTAACCTGTGAGCAGAAGGCTGAGTCAGCAAGTAACTGATAGGTGGTAAGGAGGAACCATGTGTAGCAAGGGTTTTTTAAGTGGGGGCTGAGAGAAGGATGAGGATTTTTTTTGGAAGATGCCAGCAAAGGGAGGTTAGCTACTTGCTATTCATCCTCTCTGAACAAGCAGAATTCTAGCTTAACTGTTGAATTGTGAGTTCTTTATATTTAGATAATTAGAACAATGAGGTAGGGATAGAGGTCATGAAATTTCCCAAGATCAAATTCTTGGTCAGGGTCAGTATGCTGATCTGCAAAGACAGTGTATGTTGGATAATAACACCCTGATTCTATGTTGTATAGCAGCTTTGAATGCTTGGGACAGGGTTGAAGAATCAGGAAAGAGGACTGAATCATTTACCAAAATTATACAAGGTCCAAAAGAAGCTTTCACTGATTTTTTACACAGATTAATATCAGCTGTAAATAGAATGATATCTGATCCAGATGCTAGACAAATATTAATTGAAACTTTGGCTCTTGAAAATGCTAATGCAGCATGTAAAATGATGACTAGGCCTTTAAGGGCAAGATCAGAACCCATAGAAGAATGGATCAGAAATACAGTTGATATTGGCTCCTATATTTCTAATGATGATACTTGGATAGGAGTACTGCTTTCTAAAAATATGAAGAAAAATCAAAATGTTAGGTGTTTCAATTGCAGTAGATAAGGTCATCTGAAAAGGGAGTGTAGGCAAGGTGCTCCTAGAAACAATGTTTTTTCTAGAAATAATTCAAACAGAAGGACCCAGCCTTCTGGACTATGCAGAAAGTATGGCAAAGACTGGCACTGGACTGATGAATATAGATCAACAAGGGACAGGCAGGTAACCCTTTGCCATTGGGAAACACCCTGCAGTGTCAATATCAATATCAAATGCAGTTCAATCATTGCCTGCCAGCATTAGGGAAAATCCTCCACAAAACAATTAAATGATTTACTGCCTATTATTAAAAGCCATACTGATTTGGATGCCAGAACAGCTTTAGAAGATAAAACAAAATTTTCAGGAGAAACCATAAAGCAAATATTTTTGCAAATTTCTATAAATGAAAAGACGAAAGTTAAAAACATGAAGAAATGGCATAGAAATTGAGGGTTTGGTAGACACAGGTGCAGATGTAACAATAATTGCACCAAAATCATGGAATCCAGGTTGGCCTCCTCAAGAGGTAAATGTTCAGCTTTTAGGAACTGGAAGTTTATCTCAAGTAAAACAGTGCAAGGGGGGGTTGAATGTATAGGGCCAGAAGGACAGAGAGGAAAAAATAAAGCCATATGTGGCTAATATAGCAATGAATTTACGGGAGCATGATTTACTACAGCAATGGAATACTCATTTTAACATCCCCATAATCTCAGACACAAACTATAAAATATGGAATGCTTCTGAGAGAAATATCAAAAGATACTATCAAGGACAGTCACAGACCATTCAAGCTGTACATAAGCAAGGCACCACAGCTGTTGGTATTTCAAAGGTACCAACAGCCCTACCTTTAAAATGGCTGACCAACAAACCTGTTTGGGTGGAACAATGGCCTTTGACATCAGAAAAATTACAGGCCTTAGAACAGCTGGTACAGGAGTAGTTAAGTGTTCAATGTGTTGAAGAATCAACCAGTCCCTGTAATTCTCCTGCATTTGTTATTAAAAAAAAATCTGAGCCGGGTGGTGGTGGCGCATGCCTTTAATCCCAGCACTTGGGAGGCAGAGCCAGGTGGATCTTTGTGAGTTTGAGGCCAGCCTGGGCTACAGAGTGAGTTCCAGGAAAGGTGCAAGGTTATACAGAGAAACCCTGTCTCAAAAAACCAAAAAAAAAAAATCTGAAAACATGGAGAATGGAGAATGGTAACAGACCTAAGAGCTATTAATAAGGTGATTCATCCAATGGGCTCCTTACAACCTGGAGCCTTCTCTATTACCTAAATGGCCTATTATAGTTATTGATTTAAAAGACTGTTTCTTCACTATACCTTAATAAGAAAAAATAGAGAAAAATTTGCCTTCACGGTGCCTACTTAAAATAATTATCATCCCATTAAGAAATATTAATGGAAGGTTCTCCCACAAGGATGTTAAACAGTCCCACTCTGTGTCGATATTTTGTTAGATAGCCATTGGAAATAATTCATGTACAATTTTCTCAATCTATAATTTACCATTATATGGATGATATTTTACTAGCTGATTCAAATGTAGATACTTTAGAGAAAATGTTTGAAGACATAAAGAAAATTTTGCCTTACTTGGTATTACAAATTTCTGAAACAATACAAAGAGGAGATTCTACTAATCACTTAGGATATAAAATAGGTTTACAAAAAAATTCAACCCCAAAAGATACAGATCAGGAGAAATCAATTGCAGACTCTTAATGACTTTCAAAAATTGCTGGAAGACATTTCCTATCTATGGCCCACTACTGGAGTAACAAATTAAGAACTGAGTAATTTGTTTCAAACTTTAAAAGGTGACAAGGACTTAAATAGTCCAAGAAAATTATCAGCTGGCTGAGAGAGAATTTGCTTTGGTGGAAAAGAAATGATAGGATGCACATGTGGATTGTTTGGACCTGGAGCCTGATTGCATTCTAATTATTTTACCCTCTAAGCATTCCCCAACAGGGATTTTAATGTAGAGGGAAAATACTATCTTAGAGTAGATATTTTTACCATGCAAACAGGGTAAAAATTAACATATGTGGAAAAGGTCTCTGAGTTGATTCTAAAAGGAAAATTAAGACTTCATCAGTTGACAGGAATGGACCCAACAGAAACTGTAGTGCCTTTTACTAATGCTGAAATTGCTTCTTTGTGGGAAGAAAATGAAGACTGCAAAGAGTTGCAGTAATTTTTTGGGAGAGATAAGTAACGATTATCCAAAAAGCAAGTGATTTCAGTTTATAATTAAAAAAAAAACTAATTGGATTTTTACCTCATATAGTAAAAGGTACCCCAATTTCTGGAGCACCTCCATTTAAACTGATGCAAATAAATCAGAAAAGGCAGGTTATGCATCAGAAAAAAATAAGTAAAGTGGCTCAAAGCCCTTATGATTCAGTTCAGAAATCAGAATTAAATGCTATTCTCATAATATTATTAGACTCTTCAGAACTTTTTATTATAATTACTGACTCAGCATGCATAAAGAATTGTCTTACATATTGAAACCACTGAACTTACTCCTGATAAGTCAGAATTAACTTTGTTATTTATACAATTACAGGAAATAGTCAGGAATAGGAATCATCCCATATATAACACATGCCAGATCCCATACGGGTCTGTCAGGCTCTTTAGCACAAGATAATGATGAAATTGATCAGTTATTAATAGGAAATGTGCTGGAGGCCTCAGAGTTTAAATTTAAAAAATCATGTCAATGGCAAGGGTTTAAAAAACGAATTTTCCATCACTTGGCAACAAGCCAAGGAAATTATAAGAAAATGTCCTACTCGTTCCTTATGCAACTAAACTCTACCTGCAGGAAGTAACCCAAAGGGTACTCAAAGAAATGAAATTTGACAAATGGATGTGTTTCATTTTGCAGAATTTAGAAAATTAAAGTGTGTACACCACACCACAGATACACGTTCAGGTTTTCAGTGAGCAACTGCTTTGAGTTCTGAAAAGGCTAATTATGTAATTACACATCTATTAGAAGCAATGACCATTATGGGGATACCTGTACAAATTAAGACTGACAATTCTCCAGCACATGTGTCTAATAAAATGAAACTTTTTTTTAATATTATAACATATAGCATATTACAGGTATACCACACAACCCCACAGAACAAGCAGTTATAGAAAGGTCTAATCAAACTTTAAAAGAAATGATTAATAAACAGAAAGGAATAACAAAGACCTCCCAGAGTAGATTACACAATGCTTTATTAACTCTAAATTTCTTAAATGCTAATGAAAAAGGAACAACAGCTACAGAGAGACATTAGATAATAGAAAAAAAACTGATGAATTAAATCAACTTATATATTTTAAAGATGTATTAAACTCAGAACGGAAACCAGGTTATATGTTATGTTAGGGGAAAGGTTCTGCTTTTGTTTCTACAGGAGAAGAGAAGCTATGGATACCATCAAGATTGATAAAGAATAGATTTGAATAGGAAAGCCTTCCTGATGAAGAGATAGCTAAGAGTTAAACTGGCCAAATGGTATGGTATATTTCCAACAGGATAAAATTTCCTGTCTTCCTAAATACTTGTTTTTGTTGTCCTTTACATCTATCAAAGGCAAATGGTCTTTTTATAGTCCCAATTTAATTAAAATTTAAAGCAGGCTTTAGGGTTGGAGCATGGCTCTCTCCTTCTCTAAACCCAAGCATGTTTGTTAAAGGAAAATCCAAAATGTCTGTCTCATGTCAGAAGAGCAACCTGATGTGGAACAGAAGAAAACCAAAATTTAGGGACTTTTCTATTGTCAATAATTTCATAATCCTTTGACTTTAAGTATTTAAAAATTTCCATAGACGTAAATATTAGTTATAAATTATAACTATTCTGTATATGACATTTAAAATGTTTGGGTTTTTAGCAGTGAACCATAACCATTCATAACAGTGACCTTTGACTTCTCTAATAGAAGATAGGGCCCCTCAATGAGGATTCTATAGGGATTGTGGTATTGCCATTAAAGAGACAAGAACAACCCAAAGATCAGTATCAGACTACAAACTGCCCAAGACAACTCTAAAGTTGCTTACTGAGAGGGTCCAGCCTCATAGGATACTTTAGCCAAGATTTCAGATAAGCTTTGTACTTTCCCATTACACAGAGGCTGAACAATAAATGTTACAGTTGGTTTTCTCAGGACTTGTCCAATATTTCAGTTTTTTCAGGGAATTATCACCCCCAGACAACAGGAAGTATGTTTGGGGGCATGATACCTACATTCCTAAGAGGTGGGGAGAATGGTATTTGGTCATTTGGTGTGTTATGGATGATTGCCTTCATTTGGGGGGTTGTTTATTATTAATTACTGGCATTGGCAAGGGTGGAAATTATACAAATGATATTACATTCAGGGATCTCTTTGGAAAAAGAAAAAGAAGAGGAGGATATAGGAATGATAAGATAGAAGGGTAGATTATTAGTCTACTTTAAATAATAGGGTAGATTATTGAATCTACTATAAACTAAGGGACAACTATTGATCTAAAATGTTTTGTATTTGTAAGGACACAAATTTAAGGTAATTTTTGTTGCAACACAGTGTATGCATGTTTCTGCTCTTGTTTGGGGGATTTTTGTATATTGATAAAAATTTATGGTTATTTTTGTTACATCATATTGTATATGTGTTTCTGTTTTTGTTTGAGGTATTGTGCCCATGGAGTTCATTTGGAAATGTAGCTTGAAGTTCTAGTTTTTAAAAGCTATTATTATAAATTATATAGGATAATCAGAAAATATAAATTAGTGGTTAGTCATTTATACCAATCAAAATTATAGATATGTTAGGTATGCTTTCCAGATCATATAGAGATATATTTTAGAAAGATGATCATCAAAGACCTACAGAATACAGTATTTAAAATGTTTTTGCTAACTTAGAGCTTTTCATGACAATGAGACACATCTGATCCTGGCAGCACCAATTTACTTCAGAGATGATGGGCATCAGAGAAAGTCCTTATGGAGTTGTTTTCAATGTGGCAAGGCTAGCCATTTCAGCAAGAAGCTGCTCTTGCCTGGACTGCTTGACAGTATGTTGTATACACTGAACATGCCTGACCCACAGAAAAGTGACCGCTGAACTCTGCCAAAACAAGGTGGGATGGTCCTTCAGGGTTCCTGCTTCACAGAAGAAACTGTCAGACATTCTGCAGGACACAGAGGAAAGTGCCTGATAAACTTTGCCAACATAGGTGACACAGTCTTCAAATTTCCTTCTTCATTGAAAAGTCTGACAGATACTTTGGGCCTGTAGGCTGAAGAGGGATGACCCAATGTTGCCAAGGAACTTTGGGTGACTGTCCAGGCAGTCAGATGTCTCTGTCATTGCTAGAGTTGTTGGAAGTTGTTTGCAATGCACTTTTTGTTTACTCAAATATTATACCCTTCTGGAGTCTTTGATGGAGTTGAAGGCTAGATAGTTATAGTTGTAGTTTTCCTTAGGTATGATAGAAAGTAAATTAGGTATAGAATTTTGGATTTACTAAAATAGGATAGATTATGGAGTGTTTTCTTTAAATGTTTCAGACACAAATGAACTGGAATTCATTACATTGTGAATGTAATTTTTACTTGATAATTGTTCTTATTGTAAACAGTCTTATTATGTTAAAGTTAAAACCTTTCATTTTTATTTAGAAAAAAAGGGGGGAAATGTCAGGGAATACTATTTTAAAGTATGTTACATTTTTTCCTACTGCTCTTATTAACAATTCAAAGATGTCTTTGATTAAATAAAATAAACCTTTGAGCAGGAGGCTGAGTCAGCAAGTAGCTGACAGGACGTGGTAAGGAGAAACCATGTGTGGCAAGGGTTTTTAAGTGGGGGCTGAGAGAAGGACGCTGGGTTTTTAAGAAGACGCCAGCAAAGGGAGAAGGTTAGCTACTAGCTATTCAGTCTCTCTGAACAAGCAAAATTCCACCTAAACTGTTGAATGGTGAGTTCTTTAAATTTAGATAAGTTCCCTTAGTATCTTTGAAAGAGTCGGTGCCTGAGCAAACAAAATCCCCTCAGGCTGTGGCCCTTGTGGCCAAAGCCATTGCTTAAGTGGCAGCCATTGTAGACAACAAAAAACAGCTAACAACACATGACGACATCCAAACCCCACTTTATTGACCCACCCTCCTCCCCTAAACATCCTAACTCTTCATCAGAAAGTCCACACCACTGGCTTGGCTCTCAGCCCCACACCCAGCTGCAGCCATGCCCCAGTGGGAGCCCATCCAAGCCTGCCACCTTGCTCTACCAGAGCATCCCTGTTTTCTCAATGTTTACTGCACCTGTGGAGCTTGCCCACCCTAAGTTCCCCAAAGCCCTCGGGCTGTGAGATGTTCCCGAGAGGCCTGCCTAGTGTTCTCTCTCCACCTCCTGAATGTGTGTGCGAGCGTACATGCGCATACAAGCTGTTGAGTCCATTGAGTATCATTTATCTGTATATGTGTCTAGGGTTGACCATTTGGTACTGAATGACCATTTGGCTCTTCTCTAGGGAAAACCAATTCTGCCTTTCTCAGCAATCACTAATTGCCTGTAGTTCTAACTACCCATGGCTAGTGAGGATGTCGAAGAACATACTGCTGCCACTTTCCTAAACCAGCACTATGTCTAGCTGCATTCTAAACATCTTATCCTGATATGCACAGATAAGTGTTACTCTTGCCCCTCATCAAAGATGCTTCTTTTGTAGCAGATGGAGGCTATTACAGAAAGCCATAGCAGGCTACAATACAGAGAACAACCGAGTGTGCCTGTCCAGCACCGGCGCTATATCTGCAATGAAACCCACATCTAAGCCTCAGGGAAGATCATGGAAGGAGGGGCGGAAAGATCTTAAGAGCCAGAAGACCAGGGTGTCTGCTGAGACTGTCTCTCTATAGGACAGGGGAGCTGCACACGTGTGTAGATCTTTACGCCTCCCCAGCTTAGGAATCATAGTTTATTTATCATACATGCCCGTATGATCAGTAATGCTCCTAAATATGGGGAGGCACTCAACAAGTTCATGCTGACTGAAACCTAAAGAAATTGAATTTCCAGACAATCACTATGGGGGAGGGTCTCCCAGTGTGAGTGAAGGTTGCTGGCCAAGCCTAGAAAAGTTTGCTGACATGGAATCTTAAGGAGAATTAGGAGAGGTGCTGCTTCACAGAGAAAAAAATGGCAGAGGGACAGGGTGTTCCAGATTCTTTACCAGGTAGGAAATTGGTTGGTAAGGCTAGGTCTCAGCCTAGGACATGAGTCTTCAGTAAGAGCCAGCTGAGGTGGGCTGGAAAGACATGTGCCATAGGCTCCCTGGTGATTTGCATTCTACATAGCTCATCACAGATACACTGAGCTATTTAAGGAATATGTGAATTAAACTTCTCAGGCTCAGAGTTTCCTGTTTTGTGAATGGAATAGATTATACTATCCATCAAAGCCATGCTGGACCAATAGAATGAAATGTCATCTTTCCTCAGGATCAGCACTGAGGTCTGAGTACTGATGCCTGTGGAGAATCTCTGGAAGGTATGGGAAAGGACAGTGAGAGAAGGAATGAGAAGAGGGTGGGTGGAGAGCTAGAGAGACAGGGGAGAGGAGGAAGAAGGAGGTGTGGAGACTCCAGGAGTAGAAATGCTGCTCTCAGTAACTCAGAATCCAAACATCTGTGAGAACATGCTTCACAAGAGAAAAAAAAGTAAGACAGATTCAAGCCAGAGTGAAAGGGCTAGCATTCCCTAATTAGAAGATTAATAATAAATCAGGTTTACTCTAATTTAGTCACATAAACACAGTTCATTAACAATATAAATGGAGCTACACTGCTTCAACTGTTTATTTTTTATAACAAAAAGAACATACTCAGTGTTCACCTAGAATCTATGGGCTAGCTTCACTGTAAACTGTCTGCCTAGAACCAAAACCCACAGTCCTTAACATCTTCTCTGAGAGGTGAGTGTGTGTGTGTGTGTGTGTGTGTGTGTGTGTGTGTGTGTGTGTGTGTGTGTGTGTTGGGGGGGTAATGGGTGTGCTGGGAGGGGGTCTTGTTTAGTGCATATGCCAAAGTGCATGTGTGTGGAGGCCAGGGAAAGACATCAATGTCCCATTTCTATCATTCTCCATCTTATTCCTCTGAAACAGGATCTCTCTCTGAACCCAGAGCCAGGCAGGCAGGCAACAACAGCCAGCAGTGCTCCTGTATCTGCCTCACAGTTCGAGGGTTACAGGTGCACATGACCACACCTGACTTCGGATATAGGTACTGGAGATTCAAACTCAGTCCACACTGGGCAGCAAAAGCTCCTACCTGCTGGGCCATCTTCTCAACCCATATCCTTTTCTCCAAAATGAACTGGGAAAAAGGAAGTCCCCCCCCACATGTGTGCACATGTGCATGTATGTGTTTTGTGTGTGCACATGTGTTTTGTGTGTGTGTTGGTTTGTAAGCTCTAAAGCAGTGGTTCTCAACCTGTGTGTTGATCAACCCTTTCACAGGGGTCACATATCACATATCCTGTGTCTCAGATATTTACATTATGATTCATAATACTAGCAAAAGTATAGTTACGAAGTAGCAATGGAAACAATTTTATAGTTGGGGTCACCACGACATCAGGAATTGTATTAAAGGGTTGCAGCATTTGGAAGGCTGAGAACCACTGCTCTAAAGTAAAAAGTTACAAGCATATTTGAAAAAAAAAATTTTGAGACAGAGTTTGAAAAGGCGCAGGCTGACCTTGATGTTGCCATACTGCCGAGGCTGGCCTTGAACTCCTAATTCTTCTTCTACCTCCTAAGTGTTGTCATTAAAAGTGTGTGTCACTACAACTGGTTTTCTATGCTCCTTGTTGCCATACTGCCGAGGCTGGCCTTGAACTCCTAATTCTTCTTCTACCTCCTAAGTGTTGTCATTAAAAGTGTGTGTCACTACAACTGGTTTTCTATGCTCCTTGGAATAAAACCCAGCCAATGCCTCACACAGGCTAAGCAAGTGCTCCAGCTATGACCCAGCCTCACGCTTACATGAGGACTGTAAAAACATTTGTGTGAGCACTGTGGAAATACTCACTGCTTTCCGTTTGAGGATGCAGTCCAGCCTCCAGCGGTTGCCTTCCACCACTGGGCGCTTCAGGAAGATTTCCGGACTTAACCTGAAGTCACAAACCAAAAGGAAAGGGATTGAAACCAAAGATGATGTTCTTTGTGCCACGGAGACCAGCCTTAGCCACATGCCACCAAGTCTGCTGCGGCAGATCTCTGCCCCAAGGCCATGAGCAGCGTCATAGAGGAAACTCTGTCCAATCAAACCAATTCAAAACCCACACCCCTAACCTCAACATTTGGGAGGTGGAGGCAGCAGGGTCACAAGTTCAAAGCCACTCTCAACTACATAGGGAATATGAGGCCTCTGGGGCTACATGAGACCCCCTCTCTCTGTCTCTCTGCTTCTCTGTCTCTCTGTCTCTCTGTCTCTCTCTGTCTCTCTCTCTCTCTCTCTCTCTCTCACAGAGAGAGAGAGAGAGAGAAAGAGAGAGGTATTGGTGACTATCTACCCAATTTCTCTACCATTTCCTTTTTTGCTGTCATAACCCACCTTCCACTACTGAATTAAATATTCTATGTTTGTGCAGCTAGAGATGACTTGATCCTGGACAATGAGATATTTGACAAGGTAAACGGGGTTAATGAGAAAGTTTCCCCCTTGATGGAACACACACACACACACACACACACACACACACACACACACACACACACACACCTCACATAGGGGGAAAAAAAAGACAGCCCATTGCAGCTGTAGATGGGTGCTGTATGGGGAAGGGTGCTTAGAGGGGTATAGACATAGCTAAATTCTAAGAGGATAACCAGAACCCTGAAATTTCTAGGCCATTTCCCCAATCTCAGGATTGCTTAATTTTGAGTGTCTCATTAAATGGGATAAAGCCCTCTTAAAATTCAGCTACAGCAAGCTGAATGCATTCTTACTGACACATTCGTGTGCACACACTGACTTCCAGTTACAAAGACAGTGTCTGTGGAGACCTGGGGCTTTCTGATCAGGGACACCAATATTATTAAATTCTGTGAAGGTGAAAGTTACCCCTGTGCTCCTCTACCTTACAGTCCAGCCACAAGGTATCTAAGGATACCTCCAGAGTCACACTCCCCACAACTCTACCCAATGCAGTAAAACAAGAGTACAAAATATAAAGCAAACTAATTTGAAATGCAGAGGTTAAATAATTTTCATTCACAGGTCATGTCATGTAAGGAGAAAAACCCCACAGAATTTACAAAAAGTTTGCCATCACTAGTAAGTGAATTTAGCACTGTCACAAGATGTAGAGCCAATGTACAAAAATCTGCCTTTTACAATAACACTAAAAAAACTGAAGTATAGGCTGGAGAGATGGCTCAGTGGTTAAGAGCACTGGGTGATCTTTCAGAGGACCTGGGTTCAATTCCCAGTACCCACATGGCAGCTCACACCAGTCTGTAACTCCGGTTCTAGGGAATCTGACACCTTCACACAGACACACACAGGCAAAATACCAATGTGCAAAAAATAAAAACAAATATTTTTTTAAAAATGGAAGTGCTTACTAAGGAATTTATCAAATTGTACATATAGGACCCCCGCCCCGTCCCCCAGGGGCTGGTGAGACGGCTCACTGCTTGCTGCTAAGCCCGACAACCTGAGTTCCATCCCAAGGACCTATGTGCTGGAAGAGAACTGACTCCTGCAAGCTCTCCTCTGTCCTCCACCTGGGTGCTGTGGCACACGCATACACACACATACACAAGCACACATGTGTAATTTTATAAAGAGCTCTATGCGGATCAGTACAAAACACTACTAAAAAAATGAAACGAACCATGCAATACTCGTTAATTGAAAGGCGCAGTGAAGGGCAGAAAAGGAATTTGAAGCTTGTGTAATCAGTGCTAAGTTTACTGGCCATTTGTTCTGGAAATGGATTTAGCACAGAGAACTCTGGTTCCAGCTTGACAAGAAAGAACAGGGTTGCCGGCAGAGGCCTGGGCAGCAGCAGAGAGCCCACAGGCACAGAAGATTCCCGTTAGAGCAGAACTGATCCCAAGAGGGTGACCTAAGTCCCCAAGGGCTCCTTACACTGGCACTGTTTCAGGATCACATGTTAGGGCTGGGTGAGCCAAAACTCCCATTTCCAGAGAGTGTACTAACAAGGGAAGCTGTGAGGAATTAGAAAACAGCTGGGTGGCCATGGAGAGAGGAGAGCTCAGGAAAGCAGTCCCATGGAGCTGTTTATGGTCTCCTGGCTCATTCCCAGGCTGTCCCTGAGGGGATTTGACCACAGCAAAATTTATCTAAGGAGTTCCAGGTGCTGAACTAATAGACTGCGGCTATGCCCCAGATGGACCACCAGATGGCGCACATTATATAGCCCAGACAACAGCAGAGCAAAGGCTTAAAACTGGCATTAATACCCCACCCCTAGAGGATGGAGAGATGGCCTCGAAGTTAAGGGGACTTGTTGCCCCTGCAAAGGACCCAGGTTCAGTTCCCATCACTCACATGATAGTTCACAACCATCCATAACTCCATTTCTAGGAAATCCGACACCCTCTTCCGGCAAACACTCATACACACAAAATGAAATAAATAAATCTAAAAACAATTGTTAAGCACCCCAAATGCTGCTTGGAACTTTCTGTCTAATACAAATGAGGCCATGGTCTGCTAAAGAAAACACTCTCTCAGGGAGGTGGTGGCGCATGCCTTTAATCCCAGCACTCGGGAGACAGAGCCAGGTAGATCTCTGTGAGTTCGAGGCCAGCCTGGTCTACAGAACGAGACCCAGGACAGGCACCAAAACTACACAGAGACACCCTGTCTTGAAAAAAAAAAAAAGAAAGAAAGAAAGAAAACACTGTCCATAGATTTAAGTAAGACTCAAAGTCTTTCATCAGCATGTTAAATTTTCTAGAATACAATTTAAAAAAAAACAAAAAACTGGGCACACAGCAACAACAACAAAAAAGCAACTTGCATAAATACCAACAATAGGTATTGTGGACGATGAGATTATCACTATTTACTTCACATGTTCTTAAAAACTGCACCTATTTATTTGTGTGTGTGTGTGTGTGCCTGCATGCATGTGTGCACGTGTGCCCGTCCCGTGCACATCTGGAGATCAGAGGACTGAATCTTGGGTCACCAGGCATGGTGATGGCAAGTGCCTTTGCCCACTGAGCCATCTCAATGGCCTGATTATCTAGTTTAATCCCTTATCAGGAATTATAAAAATGCAACTCTACGTAAAGATGAACAGAAGAGGAAAATCCTTAGAAGATATCGAGAATCATAAAATTCTAAAATAAAAAGACAATCGCCACAAAAATAGAAAAAACAAAAATACCGAACTTTGCTTCATAAGCTCAATGCCAGAATGAAGGTTGTGAAGGTAGCTACCCAGAAATCATCAAGCCCCAGGGCTGGGAGGCGGCCCAGTGGGGACAAGCGCTGGCCACCAAGCCTGATGACTGAGTTGGAGGCCTGGGACCCACATGGTGAAGAGAGAGGACTGTCTTCTGCACGTTGTTCTCTGACCTCTACATGTGGTGGCTGTGGCACACGCATGTACATACACAAACCTACACATGCACACAAAATAAGTAAAAAACGTAAATTTAGAAAAAAGGAAATTATCCGATATAACAACCAAGAGGGAAAATATTGAAAACTATGAAGCTAGCCTTGGAGACTGTAAGACGATGTGAAGGGGAAGCCTGAGCACGGAAGCTTAGAAGAGGACTTTTTATAGCTGAAGAAACAAGGGTAAGACCTTCTCAAATCTGGCTAGAGACATAAAACAATAAATCATGAGCCTCAGAGTACCGAACAGGATAAACCCCAAATCATAACCAGAATGTTGAAAACCAAACAGGTGGAAAGCACTACAGAGAAAATAGTATATCGCTGAAAATTCCTCCTCAGAAGTGCTGGAGGCCAGAGTGAAATGCAGTTTAACTAGAATGCATAAAGGCCCTGGACGATTGAGACAGCTGGATCCAGACGGAATTCTCCAGAGCTGCAGCGAGCAGAGAGGGCCATGGGAGAGGAGGTGGGGCAGGGAAGGGGACTAGGAAAGGAGGGGTGACTCTAAAACACTAAACAAGTGCCCCCAAAAGTTCATGGGAACATGCTGAAATAAATAAATAAATAAATAAATAAATAAATAAATAAATAAATAAATAAATAAATAAATAAATAAGTAAGTAAGTAAGTAAGTAAGTAAGTAAGTAAATAAATAAATAAATAAATAAATAAATAAATAAATAAATGTTCATGGGAACATGCTCATCATCTAAGGGAACCACTGCTAGAAACAAACAAACAAACAAATAAATAAATAAATACCAAAAAGTGTTAGAGACCAACTCCGGACAGCTGTGTCTTGAATTTTGTGTGACCTGCCTTACTTTATCAAACCTTGCAAAAAACAGGTTCCTGGCCTAACCACGGGCTGTACAACTTCCTGGAGTAGGTGCTAATCAGCCAGCTGCAGGGGCCTGGGACCAATGTGACCTCACCCTTCCTTAGGAATTTTCCATTCTTCTCTCCTTTTGCTTCCCCTGCTCCCCCTCCCTGCCTGAAGCCCTGCTTATAAGCCTCAATACCCAGTCAATAAACAAGACCTTGACGCGACTCAGACTGACTCTGTCTTCCTTAATGCGCCTGGTCTCCTTTCTCTCTCGCCCCCATTGATCTTTCAGGAGGTGCCTCCTCGGGTCTCCCCAATAACCTGGCCCGCGGGACGGGTCAAAAAAGTACATGGGAACATGCTCATTGTCTAAGGGAATCACTGATGGAAATAAATAAATAAATAAATAAATAAATAAATAAATAAATAAATACCAAAAAGTACATGCGAACATGTTCATTGTCTAAGGGAACCACTGATAGAAAGATAGATAAATAGAGAGAGAGAGAGAGAGAGAGAGAGAACCACAGGCCCTGTTGCACGCTCTCTAGAAAAGCAAATTCTCATCACCCGAGAGGAGGTTACTGTGGGAGCTTCATTTCAAAATGTGTGTTGTAATAAGGTGCAGGTCCAGGGCCACCATGGGAACAAACAGCACCCAATTCACTCTCCTTCGGAAAGTAGAGAAGAAATCACAGAGGTTCCAGCTCCTTAGGTGTTTAAATGGAAGTCTGAATTTGACCATCCAGAACCTTCCAAAGAATGTTACTTTCTTGCACAAAAATATGGCACCAGTTGGAAAACTTTTTACTCATTCATGTCCTTGCCAAAGTTCTAGGGATATTTTTATGAATATAGTCTGACATTGAGCTTTGGACTTATTCTCATGAGTGCTGAGAAAGTATTCATTATTTGGCAATGACTAAAGACTCTCTGGTTGTCATAATGGAGATCTGCTCTTGGCAGCTAATTGGTGGAGGCCACAGATACCACGGGACATCCCTCCATGACAAAGAATGGTCTCTCTCAAAATGTCACTAGCACCAAATAGGGAAAGAGGACCCAGAGCTACAGATTTCCATATAACTGAAGAGAAGCAGAAAATGGGTTCACATTTCTTTTGCTCTCCCCTGCCCCCCAATCTAGGACTAAAAGAAACTAAGTCAGGAAGCTATTTTCAAGCTTCATATATGAGTAACACCTGAAAGAAGTAAGATAGAGACAAAAGCAGAATTTCAGAGCCAGGCATGGCTCAAGTCAGTAATCCCAGCACTCAGGATGCTGAGGCAGGAGGACTGCGTGAGTTAAAGGCCAGCCAGGGCCATACAGTGAATTCCAGTCAACCCAGGTTTCAAAGCAAGACCATATCTCTCAAAGAGGGTAGAGCGGATTTAGAAATTCACTTCAGTTCCTATGAGGGGATCATAGTCCAGGCCATTTTCATCTCCATCTCAGCCACGTTGGCATCTGTGATGGGCTTTAGTGTTCTGAGATGATGGTAGCTGGAACTGAAGTCAGACCACAAATACAAAGCCAACACCAACTTCACAGATCAAAGTCCCCCCAAACTAATGAGCTTTAGACACGAGATTTCCAGTGACTTTGGTAAAGTGAGCATCATGACTCCCATGGCGGTTTCCACAACAGGCTAAAAGGTTAAAATCTGATGGAATGCCAGAAGAGCTGCCCAGGCCTAGCCCTTTCAACAGCAGTAGCAAGAGCTACTCAAGACTATCTCAGTGTCCGAGGGAAAGTTCAGGAGCTGTTCCCTGGATCGAGTGAAGAAACAGTACGAGATGGGAAGATAGCTAAAGAGGATCGACTTTCCATCTCCACAGCCGCTCTTGCACAGCAGCATATCAACACAAATATTTGCATGTCTGCTTCCAAAACCATTCAAGCTGAATACTTTCAGAAGATATTTGCAATAGTTAACGTTGATTGTCAACTTAGCAGAATCTAGAATCACCTTGGAAACAAACTCTGGGCAGTTCTGTGAAGGAGTTTTTAGACTGGGTTAACTGAATGGGAAGACTGTCCTAAATACAGGACAGCATCATCTACGGGCTGGCATCCCAGACTGAATAAAAAGGAGAGCATGAGAGGGGCACAGGTGTTCGTCTCAATCTGCTTCATGATCACGCATACAAAGTGACAGTCCCCTCATATGCCTGTCACCAGGCCCACCTACCACAGCATGACAGACTGTGCTCTCAAACTGCGAGCCAAGACAAGCCCTTCTTCTTCATGTTATTTCTGTCATAGCAATTAGAAAAGGAGCCAACATAACATTTGAAGGACAATTTTGGAAAAGTCTTTCGTTGGAGTCTGCTACTTAGTTGGTTGAGACTTAGCCAAGTCATCATGGCTACTGTTGGTTTCCATAGTGTGGAATTCTCCAACAGCACATTTCTAAACAGAGATGCTTCCAGACAACATTCTCGTGGACAGATACTAACCACCAGTCTGTGATAAAAATCTCTTCTGTTGCGCCTTCCATGGCATTTGCGATATCTTCAAAGTAGCCTTTGGCGTTCACATACCTGGAAGACAAAGGTTTTGTTCCTTCGTTTCTTTTGATTTTTTTTTTAATAAAACAAGAAAAAAAAAAGAAAAGTAAAGTAAACACATCCTAGGCTAAGGCAAAGCGTAGAGGGCTCTGCCTAGTCTACGTACTACCATTTTCCTTTGAGTAACTGGAAACAAGATTGACAACATGATCTTGCCTCCATCTATTACCTAGGAAAGGCAGTTAGGAGACAGACTCAGTCTTCTTTGTTTAGACCACAGCATGTCAATCACTCTCATAGAGCCTTCTTATTATATAGGTTTTTCAGCTGAGCCTAAAAGCAGACCAGCTCAAATCCATGGGTGGAAAACATAAATGATTTAAATAAACTTCCATTGTACTTTTAAGAGATACATAAAGTTATAGTTCGTTTTTCTTTTTAGGACTGGGTTTCAGGTAACTTAGACTGGCCTCTGATTACAGAGCCAAACATGACCTTAAAATAACGATCCTCTGGCTTCCAATTCCTAGTTGCTGGGATTACAAACCAGTGCCACCATGCCTGATTTTATGGGGTACTGGGGATCTAAGCAGGGATTCATGCATTCTAAGCAAACACTGTAACTTCGCTATGTACCCAGTCCTGAAGTTGATTTTAAAAATCAGAGTTCTATCTAGGCACAGTGAAGCAGGCTTGCAATCATGTGTGGGGGGTGAGGCAAGAGGATCAGGAGTTCAAGGTCATTTTTGTCTACATTGCAAGTTCAAGGTCCAACTGGACTTCACAAGATCCTATCTCACAAAACAAATGAAACTTCAAAATCTAAAGGCAGGTAAGCTCACTTAAAGAGCCTCAAAAACCAAACTTGAAAGACTGACCTGTGATCATACCTTTAAGTATGATCCATCACTGAGTAAAAAACCACTGGTTTAGTTTTGAGACTGATTCCAGGTAAATTTAAACCATTATAATAGTAGATGAACACCTGTGAGCAAAAATACCTCACCATTTAGCTAAAGTGTTCTCATGGACAGCCGCGTAGGAACCGAAGCGATGGTCTTTGAGAAAGTCAGCTCCATGCTTCTGAATGAACTCTTCTATGGCTCCTCCCCACCACCGAGCATGTCGGTAGCTGTTACATTTCAAAATCAGTGTCCTTTAAAGAAAAGCAAAAGCAGGTGTTGGGGGTTTACTCTGAGTTCTAGCTCTTAAAACAAATTTAAAGATTAAACATGCCACAGCAAACATGAATTGACATTTCTAGTTCATGGACATTTGAAAAAGCAAGCTTCTAAAACACCTTGGTAGAATTCCTCACGACTCACTGGGTCAGAACTTCCTTGTCAGGCTCCCCACTCACTCAAGCACGCAGACACACAGGAAGGTGTTTGATGTAGACCTCGAACTGCTTGGGAGATAAGGAGGGATGTGGAGAAGGTACAGAGTGAAGTCACACTTCTGCCGGAGTTCCTGCAGCCCAGTTCGCCTTACACTGACTACTCTGGCTTCGGCTGTCCTTAGAGGATGTCTCTTTTCCTTGGAACCCAGCAAAGCTGTACAAAGCAGCATCCCCTACTCCTCTCAACCCAGTGGGCTGGGACAAGGGCACTAAAGCCAGTCCCACCCAGTGAGAGCAGCTCTGGGAACAGAGTGGTATGAAAAAAACCTTCCCTCCCTCCCTCCCGCTGAGTGTGCTGTGAGGGTGGTGAGCAGCCTTCTTGTGGCCAGAAGGGGACTGGTCTGAGGATGAGGCAGATTCCAGAGCTAAGGAAACCTAGGAAATGTGTCTTAATGGTGTAATTTATCTTGAGAACTAATCGCCCAACATGGCTAAAAATTTGCTCTGGAATAAGCCAGTTTACATAGGCTTTTCTATCACTTGAGCAAGCTACCTCAACTTGTTACAGAGTTAAAGATATTGAGAATAAATTCTGGTGGACTACAGGAAGAAAAAAGCAGAACTTTATCCCAAGTGTCAGGCTATTCCCCAGAGTGAAAATAGGTTCCCTAGCACTGAAGGTCAAAGGCCAAGGTGCTGGCACTAGCTGCCCTATGCCACGCTCAGAGAAACAGGACCTAGTGAGAAGGCAGAGCTCTGCTTTTGTTTGATTATTTAGGGGGCAGGGGTGGGGGTACACAACAGTTCTTATGGAAAGCAAGGAAGGGGCCCTAGGCACAGATTCTGCAGTTAATTATTTATAAGGAGCACAGGTGTCCAAACAGCCCCTCTCAATACTTCAGAGGCGGGTGCTGGCCTTAGAGAGCTACTGTCCAACAGAAGAGCTGGTGGGGTGTGGGGACAGGGGGGTGGGAGGGATTGGGGTGGGAGAGAAGCGTCCCCAACAGGTGTAGCAATGGATCATGCAGGACAAGAGGGCTCAGAAGTCGCCTGGGGTCAAGCTCGCTTGGCGCAAAGCTGTTCTGGAAAGACGGTTGTGTGGGAGAGGGGAGTATCGGCCCAGTGGGGGAGGAGGGGGAGAGACTGAGAGCCAGGCAGATGCTCAGCAGACACAGCATTGCAGGACAAGCCTGATGACCTGAATTCCATCCCTGGGACCCATGTAAAGAGAGAACCAACTTCACAACGTTTCCCTGTGACTTCCACATGTATGATGTGGCACTTGCGCACCCCTATTCACACATACACCACACACATGTGTATAATAATAATAAAAACATACTTTTTAAAAATAGGAGGGCCAGTGGGATGGCTCAGTGGGTAGACACACCTGCCACCAAGCTTCGTGACAAGCTTGAGTTCGATCCCCCAGACCCACATAGTGGAAGGAAAGGACTGACTCGAACATACACACAAATAAATGGATGAATAAATAATAGAAGAAGCAAGAGGGGGGAGGCAAAAATAAACACGTGAGAAGGGATTGCAAAGAGAACTGCCAACACAGAACAAAGGCTGCAGTCGGGCGTTCACAAACAAAGCAGAGATCAATAGTCCGAAGTAAAAGGAGAAGCTGGTCTTGTTGGCTGACATGACAAGGAGACAGGAGAAGCCTGGATGTCAACAGATCCACTTGGTGTGGCCAGTGGAGATAAGGAGGCATTTCAGTAACAATCCTGAAAGTTACCTTCTGAGAGAGAAGGAGAAAGCTCCATGTTGTTTTAGCCCACCTCACCTCCCACACACGCGCGCGCACACACACAAGCATGCATGCAGGCACACACAGCTGCACACACACGTATTAAAGACGCGCGCGCGCACACACACAAGCATGCATACAGGCACACACGGCTGCACACACGTATTAAAGAGAGCTATACATGCCTGTTGTAACTGTGCAAAGAGAGATTATGACTATTCATATGGATGGGAGTGATCACACACACACACACACACACACACACACACACACACACACACACACACACACACACAACTTTTTCAGGGTATTACATCTGCCAGAAAGAAATCTACAGCAGCACATAATGTATTTGCTAATAAAATATATAATACATGTACATTTCATATCTTTTCAAGATACCTTTCTCAAAATCTGTACACAGACAAAATTTTGCAAATCAAATCACTCTAAAGATGTTCATTAACAAAATATATTAATTTATAAAATATATAAAACTGTATTACTTTAAAAATGCAAACTACCAATTGATTCATTCAACAAATTGGTAGATGGGTTGCCAAACTTTGTTGTTCAGCTCCAGGGGATCCAATGTCCCCTTCTAACCTCTGCAAGCACTTGTGTTAATTCGCATGCACCTACCACACACACACGTAAGTTCCATTACTTCTGATTGAGGAGCTCCAAGCAACAATTACAAACATTTAAATCTAGTTTACTCCTTTTTCATGAGTAAGAGAAAATTTTGGCCTTGAAGAGACAGGGGGAGAAATAAGTTTCAAACATTAGAAATTTCTACCTTGAAAGATTATCGATTCGAAGTCCGTACTTGGTTTCTGTGTCTTTCCTTCCCACTTTTATTCTGAATTCTTTATCTACAAGGAGGACGAAGGCTATGGCCCCACTGTCTGGTTTCATATACAGCAGGAAGGAGTCTTTCACTATTAACCACCTGGAAGGAGATAACCGGGGTTTCAGGGCTGAAGAAAGAGAATTAACTGTCACTCAAGTCTTGAAGTCATGTCTCACCTGGGGCATTTGTTTGTACCTTTTCAAGACCACCACGGAACAAGAGCTACAGCCGTGGCTCAATGGCGCAGTGCTCGCTCTCCTAGCACGCACAGGGTCTGATTCCCAGGAGGGAGAGTAATTACTACAAAAACAAGCCTTGCCATTGTCCTTCTCTGTGCAGACACCAAGCAATTAAAAAGAATTCATTCATTCATTCTTGGAAGAATGTCCCTGATGTCAACAGGAAGCACTGAAGAGCCCCTTACTGAAGAATGGAGTGGGGTGGCATTTGCTCACATAAACCATCATAAAGGCAACTGAGTCTAGAAAATTTAATAACTACATCCAATACTCCACATATTCTGTTGTTCATTTCACAGTATTTCTGGCTGAAGGATCATTAATGAATGATGTTCAACAGGACACAAGTAGCTCTCTAAGGCACTTTGTTCAATCCAACACTCAAGAGCTTCATAATGGAGGAGCAGAGTGGCAAAGTGGGCGTTAGTGTAAACATATCCCCAACAGAAAGCATACAGATATCTGTTCCCAGAGGAGCTGGTGAGCCTCCTAGAGGTAGAAGCCAGGATCCTCCTTGGATAAATGAGTAGGTGCTAGAAGGGAGGAGGAATGGTGGGTGCAGGAGGAGCACCCTGGCCCCGCTGCAAAGAGCTGGGGTCTGATCAAGGGTAGGAAGGATCCCAACAAGTGGAGCAGGGCCAAGGTCATCCTGCAGAGCAGAGAGGAAGCAAAGATACGGAATCGAAGGAACACTTCAAGTTTAGGGACAAATGTGTGTTCAATGACAGCAGGACGTGAGCTAAGACCACAGTGAGGGGCTGAAAGCTAAAGATCACACGCCCTCCCCCTCACCCTCCCCGCTCCAAAAATAAGTAAATAAATGTAAAATAAATCTAGAACAGTTCTTTACTAAAACTACTAGCCATGGCATACTTCAGTGGGCCTTATGAGTGGAGACAATGTAGACAAATCTGCATTGACTTCTATATAGTCTTGTTGCATTCATTTGGGTTCTCGTATAGGCTGCCTCTTTCCCAACTGGCACAAGGAGATGGGGCAGGTTGCCTATTGTTGTAGAATGTTAGTTGAAGATGTGTTATGTTTGTTTATGCTGTGGAATATTTGTTTAATGATGCAAACATGTGTTGCATTCTTTTATGTTGCATGTGTTTAACTCCGTGAAGCTGTGCTACTTTGCCTGTCTAAAACACCTGATGGTCTAATAAAGAGAGAATAGGTGGGCTGGCAGCCAGGGAGAATAGAGGGAGAAAAGAGAAGAGGAAGGAGCAAGAACAGGGGAAGCAGAAGGAGAGAGGACACCAGGGGCCAGCCACCAGCTACACAGCCAGCCACAGAGTAAGAGTAAAAGGTGTATAGAACAGAGAAAGGGAAAGGCCCAGAGGCAAAAGGTAGACAGAATAATTTAAGAAAAACTGGCTAGAAGCAAGCCAAGCTAAGGCTGGGCACTCATAAGTAAGAATAAGCCTCCATGTGATTATTTGGGAGCTGGGTGGCAGGCCCCCAAAGAGTATGAGTAAAAACAACCGACTACAGCCTACAGTAAAGGAAGTACATGCGATACAGGAACTAAAGGACAATGATCAAGGTCAGAGTAAGCCTATGGCTAACCACAAGGGTGATGCACCTGGAGGCACAGCACACAGAGGGAACTGAGCCTCCTAGGTTTTCTCATGGAAAAAAGAAATGAGGTCCCAGCAGTGTGTGGTGGCTGATGCCTACAATCTCAATGCATGGGAGGACAAAGCAGGAGGACTGCTGTAAGTTCCAGTCCAATTCCAGTGATGGAATTAAAGGCAAGCACCACCATGACCAGCCAAAAGCGTAAAAATTGAAAACTAAGCACTGTGAATGAATGTCACCTTTAGAAGTAACTCCTGATGCTTCTAAACACCAGCCAAGCTGTATGGAAGACTCCCACACTGGCCTCTGAAGGCTGCCATCTGTCTATGATGTGTGATACCTGAAATTCTTCAGCTGTGACTCAGGACATGCAAATATGGAGGTGAGGCTGGAGTCTCTACCCAAACATTCACCAAATTTAAAATGACAAAATTTCCTTCCAGGAAGAGTCACAGCTTTTCGACGGAAACATGATTCCTTCCAAAGTTTACATCAGTAACAAGGTCTTCCCGTCCCGTCTGCTGTCAGCGCTCCTCCAGGGGGGTGAGCTCAGAGCTGGATCCTCGGGGGTTTGACTGGGCTCCTGCGGCCACAGTCGATGCTGCAACCCCAGACCCCTCGTCACCACAGTGCCTGGGTCTTCCCACATCACCCCCATCACCACTTAAATCCACGCCATTTCTACCTCTCCATTTACATGTGACCTCACTTTCCCCAGAGCTCCTTGAGCCCAAGGGCTTGCTTCTACAGTGTCTAGCAGCTTCAGTAAGAATTCATCCATGGACTTATTTTAAATGTTGAGTTCTCCCGCTGTGTGCATTTGTATCCAATGTACGATGTTGGAATCACGTGGGGTGTTTTACTTTGGCAGGTGACAGCACACCCACGGTCACATTGTTCAGTTGTCAGCTGATTCCTTCAATCATTAGGTACTGGCACGTCTGAGTCATCCCAACAAGGTGGTGCTGACCACTGATGACTCCAGTCTGGTCTGCTCACAGGCTGCAGAACTCTGGCAGTCCAGAGTCTCTAAGAAGGAGGAAAAAATCACTGGGGTTCAAAGCTTAAGTGTAGAAAGCTGTGTCTGGCACACAGATGACTTAGGAAAAAGGGGAGGAGTGGCCAGTAGAGCCATAGGAGGCTGGGAAAACCACCTCTAGGGGAGGCCACTGTTGGAGAAGAGAAACGCTGGCAGCCGCCAAGCCCTGCAAATTCATCCTCTTCCTGCTTGCGTGGCTAGCTTTTGTTACCCATGATCCTCTGGAGCTCCCTTCCCTGTTCTTTCTACCTGTCTTCCTCTGCTGCTGCTTCCTCACAACACCTCTCTAACAAACTCCCTTGTACCCTGAGGCCCTTAGCTCAGCCTCTGCCCGAGGTTCTGTACAGTTGAGGGTAAGAAGACAGCTCAAATGGGCGTCTCTGGCTCTCCTATACCATTGCTTACATCCTAAGGAGTTGCAAGGTCCCATGTGAGAGCTGGGTGTGGTGGTAAACATCTGTAATGCCCCACTTGGGAAATGGAGGAGCAAGTGCCAGGTGCTGTGTGGTATTTGTACATTGTGTAAGGATGTACTGTTGGGACTGGTGTAATAAAAAGCTGAACTGCCAATAGCTAGGCAGGAGGTATAGGCGGGACTTCTGGGCAGAGAGAGGACTCTGGGAAGAAGAATGGCAGCCCGATGGGGAGGAAGCAGGATGGGCAGTATGGAGATAAGAAACGAACCATGTGTCAGAACATAGATTTGAAAATATGGGTTAATTCAAGTTATAAGAAATAGTTAGGAATAAGCCTAAGCTAAGGCCGAGGTTCATAATTAATTCTAAGTCTCTTTGCTGTTATTTGTGACCTAGCAGTCCCAATAAGAAAGTACTGCTACAACCAGGAGTTCAAGGTTCACCTAGACACCTAATGGTTGAGTCCAGACTGGGCTACACCTCAAATCAAAACAAGCAAAGCTAGTAGTATATAAACACCCCAATGCTCAGTTTATTCAATCAAATACACAAAACTCCCAACTCCTACCTTTTTGACCATCGGTAGCAGGCTCTTCCTTGGCCACAGCAGTTCAAACCTGGTATCCTGTGTCCCCCGGATCTTTTCATGATCATCCCCTCCCTGAAGGAGACATCACATTAAGCCATCAAGTTCACATTTACAGTTCACACTTGCCTTGCTCAGCCTCACAGTCAGGGACTATATAAACCACCTCTCTCATAACTCCACCTCCTTCCTTCACCCTCCACTTGCTTACAGCTCTCTTTATGAGCCTGGGCCCATGAGCAGAGGCCCTGACAGGCACCTCGGCCAAATGTAGCCCTTACAGCATTGGTAGGCCATGATTCTGTCAGACAAATGTAGCCCTTACGGCATTGGTAGGCCATGATTCTGTCAGACACAGTGTAGGATCTATGCACGCTGGCTCCTGGATCTTAAGGCTAAATCTTCCCTGTAGCCGCTGTGGCTGCAGCTGAGATGGGATTTGGGGGCTCCCCAGAGTCTAGCACATTCCACATGGCTTCCCATGCAGTTGTATCAATAGAGCCATATGAAGAAAGGAGACCAAAGCTACTGGCTATGCACGTGGCGATACTTTTAGCTGGGCATACTAGCATGTGCCTATCATCCCAGCGTTTGGGTGGTAGAGACAGGAGAATCAATAGTTCAAAATCATCCCCAGCTACATAAAAGAGTTCTAGGCAAGCCCAGGCAACACGAGACCCTGTCTCAAAAAAAAAAAAAAAAAAAAAAGAAACCCGAAGAACAAAAAACCAATATCTTTATTTTGAAAGATGTGCAATAACTTAAGAAAAAATAATTTTGAAATAGCTACTAGCATTGCACTTAACTAAAATTAAAAGTGTAAGCTCTGGGGCTCACAGATAAGAACACCCATTACTCTTGTGGAGGATCCAGCACCCACATCATCCGGCTCACAGCCACCTGTGAGTCCAGCTCCAGGGATCAGACACCCTCTTCTGAACTCTGCAGAGGCACCTGCCCTTAGTGCACATACCCACACAAACATACATGTACACGAAATTAAAACTAATAAAAAATAATCATTAAAAAGGGTAAGCCCTTTGTATGAGCAAACCCTAATATTGGGAAGGAAAAGTAGCCACTGAGTAAACTCGCTGTCTATTTATACAGCATGTGTTACAAAGTATTACTTTTAAATACTTATTAAAAGGAGTTGTAACAGCTTGCTTAAGTGACGGGGAGAAGGCGTCATACGCATTAGATCCCTCACAGCTGTGAGAATACTATGTGTACTGAACGTTCCCACTGGTGGGTTACAAGGGTCAGTGTCAGCACACCAGAAAAATGAGAGAGCTGCTGCCCCTGTTTCCTGCAGGGGGCGCTCTGCTTCATATGAGCATCTCACGCTAGTCTGGCGGGAGAAGCCCCAGGAAGACCTAGCTGCCCGCCCCATCACCCTCACCAGCTATGGCATCAGGCATTCATACCCACCAGCTTCTTTACACTTTTCTGTAAAGACCCAGCCCTGGAACTTACAGGCCCTTTGGTCCCAAATCATGGATGAAAGACAGTTGGCTTACATCAAGGAACTCTGTCTAAAAAGAAAAAAGAAACCACAGAAAACCATTTAGTAAACAAAATAAATCAGAAGGCAAGAAAACACGAGGGAGGGAGACGGAAGGGAGGAGGAGGAGGAGGAGGAGGAGGAGGAGGAGGACACGAGGGGCTGTGTGAGCCACGTATGAGGAGCCACCAGGTGTAAACGCTTCGGTGCACTCTACAGACCGGACGGCTCAACACCGCACAGAGAACGTGCCCAGCGCGTGGGCATGGTGTGGCAGTGCACATCTTCAATCTAGCACTCAGCAGGAGGAATGACGATGATCAGGAGTTCAAGGTCAAGCTGACTACACAGTGAAGTGCATTCAAGGCCAGCCTGAGCTACATGATACATGAAACTCTGTTTCCAAAAAGAAAAAATGAAAAGGAATTGCATACTAAACCCGCAATTAAGAAAGTGCTATGGATGGAGAGACAGAACATTCTGGAGCCTGTAGAGGGGAGTTCACTCCCAGCAGTTGCTTTCTCCTCTTTTGCTATGAGAGCAGAGGATTTCATGGTACAATACATACAAAATAAAGCATGCACGGGGAGGATGGCGAGTTCTAGAAGGAAGACAGACTAATCTTGGGCATGCGGAAGTGGGGGATGAGGGATGGGAAAGAACAGACAGAATGCAGAGAAAAGGAGGAAGGGGTGATGGAAATCACACTGCCAGGCCTCGAACTTTCCTCAAGTTCTGGAGAATCTGGGCTTCCAGGTCTGAGCTACCAGCCCCGCTGGTAGAATTACTTCTCAGTGAGTTGGGATAGAAGATGATGACTCTCACTGATACCGGGCTTTTTACATGCTACACTGCATCAGGCGGTTCTACACGAGTTCTCTTAAACACCCTTTGAGGTTACTATTTTCCCAACTTAAAAAGGAGACTACGCTTAACAGCAAGGGCAGGCAGAGGTTTTTTGCATCAAAACAACAAAAACAGAGAAATATTTTGGTCTCTGTGGGCCCTTGACGCCTTTTATAAATGCACAACTTTTCCCCTGTAGTGTGAACACAGACTGGGGGATACACAAGTGGATGGGCTGTAGCAAGCAAGACTTTGTAAATACAAGCTATAAATATAAAACCAGGTCTAGGTACTGGGGAGGTAAAATCTGGGCCCAGAAATTCCAAGTCATCCTTAGCTATACAGTGAGTTCAAGGCTAGCACAGACTACACAAGGCCTTGTCTCAAAAAGAAGAAAGAGAAGAATTTGGCACAAAGATTCTGATCATTCAATCCATGGTTTAGGGAAACTAAGCCACCAAGACCATATAGCACGGGGTAGTAGAATTGACATCAAGTCAGACCAAAGTCAGTATGTCATTCAACATTCATCTGTGCTCGCTCTCTCTCTCTCTCTCTCTCTCTCTCTCTCTCTCTCTCTCTCTCCCTCCCCCTC